>NW_027488366.1:36475133-37122646 GCF_051014445.1 Colletes latitarsis
TTTTTCTGGTTTGGATCACGTAGTAATGTGGTACCACACTGAAACTGTCGATTAAGCCTGGCCACGATCAATATTTTAGAGGATAACGCATGCTTGGTCTAGGTTAGGTCTGGGATTTGCCCTCATCAGACTCATACAATCGCATATTTCGCATTTTGTTGGCCAGATCCTGGTCTTCTTCTGGTTTGAATCACGTAGTAATGTGGTACCACACAGAAACAGTCAATTAAACCTGGCCACGCTCAATATTTTAGAGGATAACGCATGCTTGGTCTAGGTTAGGTCTGGGATTTGCCCTCATAAGACTCATACAATCGCATATTTCGCATTTTGTTAGCCAGATCCTGGTCTTCTTCATGTTTGCATCTCGTAGTAATGTGGTACCACACTAAAACAGTCAACTAACCCTGGCCACGATCAATATTTTACAGGATAACGGTATGCTAGGTCTGGGATAGGTCTGGGATTTGCCCTCATCAGACTCATACTTTCGCATTCTTCACATACTTGTTGAACAGATCCTGGGTTTTTTCTGGTTTGGATCACGTAGTAATCTGGTACCACACTGAAACAGGCGATTAAGACTGGTCTCGATCTGTATTTTAGAGGATAACGCATGTTAGGTCTGCGTTAGGTCTGGGACTTGCCCTTTGTCAGGCTCATGCAATCGCATATTTCGCATTCTTGTTGGCAAGATCCTGGTCTTTTTCTGGGTTGTATCACATAGTAATGTGGTACCACACTAAAACAGTCAACTAAGCCTGGCCATGATCAATATTTTAGAGGATAACGGATGCTAGGTCTGGGTTAGGTCTGGGATTTGACCTCATCAGACTCATACTTTCGCATTCTTCACATACTTGTTGAACAGATCCTGGGTTTTTTCTGGTTTGGATCACGTAGTAATGTGGTACCACACTGAAACTGTCGATTAAGCCTGGCCACGATCAATATTTTAGAGGATAACGCATGCTAGGTCTAGGTTAGGTCTGGGATTTGCCCTCATCAGACTCATACAATCGCATATTTCGCATTTTGTTGGCCAGATCCTGGTGTTCTTCTGGTTTGAATCACGTAGTAATGTGGTACCACACAGAAACAGTCAATTAAACCTGGCCACGATCAATATTTTAGAGGATAACAAATGCTAGGTCTGGGTTAGGACTGGGATTTGCCCTCATCAGACACATACTTTAGCATTCTTCACATGCTTGTTGAACAGATCCTGGGTTTTTTCTGGTTTGGATCACGTAGTAATGTGGTACCACACTGAAACTGTCGATTAAGCCTGGCCACGATCAATATTTTAGAGGATAACGCATGCTAGGTCTAGGTTAGGTCTGGGATTTGCCCACATCAGACTCATACAATCGCATATTTCGCATTTAGTTGGCCAGATCCTGGTCTTCTTCATGTTTGCATCACGTAGTAATGTGGTACCACACTAAAACAGTCAACTAACCCTGGCCACGATCAATATTTTAGAGGATAACGGATGCTAGGTCTGGGTTAGGTCTGGGATTTGCCCTCATCAGACTCATGCTTTCGCATTCTTCACATACTTGTTGAACAGATCCTGGGTTTTTTCTGGTTTGGATCACTTAGTAATGTGGTACCACACTGAAACGGTCGATTAAGCCTGGCCACGATCAATATTTTAGAGGATAACGCATGCTAGGTCTAGGTTAGGTCTGGGATTTGCCCTCATCATACTCTTACAATCGCATATATCGCATTTTGTTGGCCAGATCCTGGTCTTCTTCTGGTTTGAATCACGTAGTAATGTGGTACCACACAGAAACAGTCAATTAAACCTGGCCACGCTCAATATTTTAGAGGATAACGCATGCTAGGTCTGGGTTAGGTCTGGGATTTGCACTCATCAGACTCATACAATCGCATATTTCGCATTTTGTTGGCCAGATCCTGGTCTTCTTCCGGTCTGAATCACGTAGTAATGTGGTACCACACAGAAACAGTCAATTAAACCTGGCCACGATCAATATTTTAGAGGATAACGGATGCTAGGTCTGGGTTAGGTCTGGGATTTGCCCTCATCAGACTCATACTTTCGCATTCTTCACACACTTGTTGAACAGATCCTGGGTTTTTTCTGGATTGGATCACGTAGTAATGTGGTACCACACTGAAACTGTCGATTAAGCCTGGCCACGATCAATATTTTAGAGGATAACGCATGCTAGGTCTAGGTTAGGTCTGGGATTTGCCATCATCAGACTCATACAATCGCATATTTCGCATTTTGTTGGCCAGATCCTGGTGTTCCTCTGGTTTGAATCACGTAGTAATGTGGTACCACACAGAAACAGTCAATTAAACCTGACCACGATCAATATTTTAGGGGATAACACATGCTAGGTCTGGGATAGATCTGGGATTTGCTCTCATCAGACTCATACTTTCGCATTCTTCACATACTTGTTGGCCAGATCCTGGGTTTTTTCTGGTTTGGATAAGGTAGTAATGTGGTACCACATTGAAACAGTCGATTAAAGCCGGTTTCGATCAACAGTTTAGAGGATAACGCATGCTAGGTCTGCGTTAGGTCTGGGATTTGCTCTCATCAGACTCATACAATCGCATATTTCGCATTTTGTTGGCCAGATCCTGGTCTTCTTCTGGTTTGAATCACGTAGTATTGTGGTACCACACAGAAACAGTCAATTAAACCTGACCACGATCAATATTTTAGGGGATAACGCATGCTAGGTCTGGGCTAGGTCTGGGATTTGCCCTCATCAGACTCATACTTTCGCATTCTTCACATACTTGTTGGCCAGATCCTGGGTTTTTTCTGGTTTGGATCAGGTAGTAATGTGGTACCACATTGAAACAGTCGATTAAACCCGGTTTCAATCAATAGTTTACAGGATAACGCATGCTAGGTCTGGGTTAGGTCTGGGATTTGTCCTCATTTGGCTCATACAATCGCATATTTCACATTCTTGTTGGCCAGATCCCGGTCTTCTTCTGGTTTGAATCACGTAGTAATGTGGTACCACACAGAATGAATCAATTAAACCTGGCCACGATCAATATTTTAGAGGATAACGCTTGCTAGGTCTGGGTTAGGTCTGGGATTTGCCCTCATCAGACTCATACTTTCGCATTCTTCACATACTTGTTGGCCAGATCCTGGGTTTTTTCTGGTTTGGATAAGGTAGTAATGTGGTACCACATTGAAACAGTCGATTAAAGCCGGTTTCGATCAACAGTTTAGAGGATAACGCATGCTAGGTCTGCGTTAGGCCTGGGATTTGCTCTCATCAGACTCATACAATCGCATATTTCGCATTTTGTTGGCCAGATCCTGGTCTTCTTCTGGTTTGAATCACGTAGTAATGTGGTACCACACAGAATGAATCAATTAAACCTGGCCACGATCAATATTTTAGAGGATAACGCTTGCTAGGTCTGGGTTAGGTCTGGGATTTGCCCTCATCAGACTCATATTTTCGCATTCTTCACATACTTGTTGAACAGATCCTGGGTTTTTTCTGGGTTGGATAACGTAGTAATCTGGTACCACACTGAAACAGTCGATTAAGCCTGGTCTCGATCTGTATTTTAGAGGATAACGCATGTTAGGTCTGCGTTAGGTCTGGGACTTGCCCTTTTGTCAGGCTCATGCAATCGCATATTTCGCATTCTTGTTGGCAATATCCTGGACTTTTTCTGGGTTGTATCACGTAGTAATGTGGTACCACACTGAAACAGTCGATTATGCCTGGTCTGGATTAATATTTTAGAGGATAACGCCTGTTAGGTCTGGGATAGATCTGGGATTTGCTGTCATCAGGCTCATACTTTCGCATATTTCGCACACTTGTAGGCCAGATCCTGGGTTTTTTCTGGTTCGGATCAGGTAGTAAAGTTGTACCGCCCTGGAACAGTCGATTAAACCCGGTTTCGATAAATAGTCTACAGGATAACGCATGCTAGGTCTGGGTTAGGTCTGGGATTTGCCCCCATTTGGCTCATGCAATCGCATATTTCGCATTCTTGTTGGCCAGATCCTGGTCTTCTTCCGGTTTGAATCACGAAGTAATGTGGTACCACACAGAAACAGTCAATTAAACCTGGCCACGATCAATATTTTAGAGGATAACACATGCTAGGTCTGGGTTAGGACTGGGATTTGCCCTCATCAGACTCATACTTTCGTATTCTTCACATACTTGTTGAACAGATCCTGGGTTTTTTCTGGTTTGGATCACGTAGTATTGTGGTACCACACTGAAACTGTCGATTACGCCTGGCCGCGATCAATATTTTAGAGGATAACGCATGCTAGGTCTAGGTTAGGTCTGGGATTTGCCATCATCAGACTCATACAATCGCATATTCCGCATTTTGTTGGCCAGATCCTGGACTTCTTCTGGTTTGAATCACGTAGTATTGTGGTACCACACAGAAACAGTCAATTAAAACTTACCACGATCAATATTTTAGGGGATAACGCATGCTAGGTCTGGGATAGATCTGGGATTTGCTCTCATCAGACTCATACTTTCGCATTCTTCACATACTTGTTGGCCAGATCCTGGGTTTTTTCTGGTTTGGATCAGGTAGTAATGTGGTACCACACTGAAACAGTCGATTAAACCCGGTTTCGATCAACAGTTTAGAGGATAACGCATGCTAGGTCTGGGTTAGGTCTGGGATTTGCTCTCATCAGACTCATACAATCGCATATTTCGCATTTTGTTGGCCAGATCCTGGTCTTCTTCCGGTTTGAATCACGTAGTAATGTGGTACCACACAGAAACAGTCAATTAAACCTGGCCACGATCAATATTTTAGAGGATAACACATGCTAGGTCTGGGTTAGGACTGGGATTTGCCCTCATCAGACTCATACAATCGCATATTTCGCATTTTGTTGGCCAGATCCTGGTCTTCTTCATGTTTGTATCATGTAGTAATGTGGTACCACACTAAAACAGTCAACTAACCCTGGCCACGATCAATATTTTAGAGGATAACGGATGCTAGGTCTGGGCTAGGTCTGGGATTTGCCCACATCAGACTCATACAATCGCATATTTCGCATTTTGTTGGCCAGATCCTGGTCTTCTTCCGGTTTGAATCACGTAGTAATGTGGTACCACACAGAAACAGTCAATTAAACCTGGCCACGATCAATATTTTAGAGGATAACACATGCTAGGTCTGGGTTAGGACTGGGATTTGCCCTCATCAGACTCATACAATCGCATATTTCGCATTTTGTTGGCCAGATCCTGGTCTTCTTCATGTTTGTATCATGTAGTAATGTGGTACCACACTAAAACAGTCAACTAACCCTGCCCACGATCAATATTTTAGAGGATAACGGATGCTAGGTCTGGGTTAGGTCTGGGATTTGCCCACATCAGACTCATACAATCGCATATTTCGCATTTTGTTAGCCAGATCCTGGTCTTCTTCATGTTTGCATCACGTAGTAATGAGGTACCACACTAAAACAGTCAACTAACCCTGGCCACAATCAATATTTTAGAGGATAACGGATGCAAGGTCTGGGTTAGGTCTGGGATTTGCCCTCATCAGACTCATACTTTCGCATTCTTCACATACTTGTTGAACAGATCCTGGGTTTTTTCTGATTTGGATCACGTAGTAATGTGGTACCACACTGAAACAGACGATTAAGCCTGGTCTGGATTAATATTTTAGAGGATAACGCCTGTTAGGTCTAGGATTGATCTGGGATTTGCTCTCATCAGGCTCATACTTTCGCATTCTTCACATACTTGTTGAACAGATCCTGGGTTTTTTCTGGTTTGGATCAGCTAGTAATGTGGTAGCACACTGGAAGAGTCGATTAAACCCGGTTTCGATCAATAGTTTAGAGGTTAACGCATGCTAGGTCTGGGTTAGGTCTGGGATTTGCCCTCATCAGACTCATACTTTCGCATTCTTCACATACTTGTTGAACAGATCCTGGGTTTTTTCTGGTTTGGATCACGTAGTAATCTGGTACCACTCTGAAACAGTCGATTAAGCCTCGTCTCGATCTGTATTTTAGAGGATAACGCATGTTAGGTCTGCGTTAGGTCTGGGACTTGCCCTTCGTCAGGCTCATGCAATCGCATATTTCGCATTCTTGTTGGCAAGATCCTGGTCTTTTTCTGGGTTGTATCACGTAGTAATGTGGTACCACACAGAAACAGTCAATTAAACCTGGCCACGATCAATATTTTAGAGGATAACACATGCTAGGTCTGGGTTAGGTCTGGGATTTGTCCTCATTTGGCTCACACAATCGCATATTTCACATTCTTGTAGGCCAGATCCTGGTTTTCTTCTGGTTTGAATTACGTAGTAATGTGGTACCACACAGAAACAGTCAACTAACCCTGGCCACGATCAATATTTTAGAGGATAACGGATGCAAGGTCTGGGTTAGGTCTGGGATTTGCCCTCATCAGACTCATACTTTCGCATTCTTCACATACTTGTTGAACAGATCCTGGGTTTTTTCTGGTTTGGATCACGTAGTAATGTGGTACCACACTGAAACAGTCGATTAAGCCTGGTCTGGATTAATATTTTAGAGGATAACGCCTGTTAGGTCTAGGATTGATCTGGGATTTGCTCTCATCAGGCTCATACTTTCGCATATTTCGCACACTTGTTGGCCTGATCCTGGGTTTTTTATGGTTTGGATCAGCTAGTAATGTGGTAGCACACTGGAACAGTCGATTAAACCCGGTTTCGATCAATAGTTTAGAAGTTAACGCATGCTAGGTCTGGGTTAGGTCTGGGATTTGCCCTCATTTGGCTCACACAATCGCATATTTCACATTCTTGTAGGCCAGATCCTGGTCTTCTTCTGGTTTGAATTAGGTAGTAATGTGGTACCACACAGAAACAGTCAATTAAACCTGGCCACGATCAATATTTTAGAGGATAACGTATGCTAGGTCTGGGTTAGGTCTGGGATTTGCTCTCATCAGACTCATACAATCGCATAATTCGCATTTTGTTGGCCAGATCCTGGTCTTCTTCTGGTTTGAATCACGTAGTAATGCGGTACCACACAGAAACAGTCAACTAAACCTGGCCACGATCAATATTTTAGAGGATAACTCTGGCTAGGTCTGGGTTAGAACTGGGATTTGCCCTCATCAGACTCATACAATCGCATATTTCGCATTTTGTTGGCCAGATCCTGGTCTTCTTCATGTTTGCATCACGTAGTAATGTGGTACCACACTAAAACAGTCAACTAACCCTGGCCGCGATTAATATTTTAGGGGATAACGGTATGCTAGGTCTGGGTTAGGTCTGGGATTTGCCCTCATCAGACTCATACTTTCGCATTCTTCACATACTTGTTGAACAGATCCTGGGTTTTTTCTGGTTTGGATCACGTAGTAATCTGGTACCACACAGAAACAGTCAATTAAACCTGGCCACGATCAATATTTTAGAGGATAACACATGCTAGGTCTGGGTTAGGTCTGGGATTTGCCCTCATTTGGCTCACACAATCGCATATTTCACATTCTTGTAGGCCAGATCCTGGTTTTCTTCTGGTTTGAATTACGTAGTAATGCGGTTCCACACAGAAACAGTAAAATAAACCTGGCCACGATCAATATTTTAGAGGATAACACTGGCTAGGTCTAGGTTAGGTCTGGGATTTGCCCTCATCAGACACATACAATCGCATATTTCGCATTTTGTTGGCCAGATCCTGATCTTCTTCTGGTTTGAATCACGTAGTAATGTGGCACCACACAGAAACAGTCAATTAAACCTGGCCACGATCAATATTGTAGAGGATAACGCATGCTAGGTCTAGGTTAGGTCTGGGATTTGCCCTCATCAGACTCATACAATCGCATATATCGCATTTTGTTGGCCAGATCCTGGTGTTCTTTATGTTTGAATCACGTAGTATTGTGGTACCACACAGAAACAGTCAATTAAACCTGGCCACGATCAATATTTTAGAGGATAACACTGGCTAGGTCTGGGTTAGGACTGGGATTTGCCCTCATCAGACTCATACAATCGCATATTTCGCATTTTGTTGGCCAGATCCTGGGTTTTTTCTGGTTTGGATCACGTAGTAATGTGGTACCACACTGAAACAGTCGATTAAGCCTGGTCTGGATTAATATTTTAGAGGATAACGCCTGTTAGGTCTAGGATAGATCTGGGATTTGCTCTCACCAGGCTCATACTTTCGCATATTTCGCACACTTGTTGGCCAGACCCTGGACTTTTTCTGGTTTGGATCAGGTAGTAATATGGTACCACACTGGAACAGTCGATTAATACCGGTTTCGATCAATATTTTAGAGGATAACGCATGCTAGGTCTGGGTTAGGGCAGGGCCTTGCCCTCATTTGGCTCATACAATCGCATATTTCACATTCTTGTTGGACAGATCCTGGTCTTCTTCTGGTTTGTATCACGTAGTAATGCGGTACCACACAGAAACAGTCAATTAAACCAGGCCCGAACAATATTTTACAGGACAACGCATGCTAGGTCTGGGGTAGGTCTGGGATTTGCCCTCATCAGACTCATACTTCCGCATTCTTCACATACTTGTTGAACAGATCATGGGTTTTTTCTGGTTTGGATCACGTAGTAATGTGGTACCACACTGAAACAGACGATTAAGCCTGGTCTGGATTAATATTTTAGAGGATAACGCCTGTTAGGTCTAGGATTGATCTGGGATTTGCTCTCATCAGGCTCATACTTTCGCATTCTTCACATACTTGTTGAACAGATCCTGGGTTTTTTCTGGTTTGGATCAGCTAGTAATGTGGTAGCACACTGGAAGAGTCGATTAAACCCGGTTTCGATCAATAGTTTAGAGGTTAACGCATGCTAGGTCTGGGTTAGGTCTGGGATTTGCCCTCATCAGACTCATACTTTCGCATTCTTCACATACTTGTTGAACAGATCCTGGGTTTTTTCTGGTTTGGATCACGTAGTAATCTGGTACCACTCTGAAACAGTCGATTAAGCCTCGTCTCGATCTGTATTTTAGAGGATAACGCATGTTAGGTCTGCGTTAGGTCTGGGACTTGCCCTTCGTCAGGCTCATGCAATCGCATATTTCGCATTCTTGTTGGCAAGATCCTGGTCTTTTTCTGGGTTGTATCACGTAGTAATGTGGTACCACACAGAAACAGTCAATTAAACCTGGCCACGATCAATATTTTAGAGGATAACACATGCTAGGTCTGGGTTAGGTCTGGGATTTGTCCTCATTTGGCTCACACAATCGCATATTTCACATTCTTGTAGGCCAGATCCTGGTTTTCTTCTGGTTTGAATTACGTAGTAATGTGGTACCACACAGAAACAGTCAACTAACCCTGGCCACGATCAATATTTTAGAGGATAACGGATGCAAGGTCTGGGTTAGGTCTGGGATTTGCCCTCATCAGACTCATACTTTCGCATTCTTCACATACTTGTTGAACAGATCCTGGGTTTTTTCTGGTTTGGATCACGTAGTAATGTGGTACCACACTGAAACAGTCGATTAAGCCTGGTCTGGATTAATATTTTAGAGGATAACGCCTGTTAGGTCTAGGATTGATCTGGGATTTGCTCTCATCAGGCTCATACTTTCGCATATTTCGCACACTTGTTGGCCTGATCCTGGGTTTTTTATGGTTTGGATCAGCTAGTAATGTGGTAGCACACTGGAACAGTCGATTAAACCCGGTTTCGATCAATAGTTTAGAAGTTAACGCATGCTAGGTCTGGGTTAGGTCTGGGATTTGCCCTCATTTGGCTCACACAATCGCATATTTCACATTCTTGTAGGCCAGATCCTGGTCTTCTTCTGGTTTGAATTAGGTAGTAATGTGGTACCACACAGAAACAGTCAATTAAACCTGGCCACGATCAATATTTTAGAGGATAACGTATGCTAGGTCTGGGTTAGGTCTGGGATTTGCTCTCATCAGACTCATACAATCGCATAATTCGCATTTTGTTGGCCAGATCCTGGTCTTCTTCTGGTTTGAATCACGTAGTAATGCGGTACCACACAGAAACAGTCAACTAAACCTGGCCACGATCAATATTTTAGAGGATAACTCTGGCTAGGTCTGGGTTAGAACTGGGATTTGCCCTCATCAGACTCATACAATCGCATATTTCGCATTTTGTTGGCCAGATCCTGGTCTTCTTCATGTTTGCATCACGTAGTAATGTGGTACCACACTAAAACAGTCAACTAACCCTGGCCGCGATTAATATTTTAGGGGATAACGGTATGCTAGGTCTGGGTTAGGTCTGGGATTTGCCCTCATCAGACTCATACTTTCGCATTCTTCACATACTTGTTGAACAGATCCTGGGTTTTTTCTGGTTTGGATCACGTAGTAATCTGGTACCACACAGAAACAGTCAATTAAACCTGGCCACGATCAATATTTTAGAGGATAACACATGCTAGGTCTGGGTTAGGTCTGGGATTTGCCCTCATTTGGCTCACACAATCGCATATTTCACATTCTTGTAGGCCAGATCCTGGTTTTCTTCTGGTTTGAATTACGTAGTAATGCGGTTCCACACAGAAACAGTAAAATAAACCTGGCCACGATCAATATTTTAGAGGATAACACTGGCTAGGTCTAGGTTAGGTCTGGGATTTGCCCTCATCAGACACATACAATCGCATATTTCGCATTTTGTTGGCCAGATCCTGATCTTCTTCTGGTTTGAATCACGTAGTAATGTGGCACCACACAGAAACAGTCAATTAAACCTGGCCACGATCAATATTGTAGAGGATAACGCATGCTAGGTCTAGGTTAGGTCTGGGATTTGCCCTCATCAGACTCATACAATCGCATATATCGCATTTTGTTGGCCAGATCCTGGTGTTCTTTATGTTTGAATCACGTAGTATTGTGGTACCACACAGAAACAGTCAATTAAACCTGGCCACGATCAATATTTTAGAGGATAACACTGGCTAGGTCTGGGTTAGGACTGGGATTTGCCCTCATCAGACTCATACAATCGCATATTTCGCATTTTGTTGGCCAGATCCTGGGTTTTTTCTGGTTTGGATCACGTAGTAATGTGGTACCACACTGAAACAGTCGATTAAGCCTGGTCTGGATTAATATTTTAGAGGATAACGCCTGTTAGGTCTAGGATAGATCTGGGATTTGCTCTCACCAGGCTCATACTTTCGCATATTTCGCACACTTGTTGGCCAGACCCTGGACTTTTTCTGGTTTGGATCAGGTAGTAATATGGTACCACACTGGAACAGTCGATTAATACCGGTTTCGATCAATATTTTAGAGGATAACGCATGCTAGGTCTGGGTTAGGGCAGGGCCTTGCCCTCATTTGGCTCATACAATCGCATATTTCACATTCTTGTTGGACAGATCCTGGTCTTCTTCTGGTTTGTATCACGTAGTAATGCGGTACCACACAGAAACAGTCAATTAAACCAGGCCCGAACAATATTTTACAGGACAACGCATGCTAGGTCTGGGGTAGGTCTGGGATTTGCCCTCATCAGACTCATACTTCCGCATTCTTCACATACTTGTTGAACAGATCATGGGTTTTTTCTGGTTTGGATCACGTAGTAATGTGGTTCCACACAGAAACAGTCAATTAAACCTGGCCACGATCAATATTTTAGAGGATAACACATGCTAGGTCTGGGTTAGGACTGGGATTTGCCCTCATCAGACTCATACTTTCGCATTCTTCACATACTTGTTGAACAGATCCTGGGTTTTTTCTGGTTTGGATCACGTAGTAATGTGGTACCACACTGAAACCGTCGATTAAGCCTGGCCACGATCAATATTTTAGAGGATAGCGCATGCGAGGTCTAGGTTAGGTCTGGGATTTGCCATCATCAGACTCATACAATCGCATATTTCGCATTTTGTTGGCCAGATCCTGGTCTTCTTCTGGTTTGAATCACGTAGTATTGTGGCACCACACAGAAACAGTCAATTAAACCTGACCACGATCAATATTTTAGGGGATAACGCATGCTAGGTCTGGGATAGATCTGGGATTTGCTCTCATCAGACACATACTTTCGCATTCTTCACATACTTGTTGGCCAGATCCTGGGTTTTTTCTGGTTTGGATCAGGTAGTAATGTGGTACCACACTGAAACAGTCTATTAAACCCGGTTTCGATCAACAGTTTAGAGGATAACGCATGCTAGGTCTGGGTTAGGTCTAGGATTTGCTCTCATCAGACTCATACAATCGCATATTTCGCATTTTGTTGGCCAGATCCTGGTCTTCTTCTGGTTTGAATCACGTAGTAATGTGGTACCACACAGAAACAGTCAATTAGACCTGGCCACGATCAATGTTTTAGAGGATAACACATGCTAGGTTTGGGTTAGGACTGGGATTTGCCCTCATCAGACTCATACAATCGCATATTTCGCATTTTGTTGGCCAGATCCTGGTCTTCTTCATGTTTGTATCATGTAGTAATGTGGTACCACACTAAAACAGTCAACTAACCCTGGCCACGATCAATATTTTAGAGGATAGCGGAAGCTAGGTCTGGGCTAGGTCTGGGATTTGCCCACATCAGACTCATACAATCGCATATTTCGAATTTTGTTAGCCAGATCCTGGTCTTCTTCATGTTTGCATCACGTAGTAATGTGGTACCACACAGAAACAGTCAACTAAACCTGGCCACGATCAATATTTTAGAGGATAACTCTGGCTAGGTCTGGGTTAGAACTGGGATTTGCCCCCATCAGACTCATACAATCGCATATTTCGCATTTTGTTGGCCAGATCCTGGTCTTCTTCATGTTTGTATCATGTAGTAATGTGGTACCACACTAAAACAGTCAACTAACCCTGGCCACGATCAATATTTTAGAGGATAACGGATGCTAGGTCTGGGCTAGGTCTGGGATTTGCCCACATCAGACTCATACAATCGCATATTTCGCATTTTGTTGGCCAGATCCTGGTCTTCTTCCGGTTTGAATCACGTAGTAATGTGGTACCACACAGAAACAGTCAATTAAACCTGGCCACGATCAATATTTTAGAGGATAACACATGCTAGGTCTGGGTTAGGACTGGGATTTGCCCTCATCAGACTCATACAATCGCATATTTCGCATTTTGTTGGCCAGATCCTGGTCTTCTTCATGTTTGTATCATGTAGTAATGTGGTACCACACTAAAACAGTCAACTAACCCTGGCCACGATCAATATTTTAGAGGATAACGGATGCTAGGTCTGGGTTAGGTCTGGGATTTGCCCACATCAGACTCATACAATCGCATATTTCGCATTTTGTTAGCCAGATCCTGGTCTTCTTCATGTTTGCATCACGTAGTAATGAGGTACCACACTAAAACAGTCAACTAACCCTGGCCACAATCAATATTTTAGAGGATAACGGATGCAAGGTCTGGGTTAGGTCTGGGATTTGCCCTCATCAGACTCATACTTTCGCATTCTTCACATACTTGTTGAACAGATCCTGGGTTTTTTCTGATTTGGATCACGTAGTAATGTGGTACCACACTGAAACAGACGATTAAGCCTGGTCTGGATTAATATTTTAGAGGATAACGCCTGTTAGGTCTAGGATTGATCTGGGATTTGCTCTCATCAGGCTCATACTTTCGCATATTTCGCACACTTGTTGGCCTGATCCTGGGTTTTTTCTGGTTTGGATCAGCTAGTAATGTGGTAGCACACTGGAAGAGTCGATTAAACCCGGTTTCGATCAATAGTTTAGAGGTTAACGCATGCTAGGTCTGGGTTAGGTCTGGGATTTGCCCTCATTAGGCTCACACAATCGCATATTTCACATTCTTGTAGGCCAGATCCTGGTCTTCTTCTGGTTTGAATTACGTAGTAATGTGGTACCACACAGAAACAGTCAATTAAACCTGGCCACGATCAATATTTTAGAGGATAACGCATGCTAGGTCTGGGTTAGGTCTGGGATTTGCTCTCATCAGACTCATACAATCGCATAATTCGCATTTTGTTGGCCAGATCCTGGTCTTCTTCTGGTTTGAATCACGTAGTAATGTGGTACCACACTAAAACAGTCAACTAACCCTGGCCGCGATCAATATCTTAGAGGATAACGGTATGCTAGGTCTGGGTTAGGTCTGGGATTTGCCCTCATCAGACTCATACTTTCGCATTCTTCACATACTTGTTGAACAGATCCTGGGTTTTTTCTGGTTTGGATCACGTAGTAATCTGGTACCACTCTGAAACAGTCGATTAAGCCTCGTCTCGATCTGTATTTTAGAGGATAACGCATGTTAGGTCTGCGTTAGGTCTGGGACTTGCCCTTCGTCAGGCTCATGCAATCGCATATTTCGCATTCTTGTTGGCAAGATCCTGGTCTTTTTCTGGGTTGTATCACGTAGTAATGTGGTACCACACAGAAACAGTCAATTAAACCTGGCCACGATCAATATTTTAGAGGATAACACATGCTAGGTCTGGGTTAGGTCTGGGATTTGTCCTCATTTGGCTCACACAATCGCATATTTCACATTCTTGTAGGCCAGATCCTGGTTTTCTTCTGGTTTGAATTACGTAGTAATGTGGTACCACACAGAAACAGTCAACTAACCCTGGCCACGATCAATATTTTAGAGGATAACGGATGCAAGGTCTGGGTTAGGTCTGGGATTTGCCCTCATCAGACTCATACTTTCGCATTCTTCACATACTTGTTGAACAGATCCTGGGTTTTTTCTGGTTTGGATCACGTAGTAATGTGGTACCACACTGAAACAGACGATTAAGCCTGGTCTGGATTAATATTTTAGAGGATAACGCCTGTTAGGTCTAGGATTGATCTGGGATTTGCTCTCATCAGGCTCATACTTTCGCATATTTCGCACACTTGTTGGCCTGATCCTGGGTTTTTTCTGGTTTGGATCAGCTAGTAATGTGGTAGCACACTGGAAGAGTCGATTAAACCCGGTTTCGATCAATAGTTTAGAGGTTAACGCATGCTAGGTCTGGGTTAGGTCTGGGATTTGCCCTCATTAGGCTCACACAATCGCATATTTCACATTCTTGTAGGCCAGATCCTGGTCTTCTTCTGGTTTGAATTACGTAGTAATGTGGTACCACACAGAAACAGTCAATTAAACCTGGCCACGATCAATATTTTAGAGGATAACGCATGCTAGGTCTGGGTTAGGTCTGGGATTTGCTCTCATCAGACTCATACAATCGCATAATTCGCATTTTGTTGGCCAGATCCTGGTCTTCTTCTGGTTTGAATCACGTAGTAATGTGGTACCACACTAAAACAGTCAACTAACCCTGGCCGCGATCAATATCTTAGAGGATAACGGTATGCTAGGTCTGGGTTAGGTCTGGGATTTGCCCTCATCAGACTCATACTTTCGCATTCTTCACATACTTGTTGAACAGATCCTGGGTTTTTTCTGGTTTGGATCACGTAGTAATCTGGTACCACTCTGAAACAGTCGATTAAGCCTCGTCTCGATCTGTATTTTAGAGGATAACGCATGTTAGGTCTGCGTTAGGTCTGGGACTTGCCCTTCGTCAGGCTCATGCAATCGCATATTTCGCATTCTTGTTGGCAAGATCCTGGTCTTTTTCTGGGTTGTATCACGTAGTAATGTGGTACCACACAGAAACAGTCAATTAAACCTGGCCACGATCAATATTTTAGAGGATAACACATGCTAGGTCTGGGTTAGGTCTGGGATTTGTCCTCATTTGGCTCACACAATCGCATATTTCACATTCTTGTAGGCCAGATCCTGGTTTTCTTCTGGTTTGAATTACGTAGTAATGTGGTACCACACAGAAACAGTCAACTAACCCTGGCCACGATCAATATTTTAGAGGATAACGGATGCAAGGTCTGGGTTAGGTCTGGGATTTGCCCTCATCAGACTCATACTTTCGCATTCTTCACATACTTGTTGAACAGATCCTGGGTTTTTTCTGGTTTGGATCACGTAGTAATGTGGTACCACACTGAAACAGTCGATTAAGCCTGGTCTGGATTAATATTTTAGAGGATAACGCCTGTTAGGTCTAGGATTGATCTGGGATTTGCTCTCATCAGGCTCATACTTTCGCATATTTCGCACACTTGTTGGCCTGATCCTGGGTTTTTTATGGTTTGGATCAGCTAGTAATGTGGTAGCACACTGGAACAGTCGATTAAACCCGGTTTCGATCAATAGTTTAGAAGTTAACGCATGCTAGGTCTGGGTTAGGTCTGGGATTTGCCCTCATTTGGCTCACACAATCGCATATTTCACATTCTTGTAGGCCAGATCCTGGTCTTCTTCTGGTTTGAATTAGGTAGTAATGTGGTACCACACAGAAACAGTCAATTAAACCTGGCCACGATCAATATTTTAGAGGATAACGTATGCTAGGTCTGGGTTAGGTCTGGGATTTGCTCTCATCAGACTCATACAATCGCATAATTCGCATTTTGTTGGCCAGATCCTGGTCTTCTTCTGGTTTGAATCACGTAGTAATGCGGTACCACACAGAAACAGTCAACTAAACCTGGCCACGATCAATATTTTAGAGGATAACTCTGGCTAGGTCTGGGTTAGAACTGGGATTTGCCCTCATCAGACTCATACAATCGCATATTTCGCATTTTGTTGGCCAGATCCTGGTCTTCTTCATGTTTGCATCACGTAGTAATGTGGTACCACACTAAAACAGTCAACTAACCCTGGCCGCGATTAATATTTTAGGGGATAACGGTATGCTAGGTCTGGGTTAGGTCTGGGATTTGCCCTCATCAGACTCATACTTTCGCATTCTTCACATACTTGTTGAACAGATCCTGGGTTTTTTCTGGTTTGGATCACGTAGTAATCTGGTACCACTCGGAAACAGTCGATTAAGCCTCGTCTCGATCTGTATTTTAGAGGATAACGCATGCTAGGTCTGGGTTAGGTCTGGGATTTGTCCTCATCAGACTCATACTTTCGCATTCTTCACATACTTGTTGAACAGATCCTGGGTTTTTTCTGGTTTGGATCACGTAGTAATCTGGTACCACTCTGAAACAGTCGATTAAGCCTCGTCTCGATCTGTATTTTAGAGGATAACGCATGTTAGGTCTGCGTTAGGTCTGGGACTTGCCCTTTGTCAGGCTCATGCAATCGCATATTTCGCATTCTTGTTGGCAAGATCCTGGTCTTTTTCTGGGTTGTATCACGTAGTAATGTGGTACCACACAGAAACAGTCAATTAAACCTGGCCACGATCAATATTTTAGAGGATAACACATGCTAGGTCTGGGTTAGGTCTGGGATTTGCCCTCATTTGGCTCACACAATCGCATATTTCACATTCTTGTTGGCCAGACCCTGGACTTTTTCTGGTTTGGATCAGGTAGTAATGTGGTACCACACTGGAACAGTCGATTAATACCGGTTTCGATCAATATTTTAGAGGATAACGCATGCTAGGTCTGGGTTAGGGCAGGGACTTGCCCTCATTTGGCTCATACAATCGCATATTTCACATTCTTGTTGGACAGATCCTGGTCTTCTTCTGGTTTGTATCACGTAGTAATGCGGTACCACACAGAAACAGTCAATTAAACCAGGCCCGAACAATATTTTACAGGACAACGCATGCTAGGTCTGGGGTAGGTCTGGGATTTGCCCTCATCAGACTCATACTTTCGCATTCTTCACATACTTGTTGAACAGATCATGGGTTTTTTCTGGTTTGGATCACGTAGTAATGTGGTTCCACACAGAAACAGTCAATTAAACCTGGCCACGATCAATAT
Source organism: Colletes latitarsis (assembly GCF_051014445.1). Taxonomy (NCBI): domain Eukaryota; kingdom Metazoa; phylum Arthropoda; class Insecta; order Hymenoptera; family Colletidae; genus Colletes; species Colletes latitarsis. The sequence goes on from NW_027488366.1 coordinate 36,492,958, forward strand.
TTTAGAGGATAACACATGCTAGGTCTGGGTTAGGACTGGGATTTGCCCTCATCAGACTCATACTTTCGCATTCTTCACATACTTGTTGAACAGATCCTGGGTTTTTTCTGGTTTGGATCACGTAGTAATGTGGTACCACACTGAAACCGTCGATTAAGCCTGGCCACGATCAATATTTTAGAGGATAGCGCATGCTAGGTCTAGGTTAGGTCTGGGATTTGCCATCATCAGACTCATACAATCGCATATTTCGCATTTTGTTGGCCAGATCCTGGTCTTCTTCTGGTTTGAATCACGTAGTATTGTGGCACCACACAGAAACAGTCAATTAAACCTGACCACGATCAATATTTTAGGGGATAACGCATGCTAGGTCTGGGATAGATCTGGGATTTGCTCTCATCAGACACATACTTTCGCATTCTTCACATACTTGTTGGCCAGATCCTGGGTTTTTTCTGGTTTGGATCAGGTAGTAATGTGGTACCACACTGAAACAGTCGATTAAACCCGGTTTCGATCAACAGTTTAGAGGATAACGCATGCTAGGTCTGGGTTAGGTCTGGGATTTGCTCTCATCAGACTCATACAATCGCATATTTCGCATTTTGTTGGCCAGATCCTGGTCTTCTTCTGGTTTGAATCACGTAGTAATGTGGTACCACACAGAAACAGTCAACTAGACCTGGCCACGATCAATGTTTTAGAGGATAACACATGCTAGGTTTGGGTTAGGACTGGGATTTGCCCTCATCAGACTCATACAATCGCATATTTCGCATTTTGTTGGCCAGATCCTGGTCTTCTTCATGTTTGTATCATGTAGTAATGTGGTACCACACTAAAACAGTCAACTAACCCTGGCCACGATCAATATTTTAGAGGATAGCGGAAGCTAGGTCTGGGCTAGGTCTGGGATTTGCCCACATCAGACTCATACAATCGCATATTTCGAATTTTGTTAGCCAGATCCTGGTCTTCTTCATGTTTGCATCACGTAGTAATGTGGTACCACACAGAAACAGTCAACTAAACCTGGCCACGATCAATATTTTAGAGGATAACTCTGGCTAGGTCTGGGTTAGAACTGGGATTTGCCCCCATCAGACTCATACAATCGCATATTTCGCATTTTGTTGGCCAGATCCTGGTCTTCTTCATGTTTGCATCACGTAGTAATGTGGTACCACACTAAAACAGTCAACTAACCCTGGCCGCGATCAATATTTTAGAGGATAACGGTATGCTAGGTCTGGGTTAGGTCTGGGTTTTGCCCTCATCAGACAACATACTTTCGCATTCTTCACATACTTGTTGAACAGATCCTGGGTTTTTTCTGGTTTGGATCACGTAGTAATCTGGTACCACTCCGAAACAGTCGATTAAGCTTCGTCTCGATCTGTATTTTAGAGGATAACGCATGTTAAGTCTGCGTTAGGTCTGGGACTTGCCCTTCGTCAGGCTCATGCAATCGCATATTTCGCATTCTTGTTGGCAAGATCCTGGTCTTTTTCTGGGTTGTATCACGTAGTAATGTGGTACCACACAGAAACAGTCAATTAAACCTGGCCACGATCAATATTTTAGAGGATAACACATGCTAGGTCTGGGTTAGGTCTGGGATTTGCCCTCATTTGGCTCACACAATCGCATATTTCACATTCTTGTAGGCCAGATCCTGGTTTTCTTCTGGTTTGAATTACGTCGTAATGTGGTACCACACAGAAACAGTCAATTAAACCTGGCCACGATCAATATTTTAGAGGATAACGCATGCTAGGTCTGGGTTAGGTCTGGGATTTGCTCTCATCAGACTCATACAATCGCATAATTCGCTTTTTGTTGGCCAGATCCTGGTCTTCTTCTGGTTTGAATCACGTATTAATGCGGTACCACACAGGAACAGTCAAGTAAACCTGGCCACGATCAATATTTTAGAGGATAACACTGGCTAGGTCTGGGTTAGGACTGGGATTTGCCCTCATCAGACTCATGCAATCGCATATTTCGCATTTTGTTGGTCAGATCCTGGTCTTCTTCATGTTTGCATCTCGTAGTAATGTGGTACCACACTAAAACAGTCAACTAACCCTGGCCGCGATCAATATTTTAGAGGATAGCGGTATGCTAGGTCTGGGTTAGGTCTGGGATTTGCCCTCATCAGACTCATACTTTCGCATTCTTCACATACTTGTTGAACAGATCCTGGGTTTTTTCTGGTTTGGATCACGTAGTAATCTGGTACCACTCTGAAACAGTCGATTAAGCCTCGTCTCGATCTGTATTTTAGAGGATAACGCATGCTAGGTCTGCGTTAGGTCTGGGACTTGCCCTTTGTCAGGCTCATGCAATCGCATATTTCGCATTCTTGTTGGCAAGATCCTGGTCTTTTTCTGGGTTGTATCACGTAGTAATGTGGTACCACACAGAAACAGTCAATTAAACCTGGCCACGATCAATATTTTAGAGGATAACACATGCTAGGTCTGGGTTAGGTCTGGGATTTGCCCTCATTTGGCTCACACAATCGCATATTTCACATTCTTATAGGCCAGATCCTGGTTTTCTTCTGGTTTGAATTACGTAGTAATCTGGTACCACACAGAAACAGTCAATTAAACCTGGCCACGATCAATATTTTAGCGGATAACGCATGCTAGGTCTGGGTTAGGTCTGGGATTTGCTCTCATCAGACTCATTCAATCGCATAATTCGCTTTTTGTTGGCCAGATCCTGGTCTTCTTCTGGTCTGAATCGCGTATTATACGGTACCACACAGAAACAGTCAATTAAACCTGGCCACGATCAATATTTTAGAGGGTAACACTGGCTAGGTCTAGGTTAGGTCTGGGATTTGCCGCCATCAGACATACAATCGCATATATCGCATTTTGTTGGACAGATCCTGGGTTTTTTCTGGTTTGGATCACGTAGTAATGTGGTACCACACTGAAACAGTCGATTAAGCCTGGTCTGGATTAATATTTTAGAGGATAACGCCTGTTAGGTCTAGGATAGATCTGGGATTTGCTCTCACCAGGCTCATACTTTCGCATATTTCGCACACTTGTTGGCCAGACCCTGGACTTTTTCTGGTTTGGATCAGGTAGTAATGTGGTACCACACTGGAACAGTCGATTAATACCGGTTTCGATCAATATTTTAGAGGATAACGCATGCTAGGTCTGGGTTAGGGCAGGGACTTGCCCTCATTTGACTCGTACAATCGCATATTTCACATTCTTGTTGGACAGATCCTGGTCTTCTTCTGGTTTGTATCACGTAGTAATGCGGTACCACACAGAAACAGTCAATTAAACCAGGCCCGAACAATATTTTACAGGACAACGCATGCTAGGTCTGGGGTAGGTCTGGGATTTGCCCTCATCAGACTCATACTTTCGCATTCTTCACATACTTGTTGGCCAGATCCTGGGTTTTTTCTGGTTTGGATCAGGTAGTAATGTGGTACCACACTGAAACAGTCGATTAAACCCGGTTTCGATCAACAGTTTAGAGGATAACGCATGCTAGGTCCGGGTTAGGTCTGGGATTTGCTCTCATCAGACTCATACAATCGCATATTTCGCATACTTGTTGGCCAGATCCTGACTCTTTTCTGGTTTGAATCCCGTAGTATTGTGGTACCACACGGAAACAGTCAATTAAACCTGGCCACGATCAATATTTTGGAGGATAACGCATGCTAGGTCCGGGTTAGGTCTGGGACTTGCCCTCATCGGGCTCATACTTTCGCATTCTTCACATACTTGTTGAACAGATCATGGGTTTTTTCTGGTTTGGATCACGTAGTAATGTGGTTCCACACAGAAACAGTCAATTAAACCTGGCCACGATCAATATTTTAGAGGATAACGCATGCTAGGTCTAGGTTAGGTCTGGGATTTGCCATCATCAGACTCATACAATCGCATAATTCGCTTTTTGTTGGCCAGATCCTGGTCTTCTTCTGGTTTGAATCGCGTATTAATGCGGTACCACACAGAAACAGTCAATTAAACCTGGCCACGATCAATATTGTAGAGGATAACGCATGCTAGGTCTAGGTTAGGTCTGGGATTTGCCCTCATCAGACTCATACAATCGCATATATCGCATTTTGTTGGCCAGATCCTGGTGTTCTTTATGTTTGAATCACGTAGTATTGTGGTACCACACGGAAACAGTCAATTAAACCTGGCCACGATCAATATTTTAGAGGATAACACTGGCTAGGTCTGGGTTAGGACTGGGATTTGCCCTCATCAGACTCATACAATCGCATATTTCGCATTTTGTTGGCCAGATCCTGGGTTTTTTCTGGTTTGGATCACGTAGTAATGTGGTACCACACTGAAACAGTCGATTAAGCCTGGTCTGGATTAATATTTTAGAGGATAACGCCTGTTAGGTCTAGGATAGATCTGGGATTTGCTCTCACCAGGCTCATACTTTCGCATATTTCGCACACTTGTTGGCCAGACCCTGGACTTTTTCTGGTTTGGATCAGGTAGTAATGTGGTACCACACTGGAACAGTCGATTAATACCGGTTTCGATCAATATTTTAGAGGATAACGCATGCTAGGTCTGGGTTAGGGCAGGGACTTGCCCTCATTTGGCTCATACAATCGCATATTTCACATTCTTGTTGGACAGATCCTGGTCTTCTTCTGGTTTGTATCACGTAGTAATGCGGTACCACACAGAAACAGTCAATTAAACCAGGCCGGAACAATATTTTACAGGACAACGCATGCTAGGTCTGGGGTAGGTCTGGGATTTGCCCTCATCAGACTCATACTTTCGCATTCTTCACATACTTGTTGAACAGATCATGGGTTTTTTCTGGTTTGGATCACGTAGAAATGTGGTTCCACACAGAAACAGTCAATTAAACCTGGCCACGATCAATATTTTAGAGGATAACACATGCTAGGTCTGGGTTAGGACTGGGATTTGCCCTCATCAGACTCATACTTTCGCATTCTTCACATACTTGTTGAACAGATCCTGGGTTTTTTCTGGTTTGGATCACGTAGTAATGTGGTACCACACTGAAACCGTCGATTAAGCCTGGCCACGATCAATATTTTAGAGGATAGCGCATGCTAGGTCTAGGTTAGGTCTGGGATTTGCCATCATCAGACTCATACAATCGCATATTTCGCATTTTGTTGGCCAGATCCTGGTCTTCTTCTGGTTTGAATCACGTAGTATTGTGGCACCACACAGAAACAGTCAATTAAACCTGACCACGATCAATATTTTAGGGGATAACGCATGCTAGGTCTGGGATAGATCTGGGATTTGCTCTCATCAGACACATACTTTCGCATTCTTCACATACTTGTTGGCCAGATCCTGGGTTTTTTCTGGTTTGGATCAGGTAGTAATGTGGTACCACACTGAAACAGTCGATTAAACCCGGTTTCGATCAACAGTTTAGAGGATAACGCATGCTAGGTCTGGGTTAGGTCTGGGATTTGCTCTCATCAGACTCATACAATCGCATATTTCGCATTTTGTTGGCCAGATCCTGGTCTTCTTCTGGTTTGAATCACGTAGTAATGTGGTACCACACAGAAACAGTCAATTAGACCTGGCCACGATCAATGTTTTAGAGGATAACACATGCTAGGTTTGGGTTAGGACTGGGATTTGCCCTCATCAGACTCATACAATCGCATATTTCGCATTTTGTTGGCCAGATCCTGGTCTTCTTCTGGTTTGAATCACGTAGTAATGTGGTACCACACAGAAACAGTCAATTAGACCTGGCCACGATCAATGTTTTAGAGGATAACACATGCTAGGTTTGGGTTAGGACTGGGATTTGCCCTCATCAGACTCATACAATCGCATATTTCGCATTTTGTTGGCCAGATCCTGGTCTTCTTCATGTTTGTATCATGTAGTAATGTGGTACCACACTAAAACAGTCAACTAACCCTGGCCACGATCAATATTTTAGAGGATAACGCATGCTAGGTCTGGGTTAGGGCAGGGACTTGCCCTCATTTGGCTCGTACAATCGCATATTTCACATTCTTGTTAGCCAGATCCTGGTCTTCTTCATGTTTGCATCACGTAGTAATGTGGTACCATACAGAAACAGTCAACTAAACCTGGCCACGATCAATATTTTAGAGGATAACTCTGGCTAGGTCTGGGTTAGAACTGGGATTTGCCCTCATCAGACTCATACAATCGCATATTTCGCATTTTGTTGGCCAGATCCTGGTCTTCTTCATGTTTGCATCACGTAGTAACGTGGTACCACACTAAAACAGTCAACTAACCCTGGCCGCGATCAATATTTTACAGGATAACGGTATGCCAGGTCTGGGTTAGGTCTGGGTTTTGCCCTCATCAGACTCATACTTTCGCATTCTTCACATACTTGTTGAACAGATCCTGGGTTTTTTCTGGTTTGGATCACGTAGTAATCTGGTACCACTCTGAAACAGTCGATTAAGCTTCGTCTCGATCTGTATTTTAGAGGATAACGCATGTTAGGTCTGCGTTAGGTCTGGGACTTGCCCTTCGTCAGGCTCATGCAATCGCATATTTCGCATTCTTGTTGGCAAGATCCTGGTCTTTTTCTGGGTTGTATCACGTAGTAATGTGGTACCACACAGAAACAGTCAATTAAACCTGGCCACGATCAATATTTTAGAGGATAACACATGCTAGGTCTGGGTTAGGTCTGGGATTTGCCCTCATTTGGCTCACACAATCGCATATTTCACATTCTTGTAGGCCAGATCCTGGTTTTCTTCTGGTTTGAATTACGTAGTAATGTGGTACCACACAGAAACAGTCAATTAAACCTGGCCACGATCAATATTTTAGAGGATAACGCATGCTAGGTCTGGGTTAGGTCTGGGATTTGCTCTCATCAGACTCATACAATCGCATAATTCGCTTTTTGTTGGCCAGATCCTGGTCTTCTTCTGGTTTGAATCACGTATTAATGCGGTACCACACAGGAACAGTCAAGTAAACCTGGCCACGATCAATATTTTAGAGGATAACACTGGCTAAGTCTGGGTTAGGACTGGGATTTGCCCTCATCAGGCTCATGCAATCGCATATTTCGCATTTTGTTGGTCAGATCCTGGTCTTCTTCATGTTTGCATCACGTAGTAATGTGGTACCACACTAAAACAGTCAACTAACCCTGGCCGCGATCAATATTTTAGAGGATAGCGGTATGCTAGGTCTGGGTTAGGTCTGGGATTTGCCCTCATCAGACTCATACTTTCGCATTCTTCACATACTTGTTGAACAGATCCTGGGTTTTTTCTGGTTTGGATCACGTAGTAATCTGGTACCACTCTGAAACAGTCGATTAAGCCTCGTCTCGATCTGTATTTTAGAGGATAACGCATGCTAGGTCTGCGTTAGGTCTGGGACTTGCCCTTTGTCAGGCTCATGCAATCGCATATTTCGCATTCTTGTTGGCAAGATCCTGGTCTTTTTCTGGGTTGTATCACGTAGTAATGTGGTACCACACAGAAACAGTCAATTAAACCTGGCCACGATCAATGTTTTAGAGGATAACACATGCTAGGTCTGGGTTAGGTCTGGGATTTGCCCTCATTTGGCTCACACAATCGCATATTTCACATTCTTATAGGCCAGATCCTGGTTTTCTTCTGGTTTGAATTACGTAGTAATCTGGTACCACACAGAAACAGTCAATTAAACCTGGCCACGATCAATATTTTAGGGGATAACGCATGCTAGGTCTGGGTTAGGTCTGGGATTTGCTCTCATCAGACTCATTCAATCGCATAATTCGCTTTTTGTTGGCCAGATCCTGGTCTTCTTCTGGCCTGAATCGCGTATTATGCGGTACCACACAGAAACAGTCAATTAAACCTGGCCACGATCAATATTTTAGAGGATAACACTGGCTAGGTCTAGGTTAGGTCTGGGATTTGCCGCCATCAGACTCATACAATCGCATATATCGCATTTTGTTGGACAGATCCTGGGTTTTTTCTGGTTTGGATCACGTAGTAATGTGGTACCACACTGAAACAGTCGATTAAGCCTGGTCTGGATTAATATTTTAGAGGATAACGCCTGTTAGGTCTAGGATAGATCTGGGATTTGCTCTCACCAGGCTCATACTTTCGCATATTTCGCACACTTGTTGGCCAGACCCTGGACTTTTTCTGGTTTGGATCAGGTAGTAATGTGGTACCACACTGGAACAGTCGATTAATACCGGTTTCGATCAATATTTTAGAGGATAACGCATGCTAGGTCTGGGTTAGGGCAGGGACTTGCCCTCATTTGGCTCGTACAATCGCATATTTCACATTCTTGTTGGACAGATCCTGGTCTTCTTCTGGTTTGTATCACGTAGTAATGCGGTACCACACAGAAACAGTCAATTAAACCAGGCCCGAACAATATTTTACAGGACAACGCATGCTAGGTCTGGGGTAGGTCTGGGATTTGCCCTCATCAGACTCATACTTTCGCATTCTTCACATACTTGTTGAACAGATCATGGGTTTTTTCTGGTTTGGATCACGTAGTAATGTGGTTCCACACAGAAACAGTCAATTAAACCTGGCCACGATCAATATTTTAGAGGATAACACATGCTAGGTCTGGGTTAGGGCTGGGATTTGCCCTCATCAGACTCATACTTTCGCATTCTTCACATACTTGTTGAACAGATCCTGGGTTTTTTCTGGTTTGGATCACGTAGTAATGTGGTACCACACTGAAACCGTCGATTAAGCCTGGCCACGATCAATATTTTAGAGGATAACGCATGCTAGGTCTAGGTTAGGTCTGGGATTTGCGATCATCAGACTCATACAATCGCATAATTCGCTTTTTGTTGGCCAGATCCTGGTCTTCTTCTGGTTTGAATCGCGTATTAATGCGGTACCACACAGAAACAGTCAATTAAACCTGGCCACGATCAATATTTTAGGGGATAACGCATGCTAGGTCTGGGATAGATCTGGGATTTGCTCTCATCAGACTCATACTTTCGCATTCTTCACATACTTGTTGGCCAGATCCTGGGTTTTTTCTGGTTTGGATCAGGTAGTAATGTGGTACCACACTGAAACAGTCGATTAAACCCGGTTTCGATCAACAGTTTAGAGGATAACGCATGCTAGGTCTGGGTTAGGTCTGGGATTTGCTCTCATTAGACTCATACAATCGCATATTTCGCATTTTGTTGGCCAGATCCTGGTCTTCTTCCGGTTTGAATCACGTAGTAATGTGGTACCACACAGAAACAGTCAATTAAACCTGGCCACGATCAATATTTTAGAGGATAACGCATGCTAGGTCTGGGTTAGGTCTGGGATTTGCCGCCATCAGACTCATACAATCGCATATATCGCATTTTGTTGGCCAGATCCTGGTCTTCTTCATGTTTGAATCACGTAGTATGGTGGTACCACACAGAAACAGTCAATTAAACCTGGCCACGATCAATATTTTAGGGGATAACGCATGCTAGGTCTGGGTTAGGTCTGGGATTTGCCCTCATCAGACTCATACTTTCGCATTCTTCACATACTTGTTGAACAGATCATGGGTTTTTTCTGGTTTGGATCACGTAGTAATGTGGTTCCACACTGAAACTGTCGATTAAGCCTGGCCACGATCAATATTTTAGAGGATAACGCATGCTAGGTCTAGGTTAGGTCTGGGATTTGCCATCATCAGACTCATACAATCGCATATTTCGCATTTTGTTGGCCAGATCCTGGTCTACTTCTGGTTTGAATCACGTAGTATTGTGGTACCACACAGAAACAGTCAAATAAACCTGACCACGATCAATATTTTAGGGGATAACGCATGCTAGGTCTGGGATAGATCTGGGATTTGCTCTCATCAGACTCATACTTTCGCATTCTTCACATACTTGTTGGCCAGATCCTGGGTTTTTTCTGGTTTGGATCAGGTAGTAATGTGGTACCACACTGAAACAGTCGATTAAACCCGGTTTCGATCAACAGTTTAGAGGATAACGCATGCTAGGTCTGGGTTAGGTCTGGGATTTGCTCTCATCAGACTCATACAATCGCATATTTCGCATTTTGTTGGCCAGATCCTGGTCTTCTTCCGGTTTGAATCACGTAGTAATGTGGTACCACACAGAAACAGTCAATTAAACCTGGCCACGATCAATATTTTAGAGGATAACACATGCTAGGTCTGGGTTAGGACTGGGATTTGCCCTCATCAGACTCATACTTTCGCATTCTTCACATACTTGTTGAACAGATCCTGGGTTTTTTCTGGTTTGGATCACGTAGTAATGTGGTACCACACTGAAACTGTCGATTAAGCCTGGCCACGATCAATATTTTAGAGGATAACGCATGCTAGGACTAGGTTAGGTCTGGGATTTGCCATCATCAGACTCATACAATCGCATATTTCGCATTTTGTTGGCCAGATCCTGGTCTTCTTCTGGTTTGAATCACATAGTATTGTGGTACCACACAGAAACAGTCAATTAAACCTGACCACGATCAATATTTTAGGGGATAACGCATGCTAGGTCTGGGATAGATCTGGGATTTGCTCTCATCAGACTCATACTTTCGCATTCTTCACATACTTGTTGGCCAGAACCTGGGTTTTTTCTGGTTTGGATCAGGTAGTAATGTGGTACCGCACTGAAACAGTCGATTAAACCCGGTTTCGATCAACAGTTTAGAGGATAACGCATGCTAGGTCTGGGTTAGGTCTGGGATTTGCTCTCATCAGACTCATACAATCGCATATTTCGCATTTTGTTGGCCAGATCCTGGTCTTCTTCTGGTTTGAATCACGTAGTAATGTGGTACCACACAGAAACAGTCAATTAGACCTGGCCACGATCAATGTTTTAGAGGATAACACATGCTAGGTTTGGTTTAGGACTGGGATTTGCCCTCATCAGACTCATACAATCGCATATTTCGCATTTTGTTGGCCAGATCCTGGTCTTCTTCATGTTTGTATCATGTAGTAATGTGGTACCACACTAAAACAGTCAACTAACCCTGGCCACGATCAATATTTTAGAGGATAACGGATGCTAGGTCTGGGCTAGGTCTGGGATTTGCCCACATCAGACTCATACAATCGCATATTTCGCATTTTGTTAGCCAGATCCTGGTCTTCTTCATGTTTGCATCACGTAGTAATGTGGTACCACACTAAAACAGTCAACTAACCCTGGCCACGATCAATATTTTAGAGGATAACGGATGCAAGGTCTGGGTTAGGTCTGGGATTTGCCCTCATCAGACTCATACTTTCGCATTCTTCACATACTTGTTGAACAGATCCTGGGTTTTTTCTGGTTTGGATCACGTAGTAATGTGGTACCACACTGAAACAGTCGACTAAGCCTGGTCTGGATTAATATTTTAGAGGATAACGCCTGTTAGGTCTAGGATTGATCTGGGATTTGCTCTCATCAGGCTCATACTTTCGCATATTTCGCACACTTGTTGGCCTGATCCTGGGTTTTTTCTGGTTTGGATCAGCTAGTAATGTGGTAGCACACTGGAACAGTCGATTAAACCCGGTTTCGATCAATAGTTTAGAGGTTAACGCATGCTAGGTCTGGGTTAGGTCTGGGATTTGCTCTCATCAGACTCATACAATCGCATAATTCGCTTTTTGTTGGCCAGATCCTGGTCTTCTCCTGGTTTGAATCACGTATTAATGCGGTACCACACAGGAACAGTCAATTAAACCTGGCCACGATCAATATTTTAGAGGATAACACTGGCTAGGTCTGGGTTAGGACTGGGAATTGCCCTCATCAACCTCATGCAATCGCATATTTCGCATTTTGTTGGTCAGATCCTGGTCTTCTTCATGTTTGCATCACGTAGTAATGTGGTACCACACTAAAACAGTCAACTAACCCTGGCCGCGATCAATATTTTAGAGGATAACGGTATGCTAGGTCTGGGTTAGGTCTGGGATTTGCCCTCATCAGACTCATACTTTCGCATTCTTCACATACTTGTTGAACAGATCCTGGGTTTTTTCTGGTTTGGATCACGTAGTAATCTGGTACCACTCTGAAACAGTCGATTAAGCCTCGTCTCGATCTGTATTTTAGAGGATAACGCATGTTAGGTCTGCGTTAGGTCTGGGACTTGCCCTTTGTCAGGCTCATGCAATCGCATATTTCGCATTCTTGTTGGCAAGATCCTGGTCTTTTTCTGGGTTGTATCACGTAGTAATGTGGTACCACACAGAAACAGTCAATTAAACCTGGCCACGATCAATATTTTAGAGGATAACACATGCTAGGTCTGGGTTAGGTCTGGGATTTGCTCTCATCAGACTCATTCAATCGCATAATTCGCTTTTTGTTGGCCAGATCCTGGTCTTCTTCTGGTCTGAATCGCGTATTATGCGGTACCACACAGAAACAGTCAATTAAACCTGGCCACGATCAATATTTTATAGGGTAACACTGGCTAGGTCTAGGTTAGGTCTGGGATTTGCCGCCATCAGACATACAATCGCATATATCGCATTTTGTTGGACAGATCCTGGGTTTTTTCTGGTTTGGATCACGTAGTAATGTGGTACCACACTGAAACAGTCGATTAAGCCTGGTCTGGATTAATATTTTAGAGGATAACGCCTGTTAGGTCTAGGATAGATCTGGGATTTGCTCTCACCAGGCTCATACTTTCGCATATTTCGCACACTTGTTGGCCAGACCCTGGACTTTTTCTGGTTTGGATCAGGTAGTAATGTGGTACCACACTGGAACAGTCGATTAATACCGGTTTCGATCAATATTTTAGAGGATAACGCATGCTAGGCCTGGGTTAGGGCAGGGACTTGCCCTCATTTGGCTCGTACAATCGCATATTTCACATTCTTGTTGGACAGATCCTGGTCTTCTTCTGGTTTGTATCACGTAGTAATGCGGTACCACACAGAAACAGTCAATTAAACCAGGCCCGAACAATATTTTACCGGACAACGCATGCTAGGTCTGGGGTAGGTCTGGGATTTGCCCTCATCAGACTCATACTTTCGCATTCTTCACATACTTGTTGGCCAGATCCTGACTCTTTTCTGGTTTGAATCCCGTAGTATTGTGGTACCACACGGAAACAGTCAATTAAACCTGGCCACGATCAATATTTTGGAGGATAACGCATGCTAGGTCCGGGTTAGGTCTGGGACTTGCCCTCATCGGGCTCATACTTTCGCATTCTTCACATACTTGTTGAACAGATCCTGGGTTTTTTCTGGTTTGGATCACGTAGTAATGTGGTACCACACTGAAACCGTCGATTAAGCCTGGCCACGATCAATATTTTAGAGGATAGCGCATGCTAGGTCTAGGTTAGGTCTGGGATTTGCCATCATCAGACTCATACAATCGCATATTTCGCATTTTGTTGGCCAGATCCTGGTCTTCTTCTGGTTTGAATCACGTAGTATTGTGGCACCACACAGAAACAGTCAATTAAACCTGACCACGATCAATATTTTAGGGGATAACGCATGCTAGGTCTGGGATAGATCTGGGATTTGCTCTCATCAGACACATACTTTCGCATTCTTCACATACTTGTTGGCCAGATCCTGGGTTTTTTCTGGTTTGGATCAGGTAGTAATGTGGTACCACACTGAAACAGTCGATTAAACCCGGTTTCGATCAACAGTTTAGAGGATAACGCATGCTAGGTCTGGGTTAGGTCTGGGATTTGCTCTCATCAGACTCATACAATCGCATATTTCGCATTTTGTTGGCCAGATCCTGGTCTTCTTCTGGTTTGAATCACGTAGTAATGTGGTACCACACAGAAACAGTCAATTAGACCTGGCCACGATCAATGTTTTAGAGGATAACACATGCTAGGTTTGGGTTAGGACTGGGATTTGCCCTCATCAGACTCATACAATCGCATATTTCGCATTTTGTTGGCCAGATCCTGGTCTTCTTCATGTTTGTATCATGTAGTAATGTGGTACCACACTAAAACAGTCAACTAACCCTGGCCACGATCAATATTTTAGAGGATAGCGGAAGCTAGGTCTGGGCTAGGTCTGGGATTTGCCCACATCAGACTCATACAATCGCATATTTCGAATTTTGTTAGCCAGATCCTGGTCTTCTTCATGTTTGCATCACGTAGTAATGTGGTACCATACAGAAACAGTCAACTAAACCTGGCCACGATCAATATTTTAGAGGATAACTCTGGCTAGGTCTGGGTTAGAACTGGGATTTGCCCTCATCAGACTCATACAATCGCATATTTCGCATTTTGTTGGCCAGATCCTGGTCTTCTTCATGTTTGCATCACGTAGTAACGTGGTACCACACTAAAACAGTCAACTAACCCTGGCCGCGATCAATATTTTAGAGGATAACGGTATGCCAGGTCTGGGTTAGGTCTGGGTTTTGCCCTCATCAGACTCATACTTTCGCATTCTTCACATACTTGTTGAACAGATCCTGGGTTTTTTCTGGTTTGGATCACGTAGTAATCTGGTACCACTCTGAAACAGTCGATTAAGCTTCGTCTCGATCTGTATTTTAGAGGATAACGCATGTTAGGTCTGCGTTAGGTCTGGGACTTGCCCTTCGTCAGGCTCATGCAATCGCATATTTCGCATTCTTGTTGGCAAGATCCTGGTCTTTTTCTGGGTTGTATCACGTAGTAATGTGGTACCACACAGAAACAGTCAATTAAACCTGGCCACGATCAATATTTTAGAGGATAACACATGCTAGGTCTGGGTTAGGTCTGGGATTTGCCCTCATTTGGCTCACACAATCGCATATTTCACATTCTTGTAGGCCAGATCCTGGTTTTCTTCTGGTTTGAATTACGTAGTAATGTGGTACCACACAGAAACAGTCAATTAAACCTGGCCACGATCAATATTTTAGAGGATAACGCATGCTAGGTCTGGGTTAGGTCTGGGATTTGCTCTCATCAGACTCATACAATCGCATAATTCGCTTTTTGTTGGCCAGATCCTGGTCTTCTTCTGGTTTGAATCACGTATTAATGCGGTACCACACAGGAACAGTCAAGTAAACCTGGCCACGATCAATATTTTAGAGGATAACACTGGCTAAGTCTGGGTTAGGACTGGGATTTGCCCTCATCAGGCTCATGCAATCGCATATTTCGCATTTTGTTGGTCAGATCCTGGTCTTCTTCATGTTTGCATCACGTAGTAATGTGGTACCACACAGAAACAGTCAATTAAACCTGGCCACGATCAATATTTTAGGGGATAACGCATGCTAGGTCTGGGTTAGGTCTGGGATTTGCTCTCATCAGACTCATTCAATCGCATAATTCGCTTTTTGTTGGCCAGATCCTGGTCTTCTTCTGGCCTGAATCGCGTATTATGCGGTACCACACAGAAACAGTCAATTAAACCTGGCCACGATCAATATTTTAGAGGATAACACTGGCTAGGTCTAGGTTAGGTCTGGGATTTGCCGCCATCAGACTCATACAATCGCATATATCGCATTTTGTTGGACAGATCCTGGGTTTTTTCTGGTTTGGATCAGGTAGTAATGTGGTACCACACTGGAACAGTCGATTAATACCGGTTTCGATCAATATTTTAGAGGATAACGCATGCTAGGTCTGGGTTAGGGCAGGGACTTGCCCTCATTTGGCTCGTACAATCGCATATTTCACATTCTTGTTGGACAGATCCTGGTCTTCTTCTGGTTTGTATCACGTAGTAATGCGGTACCACACAGAAACAGTCAATTAAACCAGGCCCGAACAATATTTTACAGGACAACGCATGCTAGGTCTGGGGTAGGTCTGGGATTTGCCCTCATCAGACTCATACTTTCACATTCTTCACATACTTGTTGAACAGATCATGGGTTTTTTCTGGTTTGGATCACGTAGTAATGTGGTTCCACACAGAAACAGTCAATTAAACCTGGCCACGATCAATATATTAGAGGATAACACATGCTAGGTCTGGGTTAGGGCTGGGATTTGCCCTCATCAGACTCATACTTTCGCATTCTTCACATACTTGTTGAACAGATCCTGGGTTTTTTCTGGTTTGGATCACGTAGTAATGTGGTACCACACTGAAACCGTCGATTAAGCCTGGCCACGATCAATATTTTAGAGGATAACGCATGCTAGGTCTAGGTTAGGTCTGGGATTTGCCATCATCAGACTCATACAATCGCATAATTCGCTTTTTGTTGGCCAGATCCTGGTCTTCTTCTGGTTTGAATCGCGTATTAATGCGGTACCACACAGAAACAGTCAATTAAACCTGGCCACGATCAATATTTTAGGGGATAACGCATGCTAGGTCTGGGATAGATCTGGGATTTGCTCTCATCAGACTCATACAATCGCATATTTCGCATTTTGTTGGCCAGATCCTGGTCTTCTTCCGGTTTGAATCACGTAGTAATGTGGTACCACACAGAAACAGTCAATTAAACCTGGCCACGATCAATATGTTAGAGGATAACGCATGCTAGGTCTGGGTTAGGTCTGGGATTTGCCGCCATCAGACTCATACAATCGCATATATCGCATTTTGTTGGCCAGATCCTGGTCTTCTTCATGTTTGAATCACGTAGTATGGTGGTACCACACAGAAACACTCAATTAAACCTGGCCACGATCAATATTTTAGGGGATAACGCATGCTAGGTCTGGGTTAGGTCTGGGATTTGCCCTCATCAGACTCATACTTTCGCATTCTTCACATACTTGTTGAACAGATCATGGGTTTTTTCTGGTTTGGATCACGTAGTAATGTGGTTCCACACTGAAACTGTCGATTAAGCCTGGCCACGATCAATATTTTAGAGGATAACGCATGCTAGGTCTAGGTTAGGTCTGGGATTTGCCATCATCAGACTCATACAATCGCATATTTCGCATTTTGTTGGCCAGATCCTGGTCTACTTCTGGTTTGAATCACGTAGTATTGTGGTACCACACAGAAACAGTCAAATAAACCTGACCACGATCAATATTTTAGGGGATAACGCATGCTAGGTCTGGGATAGATCTGGGATTTGCTCTCATCAGACTCATACTTTCGCATTCTTCACATACTTGTTGGCCAGAACCTGGGTTTTTTCTGGTTTGGATCAGGTAGTAATGTGGTACCGCACTGAAACAGTCGATTAAACCCGGTTTCGATCAACAGTTTAGAGGATAACGCATGCTAGGTCTGGGTTAGGTCTGGGATTTGCTCTCATCAGACTCATACAATCGCATATTTCGCATTTTGTTGGCCAGATCCTGGTCTTCTTCTGGTTTGAATCACGTAGTAATGTGGTACCACACAGAAACAGTCAATTAGACCTGGCCACGATCAATGTTTTAGAGGATAACACATGCTAGGTTTGGTTTAGGACTGGGATTTGCCCTCATCAGACTCATACAATCGCATATTTCGCATTTTGTTGGCCAGATCCTGGTCTTCTTCATGTTTGTATCATGTAGTAATGTGGTACCACACTAAAACAGTCAACTAACCCTGGCCACGATCAATATTTTAGAGGATAACGGATGCTAGGTCTGGGCTAGGTCTGGGATTTGCCCACATCAGACTCATACAATCGCATATTTCGCATTTTGTTAGCCAGATCCTGGTCTTCTTCATGTTTGCATCACGTAGTAATGTGGTACCACACTAAAACAGTCAACTAACCCTGGCCACGATCAATATTTTAGAGGATAACGGATGCAAGGTCTGGGTTAGGTCTGGGATTTGCCCTCATCAGACTCATACTTTCGCATTCTTCACATACTTGTTGAACAGATCCTGGGTTTTTTCTGGTTTGGATCACGTAGTAATGTGGTACCACACTGAAACAGTCGATTAAGCCTGGTCTGGATTAATATTTTAGAGGATAACGCCTGTTAGGTCTAGGATTGATCTGGGATTTGCTCTCATCAGGCTCATACTTTCGCATATTTCGCACACTTGTTGGCCTGATCCTGGGTTTTTTCTGGTTTGGATCAGCTAGTAATGTGGTAGCACACTGGAACAGTCGATTAAACCCGGTTTCGATCAATAGTTTAGAGGATAACGCATGCTAGGACCAGGTTAGGTCTGGGATTTGCCATCATCAGACTCATACAATCGCATATTTCGCATTTTGTTGGCCAGATCCTGGTCTTCTTCTGGTTTGAATCACGTAGTATTGTGGTACCACACAGAAACAGTCAATTAAACCTGACCACGATCAATATTTTAGGGGATAACGCATGCTAGGTCTGGGATAGATCTGGGATTTGCTCTCATCAGACTCATACAATCGCATAATTCGCATTTTGTTGGCCAGATCCTGGTCTTCTTCTGGTTTGGATCAGGTAGTAATGTGGTACCGCACTGAAACAGTCGATTAAACCCGGTTTCGATCAACAGTTTAGAGGATAACGCATGCTAGGTCTGGGTTAGGTCTGGGATTTGCTCTCATCAGACTCATACAATCGCATATTTCGCATTTTGTTGGCCAGATCCTGGTCTTCTTCTGGTTTGAATCACGTAGTAATGTGGTACCACACAGAAACAGTCAATTAGACCTGGCCACGATCAATGTTTTAGAGGATAACACATGCTAGGTTTGGTTTAGGACTGGGATTTGCCCTCATCAGACTCATACAATCGCATATTTCGCATTTTGTTGGCCAGATCCTGGTCTTCTTCATGTTTGTATCATGTAGTAATGTGGTACCACACTAAAACAGTCAACTAACCCTGGCCACGATCAATATTTTAGAGGATAACGGATGCTAGGTCTGGGCTAGGTCTGGGATTTGCCCACATCAGACTCATACAATCGCATATTTCGCATTTTGTTAGCCAGATCCTGGTCTTCTTCATGTTTGCATCACGTAGTAATGTGGTACCACACTAAAACAGTCAACTAACCCTGGCCACGATCAATATTTTAGAGGATAACGGATGCAAGGTCTGGGTTAGGTCTGGGATTTGCCCTCATCAGACTCATACTTTCGCATTCTTCACATACTTGTTGAACAGATCCTGGGTTTTTTCTGGTTTGGATCACGTAGTAATGTGGTACCACACTGAAACAGTCGATTAAGCCTGGTCTGGATTAATATTTTAGAGGATAACGCCTGTTAGGTCTAGGATTGATCTGGGATTTGCTCTCATCAGGCTCATACTTTCGCATATTTCGCACACTTGTTGGCCTGATCCTGGGTTTTTTCTGGTTTGGATCAGCTAGTAATGTGGTAGCACACTGGAACAGTCGATTAAACCCGGTTTCGATCAATAGTTTAGAGGTTAACGCATGCTAGGTCTGGGTTAGGTCTGGGATTTGCTCTCATCAGACTCATACAATCGCATAATTCGCTTTTTGTTGGCCAGATCCTGGTCTTCTCCTGGTTTTAATCACGTATTAATGCGGTACCACACAGGAACAGTCAATTAAACCTGGCCACGATCAATATTTTAGAGGATAACACTGGCTAGGTCTGGGTTAGGACTGGGAATTGCCCTCATCAGACTCATGCAATCGCATATTTCGCATTTTGTTGGTCAGATCCTGGTCTTCTTCATGTTTGCATCACGTAGTAATGTGGTACCACACTAAAACAGTCAACTAACCCTGGCCGCGATCAATATTTTAGAGGATAACGGTATGCTAGGTCTGGGTTAGGTCTGGGATTTGCCCTCATCAGACTCATACTTTCGCATTCTTCACATACTTGTTGAACAGATCCTGGGTTTTTTCTGGTTTGGATCACGTAGTAATCTGGTACCACTCTGAAACAGTCGATTAAGCCTCGTCTCGATCTGTATTTTAGAGGATAACGCATGTTAGGTCTGCGTTAGGTCTGGGACTTGCCCTTTGTCAGGCTCATGCAATCGCATATTTCGCATTCTTGTTGGCAAGATCCTGGTCTTTTTCTGGGTTGTATCACGTAGTAATGTGGTACCACACAGAAACAGTCAATTAAACCTGGCCACGATCAATATTTTAGAGGATAACACATGCTAGGTCTGGGTTAGGTCTGGGATTTGCTCTCATCAGACTCATTCAATCGCATAATTCGCTTTTTGTTGGCCAGATCCTGGTCTTCTTCTGGTCTGAATCGCGTATTATGCGGTACCACACAGAAACAGTCAATTAAACCTGGCCACGATCAATATTTTAGAGGGTAACACTGGCTAGGTCTAGGTTAGGTCTGGGATTTGCCGCCATCAGACATACAATCGCATATATCGCATTTTGTTGGACAGATCCTGGGTTTTTTCTGGTTTGGATCACGTAGTAATGTGGTACCACACTGAAACAGTCGATTAAGCCTGGTCTGGATTAATATTTTAGAGGATAACGCCTGTTAGGTCTAGGATAGATCTGGGATTTGCTCTCACCAGGCTCATACTTTCGCATATTTCGCACACTTGTTGGCCAGACCCTGGACTTTTTCTGGTTTGGATCAGGTAGTAATGTGGTACCACACTGGAACAGTCGATTAATACCGGTTTCGATCAATATTTTAGAGGATAACGCATGCTAGGTCTGGGTTAGGGCAGGGACTTGCCCTCATTTGGCTCGTACAATCGCATATTTCACATTCTTGTTGGACAGATCCTGGTCTTCTTCTGGTTTGTATCACGTAGTAATGCGGTACCACACAGAAACAGTCAATTAAACCAGGCCCGAACAATATTTTACAGGACAACGCATGCTAGGTCTGGGGTAGGTCTGGGATTTGCCCTCATCAGACTCATACTTTCGCATTCTTCACATACTTGTTGGCCAGATCCTGGGTTTTTTCTGGTTTGGATCAGGTAGTAATGTGGTACCACACTGAAACAGTCGATTAAACCCGGTTTCGATCAACAGTTTAGAGGATAACGCATGCTAGGTCTGGGTTAGGTCTGGGATTTGCTCTCATCAGACTCATACAATCGCATATTTCGCATACTTGTTGGCCAGATCCTGACTCTTTTCTGGTTTGAATCCCGTAGTATTGTGGTACCACACGGAAACAGTCAATTAAACCTGGCCACGATCAATATTTTGGAGGATAACGCATGCTAGGTCCGGGTTAGGTCTGGGACTTGCCCTCATCGGGCTCATACTTTCGCATTCTTCACATACTTGTTGAACAGATCATGGGTTTTTTCTGGTTTGGATCACGTAGTAATGTGGTTCCACACAGAAACAGTCAATTAAACCTGGCCACGATCAATATTTTAGAGGATAACGCATGCTAGGTCTAGGTTAGGTCTGGGATTTGCCATCATCAGACTCATACAATCGCATAATTCGCTTTTTGTTGGCCAGATCCTGGTCTTCTTCTGGTTTGAATCGCGTATTAATGCGGTACCACACAGAAACAGTCAATTAAACCTGGCCACGATCAATATTGTAGAGGATAACGCATGCTAGGTCTAGGTTAGGTCTGGGATTTGCCCTCATCAGACTCATACAATCGCATATATCGCATTTTGTTGGCCAGATCCTGGTGTTCTTTATGTTTGAATCACGTAGTATTGTGGTACCACACGGAAACAGTCAATTAAACCTGGCCACGATCAATATTTTAGAGGATAACACTGGCTAGGTCTGGGTTAGGACTGGGATTTGCCATCATCAGACTCATACAATCGCATATTTCGCATTTTGTTGGCCAGATCCTGGGTTTTTTCTGGTTTGGATCACGTAGTAATGTGGTACCACACTGAAACAGTCGATTAAGCCTGGTCTGGATTAATATTTTAGAGGATAACGCCTGTTAGGTCTAGGATAGATCTGGGATTTGCTCTCACCAGGCTCATACTTTCGCATATTTCGCACACTTGTTGGCCAGACCCTGGACTTTTTCTGGTTTGGATCAGGTAGTAATGTGGTACCACACTGGAACAGTCGATTAATACCGGTTTCGATCAATATTTTAGAGGATAACGCATGCTAGGTCTGGGTTAGGGCAGGGACTTGCCCTCATTTGGCTCATACAATCGCATATTTCACATTCTTGTTGGACAGATCCTGGTCTTCTTCTGGTTTGTATCACGTAGTAATGCGGTACCACACAGAAACAGTCAATTAAACCAGGCCGGAACAATATTTTACAGGACAACGCATGCTAGGTCTGGGGTAGGTCTGGGATTTGCCCTCATCAGACTCATACTTTCGCATTCTTCACATACTTGTTGAACAGATCATGGGTTTTTTCTGGTTTGGATCACGTAGTAATGTGGTTCCACACAGAAACAGTCAATTAAACCTGGCCACGATCAATATTTTAGAGGATAACACATGCTAGGTCTGGGTTAGGACTGGGATTTGCCCTCATCAGACTCATACTTTCGCATTCTTCACATACTTGTTGAACAGATCCTGGGTTTTTTCTGGTTTGGATCACGTAGTAATGTGGTACCACACTGAAACCGTCGATTAAGCCTGGCCACGATCAATATTTTAGAGGATAGCGCATGCTAGGTCTAGGTTAGGTCTGGGATTTGCCATCATCAGACTCATACAATCGCATATTTCGCATTTTGTTGGCCAGATCCTGGTCTTCTTCTGGTTTGAATCACGTAGTATTGTGGCACCACACAGAAACAGTCAATTAAACCTGACCACGATCAATATTTTAGGGGATAACGCATGCTAGGTCTGGGATAGATCTGGGATTTGCTCTCATCAGACACATACTTTCGCATTCTTCACATACTTGTTGGCCAGATCCTGGGTTTTTTCTGGTTTGGATCAGGTAGTAATGTGGTACCACACTGAAACAGTCGATTAAACCCGGTTTCGATCAACAGTTTAGAGGATAACGCATGCTAGGTCTGGGTTAGGTCTGGGATTTGCTCTCATCAGACTCATACAATCGCATATTTCGCATTTTGTTGGCCAGATCCTGGTCTTCTTCATGTTTGTATCATGTAGTAATGTGGTACCACACTAAAACAGTCAACTAACCCTGGCCACGATCAATATTTTAGAGGATAGCGGAAGCTAGGTCTGGGCTAGGTCTGGGATTTGCCCACATCAGACTCATACAATCGCATATTTCGAATTTTGTTAGCCAGATCCTGGTCTTCTTCATGTTTGCATCACGTAGTAATGTGGTACCATACAGAAACAGTCAACTAAACCTGGCCACGATCAATATTTTAGAGGATAACTCTGGCTAGGTCTGGGTTAGAACTGGGATTTGCCCTCATCAGACTCATACAATCGCATATTTCGCATTTTGTTGGCCAGATCCTGGTCTTCTTCATGTTTGCATCACGTAGTAACGTGGTACCACACTAAAACAGTCAACTAACCCTGGCCGCGATCAATATTTTAGAGGATAACGGTATGCCAGGTCTGGGTTAGGTCTGGGTTTTGCCCTCATCAGACTCATACTTTCGCATTCTTCACATACTAGTTGAACAGATCCTGGGTTTTTTCTGGTTTGGATCACGTAGTAATCTGGTACCACTCTGAAACAGTCGATTAAGCTTCGTCTCGATCTGTATTTTAGAGGATAACGCATGTTAGGTCTGCGTTAGGTCTGGGACTTGCCCTTCGTCAGGCTCATGCAATCGCATATTTCGCATTCTTGTTGGCAAGATCCTGGTCTTTTTCTGGGTTGTATCACGTAGTAATGTGGTACCACACAGAAACAGTCAATTAAACCTGGCCACGATCAATATTTTAGAGGATAACACATGCTAGGTCTGGGTTAGGTCTGGGATTTGCCCTCATTTGGCTCACACAATCGCATATTTCACATTCTTGTAGGCCAGATCCTGGTTTTCTTCTGGTTTGAATTACGTAGTAATGTGGTACCACACAGAAACAGTCAATTAAACCTGGCCACGATCAATATTTTAGAGGATAACGCATGCTAGGTCTGGGTTAGGTCTGGGATTTGCTCTCATCAGACTCATACAATCGCATAATTCGCTTTTTGTTGGCCAGATCCTGGTCTTCTTCTGGTTTGAATCACGTATTAATGCGGTACCACACAGGAACAGTCAAGTAAACCTGGCCACGATCAATATTTTAGAGGATAACACTGGCTAAGTCTGGGTTAGGACTGGGATTTGCCCTCATCAGGCTCATGCAATCGCATATTTCGCATTTTGTTGGTCAGATCCTGGTCTTCTTCATGTTTGCATCACGTAGTAATGTGGTACCACACTAAAACAGTCAACTAACCCTGGCCGCGATCAATATTTTAGAGGATAGCGGTATGCTAGGTCTGGGTTAGGTCTGGGATTTGCCCTCATCAGACTCATACTTTCGCATTCTTCACATACTTGTTGAACAGATCCTGGGTTTTTTCTGGTTTGGATCACGTAGTAATCTGGTACCACTCTGAAACAGTCGATTAAGCCTCGTCTCGATCTGTATTTTAGAGGATAACGCATGCTAGGTCTGCGTTAGGTCTGGGACTTGCCCTTTGTCAGGCTCATGCAATCGCATATTTCGCATTCTTGTTGGCAAGATCCTGGTCTTTTTCTGGGTTGTATCACGTAGTAATGTGGTACCACACAGAAACAGTCAATTAAACCTGGCCACGATCAATATTTTAGAGGATAACACATGCTAGGTCTGGGTTAGGTCTGGGATTTGCCCTCATTTGGCTCACACAATCGCATATTTCACATTCTTATAGGCCAGATCCTGGTTTTCTTCTGGTTTGAATTACGTAGTAATCTGGTACCACACAGAAACAGTCAATTAAACCTGGCCACGATCAATATTTTAGGGGATAACGCATGCTAGGTCTGGGTTAGGTCTGGGATTTGCTCTCAACAGACTCATTCAATCGCATAATTCGCTTTTTGTTGGCCAGATCCTGGTCTTCTTCTGGCCTGAATCGCGTATTATGCGGTACCACACAGAAACAGTCAATTAAACCTGGCCACGATCAATATTTTAGAGGATAACACTGGCTAGGTCTAGGTTAGGTCTGGGATTTGCCGCCATCAGACTCATACAATCGCATATATCGCATTTTGTTGGACAGATCCTGGGTTTTTTCTGGTTTGGATCACGTAGTAATGTGGTACCACACTGAAACAGTCGATTAAGCCTGGTCTGGATTAATATTTTAGAGGATAACGCCTGTTAGGTCTAGGATAGATCTGGGATTTGCTCTCACCAGGCTCATACTTTCGCATATTTCGCACACTTGTTGGCCAGACCCTGGACTTTTTCTGGTTTGGATCAGGTAGTAATGTGGTACCACACTGGAACAGTCGATTAATACCGGTTTCGATCAATATTTTAGAGGATAACGCATGCTAGGTCTGGGTTAGGGCAGGGACTTGCCCTCATTTGGCTCGTACAATCGCATATTTCACATTCTTGTTGGACAGATCCTGGTCTTCTTCTGGTTTGTATCACGTAGTAATGCGGTACCACACAGAAACAGTCAATTAAACCAGGCCCGAACAATATTTTACAGGACAACGCATGCTAGGTCTGGGGTAGGTCTGGGATTTGCCCTCATCAGACTCATACTTTCGCATTCTTCACATACTTGTTGAACAGATCATGGGTTTTTTCTGGTTTGGATCACGTAGTAATGTGGTTCCACACAGAAACAGTCAATTAAACCTGGCCACGATCAATATATTAGAGGATAACACATGCTAGGTCTGGGTTAGGGCTGGGATTTGCCCTCATCAGACTCATACTTTCGCATTCTTCACATACTTGTTGAACAGATCCTGGGTTTTTTC
Source organism: Colletes latitarsis (assembly GCF_051014445.1). Taxonomy (NCBI): domain Eukaryota; kingdom Metazoa; phylum Arthropoda; class Insecta; order Hymenoptera; family Colletidae; genus Colletes; species Colletes latitarsis. The sequence continues at coordinate 36,518,691 of NW_027488366.1, forward strand.
TGGTTTGGATCACGTAGTAATGTGGTACCACACAGAAACAGTCAATTAAACCTGGCCACGATCAATATTTTAGAGGATAACACATGCTAGGTCTGGGTTAGGTCTGGGATTTGCTCTCATCAGACTCATTCAATCGCATAATTCGCTTTTTGTTGGCCAGATCCTGGTCTTCTTCTGGTCTGAATCGCGTATTATGCGGTACCACACAGAAACAGTCAATTAAACCTGGCCACGATCAATATTTTAGAGGGTAACACTGGCTAGGTCTAGGTTAGGTCTGGGATTTGCCGCCATCAGACATACAATCGCATATATCGCATTTTGTTGGACAGATCCTGGGTTTTTTCTGGTTTGGATCACGTAGTAATGTGGTACCACACTGAAACAGTCGATTAAGCCTGGTCTGGATTAATATTTTAGAGGATAACGCCTGTTAGGTCTAGGATAGATCTGGGATTTGCTCTCACCAGGCTCATACTTTCGCATATTTCGCACACTTGTTGGCCAGACCCTGGACTTTTTCTGGTTTGGATCAGGTAGTAATGTGGTACCACACTGGAACAGTCGATTAATACCGGTTTCGATCAATATTTTAGAGGATAACGCATGCTAGGTCTGGGTTAGGGCAGGGACTTGCCCTCATTTGGCTCGTACAATCGCATATTTCACATTCTTGTTGGACAGATCCTGGTCTTCTTCTGGTTTGTATCACGTAGTAATGCGGTACCACACAGAAACAGTCAATTAAACCAGGCCCGAACAATATTTTACAGGACAACGCATGCTAGGTCTGGGGTAGGTCTGGGATTTGCCCTCATCAGACTCATACTTTCGCATTCTTCACATACTTGTTGGCCAGATCCTGGGTTTTTTCTGGTTTGGATCAGGTAGTAATGTGGTACCACACTGAAACAGTCGATTAAACCCGGTTTCGATCAACAGTTTAGAGGATAACGCATGCTAGGTCTGGGTTAGGTCTGGGATTTGCTCTCATCAGACTCATACAATCGCATATTTCGCATACTTGTTGGCCAGATCCTGACTCTTTTCTGGTTTGAATCCCGTAGTATTGTGGTACCACACGGAAACAGTCAATTAAACCTGGCCACGATCAATATTTTGGAGGATAACGCATGCTAGGTCCGGGTTAGGTCTGGGACTTGCCCTCATCGGGCTCATACTTTCGCATTCTTCACATACTTGTTGAACAGATCATGGGTTTTTTCTGGTTTGGATCACGTAGTAATGTGGTTCCACACAGAAACAGTCAATTAAACCTGGCCACGATCAATATTTTAGAGGATAACGCATGCTAGGTCTAGGTTAGGTCTGGGATTTGCCATCATCAGACTCATACAATCGCATAATTCGCTTTTTGTTGGCCAGATCCTGGTCTTCTTCTGGTTTGAATCGCGTATTAATGCGGTACCACACAGAAACAGTCAATTAAACCTGGCCACGATCAATATTGTAGAGGATAACGCATGCTAGGTCTAGGTTAGGTCTGGGATTTGCCCTCATCAGACTCATACAATCGCATATATCGCATTTTGTTGGCCAGATCCTGGTGTTCTTTATGTTTGAATCACGTAGTATTGTGGTACCACACGGAAACAGTCAATTAAACCTGGCCACGATCAATATTTTAGAGGATAACACTGGCTAGGTCTGGGTTAGGACTGGGATTTGCCATCATCAGACTCATACAATCGCATATTTCGCATTTTGTTGGCCAGATCCTGGGTTTTTTCTGGTTTGGATCACGTAGTAATGTGGTACCACACTGAAACAGTCGATTAAGCCTGGTCTGGATTAATATTTTAGAGGATAACGCCTGTTAGGTCTAGGATAGATCTGGGATTTGCTCTCACCAGGCTCATACTTTCGCATATTTCGCACACTTGTTGGCCAGACCCTGGACTTTTTCTGGTTTGGATCAGGTAGTAATGTGGTACCACACTGGAACAGTCGATTAATACCGGTTTCGATCAATATTTTAGAGGATAACGCATGCTAGGTCTGGGTTAGGGCAGGGACTTGCCCTCATTTGGCTCATACAATCGCATATTTCACATTCTTGTTGGACAGATCCTGGTCTTCTTCTGGTTTGTATCACGTAGTAATGCGGTACCACACAGAAACAGTCAATTAAACCAGGCCGGAACAATATTTTACAGGACAACGCATGCTAGGTCTGGGGTAGGTCTGGGATTTGCCCTCATCAGACTCATACTTTCGCATTCTTCACATACTTGTTGAACAGATCATGGGTTTTTTCTGGTTTGGATCACGTAGTAATGTGGTTCCACACAGAAACAGTCAATTAAACCTGGCCACGATCAATATTTTAGAGGATAACACATGCTAGGTCTGGGTTAGGACTGGGATTTGCCCTCATCAGACTCATACTTTCGCATTCTTCACATACTTGTTGAACAGATCCTGGGTTTTTTCTGGTTTGGATCACGTAGTAATGTGGTACCACACTGAAACCGTCGATTAAGCCTGGCCACGATCAATATTTTAGAGGATAGCGCATGCTAGGTCTAGGTTAGGTCTGGGATTTGCCATCATCAGACTCATACAATCGCATATTTCGCATTTTGTTGGCCAGATCCTGGTCTTCTTCTGGTTTGAATCACGTAGTATTGTGGCACCACACAGAAACAGTCAATTAAACCTGACCACGATCAATATTTTAGGGGATAACGCATGCTAGGTCTGGGATAGATCTGGGATTTGCTCTCATCAGACACATACTTTCGCATTCTTCACATACTTGTTGGCCAGATCCTGGGTTTTTTCTGGTTTGGATCAGGTAGTAATGTGGTACCACACTGAAACAGTCGATTAAACCCGGTTTCGATCAACAGTTTAGAGGATAACGCATGCTAGGTCTGGGTTAGGTCTGGGATTTGCTCTCATCAGACTCATACAATCGCATATTTCGCATTTTGTTGGCCAGATCCTGGTCTTCTTCATGTTTGTATCATGTAGTAATGTGGTACCACACTAAAACAGTCAACTAACCCTGGCCACGATCAATATTTTAGAGGATAGCGGAAGCTAGGTCTGGGCTAGGTCTGGGATTTGCCCACATCAGACTCATACAATCGCATATTTCGAATTTTGTTAGCCAGATCCTGGTCTTCTTCATGTTTGCATCACGTAGTAATGTGGTACCATACAGAAACAGTCAACTAAACCTGGCCACGATCAATATTTTAGAGGATAACTCTGGCTAGGTCTGGGTTAGAACTGGGATTTGCCCTCATCAGACTCATACAATCGCATATTTCGCATTTTGTTGGCCAGATCCTGGTCTTCTTCATGTTTGCATCACGTAGTAACGTGGTACCACACTAAAACAGTCAACTAACCCTGGCCGCGATCAATATTTTAGAGGATAACGGTATGCCAGGTCTGGGTTAGGTCTGGGTTTTGCCCTCATCAGACTCATACTTTCGCATTCTTCACATACTAGTTGAACAGATCCTGGGTTTTTTCTGGTTTGGATCACGTAGTAATCTGGTACCACTCTGAAACAGTCGATTAAGCTTCGTCTCGATCTGTATTTTAGAGGATAACGCATGTTAGGTCTGCGTTAGGTCTGGGACTTGCCCTTCGTCAGGCTCATGCAATCGCATATTTCGCATTCTTGTTGGCAAGATCCTGGTCTTTTTCTGGGTTGTATCACGTAGTAATGTGGTACCACACAGAAACAGTCAATTAAACCTGGCCACGATCAATATTTTAGAGGATAACACATGCTAGGTCTGGGTTAGGTCTGGGATTTGCCCTCATTTGGCTCACACAATCGCATATTTCACATTCTTGTAGGCCAGATCCTGGTTTTCTTCTGGTTTGAATTACGTAGTAATGTGGTACCACACAGAAACAGTCAATTAAACCTGGCCACGATCAATATTTTAGAGGATAACGCATGCTAGGTCTGGGTTAGGTCTGGGATTTGCTCTCATCAGACTCATACAATCGCATAATTCGCTTTTTGTTGGCCAGATCCTGGTCTTCTTCTGGTTTGAATCACGTATTAATGCGGTACCACACAGGAACAGTCAAGTAAACCTGGCCACGATCAATATTTTAGAGGATAACACTGGCTAAGTCTGGGTTAGGACTGGGATTTGCCCTCATCAGGCTCATGCAATCGCATATTTCGCATTTTGTTGGTCAGATCCTGGTCTTCTTCATGTTTGCATCACGTAGTAATGTGGTACCACACTAAAACAGTCAACTAACCCTGGCCGCGATCAATATTTTAGAGGATAGCGGTATGCTAGGTCTGGGTTAGGTCTGGGATTTGCCCTCATCAGACTCATACTTTCGCATTCTTCACATACTTGTTGAACAGATCCTGGGTTTTTTCTGGTTTGGATCACGTAGTAATCTGGTACCACTCTGAAACAGTCGATTAAGCCTCGTCTCGATCTGTATTTTAGAGGATAACGCATGCTAGGTCTGCGTTAGGTCTGGGACTTGCCCTTTGTCAGGCTCATGCAATCGCATATTTCGCATTCTTGTTGGCAAGATCCTGGTCTTTTTCTGGGTTGTATCACGTAGTAATGTGGTACCACACAGAAACAGTCAATTAAACCTGGCCACGATCAATATTTTAGAGGATAACACATGCTAGGTCTGGGTTAGGTCTGGGATTTGCCCTCATTTGGCTCACACAATCGCATATTTCACATTCTTATAGGCCAGATCCTGGTTTTCTTCTGGTTTGAATTACGTAGTAATCTGGTACCACACAGAAACAGTCAATTAAACCTGGCCACGATCAATATTTTAGGGGATAACGCATGCTAGGTCTGGGTTAGGTCTGGGATTTGCTCTCAACAGACTCATTCAATCGCATAATTCGCTTTTTGTTGGCCAGATCCTGGTCTTCTTCTGGCCTGAATCGCGTATTATGCGGTACCACACAGAAACAGTCAATTAAACCTGGCCACGATCAATATTTTAGAGGATAACACTGGCTAGGTCTAGGTTAGGTCTGGGATTTGCCGCCATCAGACTCATACAATCGCATATATCGCATTTTGTTGGACAGATCCTGGGTTTTTTCTGGTTTGGATCACGTAGTAATGTGGTACCACACTGAAACAGTCGATTAAGCCTGGTCTGGATTAATATTTTAGAGGATAACGCCTGTTAGGTCTAGGATAGATCTGGGATTTGCTCTCACCAGGCTCATACTTTCGCATATTTCGCACACTTGTTGGCCAGACCCTGGACTTTTTCTGGTTTGGATCAGGTAGTAATGTGGTACCACACTGGAACAGTCGATTAATACCGGTTTCGATCAATATTTTAGAGGATAACGCATGCTAGGTCTGGGTTAGGTCTGGGATTTGCCGCCATCAGACTCATACAATCGCATATATCGCATTTTGTTGGCCAGATCCTGGTCTTCTTCATGTTTGAATCACGTAGTATGGTGGTACCACACAGAAACACTCAATTAAACCTGGCCACGATCAATATTTTAGGGGATAACGCATGCTAGGTCTGGGTTAGGTCTGGGATTTGCCCTCATCAGACTCATACTTTCGCATTCTTCACATACTTGTTGAACAGATCATGGGTTTTTTCTGGTTTGGATCACGTAGTAATGTGGTTCCACACTGAAACTGTCGATTAAGCCTGGCCACGATCAATATTTTAGAGGATAACGCATGCTAGGTCTAGGTTAGGTCTGGGATTTGCCATCATCAGACTCATACAATCGCATATTTCGCATTTTGTTGGCCAGATCCTGGTCTACTTCTGGTTTGAATCACGTAGTATTGTGGTACCACACAGAAACAGTCAAATAAACCTGACCACGATCAATATTTTAGGGGATAACGCATGCTAGGTCTGGGATAGATCTGGGATTTGCTCTCATCAGACTCATACTTTCGCATTCTTCACATACTTGTTGGCCAGAACCTGGGTTTTTTCTGGTTTGGATCAGGTAGTAATGTGGTACCGCACTGAAACAGTCGATTAAACCCGGTTTCGATCAACAGTTTAGAGGATAACGCATGCTAGGTCTGGGTTAGGTCTGGGATTTGCTCTCATCAGACTCATACAATCGCATATTTCGCATTTTGTTGGCCAGATCCTGGTCTTCTTCTGGTTTGAATCACGTAGTAATGTGGTACCACACAGAAACAGTCAATTAGACCTGGCCACGATCAATGTTTTAGAGGATAACACATGCTAGGTTTGGTTTAGGACTGGGATTTGCCCTCATCAGACTCATACAATCGCATATTTCGCATTTTGTTGGCCAGATCCTGGTCTTCTTCATGTTTGTATCATGTAGTAATGTGGTACCACACTAAAACAGTCAACTAACCCTGGCCACGATCAATATTTTAGAGGATAACGGATGCTAGGTCTGGGCTAGGTCTGGGATTTGCCCACATCAGACTCATACAATCGCATATTTCGCATTTTGTTAGCCAGATCCTGGTCTTCTTCATGTTTGCATCACGTAGTAATGTGGTACCACACTAAAACAGTCAACTAACCCTGGCCACGATCAATATTTTAGAGGATAACGGATGCAAGGTCTGGGTTAGGTCTGGGATTTGCCCTCATCAGACTCATACTTTCGCATTCTTCACATACTTGTTGAACAGATCCTGGGTTTTTTCTGGTTTGGATCACGTAGTAATGTGGTACCACACTGAAACAGTCGATTAAGCCTGGTCTGGATTAATATTTTAGAGGATAACGCCTGTTAGGTCTAGGATAGATCTGGGATTTGCTCTCATCAGGCTCATACTTTCGCATATTTCGCACACTTGTTGGCCTGATCCTGGGTTTTTTCTGGTTTGGATCAGCTAGTAATGTGGTAGCACACTGGAACAGTCGATTAAACCCGGTTTCGATCAATAGTTTAGAGGATAACGCATGCTAGGACCAGGTTAGGTCTGGGATTTGCCATCATCAGACTCATACAATCGCATATTTCGCATTTTGTTGGCCAGATCCTGGTCTTCTTCTGGTTTGAATCACGTAGTATTGTGGTACCACACAGAAACAGTCAATTTAACCTGACCACGATCAATATTTTAGGGGATAACGCATGCTAGGTCTGGGATAGATCTGGGATTTGCTCTCATCAGACTCATACAATCGCATAATTCGCATTTTGTTGGCCAGATCCTGGTCTTCTTCTGGTTTGGATCAGGTAGTAATGTGGTACCGCACTGAAACAGTCGATTAAACCCGGTTTCGATCAACAGTTTAGAGGATAACGCATGCTAGGTCTGGGTTAGGTCTGGGATTTGCTCTCATCAGACTCATACAATCGCATATTTCGCATTTTGTTGGCCAGATCCTGGTCTTCTTCTGGTTTGAATCACGTAGTAATGTGGTACCACACAGAAACAGTCAATTAGACCTGGCCACGATCAATGTTTTAGAGGATAACACATGCTAGGTTTGGTTTAGGACTGGGATTTGCCCTCATCAGACTCATACAATCGCATATTTCGCATTTTGTTGGCCAGATCCTGGTCTTCTTCATGTTTGTATCATGTAGTAATGTGGTACCACACTAAAACAGTCAACTAACCCTGGCCACGATCAATATTTTAGAGGATAACGGATGCTAGGTCTGGGCTAGGTCTGGGATTTGCCCACATCAGACTCATACAATCGCATATTTCGCATTTTGTTAGCCAGATCCTGGTCTTCTTCATGTTTGCATCACGTAGTAATGTGGTACCACACTAAAACAGTCAACTAACCCTGGCCACGATCAATATTTTAGAGGATAACGGATGCAAGGTCTGGGTTAGGTCTGGGATTTGCCCTCATCAGACTCATACTTTCGCATTCTTCACATACTTGTTGAACAGATCCTGGGTTTTTTCTGGTTTGGATCACGTAGTAATGTGGTACCACACTGAAACAGTCGATTAAGCCTGGTCTGGATTAATATTTTAGAGGATAACGCCTGTTAGGTCTAGGATTGATCTGGGATTTGCTCTCATCAGGCTCATACTTTCGCATATTTCGCACACTTGTTGGCCTGATCCTGGGTTTTTTCTGGTTTGGATCAGCTAGTAATGTGGTAGCACACTGGAACAGTCGATTAAACCCGGTTTCGATCAATAGTTTAGAGGTTAACGCATGCTAGGTCTGGGTTAGGTCTGGGATTTGCTCTCATCAGACTCATACAATCGCATAATTCGCTTTTTGTTGGCCAGATCCTGGTCTTCTCCTGGTTTTAATCACGTATTAATGCGGTACCACACAGGAACAGTCAATTAAACCTGGCCACGATCAATATTTTAGAGGATAACACTGGCTAGGTCTGGGTTAGGACTGGGAATTGCCCTCATCAGACTCATGCAATCGCATATTTCGCATTTTGTTGGTCAGATCCTGGTCTTCTTCATGTTTGCATCACGTAGTAATGTGGTACCACACTAAAACAGTCAACTAACCCTGGCCGCGATCAATATTTTAGAGGATAACGGTATGCTAGGTCTGGGTTAGGTCTGGGATTTGCCCTCATCAGACTCATACTTTCGCATTCTTCACATACTTGTTGAACAGATCCTGGGTTTTTTCTGGTTTGGATCACGTAGTAATCTGGTACCACTCTGAAACAGTCGATTAAGCCTCGTCTCGATCTGTATTTTAGAGGATAACGCATGTTAGGTCTGCGTTAGGTCTGGGACTTGCCCTTTGTCAGGCTCATGCAATCGCATATTTCGCATTCTTGTTGGCAAGATCCTGGTCTTTTTCTGGGTTGTATCACGTAGTAATGTGGTACCACACAGAAACAGTCAATTAAACCTGGCCACGATCAATATTTTAGAGGATAACACATGCTAGGTCTGGGTTAGGTCTGGGATTTGCTCTCATCAGACTCATTCAATCGCATAATTCGCTTTTTGTTGGCCAGATCCTGGTCTTCTTCTGGTCTGAATCGCGTATTATGCGGTACCACACAGAAACAGTCAATTAAACCTGGCCACGATCAATATTTTAGAGGGTAACACTGGCTAGGTCTAGGTTAGGTCTGGGATTTGCCGCCATCAGACATACAATCGCATATATCGCATTTTGTTGGACAGATCCTGGGTTTTTTCTGGTTTGGATCACGTAGTAATGTGGTACCACACTGAAACAGTCGATTAAGCCTGGTCTGGATTAATATTTTAGAGGATAACGCCTGTTAGGTCTAGGATAGATCTGGGATTTGCTCTCACCAGGCTCATACTTTCGCATATTTCGCACACTTGTTGGCCAGACCCTGGACTTTTTCTGGTTTGGATCAGGTAGTAATGTGGTACCACACTGGAACAGTCGATTAATACCGGTTTCGATCAATATTTTAGAGGATAACGCATGCTAGGTCTGGGTTAGGGCAGGGACTTGCCCTCATTTGGCTCGTACAATCGCATATTTCACATTCTTGTTGGACAGATCCTGGTCTTCTTCTGGTTTGTATCACGTAGTAATGCGGTACCACACAGAAACAGTCAATTAAACCAGGCCCGAACAATATTTTACAGGACAACGCATGCTAGGTCTGGGGTAGGTCTGGGATTTGCCCTCATCAGACTCATACTTTCGCATTCTTCACATACTTGTTGGCCAGATCCTGGGTTTTTTCTGGTTTGGATCAGGTAGTAATGTGGTACCACACTGAAACAGTCGATTAAACCCGGTTTCGATCAACAGTTTAGAGGATAACGCATGCTAGGTCTGGGTTAGGTCTGGGATTTGCTCTCATCAGACTCATACAATCGCATATTTCGCATACTTGTTGGCCAGATCCTGACTCTTTTCTGGTTTGAATCCCGTAGTATTGTGGTACCACACGGAAACAGTCAATTAAACCTGGCCACGATCAATATTTTGGAGGATAACGCATGCTAGGTCCGGGTTAGGTCTGGGACTTGCCCTCATCGGGCTCATACTTTCGCATTCTTCACATACTTGTTGAACAGATCATGGGTTTTTTCTGGTTTGGATCACGTAGTAATGTGGTTCCACACAGAAACAGTCAATTAAACCTGGCCACGATCAATATTTTAGAGGATAACGCATGCTAGGTCTAGGTTAGGTCTGGGATTTGCCATCATCAGACTCATACAATCGCATAATTCGCTTTTTGTTGGCCAGATCCTGGTCTTCTTCTGGTTTGAATCGCGTATTAATGCGGTACCACACAGAAACAGTCAATTAAACCTGGCCACGATCAATATTGTAGAGGATAACGCATGCTAGGTCTAGGTTAGGTCTGGGATTTGCCCTCATCAGACTCATACAATCGCATATATCGCATTTTGTTGGCCAGATCCTGGTGTTCTTTATGTTTGAATCACGTAGTATTGTGGTACCACACGGAAACAGTCAATTAAACCTGGCCACGATCAATATTTTAGAGGATAACACTGGCTAGGTCTGGGTTAGGACTGGGATTTGCCATCATCAGACTCATACAATCGCATATTTCGCATTTTGTTGGCCAGATCCTGGGTTTTTTCTGGTTTGGATCACGTAGTAATGTGGTACCACACTGAAACAGTCGATTAAGCCTGGTCTGGATTAATATTTTAGAGGATAACGCCTGTTAGGTCTAGGATAGATCTGGGATTTGCTCTCACCAGGCTCATACTTTCGCATATTTCGCACACTTGTTGGCCAGACCCTGGACTTTTTCTGGTTTGGATCAGGTAGTAATGTGGTACCACACTGGAACAGTCGATTAATACCGGTTTCGATCAATATTTTAGAGGATAACGCATGCTAGGTCTGGGTTAGGGCAGGGACTTGCCCTCATTTGGCTCATACAATCGCATATTTCACATTCTTGTTGGACAGATCCTGGTCTTCTTCTGGTTTGTATCACGTAGTAATGCGGTACCACACAGAAACAGTCAATTAAACCAGGCCGGAACAATATTTTACAGGACAACGCATGCTAGGTCTGGGGTAGGTCTGGGATTTGCCCTCATCAGACTCATACTTTCGCATTCTTCACATACTTGTTGAACAGATCATGGGTTTTTTCTGGTTTGGATCACGTAGTAATGTGGTACCACACAGAAACAGTCAATTAAACCTGGCCACGATCAATATTTTAGAGGATAACACATGCTAGGTCTGGGTTAGGACTGGGATTTGCCCTCATCAGACTCATACTTTCGCATTCTTCACATACTTGTTGAACAGATCCTGGGTTTTTTCTGGTTTGGATCACGTAGTAATGTGGTACCACACTGAAACCGTCGATTAAGCCTGGCCACGATCAATATTTTAGAGGATAGCGCATGCTAGGTCTAGGTTAGGTCTGGGATTTGCCATCATCAGACTCATACAATCGCATATTTCGCATTTTGTTGGCCAGATCCTGGTCTTCTTCTGGTTTGAATCACGTAGTATTGTGGTACCACACAGAAACAGTCAATTAAACCTGGCCACGATCAATATTTTAGGGGATAACGCATGCTAGGTCTGGGTTAGGTCTGGGATTTGCCCTCATCAGACTCATACTTTCGCATTCTTCACATACTTGTTGAACAGATCCTGGGTTTTCTCTGGTTTGGATCACGTAGTAATGTGGTACCACACTGAAACAGTCGATTAAGCCTGGTCTGGATTAATATTTTAGAGGATAACGCCTGTTAGGTCTAGGATTGATCTGGGATTTGCTCTCATCAGGCTCATACTTTCGCATATTTCGCACACTTGTTGGCCTGATCCTGGGTTTTTTCTGGTTTGGATCAGCTAGTAATGTGGTAGCACACTGGAACAGTCGATTAAACCCGGTTTCGATCAATAGTTTAGAGGTTAACGCATGCTAGGTCTGGGTTAGGCCTGAGATTTGCCCTCATTTGGCTCACACAATCGCATATTTCACATTCTTGTAGGCCAGATCCTGGTCTTCTTCTGGTTTGAATTACGTAGTAATGTGGTACCACACAGAAACAGTCAATTAAACCTGGCCACGATCAATATTTTAGAGGATAACTCTGGCTAGGTCTGTGTTAGAACTGGGATTTGCCCTCATCAGACTCATACAATCGCATATTTCGCATTTTGTTGGCCAGATCCTGGTCTTCTTCATGTTTGCATCACGTAGTAATGTGGTACCACACTAAAACAGTCAACTAACCCTGGCCACGTTCAATATTTTAGAGGATAACGGTATGCTAGGTCTGGGTTAGGTCTGGGATTTGCCCTCATCAGACTCATACTTTCGCATTCTTCACATACTTGTTGAACAGATCCTGGGTTTTTTCTGGTTTGGATCACGTAGTAATCTGGTACCACTCTGAAACAGTCGATTAAGCCTCGTCTCGATCTGTATTTTAGAGGATAACGCATGTTAGGTCTGCGTTAGGTCTGGGACTTGCCCTTTGTCAGGCTCATGCAATCGCATATTTCGCATTCTTTTTGGCAAGATCCTGGTCTTTTTCTGGGTTGTATCACGTTTTAATGTGGTACCACACAGAAACAGTCAATTAAACCTGGCCACGATCAATATTTTAGAGGATAACGCATGCTAGGTCTGGGTTAGGTCTGGGATTTGCTCTCATCAGACTCATACAATCGCATAATTCGCATTTTGTTGGCCAGATCCTGGTCTTCTTCTGGTTTGAATCACGTAGTAATGCGGTACCACACAGAAAGAGTCAACTAAACCTGGCCACGATCAATATTTTAGAGGATAACTCTGGCTAGGTCTGGGTTAGAACTGGGATTTGCCCTCATCAGACTCATACAATCGCATATTTCGCATTTTGTTGGCCAGATCCTGGTCTTCTTCATGTTTGCATCACGTAGTAATGTGGTACCACACTAAAACAGTCAACTAACCCTGGCCGCGATCAGTATTTTAGAGGATAATGGTATGCTAGGTCTGGGTTAGGTCTGGGATTTGCCCTCATCAGACTCATACTTTCGCATTCTTCACATTCTTGTTGAACAGATCCTGGGTTTTTTCTGGTTTGGATCACGTAGTAATCTGGTACCACTCTGAAACAGTCGATTAAGCCTCGTCTCGATCTGTATTTTAGAGGATAACGCATGTTAGGTCTGCGTTAGGTCTGGGACTTGCCCTTTGTCAGGCTCATGCAATCGCATATTTCGCATTCTTGTTGGCAAGATCCTGGTCTTTTTCTGGGTTGTATCACGTAGTAATGTGGTACCACACAGAAACAGTCAATTAAACCTGGCCACGATCAATATTTTAGAGGATAACACATGCTAGGTCTGGGTTAGGTCTGGGATTTGCTCTCATCAGACTCATACAATCGCATAATTCGCTTTTTGTTGGCAAGATCCTGGTCTTTTTCTGGTTTGAATTACGTAGTAATGTGGTACCACACAGAAGCAGTCAATTAAACCTGGCCACGATCAATATTTTAGAGAATAAAGCATGCTAGGTCTGGGTTAGGTCTGGGATTTGCTCTCATCAGACTCATACAATCGCATAATTCGCTTTTTGTTGGCCAGATCCTGGTCTTCTTCTGGTTTGAATCGCGTATTAATGCGGTACCACACAGAAACAGTCAATTAAACCTGGCCACGATCAATATTTTAGAGGATAACGCATGCTAGGTCTGGGTTAGGTCTGGGATTTGCCGCCATCAGACTCATACAATCGCATATATCGCATTTTGTTGGACAGATCCTGGGTTTTTTCTGGTTTTGATCACGTAGTAATGTGGTACCACACTGAAACAGTCGATTAAGCCCGGTCTGGATTAATATTTTAGAGGATAACGCCTGTTAGGTCTAGGATAGATCTGGGATTTGCTCTCACCAGGCTCATACTTTCGCATATTTCGCACACTTGTTGGCCAGACCCTGGACTTTTTCTGGTTTGGATCAGGTAGTAATGTGGTACCACACTGGAACAGTCGATTAATACCGGTTTCGATCAATATTTTAGAGGATAACGCATGCTAGGTCTGGGTTAGGGCAGGGACTTGCCCTCATTTGGCTCATACAATCGCATATTTCACATTCTTGTTGGACAGATCCTGGTCTTCTTCTGGTTTGTATCACGTAGTAATGCGGTACCACACAGAAACAGTCAATTATACCAGGCCCGAACAATATTTTACAGGACAACGCATGCTAGGTCTGGGGTAGGTCTGGGATTTGCCCTCATCAGACTCATACTTTCGCATTCTTCACATACTTGTTGAACAGATCATGGGTTTTTTCTGGTTTGGGTCACGTAGTAATGTGGTTCCACACAGAAACAGTCAATTAAACCTGGCCACGATCAATATTTTAGAGGATAACACATGCTAGGTCTGGGTTAGGACTGGGATTTGCCCTTATCAGACTCATACTTTCGCATTCTTCACATACTTGTTGAACAGATCCTGGGTTTTTTCTGGTTTGGATCACGTAGTAATGTGGTACCACACTGAAACCGTCGATTAAGCCTGGCCACGATCAATATTTTAGAGGATAACGCATGCTAGGTCTAGGTTAGGTCTGGGATTTGCCATCATCAGACTCATACAATCGCATATTTCGCATTTTGTTGGCCAGATCCTGGTCTTCTTCTGGTTTGAATCACGTAGTATTGTGGTACCACACAGAAACAGTCAATTAAACCTGACCACGATCAATATTTTAGGGGATAACGCATGCTAGGTCTGGGATAGATCTGGGATTTGCTCTCATCAGACTCATACTTTCGCATTCTTCACATACTTGTTGGCCAGATCCTGGGTTCTTTCTGGTTTGGATCAGGTAGTAATGTGGTACCACACTGAAACAGTCGATTAAACCCGGCTTCGATCAACAGTTTAGAGGATAACGCATGCTAGGTCTGGGTTAGGTCTGGGATTTGCTCTCATCAGACTCATACAATCGCATATTTCGCATTTTGTTGGCCAGATCCTGGTCTTCTTCCGGTTTGAATCACGTAGTAATGTGGCACCACACAGAAACAGTCAATTAAACCTGGCCACGATCAATATTTTAGAGGATAGCACATGCTAGGTCTGGGTTAGGACTGGGATTTGCCCTCATCAGACTCATACTTTCGCATTCTTCACATACTTGTTGAACAGATCCTGGGTTTTTTCTGGTTTGGATCACGTAGTAATGTGGTACCACAGTGAAACTGTCGATTAAGCCTGGCCACGATCAATATTTTAGAGGATAACGCATGCTAGGACTAGGTTAGGTCTGGGATTTGCCATCATCAGACTCATACAATCGCATATTTCGCATTTTGTTGGCCAGATCCTGGTCTTCTTCTGGTTTGAATCACGTAGTATTGTGGTACCACACAGAAACAGTCAATTAAACCTGACCACGATCAATATTTTAGGGGATAACGCATGCTAGGTCTGGGATAGATCTGGGATTTGCTCTCATCAGACTCATACTTTCGCATTCTTCACATACTTGTTGGCCAGATCCTGGGTTTTTTCTGGTTTGGATCAGGTAGTAATGTGGTACCACACTGAAACAGTCGATTAAACCCGGTTTCGATCAACAGTTTAGAGGATAACGCATGCTAGGTCTGGGTTAGGTCTGGGATTTGCTCTCATCAGACTCATACAATCGCATATTTCGCATTTTGATGGCCAGATCCTGGTCTTCTTCTGGTTTGAATCACGTAGTAATGTGGTACCACACAGAAACAGTCAATTAGACCTGGCCACGATCAATGTTTTAGAGGATAACACATGCTAGGTCTGGGTTAGGTCTGGGATTTGCCCTCATTTGGCTCACACAATCGCATATTTCACATTCTTGTAGGCCAGATCCTGGTTTTCTTCTGGTTTGAATTACGTAGTAATGTGGTACCACACAGAAGCAGTCAATTAAACCTGGCCACGATCAATATTTTAGAGGATAACGCATGCTAGGTCTGGGTTAGGTCTGGGATTTGCTCTCATCAGACTCATACAATCGCATAATTCGCTTTTATTGGCCAGATCCTGGTCTTCTTCTGGTTTGAATCACGTAGTAATGTGGTACCACACAGAAACAGTCAATTAAACCTGGCCACGATCAATATTGTAGAGGATAACGCATGCTAGGTCTGGGTTAGGTCTGGGATTTGCCGCCATCAGACTCATACAATCGCATATATCGCATTTTGTTGGCCAGATCCTGGTCTTCTTCATGTTTGAATCACGTAGTATTGTGGTACCACACAGAAACAGTCAATTAAACCTGGCCACGATCAATATTTTAGGGGATAACGCATGCTAGGTCTGGGTTAGGTCTGGGATTTGCCCTCATCAGTCTCATACTTTCGCATTCTTCACATACTTGTTGGCCAGATCCTGGGTTTTTTCTGGTTTGGATCAGGTAGTAATGTGGTACCACACTGGAGCAGTCGATTAAACCCGGTTTCGATCAATAGTTTACATGATAACGCATGCTAGGTCTGGGTTAGGTTTGGGATTTGCCCTCATTTGGCTCATACAATCGCATATTTCACATTCTTGTTGGCCAGATCCTGGTCTTCTTCTGGTTTGAATCACGTAGTAATGTGGTACCACACAGTAACAGTCGATTAAACCCGGTTTCGATCAATATTTTAGAGGATAACACATGCTAGGTCTGGGTTAGGACTGGGATTTGCCCTCATCAGACTCATACAATCGCATATGTCGCATTTTGTTGGCCAGATCCTGGTCTTCTTCACGTTTGCATCACGTAGTATTGTGGTGCCACACAGAAACTGTCAATTAAACCTGGCCACGATCAATATTTTAGAGGATAACACATGCTAGGTCTAGGTTACGTCTGGGATTTGCACTCATGAGGCTCATACAATCGCATATTTCACATACCTGTTGGCCAGATCTTGGTCTTCTTCTGGTTTGAATCACATAGTATTGTGGTACCACACAGAAGCAGGCAACTAAACCTGTCTACGATCAATATTTTAGAGGATAACGCATGCTAGGTCTGGGTTAGGTCTGGGATTTGCTGTCATCAGACTCATACTTTCGCATATTTCGCACACTTGTTGGCCAGGTCCTGGGTTTTTTCTGGTTTGGATAAGGTAGTAATGTGGTACCACACAGTAACAGTCGATTAAACCCGGTTTCGATCAATATTTTAGAGGATAACACATGCTAGGTCTGGGTTAGGTCTGGGATTTGCCCTCATCAGACTCATACTTTCGCATTCTTCACATACTTGTTGAACAGATCCTGGGTTTTTTCTGGTTTGGATCACGTAGTAATGTGGTACCACACTGGAACAGTCGATTAAACCCGGTTTCGATCAATAGTTTACAGGACAACGCATGCTAGGTCTGTGTTAGGTCTCGGATTTGCCCTCATTTGGCTCATACAATCGCATATTTCACATTCTTGTTGGCCAGATCCTGGTCTTCTTCTGGTTTGAATCACGTAGTAATGTGGTACCACACAAAAAGAATCAATTAAACCTGGCCACGATCAATATTTTAGAGGATAACGCATGCTAGGTCTGGGTTAGGTCTGGGATTTGCCCTCATCAGACTCATACTTTCGCATTCTTCACATACTTGTTGAACAGATCCTGGGTTTTTTCTGGTTTGGATCACGTAGTAATGTGGTACCACACTGGAACAGTCGATTAAACCCGGTTTCGATCAATAGTTTACAGGACAACGCATGCTAGGTCTGGGTTAGGTCTGGGATTTGCCCTCATTTGGCTCATACAATCGCATATTTCACATTCTTGTTGGCCAGATCCTGGTCTTCTTCTGGTTTGAATCACGCAGTAATGTGGTACCACACAAAAAGAATCAATTAAACCTGGCCACGATCAATATTTTAGAGGATAACGCATGCTAGGTCTGGGTTAGGTCTGGGATTTGCCCTCATCAGACTCATACTTTCGCATTCTTCACATACTTGTTGAACAGATCCTGGGTTTTTTCTGGTTTGGATCACGTAGTAATGTGGTACCACACTGAAACAGTCGATTAAGCCTGGTCTGGATTAATATTTTAGACGATAACGCCTGTTAGGTCTAGGATAGATCTGGGATTTGCTCTCACCAGGCTCATACTTTCGCATATTTCGCACACTTGTTGGCCAGACCCTGGACTTTTTCTGGTTTGGATCAGGTAGTAATGTGGTACCACACTGTAACAGTCGATTAAACCCGTTTTCGATCAATATTTTAGAGGATAACACATGCTAGGTCTGGGTTAGGACTGGGATTTGCCCTCATCAGACTCATACAATCGCATATGTCGCATTTTGTTGGCCAGATCCTGGTCTTCTTCACGTTTGCATCACGTAGTATTGTGGTGCCACACAGAAACTGTCAATTAAACCTGGCCACGATCAATATTTTAGAGGATAACACATGCTAGGTCTAGGTTACGTCTGGGATTTGCACTCATGAGGCTCATACAATCGCATATTTCACATACCTGTTGGCCAGATCTTGGTCTTCTTCTGGTTTGAATCACATAGTATTGTGGTACCACACAGAAGCAGGCAACTAAACCTGTCTACGATCAATATTTTAGAGGATAACGCATGCTAGGTCTGGGTTAGGTCTGGGATTTGCTGTCATCAGACTCATACTTTCGCATATTTCGCACACTTGTTGGCCAGATCCTGGGTTTTTTCTGGTTTGGATAAGGTAGTAATGTGGTACCACACAGTAACAGTCGATTAAACCCGGTTTCGATCAATATTTTAGAGGATAACACATGCTAGGTCTGGGTTAGGACTGGGATTTGCCCTCATCAGACTCATGCAATCGCATATGTCGCATTTTGTTGGCCAGACCCTGGTCTTCTTCATGTTTGCATCACGTAGTATTGTGGTGCCACACAGAAACTGTCAACTAAACCTGGCCACGATCAATATTTTAGAGGATAACACATGCTAGGTCTGGGTTAGGACTGGGATTTGCCCTCATCAGACTCATACAATCGCATATGTCGCATTTTGTTGGCCAGATCCTGGTCTTCTTCACGTTTGCATCACGTAGTATTGTGGTGCCACACAGAAACTGTCAATTAAACCTGGCCACGATCAATATTTTAGAGGATAACACATGCTAGGTCTAGGTTACGTCTGGGATTTGCACTCATGAGGCTCATACAATCGCATATTTCACATACCTGTTGGCCAGATCTTGGTCTTCTTCTGGTTTGAATCACATAGTATTGTGGTACCACACAGAAGCAGGCAACTAAACCTGTCTACGATCAATATTTTAGAGGATAACGCATGCTAGGTCTGGGTTAGGTCTGGGATTTGCTGTCATCAGACTCATACTTTCGCATATTTCGCACACTTGTTGGCCAGATCCTGGGTTTTTTCTGGTTTGGATAAGGTAGTAATGTGGTACCACACAGTAACAGTCGATTAAACCCGGTTTCGATCAATATTTTAGAGGATAACACATGCTAGGTCTGGGTTAGGACTGGGATTTGCCCTCATCAGACTCATGCAATCGCATATGTCGCATTTTGTTGGCCAGACCCTGGTCTTCTTCATGTTTGCATCACGTAGTATTGTGGTGCCACACAGAAACTGTCAACTAAACCTGGCCACGATCAATATTTTAGAGGATAACGCATGCTAGGTCTGGGTTAGGCCAGGGACTTGCCCTCATTTGGCTCATACAATCGCATATTTCACATTCTTGTTGGACAGATCCTGGTCTTCTTCTGGTTTGTATCACGTAGTAATGTGGTACCACACAGAAACAGTCGATTAAGCTTGGTCTGGATTAATATTTTAGAGGATAACGCCTGTTAGGTCTAGGATAGATCTGGGATTTGCTCTCACCAGGCTCATACTTTCGCATATTTCGCACACTTGTTGGCCAGACCCTGGGCTTTTTCTGGTTTGGATCAGGTAGTAATGTGGTACCACACTGGAACAGTCGATTAAACCCGGTCTCGACCAATATTTTTGAGGATAACGGATGTTAGGTCTGGGTTAGCTCTGGGATTTGCCCTCATCAGACTAATACTTTCGCATTCTTCACATACTTGTTGAACAGATCCCGGGTTTTATCTGGTATGGATCACGTAGTAATGTGGAACCACACCGAAACATTCGATTAAGCCTGGTTTCGATCAACTTTATAGAGGATAACGCATGCTAGGTCTGGGTTAGGTCTCGGATTTGCTCACATCAGGCTCATTCTTTCGCATATTTCACATTCTTGTTGGCCAGATCCTGGTCTTCTTCTGGTTTGAATCACGTAGTAATGTGGAACCACACAGAAACAGTCAATTAAACCTGGCCACGATCAATATTTTAGAGGATAACACATGCTAGGTCTGGGTTAGGACTGGGATTTGCCCTCATCAGACTCATACAATCGCATACTTCGAATTTTGTTGGCCAGATCCTGGTCTTCTTCATGTTTGAATCACGTAGTATTGTGGGACCCACAGGAACAGTCAATTAAACCAGGCCACGATCAATATCTTAGAGGATAACGCATGCTAGGCCTGCGTTAGGTCTCGGATTTGCTCACATCAGGCTCATTCTTTCGCATATTTCACATTCTTGTTGGCCAGATCCTGGTCTTCTTCTGGTTTGAATCACGTAGTAATGTGGTACCACACAGAAACAGTCAATTAAACCTGGCCACGATCAATATTTTAGAGGATAACACATGCTAGGTCTGGGTTAGGACTGGGACTTGCCCTCATCAGACTCATACAATCGCATACTTCGAATTTTGATGGCCAGATACTGGCCTTCTTCATGTTTGAATCACGTAGTATTGTGGTACCGCACAGAAACAGTCAATTAAACCTGGCCACGATCAATATTTTAGAGGATAACGCATGCTAGGTCTGGGTTAGGTCTGGGGTTTGCCCTCTTCAGACTCATACAATCGCATATATCGCATTTTGATGGCCAGATACTGGCCTTCTTCATGTTTGAATCACGTAGTATTGTGGTACCACACAGAAACAGTCAATTAAACCTGGCCACGATCAATATTTTAGAGGATAACGCATGCTAGGTCTGGGTTTGGTCTGGGATTTGCCCTCATCAGACTCATACAATCGCATACTTCGAATTTTGTTGGCCAGATCCTGGTCTTCTTCATGTTTGAATCACGTAGTATTGTGAGACCCACAGGAACTGTCAATTAAACCTGGCCACGATCAATATCTTAGGGGATAACGCATGCTAGGCCTGGGTTAGGTCTGGTATTTGCCATCATCAGGCTCATACTTTCGCATTTATCGCGTACTTGTTGGCCAGATCCTGGGCTTTGTATGATATGGATCACGTAGTAACGTGGTACCACACTGTAACAGTCAATTAAACCTGGCCACGATCAATATTTTAGAGGATAACGCATGCTAGGTCTGGGTTAGGTCTGGTATTTGCCATCATCAGGCTCATACAATCGCATATATCGCATTCTGATGGCCAGATACTGGCCTTCTTCATGTTTGAATCACGTAGTATTGTGGTACCACACAGAAGCAGTCAATTAAACCTGGCCACGATCAATATTTAAGAGGATAACGCATGCTAGGTCTGGGTTAGGTCTGGGATTTGCCCTCATCAGACTCATACAATCGCATATATCGCATTTTGATGGCCAGATACTGGCGTTCTTCATGTTTGAATCACGTAGTATTGTGGTACCACACAGAAACAGTCAATTAAACCTGGCCACGATCAATATTTTAGAGGATAACACATGCTAGGTCTGGGTTAGGACTGGGATTTGCCCTCATCAGACTCATACAATCGCATACTTCGAATTTTGTTGGCCAGATCCTGGCCTTCTTCATGTTTGAATCACGTAGTATTGTGGGACCCACAGGAACAGTCAATTAAACCTGGCCACGATCAATATCTTCGAGGATAACGCATGCTAGGCCTGGGTTAGGTCTGGTATTTGCCATCATCAGGCTCATACTTTCGCATTTATCGCGTACTTGTTGGCCAGATCCTGGGCTTTGTATGATATGGATCACGTAGTAACGTGGTACCACACTGTAACAGTCAATTAAACCTGGCCACGATCAATATTTTAGAGGATAACGCATGTTAGGTCTGGGTTAAGTCTGGTATTTGCCATCATCAGGCTCATACTTTCGCATTTCACGCATAATTGTTGGTCAGATCCTGGGCTTTGTATGGTATGGATCACGTAGTAATGTGGTACCACACAGAAACAGTCAATTAAGCCTGGCCACGATCAATATTTTAGAGTATAACGCATGCTAGGTCTGGGTTAGGTCTGGGATTTGCCCTCATTTGGCTCATACAATCGCATATTTCACATTCTTGTTGGCCAGATCCTGGTCTTCTTCTGGTTTGAATCACGTAGTAATGTGGTACCACACAGAAACAATCAATTAAACCTGGACACGATGAATACTTTAGAGGAAAACGCATGTTAGGTCTAGGTTAGGTCTGGGATTTGCTCTCATCAGGCTCATACTTTCGCATATTTCGCACACTTGTTGGCCAGATCCTGGGTTTTTTCTGGTTTGGATCAGGTAGTAATGTGGTACCACACTGGAACAGTCGATTAAACCCGGTTTCGATCAAGATCTTAGAGGATAACGCATGTTTGGTCTGGGTTAACTCTGGTATTTGCCATCATCAGGCTCATACTTTCGCATTTCACGCATACTTGTTGGCCAGATCCTGGGCTTTGTATGGTATGGATCACGTAGTAATGTGGTACCACACAGAAATAGTCAATTAAGCCTGGCCACGATCAATATTTTAGACGATAACGCATGCTAGGTCTAGCTTAGGTCTGGGATTTGCGAGGTCATGGCCGCCAAGGAAGACGCCGAAAGGGCGCGTGAGGAGGTGGGGGGCAGGCGGCGACGTCGACCGTAAGTCCCTCCACCGCTCCCCGTGGCAGGGGGAGCGTGAAGGGGTCGGTGATGGTGTTTGTGGTGCGAGGTGAGGGACTTTATTCCCTCATTCCCCCTCGCACCCAGCCCATCAACGGATCGGGGGCCCGTGGTAGGGGCCCCGTCTAGCGGGGGCGGCAGTGTTAGCCGGCCCCGCAGCCGTGGTCGCGATCGGGTGGGGGCCCGGTCGCGGCTAGTAGCAACGGCGCGAGTGGGGGCGACGTCGCATGTGACCGCGCGGCGTCGCCGGGGGGCAATCAGTTTAGTTTGCCCCCCATTGGGGGAGGAGGATCGCTTCTCCTCCACCGGGAAGGGCCCGTAGTAGGGCGTTGCGCCAACGGGGAGAGTCACGGTAGTATCGCTAGTTTGGTTCCCGTGACTCTCCCCAGATAAAGGACGCAGGCGGTCACCGTGGTGTTTTAGCCGGTAAGAGTCCGGCACTACCCCGGCCTCCCCCCCAGGGAGCCGGGGTGTCCATGAGGATTTCACCACGTTAAAAAAAAAAAAATAAAAAAAAAAAAAAAAAAAAAAAAAAAGGTCTGGGATTTGCTCTCATCAGGCTCATCCTTTCGCATATTTCGCACACTTGTTGGCCAGATCCTGGGTTTTTTCTGGTTTGGATCAGGTAGTAATGTGGTACCACACTGGAACAGTCGACTAAACCCGGTTTCGATCAATAGTTTACAGGATAACGCATGCTAGGTCTGGGTTAGGTCTGGGACTTTTTTTTTTTTTTTTTTTTTTTTTTTTTTTTGTCGTGGGGAAAATCTTCGAAAGACTCCCTCCCACCTCCTTGGGGAGAGGTGGGAGGGGTGTGTGGGATTCCCCGCGCCCGTACAAGGACAGACGCGGGACCTACCCACTAAAAACCCCACGGTGACCCTTCGGCACGCTTTGGGAGGATACCGGGAATCGCTCGAAGCATTCTTCCGGTATCCTCCCCGTGCCCGCGCTTTCGCGCCCATCCCCCGGGGGGACAATCGGTCCCCCCAGTAGACACACGGCCTCATAGCGGCGGGACGGGGCCACTCCATCCCGCCGCTATCCGTCCCGGGGCCGCGTTTAGTGGCGGCTGCGAGCCCCAACTCGCAACCGCCCGCGACCCCGTTTCCACCCCTCGGCGGCCGGGCGTTCATGGCCGCACCAGACCGCCGAGGGTGCCTCCCCTTGCGTCGGACCGGTAGGGGGAGGCACTCCTACCCCCAACCGGTCCGACCCGGCGCCGCCTGGCGGGAGGAGGGTCCCCTCAGGACCCCCCTCCCAGCCTAGGTCATCCGCCACGCCGAGGCGGCCGCCCGCGACGCCTCGCGACCGGGCGACGACCTCGGGCCACCGCACGAGCGCGAGCTTCAGCGCGCCGCTGAAGCTCGCGCTCCCTCCCCGCGGCCTCCTTCTGCAACATTACGTTCTCGCAGAAGGAGGCCACAGCCCTCCACTTCTCCTCGCTGCCGAGCATGGCGCGCACCACGCCCGGTAGCGAGACATCCCGCCCGACGACGCCGACCAGGACACGGCGCTCCCCCTCCCACGCGGGGCATACCTCCAGGGTATGATCCGCCGTGTCCTGCTCAGCGTCGCAGTGGCAGCAACGCGCCGCCGGCTCCTTCCCTATCCGGCACAGGTATCTTCCGAAGCTGCCATGCCCGGAAAATACCTGTGCCATCCGGTAGGTGAGGCTGCCATGGCCTCTGTCCAGCCACTCCTTCAGGAGTGGCCGAACCGCCCCGACAGTCCGGTGCCCCGCGGTTGGCAGAGCCAGCCGCTCCTGCCACGCGAGCAACACGAACTGCCGGGCCTGGCGCTTCAAATCGCCCCAAGCAGGTTCCTGCCCTCCCGGGACCGCCCCCACCCCCGCGCGACGGTCGACGCGGTGCCGGTACATCACCGCGTGCGACCGCGCGAGCAGGTCCATGGGCGGCATCCCCGCTAGAACCGTCGCCGCCTCATGTGACATGGTCCGATACCCGCGGACGACCCTGAGCGCCATGCGCCTCTGCACCCGACGCAGCATAGTCATGCTGCGCCGGGAGGCAGCCAGGTCGCCCGCTAGACGGGGGCCCCGTATAGGGCCACCGACTGGACCATTGCCACATAGTGGCGACGAACTCGGCCCGCCGGGCCCCCCAGGTTGGGCAGGATCCGGCCCAGAGCCGCAACCATCCTTTCCAACCGGGGGACCAGGCAGCGGAAATGCTCCTCGAAACGCCAGTGGCTATCGAGGATCAGCCCTAGATACCTGATCTGGGGCTTCACCTCGATGTCAGCCCCACCCACCCGGATCAGAGGGGGTGGCGGATCCTGCCGAGGTGAATCAAACGCAATCACCTCGGTCTTATGGACCGCCACCGAGGATATTGCCAATCCCACCCCTCCCCGGGAGACGGCCGCCTCCGAGAGGGCCCTCACACGACCTATCGCGTTGATAGTCGATCGGCCCCCCCGGAAACCGAACTGGCAGTCGGCCAGACCGGGATCACCCCGCGACAGGTACTCGACGAGGCGGGCAGCAATCACACGCTCGAAGAGCTTGCCCACCTCGTCGAGGAGACAAATGGGCCGGTATGCGGAGGGAGACTCCGCGGGCCGACCCTCCTTCCGGAGGAGGACCATCCTCGCCACCTTCCAACTGGGGGGGAATCGCCCGTCCCTCAGGCAGCGGTCGAACAACCGCCTGAGGTCGGCCCCAAGGACGCCCTGGGTCAAGACCCAAACCCGGCCGGGCACACCATCCGGACCCGGGGCCGTGTTACGAACCCCGAGCCGTCTGATGGCCGCTGCCAGCTCCTCCTGCGTGACCCCCAGCTCGGCCGTCCACTCCACTGGGACAGCCGCCGCCGCCGGAGGACGCGGTCCCCTCTCCCCAATTGGGAAGAGTGTATTGACCACGTCCTCCAGCAGCCGGGGGTCAAGACCCTCGGTGACGGGGGGCGCCCACGGGCGGAGCTTATTCAGCACCACCTTATATGGGCGCCCCCATGGATCGTCATGAAGGGTCTGGAGGAGCTCCTTCCATGCCCGGGTCTTGGCCCGTTTGATGGCGACCTGCAGAGCCATCCGCGACATGCGGTATGCCTCATACAGGTCATCTGCCCTCGCTCGCGCCACGCTATCGTCTCTCCGTAGACGACGGCGCGCGCGGGTGTACTGGCGTCGGGCGCGGACACTGGCGTCTCGCATTTCCGCGATCGCGGCCGACCACCAGTACACCGCCCGGCGAGGAGAAGCCCGCCCGACCCGGGGCATCGCTGCGTCACATATGTTCGCGACCATCCCCCCGTGCCGGGCGACCTCCGCCTCTATACTCGGCAACTCGGCCGCCCCCTGCGGCCAAGTTGCAGCGAGGGCAGCTGCCATCAGGGCGTCCTTGTCCAGGCGCCGAAGCGCCCAGCGGCGTGGTGGGGTGCCACGCAGGCGGCCGTGTCGGGATGCACTCGCGGCGGCAGAGACCTCCATCCGGATGTACCGGTGATCGGAGAGTGTCTCTGCCCCCGCGACCACGTGCCAACCCGACACCATGCGCACGGCGTTGGGGGTCGCGAATCCAACATCCACGATGGACCCCCCATATCGCCGCACGCATGTGTGCTCCGACCCCCGGTTCAATACCCGGAGGTCGAGCCCCGCCGCCCAATCGCCCAGGATCCCGCCGCGAACGGAGGTCCTGGGGGATCCCCAAGCCACCGACTTGGCATTAAAATCCCCCAGGACCAGCACCGGCCGGGCCGCGTAGCGCTGCACGCATGCCGCGACCTCGGCCAAGTACAGCTCGAACGCAGCGTGACCGCTACGGGGCGAAATGTAGCACCCCACCACAGCGACTCCCCCCCAGTCCACGGCGACGAATCCCCGACCGCGCTCCAACAAGGAGAACGGTGGGGACCCGTCGCCCCCTCCCCATACCGTCGCCACCAAGCCGTCCGCGTCGCCCACCCAATGAGGGTGATCAGGGACGCGGTACGGCTCGGCGGCGACCGCCAGGCCATCCCCCCACTCCGCGAGGACTTGGGACATCAAGTCCTGTGCCGCGCGGCAGTGGTTGAGGTTGGCCTGGAGGAGGAGGCGGGGCGGCATTAATTAATGGCCGCGCCAGCCTCCTCCCGGCCGTCCGTCCCCGTAGCACCGTCCACCTCCATGGAGGACGATGCCACCGCCCTCGGCACCGGAGCCGGTGCAGCCCGCCTCTTCCTCTCCTTCCGGGAGGGGGGGGAGCACTTCTTGCTCCCCACCCTGTGATCGGCTGGCCTCCCCATGTCCGCACACAGCGGGCAGTGGGGGGCCACCGAGCACTGGCTCGCACGGTGCTCTTTGGCACCGCAGCGGTAACACTGACCGCTGCGATCCACCGGCGAGGTGCACCACTGCCTCACGTGCCCCAATTCGAGGCAGCGGTGACACTGGAGCGGGCGCGGCGCGAGGATTTCCACTCGCGCCGAAACCCACCCCACCAACACCCTCCCGGATTCCGCCATCTTACGGGCGGCGGAGAGGGGGCACCGGGCCCACACCGACCCGAGGCCGGAGGGCGACCTGCGGATCTCTCCGATCCGCAGGTCCTCCACAGGACAGTCCCCCGCCCTCGCATGGGCACGGGACACATCCTGTGCGCTGACCGAGTCGTCCAGCCCACAAACGCGCATCTCCGTGCGCTTCGTGGGCCGGGCGACCCGGACACCTCGCTCGCCCAGCTGCTCCCGGAGCCTCTGGGCGAGACGATCCGCCTTCGCGCCGCCTTCTGCACCGGGGATCTCCAGCAAGAGACCCCCGGTCACGGCCCTCTTCGCCCTCACGGAGGCGATGCCCAGCTCTTCCAGGGAGATATTCTCCCTGGCGAGCCGCATCGCCTCCGCGAGGGTCAGGTCGCCCCCCTGCGCAACGGTCAGCGTCACCGCTGCCGTTTTTGGGGGACGACCTGGTCGTGCCTTCCCAACCTTCGCGGCCTTTACCTTGGCCGCCGGCGGCGGAGGCGGAGGCTGCGGTTGCGAGGCCTTCCTCGCCGCCCGCTTCGCCTTCCGCCCCACCACCTCACTCCACGCCACCCCCCCTTGGGAGGGTGCCGTGGAGGACGCGACCACCGCGACCACGGGTACACCACCCCCCTTGGTGATCGCGACCCGGGGCCCTGGTGCCGCAACGCTGGGCGGAGCCTTCACTCCGCCCTTCTTTGCCTTCCCCGACTGTACCGGAACAGGTCGGGGAGGCACCGCCTTCCTGCTGACCGCTCTTCCGGCGAGGAGCTCCTCCCGGAAGGCGGCCAGCTTGCCATCAATCATGTCCCCAATCCTCCTCAGAAGATCGTCTTCTGAGGAGGACGGGGACTTCTTCACGGGCGGAGTGCGGGTGGAGGGGCCCGCAGTGCCCCGCACCACTGCCGCCGCACTCCGCTTATTTACCACCGCCGAGGGACGCGGCGGTGGAGGAGGAGGGAGGATGGGAGGGAGGGCCGCGCTGTTCCACAGCGCCTCTGCCCTCCTCCTCCCCTGTCGCTCCTCCTCCAACAGGAGCTGCAGACGGGCGTTCCGCCCTCTGAGCTCCCGCGCCGCCTCCCTCATTTCCTCCGCCGCGGCCTTCAGGGCCTCCGCGCCACCGCTTTTCTGCCCCTTAAAGGCGCAGGCAGCGGCGACTTTCTCCACCCGCCTCAGGGACGAGGAGATCCTCTCCGATATCTCCTCGGTCACCTCGTCCCTGAGGCAACTCAGCCTCACCGACGGGCTCATCGCCCCGCCCACCTCGACGACGGCCTGCCCCGTCCTCATCCTCTTAGAGCCTATGAGGCTCCTGGTGGAGGAGAAGGACGAGACTGACGCAGTCTCGTCGTCCACCTCCACCTTCCACGAAGCCAGGCCAGGCGCTGGAGGCGGCGCGAGCGCCGTCACTCCAGTCCCAACACCGCCTTCGTCCTCCCCCTCTGACTTACCCCGTCCCATCCCCGTTTTAATATTGAACTCCATAACATTCCCACGAGCAGGTCGGAAGAAAAGGTCCGCCCGGGCAGAGCCGCCTTACCCGGGTAAGCCTATATACTCCGGGGGTTCGGCAGGTTCCCCGGAGGTGGTCGCTTGGGATTGGGCCTTCTCCCCCAACCATGCATCCCATCGCCGCGCACCATAGCTTAGGATTGGAGGGCGATTTTATAGAGTCGCCATACTCGTGGCCCAGGCGGTTAAGCCAAGACCCCCGTTCCTCCTGCCGTCACGTACCATTCACAAAACCAATAGGGAATTGTGAATGGGTCGTTGTGACGACCAACAGGAGGCTTACGGTGTGTGTATGACTCGGGTACCCCGGGTTCGTTAAGCCCGTACTGCAGCTGAAAGGCTGGCAGCCCCTGAGGGGATTCTTCACAAACTTGTTGAACAGATCCCGGGTTCTATCGGGTTTGGATCACGTAGTAATATGGTACCACACCGAGACAGTCTATTAAGCCTGGTCTCGATCAATATTTTAGAGGATAACGCATGTTAGGTCTGGGTTAAGTCTGGTATTTGCCATCATCAGGCTCATACTTTCGCAATTCACGCATACTTGTTGGCCAGATCCTGGGCTTTGTATGGTTTGGATCACGTAGTAATGTGGTACCACACAGAAACAGTCAATTAAGCCTGGCCACAATCGATATTTTAGAGGATAGCGCATGCTAGGTCTGGGTTAGGTCTGGGATTTGCCCTCATAAGACTCATACTTTCGCATTCTTCACATACTTGTTGGCCAGATCCTGGTCTTTTTCTGGATTGTATCACGTAGTAATGTGGTACCACACAGAAACAGTCAATTAAGCCTGGTCTGGATTAATATTTTAGAGGATAACGCCTGTTAGGTCTAGGTTAGATCTGGGATTTGCTCTCATCAGGCTCATTCTTTCGCATATTTCACACACTTGTTGGCCAGATACCGGGTTTTTTCTGGTTTGGATCAGGTAGTAATGTGGTACGACACTGGTACAGTCGATTAAACCCGGTTTCGATCAATAGTTTAGAGGATAACGCATGCTAGGTCTGGGTTAGGTCTGCGATTTGCCCTCATTTGGCCCATACAATCGCATATTTCACATTCTTGTTGGCCAGATCCTGGTCTTCTTCTGGTTTGAATCACGTAGTATTGTGGTACCACACTGGAACAGTCGATTCAGCCTGGTCTCGATCAGTAGTTTAGAGGATAACGCATGCTATGTCTGGGTTAGGTCTGGGATTTGCCCTCATTTGGCTCATGCAATCGCATATTTCTCATTCTTGTTGGCCAGATCCTGGTCTTCTTCTGGTTTGAATCTCGTAGTATTGTGATACCACACAGAGACGGTCAATTAAACCTGGCCACGATCAATATTTTAGAGGATAACGCATGCTAGGCCTGGGTTAGGTCTGGGATTTGCCCTCATAAGACTCATACTTTCGCATTCTTCACATACTTGTTGAACAGATCCTGGGTTTTTTCTGGTTTGGATCACGCAGTAATGTGGTACCACACTGAAACTGTCGATTAAGCCTGGCGACGATCAATATTTTAGAGGTTAACGCATGCTATGTCTTGCTTAGGTCTGGGATTTGCCCTCATTTGGCTCATGCAATCGCATATTTCTCATTCTTGTTGGCCAGATCCTGGTCTTTTTCTGGATTGTATCACGTAGTAATGTGGTACCACACAGAAGCAGTCAATTAAGCCTGGCCACGATCAATATTTTAGAGGATAACGTATGCTAGGTCTGGGTTAGGTCTGGGATTTGCCCTCATCAGACTCATACAATCGCATATTTCGCATTTTGAAGGCCAGGTCCTGGTCTTCTGCTGGTTTGAATTACGTAGTAATGTGGTACCACACAGAAACAATCAATTAAACCTAGCCACGATCAATATTTTAGAGGATAACGCATGCTAGGTCTGGGTTAGGTCTGGGATTTGCCCTCATCAGACTCATACAATCGCATGTTTCGCATTTTGAAGGCCAGGTCCTGGTCTTCTTCTGGTTTGAATCACGTAGTAGTGTGGTACCACACTGAAACAGTCGATTAAACCTAGCCACGATCAATATTTTAGAGGATAACGCATGCTAGGTCTGGGTTAGGTCTGGAATTTGCCCTCATCAGACTCATACAATCGCATATTTCGCATTTTGTTGGACAGATCCTGGTCTTCTCCATGTTTGAATCACGTAGAATTGTGGTACCACACTGGAACAGTCGATTAAGCCTGGTCTCGATCAGTAGTTTAGAGGATATCGCATGCTATGTCTGGGTTAGGTCTGGGATTTGCCAACATTTGGCTCATGCAATCGCATATTTCGCATTCTTGTTGGCCAGAACATGGTCGTTTTCTGGTTTGAATCACGTAGTATTGTGGTACCACACAGAAACAGTCAATAAAACCTGGCTACGATCAATATTTTAGAGGATAACGCATGTTAGGTCTAGGTTAGGACTGGGATTTGCTCTCATCAGGCTCATACTTTCGCATATTTCGCACACTTCTTGGCCAGATCCTGGGTTTTCTCTGGTTTGGATCACATAGTAATGTGGTACCACACTGAAACAGTCAATTAAGCCTGGTCTGGATTAATATTTTAGAGGATAACGCCTGTTAGGTCTAGGTTAGATCTGGGATTTGCTCTCATCAGGCTCATACTTTCGCATATTTCGCACACTTGTTGGCCAGATCCTGGGTTTTTTCTGGTTTGGATCAGGTAGTAATGTGGTACCACACTGGAACAGTCGATTAAACCCGGTTTCGATCAATAGATTACAGGATAACGCATGTTAGGTCTGTGTTAGGTCTGGGATTTGCACTCATCAGGCTCATGCAATCGCATATTTCGCATTCTTGTTGGCCAGAACCTGGTCCTCTTCATATTTGCATCACGTAGTATTGTGGTGCCACACAGAAACTGTCAATTAAACCTGGCCCCGATCAATATTTTAGAGGATAACGCATGTTAGGTCTAGGTTAGGACTGGGATTTGCTCTCATCAGACTCATACTTTCGCATTCTTCACATACTTGTTGAACAGATCCCGGGTTTTATCGGGTTTGGGTCACGTAGTAATATGGTACCACACCGAGACAGTCTATTAAGCCTGGTCTCGATCAATATTTTAGAGGATAACGCATGTTAGGTCTGGGTTAAGTCTGGTATTTGCCATCATCAGGCTCATACTTTCGCAATTCACGCATACTTGTTGGCCAGATCCTGGGCTTTGTATGGTCTGGATCACGTAGTAATGTTGTACCACACAGAAACAGTCAATTAAGCCTGGCCACAATCGATATTTTAGAGGATAGCGCATGCTAGGTCTGGGTTAGGTCTGGGATTTGCCCTCATCAGACACATACAATCGCATATTTCCGCATTTTGAAGGCCAGGTCCTGGTCTTCTGCTGGTTTGAATTACGTAGTAATGTGGTACCACACAGAAACAATCAATTAAACCTAGCCACGATCAATATTTTAGAGGATAACACATGCTAGGTCTGGGTTAGGACTGGGATATGCCCTCATCAGACTCATGCAATCACATATTTCGCATTTTGTTGGCCAGATCCTAGTCTTCTTCACGTTTGCATCGCGTAGTGTAGTGGTGCCACACAGAAACTGTCAATTAAACATGGCCACGATAAATATTGTAGAGGATAACGCATGCTAGACCTGGGTTAGGTCTGGGATTTGCCCTCATCAGACTCATACTTTCGCATTCTTCACATACTTGTTGTAACAGATCCTGGGTTTTTTCTGGTTTGGATCACGTAGTAATGTGGTACGACACTGAAACAGTCGATTAAGCCTGGTCTCGATCAGTATTTTAGAGGATAATGCATGTTAGGTCTGTGTTAAGCCTGGGATTTGCCCTCATCATGTTCATCCAATCGCATATTTCGCATTCTTGTTGGCCAGAACATGGTCCTTTTCTGGATTGTATCACGTAGTAATGTGCTACAACACTCAAAGTGTCGATTAAACCTGGTTTCGATCAAGATTTTAGAGGATAACGCATGTTAGGTCTAGGTTAGGTATGGGATTTGCACCCATCAGGCTCATACAATCGCATATTTCACATTCTTGTTGGCCAGATCCTGGCCTTCATCTGGATTGAATCACGTAGTATTGTGGTACCACACAGAAACAGTCAATTAAACCTGGCCACGTTCAATATTTTAGAGGATAACGCATGTTAGGTCTGGGTTAAGTCTGGTATTTGCCATCATCAGGCTCATACTTTCGCAATTCACGCATACTTGTTGGCCAGATCCTGGGCTTTGTATGGTCTGGATAACGTAGTAATGTTGTACCACACAGAAACAGTCAATTAAGCCTGGCCACAATCGATATTTTAGAGGATAGCGCATGCTAGGTCTGGGTTAGGTCTGGGATTTGCCCTCATCAGACACATACAATCGCATATTTCGCATTTTGAAGGACAGGTCCTGGTCTTCTGCTGGTTTGAATTACGTAGTAATGTGGTACCACACAGAAACAATCAATTAAACCTAGCCACGATTAATATTTTAGAGGATAACACATGCTAGGTCTGGGTTAGGACTGGGATATGCCCTCATCAGACTCATGCAATCACATATTTCGCATTTTGTTGGCCAGATCCTAGTCTTCTTCACGTTTGCATCGCGTAGTGTAGTGGTGCCACACAGAAACTGTCAATTAAACATGGCCACGATAAATACTGTAGAGGATAACGCATGCTAGACCTGGGTTAGGTCTGGGATTTGCCCCCATCAGACTCATACTTTCGCATTCTTCACATACTTGTTGTAACAGATCCTGGGTTTTTTCTGGTTTGGATCACGTAGTAATGTGGTACGACACTGAAACAGTCGATTAAGCCTGGTCTCGATCAGTATTTTAGAGGATAATGCATGTTAGGTCTGTGTTAAGCCTGGGATTTGCCCTCATCATGTTCATCCAATCGCATATTTCGCATTCTTGTTGGCCAGAACATGGCCCTTTTCTGGATTGTATCACGTAGTAATGTGCTACAACACTCAAAGTGTCGATTAAACCTGGTTTCGATCAAGATTTTAGAAGATAACGCATGTTAGGTCTAGGTTAGGTATGGGATTTGCACCCATCAGGCTCATACAATCGCATATTTCACATTCTTGTTGGCCAGATCCTGGCCTTCATCTGGATTGAATCACGTAGTATTGTGATACCACACAGAGACGGTCAATTAAACCTGGCCACGATCAATATTTTAGAGGATAACGCATGCTAGGCCTGGGTTAGGTCTGGGATTTGCCCTCATAAGACTCATACTTTCGCATTCTTCACATACTTGTTGAACAGATCCTGGGTTTTTTCTGGTTTGGATTAGGTAGTAATGTGGTTCCACACTGGAACAGTCGATTAAACCCGGTTTCGATCAATAGTTTAGAGGATAACGCATGCTATGTCTGGGTTAGGACTGGGATTTGCTCTCATCAGGCTCATACTTTCGCATATTTCGCACACTTCTTGGCCAGATCCTGGGTTTTCTCTGGTTTGGATCACATAGTAATGTGGTACCACACTGAAACAGTCAATTAAGCCTGGTCTGGATTAATATTTTAGAGGATAACGCCTGTTAGGTCTAGGTTAGATCTGGGATTTGCTCTCATCAGGCTCATACTTTCGCATATTTCGCACACTTGTTGGCCAGATCCTGGGTTTTTTCTGGTTTGGATCAGGTAGTAATGTGGTACCACACTGGAACAGTCGATTAAACCCGGTTTCGATCAATAGTTTACAGGATAACGCATGTTAGGTCTGTGTTAGGTCTAGGATTTGCCCTCATCAGGCTCATGCAATCGCATATTTCACATTCTTGTTGGCCAGATCCTGGTCTTCCTCTGGTTTGAATCACGTAGTAATGTGGTACCACACAGAAACAGTCAATTAAACCTGGCCTCGATCAATATTTTAGAGGATAACGCATGCTAGGTGTGGGTTAGGTCTGGGATTTGCTCTCATCAGACATATACAATCGCATATTTCGCATTTTGTTGGCCAGATCCTGGTCTTCTTCTGGTTTGAATCACGTAGTAATGTGGTACCACACAGAAACAGTCAATTAAACCTGGCCACGATCAATATTTTAGAGGATAACACATGCTAGGTCTGGGTTAGGACTGGGATTTGCCCTCATCAGACTCATACAATCGCATATTTCGCATTTTGTTGGCCAGATCCTGGTCTTCTTCATATTTGCATCACGTAGTATTGTGGTGCCACACAGAAACTGTCAATTAAACCTGGCCACGATCAATATTTTAGAGGATAACGCATGCTAGGCCTGGGTTAGGTCTGGGATTTGCCCTCATCAGACTCATACTTTCGCATTCTTCACATACTTGTTCAACAGATCCTGGGTTTTTTCTGGTTTGGATCACGTAGTAATGTGGTACCACACTGAAACTGTCGATTAAGCCTGGCCACGATCAATATTTTACAGGACAACGCATGCTAGGCCTGGGTTAGGTCTGAGATTTGCCCTCATAAGACTCATACTTTCGCATTGTTCACATACTTGTTGAATAGATCCTGGGTTTTTTCTGGTTTGGATCACGTAGTAATGTGGTACCACACTGAAACTGTCGATTAAGCCTGGTCTGGATTAATATTTTAGAGGATAACGCCTGTTAGGTCTAGGTTAGATCTGGGATTTGCTCTCATCAGGCTCATACTTTCGCATATTTCGCACACTTGTTGGCCAGATCCTGGGTTTTTTCTGGTTTGGATCAGGTAGTAATGTGGTACCACACTGGAACGGTCGATTAAACCCGGTTTCGATCAACAGTTTACAGGATAACGCATGTTAGGTCTGTGTTAGGTCTGGGATTTGCACTCATCAGGCTCATACTTTCGCATATTTCGCACACTTGTTGGCCAGATCCTGGGTTTTTTCTGGTTTGGATCAGGTAGTAATGTGGTACCACACTGGAACAGTCGATTAAACCCGGTTTCGATCAACAGTTTACAGGATAACGCATGTTAGGTCTGTGTTAGGTCTGGGATTTGCACTCATCAGGCTCATGCAATCGCATATTTCGCATTCTTGTTGGCCAGAACCTGGTCCTCTTCATATTTGCATCACGTAGTATTGTGGTGCCACACAGAAACTGTCAATTAAACCTGGCCCCGATCAATATTTTACAGGACAACGCATGCTAGGCCTGGGTTAGGTCTGGGATTTGCCCTCATCAGACTCATACTTTCGCATTCTTCACATACTTGTTGAACAGATCCCGGGTTTTATCGGGTTTGGAACACGTAGTAATATGGTACCACACCGAGACAGTCTATTAAGCCTGGTCTCGATCAATATTTTAGAGGATAACGCATGTTAGGTCTGGGTTAAGTCTGGTATTTGCCATCATCAGGCTCATACTTTCGCAATTCACGCATACTTGTTGGCCAGATCCTGGGCCTTGTATGGTTTGGATCACGTAGTAATGTTGTACCACACAGAAACAGTCAATTAAGCCTGGCCACAATCGATATTTTAGAGGATAGCGCATGCAAGGTCTGGGTTAGGTCTGGGATTTGCCCTCATCAGACTCATACAATCGCATATTTCGCATTTTGAAGGCCAGGTCCTGGTCTTCTGCTGGTTTGAATTACGTAGTAATGTGGTACCACACAGAAACAATCAATTAAACCTAGCCACGATCAATATTTTAGAGGATAACGCATGCTAGGTCTGGGTTAGGTCTGGGATTTGCCCTCATCAGACTCATACAATCGCATGATTCGCATTTTGAAGGCCAGGTCCTGGTCTTCTTCTGGTTTGAATCACGCAGTAGTGTGGTACCACACAGAAACTGTCAATTAAACCTGGCCACGATCAATATTTTAGAGGATAACGCATGCTAGGCCTGGGTTAGGTCTGGGATTTGCCCTCATCAGACTCATACAATCGCATATATCGCATTTTGATGGCCAGATACTGGCCTTC
The DNA here is from genome assembly GCF_051014445.1 of Colletes latitarsis. Classification (NCBI taxonomy): domain Eukaryota; kingdom Metazoa; phylum Arthropoda; class Insecta; order Hymenoptera; family Colletidae; genus Colletes; species Colletes latitarsis. The sequence goes on from NW_027488366.1 coordinate 36,555,468, forward strand.
TTCATGTTTGAATCACGTAGTATTGTGGTACCACACAGAAACAGTCAATTAAACCTGGCCACGATCAATATTTTAGAGGATAGCGCATGCTAGGTCTGGGTTAGGTCTGGGATTTGCCCTCATCAGACTCCTACTTTCGCATTCTTCACATACTTGTTGAACAGATCCTGGGTTTTTTCTGGTTTGGATCACGTAGTAATGTGGTACCACACTGAAACAGTCGATAAAGCCTGGCCACGATCAATATTTTAGAGGATAACGCATGCTAGGTCTGGGTTAGGTCTGGGATTTGCCCTCATCAGACTCATACTTTCGCATTCTTCAGATACTTGTTGAACAGATCCTGGGTCTTTTCTGGTTTGGATCATGTAGTAATGTGGTAACACACTGAAACAGTCGATTAAGCCAGGTCTCGATCAGTATTTTAGAGGATAACGCATGTTAGGTCTGTGTTAGGTCTGCGACTTGCCCTCATCAGGCTAATACTTTCGCGTTCTTCACATACTTGTTGAACAGATCCTGGACTTCTTCTGGTTTGAATCACGTAGTAATGTGGTACTACACATAAAACAGCCAATTAAACCTAGCCACGATCAATATTTTAGAGGATAACGCATGCAAGGCCTGGGTTAGGTCTGGGATTTGCCCTCATCAGACTCATACAATCGCATACTTCTGGTTTGAATCACGTAGTAGTGTGGTACCACACTGAAACAGTCGATTAAACCTAGCCACGATCAATATTTTAGAGGATAACGCATGCTAGGTCTGGGTTAGGTCTGGAATTTGCCCTCATCAGACACATACAATCGCATATTTCGCATTTTGTTGGACAGATCCTGGTCTTCTTCATGTTTGAATCACGTAGAATTGTGGTACCACACTGGAGCAGTCGATTAAGCCTGGTCTCGATCAGTAGTTTAGAGGATATCGCATGCTATGTCTGGGTTAGGTCTGGGATTTGCCCACATTTGGCTCATGCAATCGCATATTTCGCATTCTTGTTGGCCAGAACATGGTCCTTTTCTGGTTTGAATCACGTAGTATTGTGGTACCACACAGAAACAGTCAATAAAAGCTGGCTACGATCAATATTTTAGAGGATAACGCATGTTAGGTCTAGGTTAGGTCTGGGATTTGCTCTCATCAGGCTCATACTTTCGCATATTTCGCACACTTCTTGGCCAGATCCCGGGTTTTCTCTGGTTTGGATCACATAGTAATGTGGTACCACACTGAAACAGTCAATTAAGCCTGGTCTGGATTAATATTTTAGAGGATAACGCCTGTTAGGTCTAGGTTAGATCTGGGATTTGCTCTCATCAGGCTCATACTTTCGCATATTTCGCACACTTCTTGGCCAGATCCTGGGTTTTCTCTGGTTTGGATCACGTAGTAATATGGTACCACACCGAGACAGTCTATTAAGCCTGGTCTCGATCAATATTTTAGAGGATAACGCATGTTAGGTCTGGGTTAAGTCTGGTATTTGCCATCATCAGGCTCATACTTTCGCAATTCACGCATACTTGTTGGCCAGATCCTGGGCTTTGTATGGTTTGGATCACGTAGTAATGTGGTACCACACAGAAACAGTCAATTAAGCCTGGCCACAATCGATATTTTAGAGGATAGCGCATGCTAGGTCTGGGTTAGGTCTGGGATTTGCCCTCATAAGACTCATACTTTCGCATTCTTCACATACTTGTTGAACAGATCCTGGGTTTTTTCTGGTTTGGATCACGTAGGAATGTGGTATCACACTGAAACTGTCGATTAAGCCTGGCCACGTGCAATATTTTAGAGGATAACGTATGCTAGGTCTGGGTTAGGTCTGGGATTTGCCCTCATCAGACTCATACAACCGCATATTTCGCATTTTGAAGGCCAGGTCCTGGTCTTCTGCTGGTTTGAATCACGTAGTAATGTGGTACCACACAGAAACAATCAATTAAACCTAGCCACGATCAATATTTTAGAGGATAACGCCTGTTAGGTCTAGGTTAGATCTGGGATTTGCTCTCATCAGGCTCATACTTTCGCATATTTCGCACACTTGTTGGCCAGATCCTGGGTTTTTTCTGGTTTGGATCAGGTAGTAATGTGGTACCACACTGGAACAGTCGATTAAACCCGGTTTCGATCAATAGATTACAGGATAACGCATGTTAGGTCTGTGTTAGGTCTGGGATTTGCACTCATCAGGCTCATGCAATCGCATATTTCGCATTCTTGTTGGCCAGAACCTGGTCCTCTTCATATTTGCATCACGTAGTATTGTGGTGCCACACAGAAACTGTCAATTAAACCTGGCCCCGATCAATATTTTAGAGGATAACGCATGTTAGGTCTAGGTTAGGACTGGGATTTGCTCTCATCAGACTCATACTTTCGCATTCTTCACATACTTGTTGAACAGATCCCGGGTTTTATCGGGTTTGGATCACGTAGTAATATGGTACCACACCGAGACAGTCTATTAAGCCTGGTCTCGATCAATATTTTAGAGGATAACGCATGTTAGGTCTGGGTTAAGTCTGGTATTTGCCATCATCAGGCTCATACTTTCGCAATTCACGCATACTTGTTGGCCAGATCCTGGGCTTTGTATGGTCTGGATAACGTAGTAATGTTGTACCACACAGAAACAGTCAATTAAGCCTGGCCACAATCGATATTTTAGAGGATAGCGCATGCTAGGTCTGGGTTAGGTCTGGGATTTGCCCTCATCAGACACATACAATCGCATATTTCGCATTTTGAAGGACAGGTCCTGGTCTTCTGCTGGTTTGAATTACGTAGTAATGTGGTACCACACAGAAACAATCAATTAAACCTAGCCACGATTAATATTTTAGAGGATAACACATGCTAGGTCTGGGTTAGGACTGGGATATGCCCTCATCAGACTCATGCAATCACATATTTCGCATTTTGTTGGCCAGATCCTAGTCTTCTTCACGTTTGCATCGCGTAGTGTAGTGGTGCCACACAGAAACTGTCAATTAAACATGGCCACGATAAATACTGTAGAGGATAACGCATGCTAGACCTGGGTTAGGTCTGGGATTTGCCCTCATCAGACTCATACTTTCGCATTCTTCACATACTTGTTGTAACAGATCCTGGGTTTTTTCTGGTTTGGATCACGTAGTAATGTGGTACGACACTGAAACAGTCGATTAAGCCTGGTCTCGATCAGTATTTTAGAGGATAATGCATGTTAGGTCTGTGTTAAGCCTGGGATTTGCCCTCATCATGTTCATCCAATCGCATATTTCGCATTCTTGTTGGCCAGAACATGGCCCTTTTCTGGATTGTATCACGTAGTAATGTGCTACAACACTCAAAGTGTCGATTAAACCTGGTTTCGATCAAGATTTTAGAAGATAACGCATGTTAGGTCTAGGTTAGGTATGGGATTTGCACCCATCAGGCTCATACAATCGCATATTTCACATTCTTGTTGGCCAGATCCTGGCCTTCATCTGGATTGAATCACGTAGTATTGTGATACCACACAGAGACGGTCAATTAAACCTGGCCACGATCAATATTTTAGAGGATAACGCATGCTAGGCCTGGGTTAGGTCTGGGATTTGCCCTCATAAGACTCATACTTTCGCATTCTTCACATACTTGTTGAACAGATCCTGGGTTTTTTCTGGTTTGGATTAGGTAGTAATGTGGTTCCACACTGGAACAGTCGATTAAACCCGGTTTCGATCAATAGTTTAGAGGATAACGCATGCTATGTCTGGGTTAGGACTGGGATTTGCTCTCATCAGGCTCATACTTTCGCATATTTCGCACACTTCTTGGCCAGATCCTGGGTTTTCTCTGGTTTGGATCACATAGTAATGTGGTACCACTCTGAAACAGTCAATTAAGCCTGGTCTGGATTAATATTTTAGAGGATAACGCCTGTTAGGTCTAGGTTAGATCTGGGATTTGCTCTCATCAGGCTCATACTTTCGCATATTTCGCACACTTGTTGGCCAGATCCTGGGTTTTTTCTGGTTTGGATCAGGTAGTAATGTGGTACCACACTGGAACAGTCGATTAAACCCGGTTTCGATCAATAGTTTACAGGATAACGCATGTTAGGTCTGTGTTAGGTCTAGGATTTGCCCTCATCAGGCTCATGCAATCGCATATTTCACATTCTTGTTGGCCAGATCCTGGTCTTCCTCTGGTTTGAATCACGTAGTAATGTGGTACCACACAGAAACAGTCAATTAAACCTGGCCTCGATCAATATTTTAGAGGATAACGCATGCTAGGTGTGGGTTAGGTCTGGGATTTGCTCTCATCAGACATATACAATCGCATATTTCGCATTTTGTTGGCCAGATCCTGGTCTTCTTCTGGTTTGAATCACGTAGTAATGTGGTACCACACAGAAACAGTCAATTAAACCTGGCCACGATCAATATTTTAGAGGATAACACATGCTAGGTCTGGGTTAGGACTGGGATTTGCCCTCATCAGACTCATACAATCGCATATTTCGCATTTTGTTGGCCAGATCCTGGTCTTCTTCATATTTGCATCACGTAGTATTGTGGTGCCACACAGAAACTGTCAATTAAACCTGGCCACGATCAATATTTTAGAGGATAACGCATGCTAGGCCTGGGTTAGGTCTGGGATTTGCCCTCATCAGACTCATACTTTCGCATTCTTCACATACTTGTTCAACAGATCCTGGGTTTTTTCTGGTTTGGATCACGTAGTAATGTGGTACCACACTGAAACTGTCGATTAAGCCTGGCCACGATCAATATTTTACAGGACAACGCATGCTAGGCCTGGGTTAGGTCTGAGATTTGCCCTCATAAGACTCATACTTTCGCATTGTTCACATACTTGTTGAATAGATCCTGGGTTTTTTCTGGTTTGGATCACGTAGTAATGTGGTACCACACTGAAACTGTCGATTAAGCCTGGTCTGGATTAATATTTTAGAGGATAACGCCTGTTAGGTCTAGGTTAGATCTGGGATTTGCTCTCATCAGGCTCATACTTTCGCATATTTCGCACACTTGTTGGCCAGATCCTGGGTTTTTTCTGGTTTGGATCAGGTAGTAATGTGGTACCACACTGGAACGGTCGATTAAACCCGGTTTCGATCAACAGTTTACAGGATAACGCATGTTAGGTCTGTGTTAGGTCTGGGATTTGCACTCATCAGGCTCATACTTTCGCATATTTCGCACACTTGTTGGCCAGATCCTGGGTTTTTTCTGGTTTGGATCAGGTAGTAATGTGGTACCACACTGGAACAGTCGATTAAACCCGGTTTCGATCAACAGTTTACAGGATAACGCATGTTAGGTCTGTGTTAGGTCTGGGATTTGCACTCATCAGGCTCATGCAATCGCATATTTCGCATTCTTGTTGGCCAGAACCTGGTCCTCTTCATATTTGCATCACGTAGTATTGTGGTGCCACACAGAAACTGTCAATTAAACCTGGCCCCGATCAATATTTTACAGGACAACGCATGCTAGGCCTGGGTTAGGTCTGGGATTTGCCCTCATCAGACTCATACTTTCGCATTCTTCACATACTTGTTGAACAGATCCCGGGTTTTATCGGGTTTGGAACACGTAGTAATATGGTACCACACCGAGACAGTCTATTAAGCCTGGTCTCGATCAATATTTTAGAGGATAACGCATGTTAGGTCTGGGTTAAGTCTGGTATTTGCCATCATCAGGCTCATACTTTCGCAATTCACGCATACTTGTTGGCCAGATCCTGGGCCTTGTATGGTTTGGATCACGTAGTAATGTTGTACCACACAGAAACAGTCAATTAAGCCTGGCCACAATCGATATTTTAGAGGATAGCGCATGCAAGGTCTGGGTTAGGTCTGGGATTTGCCCTCATCAGACTCATACAATCGCATATTTCGCATTTTGAAGGCCAGGTCCTGGTCTTCTGCTGGTTTGAATTACGTAGTAATGTGGTACCACACAGAAACAATCAATTAAACCTAGCCACGATCAATATTTTAGAGGATAACGCATGCTAGGTCTGGGTTAGGTCTGGGATTTGCCCTCATCAGACTCATACAATCGCATGATTCGCATTTTGAAGGCCAGGTCCTGGTCTTCTTCTGGTTTGAATCACGCAGTAGTGTGGTACCACACAGAAACTGTCAATTAAACCTGGCCACGATCAATATTTTAGAGGATAACGCATGCTAGGCCTGGGTTAGGTCTGGGATTTGCCCTCATCAGACTCATACAATCGCATATATCGCATTTTGATGGCCAGATACTGGCCTTCTTCATGTTTGAATCACGTAGTATTGTGGTACCACACAGAAACAGTCAATTAAACCTGGCCACGATCAATATTTTAGAGGATAGCGCATGCTAGGTCTGGGTTAGGTCTGGGATTTGCCCTCATCAGACTCCTACTTTCGCATTCTTCACATACTTGTTGAACAGATCCTGGGTTTTTTCTGGTTTGGATCACGTAGTAATGTGGTACCACACTGAAACAGTCGATAAAGCCTGGCCACGATCAATATTTTAGAGGATAACGCATGCTAGGTCTGGGTTAGGTCTGGGATTTGCCCTCATCAGACTCATACTTTCGCATTCTTCAGATACTTGTTGAACAGATCCTGGGTCTTTTCTGGTTTGGATCATGTAGTAATGTGGTAACACACTGAAACAGTCGATTAAGCCAGGTCTCGATCAGTATTTTAGAGGATAACGCATGTTAGGTCTGTGTTAGGTCTGCGACTTGCCCTCATCAGGCTAATACTTTCGCGTTCTTCACATACTTGTTGAACAGATCCTGGACTTCTTCTGGTTTGAATCACGTAGTAATGTGGTACTACACATAAAACAGCCAATTAAACCTAGCCACGATCAATATTTTAGAGGATAACGCATGCAAGGCCTGGGTTAGGTCTGGGATTTGCCCTCATCAGACTCATACAATCGCATACTTCTGGTTTGAATCACGTAGTAGTGTGGTACCACACTGAAACAGTCGATTAAACCTAGCCACGATCAATATTTTAGAGGATAACGCATGCTAGGTCTGGGTTAGGTCTGGAATTTGCCCTCATCAGACACATACAATCGCATATTTCGCATTTTGTTGGACAGATCCTGGTCTTCTTCATGTTTGAATCACGTAGAATTGTGGTACCACACTGGAGCAGTCGATTAAGCCTGGTCTCGATCAGTAGTTTAGAGGATATCGCATGCTATGTCTGGGTTAGGTCTGGGATTTGCCCACATTTGGCTCATGCAATCGCATATTTCGCATTCTTGTTGGCCAGAACATGGTCCTTTTCTGGTTTGAATCACGTAGTATTGTGGTACCACACAGAAACAGTCAATAAAAGCTGGCTACGATCAATATTTTAGAGGATAACGCATGTTAGGTCTAGGTTAGGTCTGGGATTTGCTCTCATCAGGCTCATACTTTCGCATATTTCGCACACTTCTTGGCCAGATCCCGGGTTTTCTCTGGTTTGGATCACATAGTAATGTGGTACCACACTGAAACAGTCAATTAAGCCTGGTCTGGATTAATATTTTAGAGGATAACGCCTGTTAGGTCTAGGTTAGATCTGGGATTTGCTCTCATCAGGCTCATACTTTCGCATATTTCGCACACTTCTTGGCCAGATCCTGGGTTTTCTCTGGTTTGGATCACGTAGTAATATGGTACCACACCGAGACAGTCTATTAAGCCTGGTCTCGATCAATATTTTAGAGGATAACGCATGTTAGGTCTGGGTTAAGTCTGGTATTTGCCATCATCAGGCTCATACTTTCGCAATTCACGCATACTTGTTGGCCAGATCCTGGGCTTTGTATGGTTTGGATCACGTAGTAATGTGGTACCACACAGAAACAGTCAATTAAGCCTGGCCACAATCGATATTTTAGAGGATAGCGCATGCTAGGTCTGGGTTAGGTCTGGGATTTGCCCTCATAAGACTCATACTTTCGCATTCTTCACATACTTGTTGAACAGATCCTGGGTTTTTTCTGGTTTGGATCACGTAGGAATGTGGTATCACACTGAAACTGTCGATTAAGCCTGGCCACGTGCAATATTTTAGAGGATAACGTATGCTAGGTCTGGGTTAGGTCTGGGATTTGCCCTCATCAGACTCATACAACCGCATATTTCGCATTTTGAAGGCCAGGTCCTGGTCTTCTGCTGGTTTGAATCACGTAGTAATGTGGTACCACACAGAAACAATCAATTAAACCTAGCCACGATCAATATTTTAGAGGATAACGCATGCTAGGTCTGGGTTAGGTCTGGAATTTGCCCTCATCAGACTCATACAATCGCATATTTCGCATTTTGTTGGACAGATCCTGGTCTTCTTCATGTTTGAATCACGTAGAATTGTGGTACCACACTGGTACAGTCGATTAAGCCTGGTCTCGATCAGTAGTTTAGAGGATATCGCATGCTATGTCTGGGTTAGGTCTGGGATTTGCCCACATTTGGCTCATGCAATCGCATATTTCGCATTATTGTTGGCCAGAACATGGTCCTTTTCTGGTTTGAATCACGTAGTATTGTGGCACCACACAGAAACAGTCAATAAAACCTGGCTACGATCAGGATTTTAGAGGATAACGCATGTTAGGTCTAGGTTAGGTCTGGGATTTGGTCTCATCAGGCTCATAATTTCGCATATTTCGCACACTTCTTGGCCGGATCCTGGGTTTTCTCTGGTTTGGATCACATAGTAATGTGGTACCACACTGAAACAGTCAATTAAGCCTGGTCTGGATTAATATTTTAGAGGATAACGCCTGTTAGGTCTTGGTTAGATCTGGGATTTGCTCTCATCAGGCTCATACTTTCGCATATTTCGCACACTTGTTGGCCAGATCCTGGGTTTTTTCTGGTTTGGATCAGGTAGTAATGTGGTACCACACTGGAACAGTCGATTAAACCCGGTTTCGATGAATAGTTTACAGGATAACGCATGTTAGGTCTGTGTTAGGTCTGGGATTTGCACTCATCAGGCTCATGCAATCGCATATTTCGCATTCTTGTTGGCCAGAACCTGGTCCTCTTCATATTTGCATCACGTAGTATTGTGGTGCCACACAGAAACTGTCAATTAAACCTGGCCACGATCAATATTTTAGAGGATAACGCATGCCAGGTCTGGGATTTGCCCTCATTTGGCTCATACAATCGCATATTTCACATTCTTGTTGGCCAGATCCTGGTCCTCTTCTGGTTTGAATCACGTAGTAATGTGGTACCACACAGAAACAGTCAATAAAACCTGGCCACGATCAATATTTTACAGGACAACGCATGCTAGGCCTGGGTTAGGTCTGGGATTTGCCCTCATCAGACTCATACTTTCGCATTCTTCACATACTTGTTGAACAGATCCCGCGTTTTATCGGGTTTGGATCACGTAGTAATATGGTACCACACCGAGACAGTCTATTAAGCCTGGTCTCGATCAATATTTTAGAGGATAACGCATGTTAGGTCTGGGTTAAGTCTGGTATTTGCCATCATCAGGCTCATACTTTCGCAATTCACGCATACTTGTTGGCCAGATCCTGGGCTTTGTATGGTTTGGATCACGTAGTAATGTTGTACCACACAGAAACAATCAATTAAACCTAGCCACGATCAATATTTTAGAGGATAACGCATGCTATAGGTCTGGGTTAGGTCTGGGATTTGCCCTCATCAGACCCATACTTTCGCATTCTTCACATACTTGTTGAACAGATCCTGGGTTTCCTCTGGTTTGGATCACGTAGTAATGTGGTACCACACTGAAACAGTCGATTAAGCCTGGTCTCGATCAGTAGTTTAGAGGATATCGCATGCTATGTCTGGGTTAGGTCTGGGATTTGCCCACATTTGGCTCATACAATCGCATATTTCGCATTTTGTTGGCCAGATCCTGGTCTTCTTCATATTTGCATCACGTAGTATTGTGGTGCCACACAGAAACTGTCAATTAAACCTGGCCACGATCAATACTTTAGAGGATAACGCATGCTAGGTCTGGGTTAAGTCTGGTATTTGCCATCATCAGGCTCATGCTTTCGCATTTCACGCATACCTGTTGGCCAGATCCTGGGCTTTTTCTGGTTTGCATCACGTAGTAATGTGGTACCACACAGAAACAGTCAATTAAGCCTGGCCACGATCAATACTTTAGAGGATAACGCATGCTAGGTCTGGGTTAAGTCTGGTATTTGCCATCATCAGGCTCATGCTTTCGCATTTCACGCATACCTGTTGGCCAGATCCTGGGCTTTTTCTGGTTTGCATCACGTAGTAATGTGGTACCACACAGAAACAGTCAATTAAGCCTGGCCACGATCAATACTTTAGAGGATAACGCATGCCAGGTCTGGGTTAGGTCTGGGATATGCCCTCATAAGACTCATACTTTCGCATTCTTCACATACTTGTTGAACAGATCCTGGGTTTTTTCTGGTTTGGATCACGTAGTAATATGGTACCACACTAAAACAGTCGTCTAAACCTGGTTTAGATCAGTATTTTAGAGGATAACGCATGTTAGGTCTGGGTTAGGTCTGGGATTTGCACCCATCAGGCTCATACAATCGCATATTTCACATTCTTGTTTGCCAGATCCTGGGCTTTTTCTGGTTTGGATCACGTAGAAATGTGGTACCTCACTGAAACTGTCGATTAAGCCTGGCCACGATCAATATTTTACAGGACAACGCGTGGTAGGCCTGGGTTAGGTCTGGGATTTGCCCTCATCAGGCTCATACGTTCGCATTTTTCACATACTTGTTGAACGGATCCTGGGTTTTTTCTAGTTTGAATCAGGTAGTAACGTGGTCCCACACAGGAACAGTCGATTAAACCCGGCTCCGATCAATATTTTACAGGATAACGCATGTTAGGTCTAGGTTAAGTCTGGAATTTGCCCTCATCAGTCTTATGCAATCGCATATTTCGCATTCTTGTTGGCCAGAAGCTGGCCCTTTTCTGGATTGTATCACGTAGTAATGTGGTACCACACTGGAATAGTCGATTAAACCCGGTTTCGATCAATAGTTTACAGGATAACGCATGTTAGGTCTGTGTTAGGTCTGGGATTTGCCCTCATCAGGCTCATGCAATCGCATATTTCGCATTCTTGTTGGCCAGAACCTGGGCCTTTTCTGGATTGTATCACGTAGTAATGTGGTACCACACTGGAATAGTCGATTAAACCCGGTTTCGATCAATAGTTTACAGGATAACGCATGTTAGGTCTGTGTTAGGTCTGGGATTTGCCCTCATCAGGCTCATACAATCGCATATTTCACATTCTTGTTGGCCAGATCCTCGACTTCTTCTGGTTTGAATCACGTAGTAATGTGGTACCACACAGAAACAATCAATTAAACTTGGACACGATCAATATTTTAGAGGATAACGCATGTTAGGTCTAGGTTAGGTCTGGGATTTGCTCTCATCAGGCTCATACTTTCGCATATTTCGCACACTTCTTGGCCAGATCCTGGGTTTTTTCTAGTTTGGATCACGTAGTAATGTGGTACAACACTGAAACAGTCGACTAAGCCTGGTCTCGATCAATATTTTAGAGGATATCGCATGTAAGGGCTAGGTTAGGACTGGGATTTGCTCTCATCAGACTCATACAATCGCATATTTCGCATTTTGTTGGCCAGATCCTGGTCTTCTTCATATTTGCATCACGTAGTATTGTGGTGCCACACAGAAACTGTCAATTAAACCTGGCCACGATCAATATTTTAGAGGATAACGCATGCTAGGCCTGGGTTAGGTCTGGGGTTTGCCCTCATCAGACTCATACTTTCGCATTCTTCACATACTTGTTGAACAGAACCTGGTCCTTTTCTGGATTGTATCACGTAGTAATGTGGTACCACACTCAAAGTGTCGATTAAACCTGGTTTCGATCAAGATCTTAGAGGATAACGCATGTTAGGTCTGGGTTAAGTCTGGTATTTGCCATCATCAGGCTCATACTTTCGCATATCACGCATACTTGTTGGCCAGATCCTGGGCTTTGTATGGTATGGATCACGTAGTAATGTGGTACCACACAGAAACAGTCAATTAAGCCTGGTCACGATCAATATTTTAGAGGATAACGCATGCTAGGTCTGGGTTAGGTCTGGGATTTGCCCTCATTTGGCTCATACAATCGCATATTTCACATTCTTGTTGGCCAGATCCTGGTCTTCTTCTGGTTTGAATCACGTAGTAATGTGGTACCACACAGAAACAATCAATTAAACCTGGACACGATCAATATTTTAGAGGATAACGCATGTTAGGTCTAGCTTAGGTCTGGGATTTGCTCTCATCAGGCTCTTACTTTCGCATATTTCGCACACTTGTTGGCCAGATCCTGGGTTTTTTCTGGTTTGGATCCGGTAGTAATGTGGTACCACACTGGAACAGTCGATTAAACCCGGTTTCGATCAATAGTTTACAGGATAACGCATGCTAGGTCTAGGTTAGGTCTGGGATTTGCTCTCATCAGTCTCATACAATCCCATATTTAGCATTTTGTTGGCCAGATCCCGGTCTTCTTCTGGTTTGAATCACGTAGTAATGTGGTACCACACAGAAACAGTCAATTAAACCTGGCCACGATCAATATTTTGGAGGATAACACATGCTAGGTCTGGGTTAGGACTGGGATATGCCCTCATCAGACTCATGCAATCGCATATTTCGCATTTTGTTGGTCAGATCCTGGTCTTCTTCATGTTTGTGTGGCGCGACAAACTGGCGCCGAGTCCCGCCATCTGTTTAGGTTAAGTTTCGAGAGCGTCCGAGCGAATGGGTCCGATTGCATGCGGAGTGTTTGGGTTCGAAAGAATGTTTAGAGCGTCTGGTCGAATGTCGCGAGGGGTGCGTATGTTTAGCGTTAGTTTAGAGTGAGAGAATTGGGAATGAATGAGATAAAGAATGTCGGTGTGGCATGAGCGAACGAATGGTTAGTTCGTAAGTTAGTTGGGTAAGACAACTCGTCGAGAGAGACACGCCGGGATACGGCGTGCGCGCTACCGAATAAAAAGTATTTCGATAAGTTGCAATGTTATTCGGCACCGCATCCCACTACCTTCTCCACATAATTGGTGACCCCGACGTGATCTGACGTCAAGACGCGGAGCAATTTTTTTTTTGTTGTTTGCAATCGCGTGTGTGTTTGTGGAAAGTGCGTGCGGTTGGTGTCATGATTCGCGGGTAAACAGGAGCCTAGTGACACTTGAACATTGTGCCTAGTGCGGAATTTATCAGTGGCCGTGGTACCTTTTTTTGTTTGGTTACCGTAGAATCGGGGGTGAGTTTTAAGACAATGTCGACGCCCGTGTCAGCGGTCGACCGGGTGGCCGTGCGTATGCCGGAGTTTTCGGCAGCTGACCCGGAGTTATGGTTTGCAATGGTGGAACGCAGCTTCGAGGCGAGTGGGGTGACAACCGAGTCAACGAAGTTCGGTTATGTCTTGGGCGTGCTCAACACCCAAATCGCTGCAGAAGTACGCGACATTATAATGTCGCCGCCGGCCGAGCCATACACGAAGCTCAAGGCTGAGCTGATAAAACGGCTGAGCTCATCGCAGGAGCAAAAGACGCGCCGTCTCCTGGAACACGAGGAGATAGGCGACCGGAAACCGTCGCAGTTTTTGCGGCACCTGCGTAACCTGGGAGGAGCTGCGGTCACAGAGGAGATGCTGCGCAGTTTATGGTTGGGTCGTCTGCCAACCGATATTCAGGTGGTAATGGCTACGCAGCGGGGAGTGGAACTCGACCGAGTTGCCGAATTGGCCGACACCATTGTCGAAACAATGGGACCACGCCGGCAGATAGCCGAGGCCTCCGTACCTCGGGCCCAACCGGACGAATCTACGCACGACCTCGAAGCTACCCTGTGCACAAGGTTGACACAGCTGGCGTTGTCGGTGCAGCAGGAGCTGGCGGCGATCCGACGGGAAGTGACGGAGCGCCCGTCGCGTTACGAAAACCGCGATAACGGAAATACATGGGGCCGATCGCGATCGCGATCGCAGAACCGAAACCGCCGTCTCGAACGACGAGGTGGACAATGCTTTTACCACTTCAGGTTCGGGGAAAACGCATACCGATGCGAACAACCATGCAATTGGATGGCGCGGGGAAACGCGCCGGGCAATCGCTAATGGCGGCGAGCGATCAAAGCCCGATAACGCGCCGTCTGTTTGTGACCGATCGAGAGACGAAGACGCAGTTTTTGGTCGACACGGGAGCCGACCTCTGTGTTTTCCCCCGATCGAAGGCTCGCGGGTTTCGCGAGCGAACATCGTACACGTTGTACGCGGCGAATGGGACGGAAATTCCCACGTATGGCACGGTCACACTCAACCTCGATCTAGGGTTGCGGCGAGTGTTCGCGTGGAGGTTCGTGGTGGCCGATGTGGCGAGGCCAATAATCGGTGTGGATTTCCTCGCACATTATGAACTTCTTGTGGATGTGCGCGATAGTAAATTGTTGGACCGCGTGACTTCGAGGACGGTATCAGGACGTTCTGCGCCTGGGTGCGGACCGTCGGCACCCACAGTGAAGACTATTTTCGGTAGCTCGCGGTTCCACGAAGTGCTCCATCGGTTTCCGAACATTACGCGGCCAGTGGGAACACCGACGGAAGTGAAACACGGGACCGTGCATTTTATTCGGACGACTCCGGGACCGCCGGTATCATGCAGACCGCGACGTCTCGCGCCGGACCGTTTGAAAAGTGCGCGACGCGAATTCGAGACGATGATGCGCCTTGGTATCGCGCGTCCGTCGGAGAGTTCGTGGGCATCGCCGCTCCATATGGTGCCGAAAAAGGACCAGGACGCTTGGCGACCGTGTGGTGATTATCGGTCGTTGAACGCGCGGACAGTGCCGGACAGGTACCCCGTGAAACATATCGAGGACTTTGCTCACGCGCTTCACGGGAAAACCATATTTTCGACGATAGACCTCGTGCGTGCGTACAACCAAATTCCAGTGGCCGCGGAAGACATCGCGAAAACTGCGATAACGACCCCCTTTGGACTTTTCGAGTTCCCCTGTATGTCGTTTGGTCTTCGGAATGCGGCACAGACGTTCCAAAGATTCATCGACGAGGTGTTACGCGGTTTGGACTTTGTGTACGCGTACATCGACGACATACTGGTGGCATCGTCGACAGAAGAGGAGCACGTGCGCCACTTGGAAGAGGTGTTCAGCCGGTTGGAAAAGTACGGCGTAACCATCAATGCGGCGAAATGCAAGTTTGGTCAGGCGCAGGTCAAGTTCCTCGGATACAGGGTATCGACCGAAGGCACTCGTCCCTTGGATTCCAAAGTGGAGGCGATAACAAATTACCCGCAGCCGACCACCGCAAAACAACTGAGGCAGTTTTTAGGTATGTTAAACTTTTACAGGCGTTTCATACCCGGGGCTGCGCGAGGGCAGGCGCCTCTGAATGACCTCCTGCAGGGCGACGTCAAGGGTAGCAGCAAGCTACTGTGGACCGCGGAAGCTGTCAAGGCCTTTTGCGAAGCGAAAGAAAATCTGCGGCAAGCAGCGCTATTGGCGCATCCGAGGGACGACGTCCCAATAGCAGTGTTTTGCGACGCCTCCGATTTCACGGTCGGAGCCGCGCTGCAGCAGCGCATTGGGAACGACTGGCAGCCACTGGCGTTCTTTTCAAAAAAACTCAGTGCCACCGAGCGGAACTACGGCGCGTACGACAGGGAGTTGCTGGCCATATATCTGGCGGTGAAACATTTTCGGCACATGGTGGAGGGGCGGACTTTCATCATATATACGGATCACAAGCCGATTGTTTTCGCGTTTCAGCAGAAGCCCGAGAAATGTTCGCCCAGGCAATTCAGGTACCTGGATTTCATCGGGCAGTTCTCCACGGATATTCGGCACATCGCTGGCCCAGACAATGTCGTCGCCGATGCGTTGTCGAGGGTGGAAGAGGTTGCCGAGGCGTTCGGCTACCCAGAGTTGGCTGCATCTCAGCAGCACGACGCTGAGCTGCAAGCCTATGTGCGCGGGAACATCCAGAACAATTTACGACTGGTGTGGATTCGGTTACCCGAAACAAACATTGAAGTCGCGTGCGATGTGTCGTTGCGAATCCCGCGTCCGTTTGTTACGGCACCGTTTAGACGCAGTGCGTTCGAGTCGGTGCATCGTCTGGCGCATCCAGGAATTAACGCGACAGTAAAACTGATAACGGAACGTTTCGTTTGGCCGTCCGTTAAAGCCGACTGTCGGAAGTGGGCACGCGGGTGTGTCGAATGCCAGCGCGCGAAGGTTACGCGACACGTTTCCGCGCCGCTCGGGATGTTCGGTAGTCCTTCCGGAAGATTTGAACACGTCCATATCGATATCGTAGTTCTTCCAGTGTCACAGGGATATCGATACTGTTTGACATGTGTCGACCGGTTCACGCGGTGGCCGGAGGCGTTCCCGATCCGGGATCAAGAGGCCCCGACCGTGGCACGGGCCTTTTATGACGGGTGGATTGCCCGGTTTGGCACCCCGCTACGCATAATCACCGACCAGGGCAGGCAGTTCGAGTCGCACTTGTTCAAGGCGCTCTCGCATTTGACAGGAGCGGTTCACTGGAGGACGACAGCCTACCATCCTGCGGCAAATGGATTGGTGGAAAGATTCCACCGTCAATTCAAGGCGGCAATCCGCTGCCACCAGAACGTCCGTTGGACGGAAGTTCTTCCCACCATTTTGCTGGGCATCCGCGCAGCCTGGAGGGAGGACTTACAGTCAACAGCGGCTGAGCTCGTTTACGGCGAGACGCTGCGACTACCAGGGGAGTTCCTGGCACCACGAGAAGAAGAGTCGCGGCAGTCGCCCAGGGATTTCGTCGGGGGGTTGCGACAGCATTTCGCGGCGGTCGCTCCGAGACCGGGTAGCGACCACTCGTCGCGGAAAATTTTTTTGTTCAAGGACTTGGCCGTGAAGGACCACGTTTTCCTGCGGAACGACACCGTCCGCGGGATCCTACAGCCGCCTTACGACGGGCCTTTCAGGGTCCTCGACCGAGGCGATCGAACCTTCAGGCTCGACGTTCGAGGAAAGCAGGTCACGGTCTGCATAGACCGTCTGAAACCGGCGTATCTGCTGGCCACAGAACCAGCACCGCCGACACCATCTGGGGCAACGCGGTCAACGTTGCCCGAGCGGTCCGAACGACCACCGGCAGGATCCACACCGATGGAGATCACGGAGCGGCTTACCCGGGCATCATCATCGGTGCGAGAACCGGCGCTGCCGCGGACTATTTGTACCCGTTCAAGGGGGCAAGCGTTGCCTCCATCGATTTTAAAGAGACGAGATGCGAACATACCCGTTACGCGATCCGGGAGACGAGTCCGATTCCCGGAAAGGTTGGGGATTTCGTGATTGTGTCAATCACTGGCGGGGGGGTGATGTGGCGCGACAAACTGGCGCCGAGTCCCGCCATCTGTTTAGGTTAAGTTTCGAGAGCGTCCGAGCGAATGGGTCCGATTGCATGCGGAGTGTTTGGGTTCGAAAGAATGTTTAGAGCGTCTGGTCGAATGTCGCGAGGGGTGCGTATGTTTAGCGTTAGTTTAGAGTGAGAGAATTGGGAATGAATGAGATAAAGAATGTCGGTGTGGCATGAGCGAACGAATGGTTAGTTCGTAAGTTAGTTGGGTAAGACAACTCGTCGAGAGAGACACGCCGGGATACGGCGTGCGCGCTACCGAATAAAAAGTATTTCGATAAGTTGCAATGTTATTCGGCACCGCATCCCACTACCTTCTCCACATTTGCATCACGTAGTATAGTGGTGCCACACAGAAACTGTCAATTAAACATGGCCACGATCAAAATTTTAGAGGATAACGCATGCAAGACCTGGGTTAGGTCTGGGATTTGCACCCATCAGGCTCATACAATCGCATATTTCACATTCTTGTTGGCCAGATCCTGGCCTTCATCTGGTTTGAATCACGTAGTATTGTGGTACCACACAGAAACAGTCAATTAAACCTGGCCACGATCAATATTTTAGAGGATAACGCATGTTAGGTCTGGGTTAAGTCTGGTATTTGCCATCATCAGGCTCATGCTTTCGCATTTCACGCATACTTGTTGGCCAGATCCTGGGCTTTGTATGGTTCGGATCACGTAGTAACGTGGTACAACACTGAAACAGTCGACTATGCCTGGTCTCGATCAATATTTTAGAGGACATCGCATGTAAGGGCTAGGTTAGGACTGGGATTTGCTCTCATCAGGCTCATCCTTTCGCATATTTCGCATACGTGTTTGCCAGATCCTGGGCTTTTTCTGGTTTGGATCACGTAGTAATGTGGTACCACACAGAAACAGTCAATTAAGCCTGGCCACGATCAATACTTTAGAGGATAACGCATGCTAGGTCTGGGTTAGGTCTGGGATATGCCCTCATAAGACTCATACTTTCGCATTCTTCACATACTTGTTGAACAGATCCTGGGTTTTTTCTGGTTTGGATCACGTAGTAATATGGTACCACACTAAAACAGTCGTCTGAACCTGGTTTCGATCAGTATTTTAGAGGATAACGCATGTTAGGTCTGGGTTAGGTCTGGGATTTGCACACATCAGGCTCATACAATCGCATATTTCACATTCTTGTTTGCCAGATCCTGGGCTTTTTCTGGTTTGGATCACGTAGTAATGTGGTACCTCACTGAAACTGTCGATTAAGCCTGGCCACGATCAATATTTTACAGGACAACGCGTGCTAGGCCTGGGTTAGGTCTGGGATTTGCCCTCATCAGGCTCATACGTTCGCATTTTTCACATACTTGTTGAACGGATCCTGGGTTTTTTCTAGTTTGAATCAGGTAGTAACGTGGTCCCACACAGGAACAGTCGATTAAACCCGGCTCCGATCAATATTTTACAGGATAACGCATGTTAGGTCTAGGTTAAGTCTGGAATTTGCCCTCATCAGTCTCATGCAATCGCATATTTCGCATTCTTGTTGGCCAGAACCTGGTCCTTTTCTGGATTGTATCACGTAGTAATGTGGTACCACACTCAAAGTGTCGATTAAACCTGGTTTCGATCAAGATTTTAGAGGATAACGCATGTTAGGTCTAGGTTAGGTCTGGGATTTGCACCCATCAGGCTCATACAATCGCATATTTCACATTCTTGTTGGCCAGATCCTGGACTTCTTCTGGTTTGAATCACGTAGTAATGTGGTACCACACAGAAACAATCAATTAAACCTGGACACGATCAATATTTTAGAGGATAACGCATGTTAGGTCTAGGTTAGGTCTGGGATTTGCTCTCATCAGGCTCATACTTTCGCATATTTCGCACACTTCTTGGCCAGATCCTGGGTATTTTCTGGTTTGGATCACGTAGTAATGTGGTACAACACTGAAACAGTCGACTAAGCCTGGTCTCGATCAATATTTTAGAGGATATCGCATGTAAGGGCTAGATTAGGACTGGGATTTGCTCTTATCAGACTCATACAATCGCATATTTCGCATTTTGTTGGCCAGATCCTGGTCTTCTTCATATTTGCATCACGTAGTATTGTGGTGCCACACAGAAACTGTCAATTAAACCTCGCCACGATCAACATTTTAGAGGATAACGCATGCTAGGCCTGGGTTAGGTCTGAGATTTGCCATCATCAGACCCATACTTTCGCATTCTTCACATACTTGTTGAACAGAACCTGGTCCTTTCCTGGATTGTATCACGTAGTAATGTGGTACCACACTCAAAGTGTCGATTAAACCTGGTTTCGATCAAGATCTTAGAGGATAACGCATGTTAGGTCTAGCTTAGGTCTGGGATTTGCTCTCATCAGGCTCTTACTTTCGCATATTTCGCACACTTGTTGGCCAGATCCTGGGTTTTTTCTGGTTTGAATCACGTAGTAATGTGGTACCACACAGAAACAGTCAATTAAACCTGGCCACGATCAATATTTTAGAGGATAACACATGCTAGGTCTGGGTTAGGACTGGGATATGCCCTCATCAGACTCATGCAATCGCATATTTCGCATTTTGTTGGTCAGATCCTGGTCTTCTTCATGTTTGCATCACGTAGTATAGTGGTGCCACACAGAAACTGTCAATTAAACATGGCCACGATCAAAATTTTAGAGGATAACGCATGCTAGACCTGGGTTAGGTCTGGGATTCGCCCTCATCAGACCCATACTTTCGCATTCTTCACATACTTGTTGAACAGATCCTGGGTTTCTTCTGGTTTGGGTCACGTAGTAATGTGGTACCACACTGAAACAGTCGATTAAGCCTGGTCTCGATCAGTATTTTAGAGGATAATGCATGTTAGTTCTGTGTTAGGTCTGGGATTTGCCCTCATCAGGCTCATCAAATCGCATATTTCGCATTCTTGTTGGCCAGAACCTGGTCCTTTTCTGCATTGTATCACGTAGTAATGTGGTACCACACTCAAAGTGTCGATTAAACCTGGTTTCGATCAAGATTTTAGAGGATAACGCATGTTAGGTCTAGGTTAGGTCTGGGATTTGCACCCATCAGGCTCATGCTTTCGCATTTCACGCATACTTGTTGGCCAGATCCTGGGCTTTGTATGGTTCGGATCACGTAGTAATGTGGTACAACACTGAAACAGTCGACTATGCCTGGTCTCGATCAATATTTTAGAGGACATCGCATGTAAGGGCTAGGTTAGGACTGGGATTTGCTCTCATCAGGCTCATCCTTTCGCATATTTCGCATACGTGTTTGCCAGATCCTGGGCTTTTTCTGGTTTGGATCACGTAGTAACGTGGTACCACACAGAAACAGTCAATTAAGCCTGGCCACGATCAACACTTTAGAGGATAACGCATGCTAGGTCTGGGTTAGGTCTGGGATATGCCCTCATAAGACTCATACTTTCGCATTCTTCACATACTTGTTGAACAGATCCTGGGTTTTTTCTGGTTTGGATCACGTAGTAATATGGTACCACACTGGAACAAACGATTAAACCCGGTTTCGATCAATAGTTTACAGGATAACGCATGCTAGGTCTGGGTTAGGTCTGGGATTTGCCCTCATTTGGCTCATACAATCGCATATTTGACATTCTTGTTGGCCAGATCCTGGTCTTCTTCTGGTTTGAATCACGTAGTAATGTGGTACCACACAGAAACAGTCAATTAAACCTGGCCACGATCAATATTTTAGAGGATAACGCATGTTAGGTCTGGGTTAAGTCTGGTATTTGCCATCATCAGGCTCATACTTTCGCATTTCACGCATACTTGTTGGCCAGATCCTGGGCTTTGTATGGTTTGGATCACGTAGTAATGTGGTACCACACAGAAACAGTCAATTAAGCCAGGCCACGATCAATATTTTAGAGGATAACGCATGCTAGGTCTGGGTTAGGTCTGGGATTTGCCCTCATTTGGCTCATACAATCGCATATTTCACATTCTTGTTGGCCAGATCCTGGTCTTCTTCTGGTTTGAATCACGTAGTAATGTGGTACCACACAGAAAGAATCAATTAAACCTGGACACGATCAATATTTTAGAGGATATCGCATGTAAGGGCTAGGTTAGGACTGAAATTTGCTCTCATCAGGCTCATACCTTCGTCTAGTTCGCACACTTGTTGGCCAGATCCCGGGATTTTCTGGTTTGGATCAAGTAGTAATGTGGTACCACACTGGAACAGTCGATTAAGCCTGGTCTCGATCAGTATTTTACAGGACAACGCATGCTAGGCCTCGGTTAGGTCTGGGATTTGCCCTCATCAGACTCATACAATCGCATGTTTTGTATTTTGAAGGCCAGGTCCTGGCCTTCTGGTTTGAATCACGTAGTAATGTGGTGCCACACAGAAACAGTCAATCAAACCAGGCCACGATCAATATTTTAGAGGATAACGCATGCTAGGTCTGGGTTAGGTCTGGAATTTGCCCTCATCAGACGCATACAATCGCATATTTCGCATTTTGTTGGCCAGATCCTGGTCTTCTTCTGGTTTGAATCACGTAGTAATGTGGTACCACACAGAAACAGTCAATTAAACCTGGCCACGATCAATATTTTAGAGGATAACGCATGTTAGGTCTGGGTTAAGTCTGGTATTTGCCATCATCAGGCTCATACTTTCGCATTTCACGCATACTTGTTGGCCAGATCCTGGGCTTTGTATGGTTTGGATCACGTAGTAATGTGGTACCACACAGAAACAGTCAATTAAGCCAGGCCACGATCAATATTTTAGAGGATAACGCATGCTAGGTCTGGGTTAGGTGTGGGATATGCCCTCATCAGGCTCATACCTTCGTCTAGTTCGCACACTTGCTGGCCAGATCCTGGGATTTTCTGGTTTGGATCAAGTAGTAATGTGGTACCACACTGGAACAGTCGATTAAGCCTGGTCTCGATCAGTATTTTACAGGACAACGCATGCTAGGCCTCGGTTAGGTCTGGGATTTGCCCTCATCAGACTCATACAATCGCATATTTCGTATTTTGAAGGCCAGGTCCTGGTCTTCTGGTTTGAATCACGTAGTAATGTGGTGCCACACAGAAACAGTCAATTAAACCAGGCCACGATCAATATTTTAGAGGATAACGCATGCTAGGTCTGGGTTAGGTCTGGAATTTGCCCTCATCAGACGCATACAATCGCATATTTCGCATTTTGTTGGCCAGATCCTGGTCTTCTTCATGTTTGAATCACGTAGTATTGTGGTACCACACTGGAACAGTCGATTCAGCCTGGTCTCGATCAGTAGTTTAGAGGATAACGCATGCTATGTCTGGGCTAGGTCTGGAATTTGCCCTCATCAGACTCATACAATCGCATATTTCGCATTTTGTTGGCCAGATCCTGGTCTTCTTCATGTTTGAATCACTTAGTATTGTGGTACCACACTGGAACAGTCGATTCAGCCTGGTCTCGATCAGTAGTTTACAGGATAACACATGCTATGTCTGGGTTAGGTCTGGGATTTGCCCTCATTTGGCTCATGCAATCGCATATTTCTCATTCTTGTTGGCCAGATCCTGGTCTTCTTCTGGTTTGAATCACGTAGTATTGTGATACCACACAGAGACGGTCAATTAAACCTGGCCACGATCAATATTTTAGAGGATAACGCATGCTTGATCTGGGTTAGGTCTGGGATTTGCCCTCATCAGACTCATACAATTGCATATTTCGCATACTTGTTGGCCAGATCCTGGGTTTTTTCTGGTTTGGATCACGAAGTAATGTGGTACCACACTGAAACAGGCGATTAAGCCTGGTCTCGATCAATATTTCAGAGGATAACGCATGTTAGGTCTGGGTTAAGTCTGGCATTTGCCATCATTTGGCTCATACAATCGCATAATTCGCACACTTGTTGGCCAGATCCTGTTCCTGTTGTGGATTGAATAACGTAGTAATGTGGTACCACATTGACAGAGTCGATTAAGCCTGGTCTCGACCAATATTTTTGAGGATAACGGTTGTTAGGTCTGGGTTAGCTCTGGGATTTGCCCTCATCAGACTAATACCATCGCATTCTTCACATACTTGTTGAACAGATCGCGGGAATAATCTGGTTTGGATCACGTAGTAATGTGGTACCACACCGAAACAGTCGATTAAGCCTGGTTTCGATCAATATTATACAGGATAACGCATGCTAGGTCTGGGTTAGGTCTGGGATTTGCCCACATCAGACTCATACAATCGCATATTTCGCATTTTGAAGGCCAGGTCCTGGTCTTCTGGTTTGAATCACGTAGTAATGTGGTACCACACAGAAACAGTCAATTAAACCAAGCCACGATCAATATTTTAGAGGACAACGTATGCTAGGTCTGGTTTAGGTCTGGGACTTACCATCATCAGGCTCATACTTTCGCGTTCTTCACATACTTGTTGAACAGATCCTGAGTTTTTTCTGGTTTGGATCACGTAGTAATGTGGCACCACACTGAAACAGTCGACTAAGCCTGGTCTCGATCAATGTTTTTGAGGATAACGCATGTTAGGTCTAGGTTAGGTCTGGGATTTGCTCTCATCAGGCTCATACTTTCGCATATATCGCACACTTGTTGGCCAGATCCTGGTTTTCTTCTGGTTTGAATCACCTAGTATTGTGGTACCACACAGAAACAGTCAATTAAACCTGGCCACGATCAATAGTTTAGAGGATAACGCATGCTAGGTCTGGGTTAGGTCTAGGACTTGCCCTCATGAGGCTCACACAATCGCATATTTCGCATTCATGTTGGCCAGATCCTGGCCTTCTTCTGGTTTGAATCACGTAGTATTGTGGTCCCGCACTGAAACAGTCGATTAACCCTGGTCTCGATCAGTATTTTAAAGGCTAACGCATGCTAGGTCTGGGTTAGGTCTGGGACTTGCAATCATCAGGCTCACACTTTCGCGTTCTTCACATACTTGTTGAACAGATCCTGGATTTCTTCTGGTTTGAATCACGTAGTATTGTTGTACCACACAGAAACAGTCAATTAAACCTGGCCACGATCAATATTTTAGAGGATAACGCATGTTAGGTCTGTGTTAGGTCTGGGATTTGCCCTCATTTGGCTCGTGCAATCGCATATATCGCATTCTTGTTGGCCAGAACCTGGTCCTTTTCTGGATTGTATCACGTAGTAATGTGGTACCACACTCAAAGTGTCGATTAAACCTGCTTTCGATCAAGATTTTAGAGGATAACGCATGTTAGGTCTAGGTTAGGTCAGGAATTTGCTCTCATCAGGCTCATACCTTCGTCTAGTTCGCACACTTGTTGGCCAGATCCCGGGATTTTCTTGTTTGGATCAGGTAGTAATGTGGTACCACAATGGAACAGTCGATTAAGCCTGGTCTCGATCAGTATTTTAGAGGATAACGCATGCTATGTCTGGGTTAGGTCTGGGATTTGCCCTCATTTGGCTCATGCAATCGCATATTTCTCATTCTTGTTAGCCAGATCCTGTTCCTGTTGTGGATTGTATAACGTAGTATTGTGGTACGCCCTGAAAGAGTCGATTAAGCCTGGTCTCGACCAATATTTTTGAGGATAACGGATGTTAGGTCTGGGTTAGCTCTGGGATTTGCCCTAATCAGACTAATACCTTCGCATTCTTCACATACTTGTTGAACAGATCCCGGGATTTATCTGGTTTGGATCACGTAGTAATGTGGTACCACACCGAAACAGTCGATTAAGCCTGGTTTCGATCAATATTATAGAGGATAACGCATGCTAGGTCAGGGTTAGGTCTGGGATTTGCCCACATCAGACTCATACAATCGCATATTTCGCATTTTGAAGGCCAGGTCCTGGTCTTCTGGTTTGAATCACGTAGTAATGTGGTACCACACAGAAACAGTCAATTAAACCTGGCCACGATCAATATTTTAGAGGATAACGCATGCTGGGTCTGGGATTTGCCATCATCAGGCTCATACTTTCCCATATTTCACATTCCTGTTGGCCAGATCCTGGCCTTCTCCTGGTTTGAATCACGTAGTATTGTGGTCCCGCACTGAAACAGTCGATTAACCCTGGTCTCGATCAGTATTTTAAAGGATAACGCATGCTAGGTCTGGGTTAGGTCTAGGACTTGCCCTCATGAGGCTCACACAATCGCATATTTCGCATTCATGTTGGCCAGATCCTGGCCTTCTCCTGGTTTGAATCACGTAGTATTGTGGTCCCGCACTGAAACATTCGATTAACCCTGGTCTCGACCAGTATTTTAAAGGATAACGCATGCTAGGTCTGGGTTAGGTCTGGGACTTGCCATCATCAGGCTCACACTTTCGCGTTCTTCACATACTTGTTGAACAGATCCTGGATTTCTTCTGGTTTGAATCACGTAGTATTGTTGAACCACACAGAAACAGTCAATTAATCCTGGCCACGATCAATATTTTAGAGGATAACGCATGCTAGGTCTGGGTTAGGTCTGGGATTTGCCCTCATCAGACTCATACTTTCGCATTCTTCACATACTTGTTGGCCAGATCCTGGGTTTTTTCTGGTTTGAATCACGTAGTATTGTTGTACCACACAGAAACAGTCAATTAAACCTGGCCACGATCAATATTTTAGAGGATAACGCATGCTAGGTCTGGGTTAGGTGTGGGATATGCCCTCATCAGACTCATACAATCGCATATTTCACATTCTTGTTGGCCAGATCCTGGTCTTCTTCTGGTTTGAATCACGTAGTAATGTGGTACCACGCAGAAACAGTCAACTAAACCTGGCCACGATCAATATTTTAGAGGATAACGCATGCTAGGCCTGGGTTAGGTCTGGGATTTGCCCTCATCAGACTCATACTTTCGCATTCTTCACATACTTGTTGAACGGATCCTGGGTTTTTTCTGGTTTGAATCAGGTAGTAATGTCGTCCCACACAGAAACAGTCAATTAAACCTGGCCACGATCAATAGTTTAGAGGATAACGCATGCTAGGTCTGGGTTAGGTCTAGGACTTGCCCTCATGAGGCTCACACAATCGCATATTTCGCATTCATGTTGGCCAGATCCTGGCCTTCTCCTGGTTTGAATCACGTAGTATTGTGGTCCCGCACTGAAACAGTCGATTAAACCCGGTTTCGATGAATGTTTTTGAGGATAACGCATGCTTGGTCTGGGTTAGGTCTGGGATTTGCCCTCATTTGGCTCATACAATCGCATATTTCACATTCTCCTTGGCCAGATCCTGGTCTTCTTCTGGTTTGAATCACGTAGTAATGTAGTACCACACAGAGACGGTCAATTAAACCTGGCCACGATCAATATTTTAGAGGATAACGAATGCTAGGTCTAGGTTAGATCTGGGATTTGCCCTCATGAGGCTCATACAATCGCATATTTCACTTTCCTGTAGGCCAGATCCTGGTCTTCTTCTGGTTTGAATCACGTAGTATTGTGGTACCACACAGAAACAGTCAATTAAACTTGGCCACGATCAATGTCTTAGAGGATAGCATATGTTAGGTCCAGGTTAGGTCTGGGATTTGCCGTCATCAGGCTCATGCAATCGCATATTTCGCATTCTTGTTGGCCAGATCCTGGTCTTCTTCTGGTTTGAATCACGTAGTAATGTGGTACCACGCAGAAACAGTCAACTAAACCTGGCCACGATCAATATTTTAGAGGATAACGCATGCTAGGTCTGGGTTAGGTCTGGGATTTGCCCTCATTTGGCTCATACAATCGCATATTTCACATTCTCCTTGGCCAGATCCTGGTCTTCTTCTGGTTTGAATCACGTAGTAATGTAGTACCACACAGAGACGGTCAATTAAACCTGGCCACGATCAATAGTTTAGAGGATAACGCATGCTAGGTCTGGGTTAGGTCTAGGACTTGCCCTCATGAGGCTCACACAATCGCATATTTCGCATTCATGTTGGCCAGATCCTGGTCTTCTTCTGGTTTGAATCACGTAGTATTGTGGTACCACACAGAAACAATCAATTAAGCCTGGCCACGATCAATATTTTACAGGATACCGCATGTTAGGTCTAGGATTGGTCTGGGATTTGCCGTCATCTGGCTCATGCAATCGCATATTTCGCATTCTTGTTGGCCAGTTCTTGGTCCTTTTCTGGATTGTATCACGTAGTAATGTGGTACCACACTGAAAGAGTCGATTAAACATGGTTTCGATCAATATCTTAGAGGATAACGCATGTTAGGTCTAGGCTAGGTCTGGGATTTGCCCTCCTCAGGCTCATACAATCGCATATTTCACATTCTTGTTGGCCAGATCCTGGTCTTCCTCTGGTTGGATCACGTAGTATTATGGTACCACACAGAAACTGTCAATTAAACCTGGCCACGATCAATATTCTAGAGGATAACACATGCTAGATCCGGGTTAGGTCTGGGATTTGCCCTCATCAGACTCACACTTTAGCATTCTTCACATACTTGTTGAACAGATCCTGGGTTTTTTCTGGATTGAAACACGTAGTATTGTGGTACCACACAGAAACAGTCAATTAAATATGGCCACGATCAATATTTTAGAGGATACGGCACGTTAGGTCTAGGTTAGCTCTGGGATTAGCCCTCATCAGGCTCATACAATCGCATATTTCACATTCTTGTTGGCCAGATCCTGGTCTTCTTCTGGTTCGAATCACGTAGTATTGTGGTACCACACAGAAACAGTCAATTTAACCTGGCCACGATCAATGTTTTAGAGGATAACGCATGTTAGGTCTAGGTTAGGTCTGGGATTTGCCGTCATCAGGCTCATGCAATCGCATATTTCGCATTCTTGTTGGCCAGTTCCTGGTCCTTTTCTGGATTGTATCACGTAGCAATGTGGTACCACACCTAAAGAGTCGATTAAACCTGGTTTCGATCAATATTTTATAGGATAACTCATGTTAGGTCTAGGTTAGGTCTGGAATTTGCTATCACCAGGCTCATTTTTTCGTACATTTCGCATACTTGTTGGCCAGATCCTGGGCTTTGTATGGTTTGGATCACGTAGTAATGTGGTACCATACTGAAACAGTCGATTAAGCCTGGCCACGATCAATATTTTAGAGGATACCGCACGTTAGGTCTAGGTTAGGTCTGGGATTTGCCGTCATCTGGCTCATGCAATCGCATATTTCGCACACTTGCTGACCAAACCCTGGTCTTCTTCTGGTTTGAATCACGTAGTATTGTGGTACCCACAGAAAGAGTCAATTAAACCTGGCCACGATCAATATTTTGGAGGATAACGCATGCTAGGTCCGGGTTAGGTCTGGGACTTGCCTCTCATCAGGCTCATACTTTCGCATTCTTCACATACTTGTTGAATAGATCCTGGGTTTTTTCTGCTTTGGATCAGGTAGTAATGTCGTACCACACTGCAACAGTCGATAAAACCCGGTTTCGATCAATATTTTAGGGGATACGGCATGTTAGGTCTAGGTTAGGTCTGGGATTTGCCCTCAACAGGCTCATGCAATCGCATATTTCGCATAGTTGTTGACCAGATCCTCGTCCTTTTCTGGATTGTATCACGTAGTAATATGGTGCCACACTGAAAGAGTCGATTAAACCTGGTTTCGATAAATATTTTAGAGGATAACGCATGTTAGGTCTAGGTTAGGTCTGGGATTTGCCCTCATGAGGCTCACACAATCGCATATTTCGCATTCATGTTGGCCAGATCCTGGCCTTCTCCTGGTTTGAATCACGTAGTATTGTGGTCCCGCACTGAAACAGTCGATTAAACCCGGTTTCGATGAATGTTTTTGAGGATAACGCATGCTTGGTCTGGGTTAGGTCTGGGATTTGCCCTCATTTGGCTCATACAATCGCATATTTCACATTCTCCTTGGCCAGATCCTGGTCTTCTTCTGGTTTGAATCACGTAGTAATGTAGTACCACACAGAGACGGTCAATTAAACCTGGCCACGATCAATATTTTAGAGGATAACGAATGCTAGGTCTAGGTTAGATCTGGGATTTGCCCTCATGAGGCTCATACAATCGCATATTTCACTTTCCTGTAGGCCAGATCCTGGTCTTCTTCTGGTTTGAATCACGTAGTATTGTGGTACCACACAGAAACAGTCAATTAAACTTGGCCACGATCAATGTCTTAGAGGATAGCATATGTTAGGTCCAGGTTAGGTCTGGGATTTGCCGTCATCAGGCTCATGCAATCGCATATTTCGCATTCTTGTTGGCCAGATCCTGGTCTTCTTCTGGTTTGAATCACGTAGTAATGTGGTACCACGCAGAAACAGTCAACTAAACCTGGCCACGATCAATATTTTAGAGGATAACGCATGCTAGGTCTGGGTTAGGTCTGGGATTTGCCCTCATTTGGCTCATACAATCGCATATTTCACATTCTCCTTGGCCAGATCCTGGTCTTCTTCTGGTTTGAATCACGTAGTAATGTAGTACCACACAGAGACGGTCAATTAAACCTGGCCACGATCAATAGTTTAGAGGATAACGCATGCTAGGTCTGGGTTAGGTCTAGGACTTGCCCTCATGAGGCTCACACAATCGCATATTTCGCATTCATGTTGGCCAGATCCTGGTCTTCTTCTGGTTTGAATCACGTAGTATTGTGGTACCACACAGAAACAATCAATTAAGCCTGGCCACGATCAATATTTTACAGGATACCGCATGTTAGGTCTAGGATTGGTCTGGGATTTGCCGTCATCTGGCTCATGCAATCGCATATTTCGCATTCTTGTTGGCCAGTTCTTGGTCCTTTTCTGGATTGTATCACGTAGTAATGTGGTACCACACTGAAAGAGTCGATTAAACATGGTTTCGATCAATATCTTAGAGGATAACGCATGTTAGGTCTAGGCTAGGTCTGGGATTTGCCCTCCTCAGGCTCATACAATCGCATATTTCACATTCTTGTTGGCCAGATCCTGGTCTTCCTCTGGTTGGATCACGTAGTATTATGGTACCACACAGAAACTGTCAATTAAACCTGGCCACGATCAATATTCTAGAGGATAACACATGCTAGATCCGGGTTAGGTCTGGGATTTGCCCTCATCAGACTCACACTTTAGCATTCTTCACATACTTGTTGAACAGATCCTGGGTTTTTTCTGGATTGAAACACGTAGTATTGTGGTACCACACAGAAACAGTCAATTAAATATGGCCACGATCAATATTTTAGAGGATACGGCACGTTAGGTCTAGGTTAGCTCTGGGATTAGCCCTCATCAGGCTCATACAATCGCATATTTCACATTCTTGTTGGCCAGATCCTGGTCTTCTTCTGGTTCGAATCACGTAGTATTGTGGTACCACACAGAAACAGTCAATTTAACCTGGCCACGATCAATGTTTTAGAGGATAACGCATGTTAGGTCTAGGTTAGGTCTGGGATTTGCCGTCATCAGGCTCATGCAATCGCATATTTCGCATTCTTGTTGGCCAGTTCCTGGTCCTTTTCTGGATTGTATCACGTAGCAATGTGGTACCACACCTAAAGAGTCGATTAAACCTGGTTTCGATCAATATTTTATAGGATAACTCATGTTAGGTCTAGGTTAGGTCTGGAATTTGCTATCACCAGGCTCATTTTTTCGTACATTTCGCATACTTGTTGGCCAGATCCTGGGCTTTGTATGGTTTGGATCACGTAGTAATGTGGTACCATACTGAAACAGTCGATTAAGCCTGGCCACGATCAATATTTTAGAGGATACCGCACGTTAGGTCTAGGTTAGGTCTGGGATTTGCCGTCATCTGGCTCATGCAATCGCATATTTCGCACACTTGCTGACCAAACCCTGGTCTTCTTCTGGTTTGAATCACGTAGTATTGTGGTACCCACAGAAAGAGTCAATTAAACCTGGCCACGATCAATATTTTGGAGGATAACGCATGCTAGGTCCGGGTTAGGTCTGGGACTTGCCTCTCATCAGGCTCATACTTTCGCATTCTTCACATACTTGTTGAATAGATCCTGGGTTTTTTCTGCTTTGGATCAGGTAGTAATGTCGTACCACACTGCAACAGTCGATAAAACCCGGTTTCGATCAATATTTTAGGGGATACGGCATGTTAGGTCTAGGTTAGGTCTGGGATTTGCCCTCAACAGGCTCATGCAATCGCATATTTCGCATAGTTGTTGACCAGATCCTCGTCCTTTTCTGGATTGTATCACGTAGTAATATGGTGCCACACTGAAAGAGTCGATTAAACCTGGTTTCGATAAATATTTTAGAGGATAACGCATGTTAGGTCTAGGTTAGGTCTGGGATTTGCCCTCATGAGGCTCACACAATCGCATATTTCGCATTCATGTTGGCCAGATCCTGGCCTTCTCCTGGTTTGAATCACGTAGTATTGTGGTCCCGCACTGAAACAGTCGATTAAACCCGGTTTCGATGAATGTTTTTGAGGATAACGCATGCTTGGTCTGGGTTAGGTCTGGGATTTGCCCTCATTTGGCTCATACAATCGCATATTTCACATTCTCCTTGGCCAGATCCTGGACCTTTTCTGGATTGTATCACGTAGTAATGTGCTACCACACTGAAAGAGTCGATTTAACCTGGTTTCGATCAATATTTTAGAGGATAACGCATGTTAGGTCTGGGTTAGGTCTGGGACTTGCCCCCATTTGGCTCATACTTTCGCATTTCTAACAAACATGTTGACCAGATCGTGGGCTTTTTCTGGTTTGGATCACGTAGTAATGTGGTACCCCTCTGAAACAGTCAATTAAACCTAGTTTCGATCAATATTTTATAGGATAACACCGGTTTGGTCTGGGTTAGGTCTGGGTTATAACCGCATCAGACCCATACTTTCGCATTCTTCACATACTTTTTGTGCACATCCTGGGTTTTTTCTGATTTGGGTCACGTACTAATGTGGTACCACACAGAAATAGTCAATTAAACCTGGCCACGATCAGTATTATAGAGAATAACGCATGCTAGGTCTGGGTTAGGTCTGGGATTTGCCCACCTCAGGCTCATACAATCGCATATTTCACATTCTTGTTGGCCAGATCCTGGTCTTCCTCTGGCTTGAATCACGTAGTATTGTGGTACCACAAAGAAACAGTCAATTAAACCTGGCCACGATCAATATTTTAGAGGATAACCCATGTTAGGTCTAGGTATAGGTCTGGGATTTGCCCTCATCAGAATCATACTTTCGCATTCTTCGCATACTTGTTGGCCAGATCCTCGTCCTTTTCTGGATTGTATCACGTAGTAATATGGTATCACACTGAAACAGTCGATTAAACCTGGTTTCGATCAATATTTTAGTGGATAACGCATGTTAGGTCTAGGTTAGATCTGGGATTTGCCCTCATGAGTCTCATACAATCGCATATTTCACTTTCCTGTAGGCCAGATCCTGGTCTTCTTCTGGTTTGAATCACGTAGTATTGTGGTACCACACAGAAACAGTCAATTAAACTTGGCCACGATCAATGTCTTAGAGGATAGCGTATGTTAGGTCCAGGTTAGGTCTGGGATTTGCCGTCATCAGGCTCATGCAATCGGATATTTCGCATTCTTGTTGGCCAGTTCCTGGTCCTTTTCTAGATTGTATCACGTAGTAATGTGGTACCACACCGAAAGAATCGATTAAACCTGGTTTCGATCAATATTTTAGAGGATAACGCATGCTAGGTCTCGGTTAGGTCTGGGATTTGCCCACCTCAGGCTCATACAATCGCATATTTCACATTCTTGTTGGCCAGATCCTGGTCTTCCTCTGGCTTGAATCACGTAGTATTGTGGTACCACAAAGAAACAGTCAATTAAACCTGGCCACGATCAATATTTTAGAGGATAACCCATGTTAGGTCTAGGTATAGGTCTGGGATTTGCCGTCATCAGGCTCATGCAATCGCATATTTGGCAATCTTGTTGGCCAGATCCTGGTCCTTTTCTGGATTGTATCACGTAGTAATATAGTACCACACTGAAACAGTCGATTAAGCCTGGTTTCGATCAATATTTTAGAGGATAACGCATGTTAGGTCTAGGTTAGGTCTGGGACTTGCACTCATCTGGCTCATACAATCGCATATTTCACATACTTGTTAAACAGATCCTGGGTTTTTTCTGGTTTGGATAAGGTAGTAATGTGCTACCACACTGGAACAGTCGATAAAACCCGGCTTCGATCAATATTTGATAGGATACGGCATGTTAGGTCTAGGTTAGGTCTGAGATTTGCCCTCATCAGGCTCATGCAATCGCATATTTCGCATACTTGTTGGCCAGATCCTGGTCCTTTTCTGGATTGTATCACGTAGTAATGCGGTACCACACTGAAAGAGTCGATTAAACCTGGTTTCGATCAATATTTTAGAGGATAACGCATGCTAGGTCCGGGTTAGGCCTGGGGTTTGTCCTCATCAGACTCATACATTAGCATTCTTCACATACTTGTTGAACAGATCCTGGTGTTCTTCTGGTTCGAATCACGTAGTATTGTGGTACCACACAGAAACAGTCAACTAAACCTAGCCACGATCAATATTTTAGAGGATAACCCATGTTAGGTCTAGGTTAGGTCTGGGATTTGCCGTCATCAGGCTCATGCAATCGCATATTTCGCATTCTTGTTGGCCAGTTCCTAGTCCTTTTCGGGATTGTATCACGTAGTAATGTGGTACCACACTGAAACAGTCGATTAAGCCTGGCCACGATCAATATTTTAGAGGATAACGCATGCTAGGTCTGGGTTAGGTCTGGGATTTGCCCGCATCAGGCTCATACCTTCGCGTTCTTCACATACTTATTGAACAGATCCTGGACTTCTACTTCTTTGGATCAGGTAGTAATGTGGTACCACACTGGAACAGTGGATAAAACCCGGTTTCGATCAATATTTTAGAGGATACGGCATGTTAGGTCTAGGTTAGGTCTGGCATTTGCCCTCATCGGGCTCATACAATCGTATATTTCACATTCTTGTTGGCCAGATCCTGGTCCTTTTCTGGATTGTATCACGTAGTAATGTGGTACCACACTGAAAGGGTCGATTAAACCTGGTTTCGATCAATATTTTAGAGAATACAGCATGTTAGGTCTAGGTTAGGTCTGGCATTTGCCCTCATCGGGTTCATACAATCGCATATTTCACATTCTTGTTGGCCAGATCCTGGTCTTCTTCTGGTTTGAATCACGTAGTATTGTGGTACCACACAGAAACAATCAATTAAGCCTGGCCACGATCAATATTTTACAGGATACAGCATGTTAGGTCTAGGATTGGTCTGGGATTTGCCGTCATCTGGCTCATGCAATCGCATATTTCGCATTCTTGTTGGCCAGTTCTTGGTCCTTTTCTGGATTGTATCACGTAGTAATGTAGTACCACACTGAAAGATTCGATTAAACATGGTTTCGATCAATATCTTAGAGGATAACGCATGTTAGGTCTAGGCTAGGTCTGGGATTTGCCCTCCTCAGGCTCATACAATCGCATATTTCACATTCTTGTTGGCCAGATCCTGGTCTTCCTCTGGTTGGATCACGTAGTATTATGGTACCACACAGAAACTGTCAATTAAACCTGGCCACGATCAATATTCTAGAGGATAACACATGCTAGATCCGGGTTAGGTCTGGGATTTGCCCTCATCAGACTCACACTTTAGCATTCTTCACATACTTCTTGAACAGATCCTGGTGTTCTTCTGGTTTGAATCACGTAGTATTGTGGTACCACACAGAAACAGTCAATTAAACCTGGCCACGATCAATACTTTAGAGGAAAACGCATGCTAGGTCTGGGTTAGGTCTGGGACATGCCCTCATCAGGCTCATACTTTCGCATTCTTCACGTACTTGTTGAACAGATCCTGGGTTTTTTCTGGTTTGGATCAGGTAGTAATGTGGTACCACACTGGAACAGTCGATAAATCCCGGTTTCGATCAATATTTTAGGGGATACGGCATGTTAGGTCTAGGTTAGGTCTGGAATATGCTCTCATCAGGCTCATACTTTCGTATATTTCGCACACTTGCTGACCAGATCCTGGTCTTCTTCTGGTTTGAATCACGTAGTATTGTGGTACCACACAGAAACAGTCAATTAAACCTGGCCACGATCAATATTTTGGAGGATAACGCATGCTAGGTCCGGGTTAGGTCTGGGACTTGCCCTCATCAGGCTCATACTTTCGCATTCTTCACATACTTGTTGAACAGATCCTGGGTTTTTTCTGGATTGAAACACGTAGTATTGTGGTACCACACAGAAACAGTCAATTAAATATGGCCACGATCAATATTTTAGAGGATACGGCATGTTAGGTCTAGGTTAGCTCTGGGATTAGCCCTCATCAGGCTCATACAATCGCATATTTCACATTCTTGTTGGCCAGATCCTGGTCTTCTTCTGGTTCGAATCACGTAGTATTGTGGTACCACACAGAAACAGTCAATTAAACCTGGCCACGATCAATGTTTTAGAGGATAACGCATGTTAGGTCTAGGTTAGGTCTGGGATTTGCCGTCATCAGGCTCATACAATCGCATATTTCACATTCTCCTTGGCCAGATCCTGGTCTTCTTCTGGTTTGAATCACGTAGTAATGTAGTACCACACAGAGACGGTCAATTAAACCTGGCCACGATCAATATTTTAGAGGATAACGAATGCTAGGTCTAGGTTAGATCTGGGATTTGCCCTCATGAGGCTCATACAATCGCATATTTCACTTTCCTGTAGGCCAGATCCTGGTCTTCTTCTGGTTTGAATCACGTAGTATTGTGGTACCACACAGAAACAGTCAATTAAACTTGGCCACGATCAATGTCTTAGAGGATAGCATATGTTAGGTCCAGGTTAGGTCTGGGATTTGCCGTCATCAGGCTCATGCAATCGCATATTTCGCATTCTTGTTGGCCAGATCCTGGTCTTCTTCTGGTTTGAATCACGTAGTAATGTGGTACCACGCAGAAACAGTCAACTAAACCTGGCCACGATCAATATTTTAGAGGATAACGCATGCTAGGTCTGGGTTAGGTCTGGGATTTGCCCTCATTTGGCTCATACAATCGCATATTTCACATTCTCCTTGGCCAGATCCTGGTCTTCTTCTGGTTTGAATCACGTAGTAATGTAGTACCACACAGAGACGGTCAATTAAACCTGGCCACGATCAATAGTTTAGAGGATAACGCATGCTAGGTCTGGGTTAGGTCTAGGACTTGCCCTCATGAGGCTCACACAATCGCATATTTCGCATTCATGTTGGCCAGATCCTGGTCTTCTTCTGGTTTGAATCACGTAGTATTGTGGTACCACACAGAAACAATCAATTAAGCCTGGCCACGATCAATATTTTACAGGATACCGCATGTTAGGTCTAGGATTGGTCTGGGATTTGCCGTCATCTGGCTCATGCAATCGCATATTTCGCATTCTTGTTGGCCAGTTCTTGGTCCTTTTCTGGATTGTATCACGTAGTAATGTGGTACCACACTGAAAGAGTCGATTAAACATGGTTTCGATCAATATTCTAGAGGATAACACATGCTAGATCCGGGTTAGGTCTGGGATTTGCCCTCATCAGACTCACACTTTAGCATTCTTCACATACTTGTTGAACATATCCTGGGTTTTTTCTGGATTGAAACACGTAGTATTGTGGTACCACACAGAAACAGTCAATTAAATATGGCCACGATCAATATTTTAGAGGATACGGCACGTTAGGTCTAGGTTAGCTCTGGGATTAGCCCTCATCAGGCTCATACAATCGCATATTTCACATTCTTGTTGGCCAGATCCTGGTCTTCTTCTGGTTCGAATCACGTAGTATTGTGGTACCACACAGAAACAGTCAATTTAACCTGGCCACGATCAATGTTTTAGAGGATAACGCATGTTAGGTCTAGGTTAGGTCTGGGATTTGCCGTCATCAGGCTCATGCAATCGCATATTTCGCATTCTTGTTGGCCAGTTCCTGGTCCTTTTCTGGATTGTATCACGTAGCAATGTGGTACCACACCTAAAGAGTCGATTAAACCTGGTTTCGATCAATATTTTATAGGATAACTCATGTTAGGTCTAGGTTAGGTCTGGAATTTGCTATCACCAGGCTCATTTTTTCGTACATTTCGCATACTTGTTGGCCAGATCCTGGGCTTTGTATGGTTTGGATCACGTAGTAATGTCGTACCACACTGCAACAGTCGATAAAACCCGGTTTCGATCAATATTTTAGGGGATACGGCATGTTAGGTCTAGGTTAGGTCTGGGATTTGCCCTCAACAGGCTCATGCAATCGCATATTTCGCATAGTTGTTGACCAGATCCTCGTCCTTTTCTGGATTGTATCACGTAGTAATATGGTGCCACACTGAAAGAGTCGATTAAACCTGGTTTCGATAAATATTTTAGAGGATAACGCATGTTAGGTCTAGGTTAGGTCTGGGATTTGCCCTCATGAGGCTCACACAATCGCATATTTCGCATTCATGTTGGCCAGATCCTGGCCTTCTCCTGGTTTGAATCACGTAGTATTGTGGTCCCGCACTGAAACAGTCGATTAAACCCGGTTTCGATGAATGTTTTTGAGGATAACGCATGCTTGGTCTGGGTTAGGTCTGGGATTTGCCCTCATTTGGCTCATACAATCGCATATTTCACATTCTCCTTGGCCAGATCCTGGACCTTTTCTGGATTGTATCACGTAGTAATGTGCTACCACACTGAAAGAGTCGATTTAACCTGGTTTCGATCAATATTTTAGAGGATAACGCATGTTAGGTCTGGGTTAGGTCTGGGACTTGCCCCCATTTGGCTCATACTTTCGCATTTCTAACAAACATGTTGACCAGATCGTGGGCTTTTTCTGGTTTGGATCACGTAGTAATGTGGTACCCCTCTGAAACAGTCAATTAAACCTAGTTTCGATCAATATTTTATAGGATAACACCGGTTTGGTCTGGGTTAGGTCTGGGTTATAACCGCATCAGACCCATACTTTCGCATTCTTCACATACTTTTTGTGCACATCCTGGGTTTTTTCTGGTTTGGGTCACGTACTAATGTGGTACCACACAGAAATAGTCAATTAAACCTGGCCACGATCAGTATTATAGAGAATAACGCATGCTAGGTCTGGGTTAGGTCTGGGATTTGCCCACCTCAGGCTCATACAATCGCATATTTCACATTCTTGTTGGCCAGATCCTGGTCTTCCTCTGGCTTGAATCACGTAGTATTGTGGTACCACAAAGAAACAGTCAATTAAACCTGGCCACGATCAATATTTTAGAGGATAACCCATGTTAGGTCTAGGTATAGGTCTGGGATTTGCCCTCATCAGAATCATACTTTCGCATTCTTCGCATACTTGTTGGCCAGATCCTCGTCCTTTTCTGGATTGTATCACGTAGTAATATGGTATCACACTGAAACAGTCGATTAAACCTGGTTTCGATCAATATTTTAGTGGATAACGCATGTTAGGTCTAGGTTAGATCTGGGATTTGCCCTCATGAGGCTCATACAATCGCATATTTCACTTTCCTGTAGGCCAGATCCTGGTCTTCTTCTGGTTTGAATCACGTAGTATTGTGGTACCACACAGAAACAGTCAATTAAACTTGGCCACGATCAATGTCTTAGAGGATAGCGTATGTTAGGTCCAGGTTAGGTCTGGGATTTGCCGTCATCAGGCTCATGCAATCGGATATTTCGCATTCTTGTTGGCCAGTTCCTGGTCCTTTTCTAGATTGTATCACGTAGTAATGTGGTACCACACCGAAAGAATCGATTAAACCTGGTTTCGATCAATATTTTAGAGGACAACGCATGCTAGGTCTGGGTTAGGTCTCGGATTTGCCCACCTCAGGCTCGTACAATCGCATATTTCACATTCTTGTTGGCCAGATCCTGGACCTTTTCTGGATTGTATCACGTAGTAATGTGCTACCACACTGAAAGAGTCGATTTAACCTGGTTTCGATCAATATTTTAGAGGATAACGCATGCTAGGTCTCGGTTAGGTCTGGGATTTGCCCACCTCAGGCTCATACAATCGCATATTTCACATTCTTGTTGGCCAGATCCTGGTCTTCCTCTGGCTTGAATCACGTAGTATTGTGGTACCACAAAGAAACAGTCAATTAAACCTGGCCACGATCAATATTTTAGAGGATAACCCATGTTAGGTCTAGGTATAGGTCTGGGATTTGCCGTCATCAGGCTCATGCAATCGCATATTTGGCAATCTTGTTGGCCAGATCCTGGTCCTTTTCTGGATTGTATCACGTAGTAATATGGTACCACACTGAAACAGTCGATTAAGCCTGGTTTCGATCAATATTTTAGAGGATAACGCATGTTAGGTCTAGGTTAGGTCTGGGACTTGCACTCATCTGGCTCATACAATCGCATATTTCACATACTTGTTAAACAGATCCTGGGTTTTTTCTGGTTTGGATAAGGTAGTAATGTGCTACCACACTGGAACAGTCGATAAAACCCGGCTTCGATCAATATTTGATAGGATACGGCATGTTAGGTCTAGGTTAGGTCTGAGATTTGCCCTCATCAGGCTCATGCAATCGCATATTTCGCATACTTGTTGGCCAGATCCTGGTCCTTTTCTGGATTGTATCACGTAGTAATGCGGTACCACACTGAAAGAGTCGATTAAACCTGGTTTCGATCAATATTTTAGAGGATAACGCATGCTAGGTCCGGGTTAGGCCTGGGGTTTGTCCTCATCAGACTCATACATTAGCATTCTTCACATACTTGTTGAACAGATCCTGGTGTTCTTCTGGTTCGAATCACGTAGTATTGTGGTACCACACAGAAACAGTCAACTAAATCTAGCCACGATCAATATTTTAGAGGATAACCCATGTTAGGTCTAGGTTAGGTCTGGGATTTGCCGTCATCAGGCTCATGCAATCGCATATTTCGCATTCTTGTTGGCCAGTTCCTAGTCCTTTTCGGGATTGTATCACGTAGTAATGTGGTACCACACTGAAACAGTCGATTAAGCCTGGCCACGATCAATATTTTAGAGGATAACGCATGCTAGGTCTGGGTTAGGTCTGGGATTTGCCCGCATCAGGCTCATACCTTCGCGTTCTTCACATACTTATTGAACAGATCCTGGACTTCTACTTCTTTGGATCAGGTAGTAATGTGGTACCACACTGGAACAGTGGATAAAACCCGGTTTCGATCAATATTTTAGAGGATACGGCATGTTAGGTCTAGGTTAGGTCTGGCATTTGCCCTCATCGGGCTCATACAATCGTATATTTCACATTCTTGTTGGCCAGATCCTGGTCCTTTTCTGGATTGTATCACGTAGTAATGTGGTACCACACTGAAAGGGTCGATTAAACCTGGTTTCGATCAATATTTTAGAGAATACAGCATGTTAGGTCTAGGTTAGGTCTGGCATTTGCCCTCATCGGGTTCATACAATCGCATATTTCACATTCTTGTTGGCCAGATCCTGGTCTTCTTCTGGTTTGAATCACGTAGTATTGTGGTACCACACAGAAACAATCAATTAAGCCTGGCCACGATCAATATTTTACAGGATACAGCATGTTAGGTCTAGGATTGGTCTGGGATTTGCCGTCATCTGGCTCATGCAATCGCATATTTCGCATTCTTGTTGGCCAGTTCTTGGTCCTTTTCTGGATTGTATCACGTAGTAATGTAGTACCACACTGAAAGATTCGATTAAACATGGTTTCGATCAATATCTTAGAGGATAACGCATGTTAGGTCTAGGCTAGGTCTGGGATTTGCCCTCCTCAGGCTCATACAATCGCATATTTCACATTCTTGTTGGCCAGATCCTGGTCTTCCTCTGGTTGGATCACGTAGTATTATGGT
Organism: Colletes latitarsis; assembly: GCF_051014445.1. Lineage (NCBI taxonomy): Eukaryota > Metazoa > Arthropoda > Insecta > Hymenoptera > Colletidae > Colletes > Colletes latitarsis. Next base: position 36,596,875 of record NW_027488366.1, read on the forward strand.
ACCACACAGAAACTGTCAATTAAACCTGGCCACGATCAATATTCTAGAGGATAACACATGCTAGATCCGGGTTAGGTCTGGGATTTGCCCTCATCAGACTCACACTTTAGCATTCTTCACATACTTCTTGAACAGATCCTGGTGTTCTTCTGGTTTGAATCACGTAGTATTGTGGTACCACACAGAAACAGTCAATTAAACCTGGCCACGATCAATACTTTAGAGGAAAACGCATGCTAGGTCTGGGTTAGGTCTGGGACATGCCCTCATCAGGCTCATACTTTCGCATTCTTCACGTACTTGTTGAACAGATCCTGGGTTTTTTCTGGTTTGGATCAGGTAGTAATGTGGTACCACACTGGAACAGTCGATAAATCCCGGTTTCGATCAATATTTTAGGGGATACGGCATGTTAGGTCTAGGTTAGGTCTGGAATATGCTCTCATCAGGCTCATACTTTCGTATATTTCGCACACTTGCTGACCAGATCCTGGTCTTCTTCTGGTTTGAATCACGTAGTATTGTGGTACCACACAGAAACAGTCAATTAAACCTGGCCACGATCAATATTTTGGAGGATAACGCATGCTAGGTCCGGGTTAGGTCTGGGACTTGCCCTCATCAGGCTCATACTTTCGCATTCTTCACATACTTGTTGAACAGATCCTGGGTTTTTTCTGGATTGAAACACGTAGTATTGTGGTACCACACAGAAACAGTCAATTAAATATGGCCACGATCAATATTTTAGAGGATACGGCATGTTAGGTCTAGGTTAGCTCTGGGATTAGCCCTCATCAGGCTCATACAATCGCATATTTCACATTCTTGTTGGCCAGATCCTGGTCTTCTTCTGGTTCGAATCACGTAGTATTGTGGTACCACACAGAAACAGTCAATTAAACCTGGCCACGATCAATGTTTTAGAGGATAACGCATGTTAGGTCTAGGTTAGGTCTGGGATTTGCCGTCATCAGGCTCATGCAATCGCATATTTCGCATTCTTGTTGGCCAGTTCCTGGTCCTTTTCTGGATTGTATCACGTAGCAATGTGGTACCACACCTAAAGAGTCGATTAAACCTGGTTTCGATCAATATTTTATAGGATAACGCATGTTAGGTCTAGGTTAGGTCTGGAATTTGCTATCACCAGGCTCATTTTTTCGTATATTTCGCATACTTGTTGGCCAGATCCTGGTCTTCTTCTGGTTTGAATCACGTAGTATTGTGGTACCACACTGAAACAGTCAATTAAGCCTGGCCACGATCAATATTTTGGAGGATAACGCATGCTAGGTCTGGGTTAGGTCTGGGACATGCCCTCATCAGGCTCATACTTTCGCATTCTTCACGTACTTGTTGAACAGATCCTGGGTTTTTTCTGGTTTGGATCAGGTAGTAATGTGGTACCACACTGGAACAGTCGATAAATCCCGGTTTCGATCAATATTTTAGGGGATACGGCATGTTAGGTCTAGGTTAGGTCTGGAATATGCTCTCATCAGGCTCATACTTTCGTATATTTCGCACACTTGCTGACCAGATCCTGGTCTTCTTCTGGTTTGAATCACGTAGTATTGTGGTACCACACAGAAACAGTCAATTAAACCTGGCCACGATCAATATTTTGGAGGATAACGCATGCTAGGTCCGGGTTAGGTCTGGGACTTGCCCTCATCAGGCTCATACTTTCGCATTCTTCACATACTTGTTGAACAGATCCTGGGTTTTTTCTGGATTGAAACACGTAGTATTGTGGTACCACACAGAAACAGTCAATTAAATATGGCCACGATCAATATTTTAGAGGATACGGCATGTTAGGTCTAGGTTAGCTCTGGGATTAGCCCTCATCAGGCTCATACAATCGCATATTTCACATTCTTGTTGGCCAGATCCTGGTCTTCTTCTGGTTCGAATCACGTAGTATTGTGGTACCACACAGAAACAGTCAATTAAACCTGGCCACGATCAATGTTTTAGAGGATAACGCATGTTAGGTCTAGGTTAGGTCTGGGATTTGCCGTCATCAGGCTCATGCAATCGCATATTTCGCATTCTTGTTGGCCAGTTCCTGGTCCTTTTCTGGATTGTATCACGTAGCAATGTGGTACCACACCTAAAGAGTCGATTAAACCTGGTTTCGATCAATATTTTATAGGATAACGCATGTTAGGTCTAGGTTAGGTCTGGAATTTGCTATCACCAGGCTCATTTTTTCGTATATTTCGCATACTTGTTGGCCAGATCCTGGTCTTCTTCTGGTTTGAATCACGTAGTATTGTGGTACCACACTGAAACAGTCAATTAAGCCTGGCCACGATCAATATTTTGGAGGATAACGCATGCTAGGTCCGGGTTAGGTCTGGGACTTGCCCTCATCAGGCTCATACTTTCGCATTCTTCACATACTTGTTGAACAGATCCTGGGGTTTTTCTGGATTGAAACACGTAGTATTGTGGTACCACACAGAAACAGTCAATTAAATATGGCCACGATCAATATTTTAGAGGATACGGCATGTTAGGTCTAGGTTAGCTCTGGGATTAGCCCTCATCAGGCTCATACAATCGCATATTTCACATTCTTGTTGGCCAGATCCTGGTCTTCTTCTGGTTCGAATCACGTAGTATTGTGGTACCACACAGAAACAGTCAATTAAACCTGGCCACGATCAATATTTTAGAGGATACCGCACGTTAGGTCTAGGTTAGGTCTGGGATTTGCCGTCATCTGGCTCATGCAATCGCATATTTCGCACACTTGCTGACCAAACCCTGGTCTTCTTCTGGTTTGAATCACGTAGTATTGTGGTACCCACAGAAAGAGTCAATTAAACCTGGCCACGATCAATATTTTGGAGGATAACGCATGCTAGGTCCGGGTTAGGTCTGGGACTTGCCTCTCATCAGGCTCATACTTTCGCATTCTTCACATACTTGTTGAATAGATCCTGGGTTTTTTCTGCTTTGGATCAGGTAGTAATGTGGTACCACACTGCAACAGTCGATAAAACCCGGTTTCGATCAATATTTTAGGGGATACGGCATGTTAGGTCTAGGTTAGGTCTAGGATTTGCCCTCAACAGGCTCATGCAATCGCATATTTCGCATAGTTGTTGACCAGATCCTCGTCCTTTTCTGGATTGTATCACGTAGTAATATGGTGCCACACTGAAAGAGTCGATTAAACCTGGTTTCGATAAATATTTTAGAGGATAACGCATGTTAGGTCTAGGTTAGATCTGGGATTTGCCCTCATCAGGCTCATACAATCGCATATTTCACTTTCTTGTAGGCCAGATCCTGGTCTTCTTCTGGTTTGAATCACGTAGTATTGCGGTGCCACACAGAAACTGTCAATTAAACCTGGCCACGATCAATATTTTAGAAGATAACGCATGCTAGGTCCGGGTTAGGTCTGGGATTTGCCCTCATCAGGCTAATACTTTCGCATTCTTCACATACTTGTTGAACAGATCCTGGGTTTTTTCTGGTTTGGATCAGGTAGTAATGTGGTACCACACTGGAACAGTCGATAAATCCCGGTTTCGATCAATATTTTAGGGGATACGGCATGTTAGGTCTAGGTTAGGTCTGGAATATGCTCTCATCAGGCTCATACTTTCGTATATTTCGCACACTTGCTGACCAGATCCTGGTCTTCTTCTGGTTTGAATCACGTAGTATTGTGGTACCACACTGAAACAGTCAATTAAGCCTGGCCACGATCAATATTTTGGAGGATAACGCATGCTAGGTCCGGGTTAGGTCTGGGACTTGCCCTCATCAGGCTCATACTTTCGCATTCTTCACATACTTGTTGAACAGATCCTGGGTTTTTTCTGGATTGAAACACGTAGTATTGTGGTACCACACAGAAACAGTCAATTAAATATGGCCACGATCAATATTTTAGAGGATACGGCATGTTAGGTCTAGGTTAGCTCTGGGATTTGCCCTCATCAGGATCATACAATCGCATATTTCACATTCTTGTTGGCCAGATCCTGGTCTTCTTCTGGTTCGAATCACGTAGTATTGTGGTACCACACAGAAACAGTCAATTAAGCCTGGCCACGATCAATATTTTAGAGGATAACGCATGCTAGGCCTGGGTTAGGTCTGGGACTTGCTCTCATCTGGCTCATACAATCGCATATTTCGCATTCTTGTTGGACAGATCCTGGTCTTCTTCTGGTTTGAACCACGTAGTATTGTGGTACCACACAGAAACAGTCAATTAAACCTGGCCACGATGAATATTTTATAGGATAACGCATGTTAGGTCTAGTTTAGGTCTGGAATTTGCTCTCAACAGGCTCATACTTTCGTATATTTCGCATACTTGTTGGACAGATCCTGGTCTTCTTCTGGTTTGAATCACGTAGTATTGTGGTACCACACAGAAACTGTCATTTAAACCTGGCCACGATCAATATTTTAGAGGATAACGCATGCTAGGTCTAGGTTAGGTCTGGAATTTGCTATCACCAGGCTCATTCTTTCGTATATTTCGCATACTTGTTGGCCAGTTCCTGGTCCTTTTCTGGATTGTATCACGTAGCAATGTGGTTCCACACCTAAAGAGTCGATTAAACCTGGTTTCGATCAATATTTTATAGGATAACGCATGTTAGGTCTAGGTTAGGTCTGGAATTTGCTATCACCAGGCTCATTCTTTCGTATATTTCGCATACTTGTTGGCCAGATCCTGGTCTTCCTCTGGTTTGAATCACGTAGTATTGTGGTACCACACAGAAACTGTCATTTAAACCTGGCCACGATCAATATTTTAGAGGATAACGCATGCTAGGTCCGGGTTAGGTCTGGGATTTGCCGTCATCTGGCGCATGCAATCATATATTTCGCATTCTTGTTGGCCAGTTCCTGGTCCTTTTCTGGATTGTATCACACAGTAATGTGGTACCACACTGAAAGAGTCGATTAAACATGGGTTCGATCAATATCTTAGAGGATAACGCATGTTAGGTCTAGGTTAGGTCTGGGATTTGCCCTCATCAGTATCATACTTTCGCATTCTTCACATACTTGTTAAACAGATCCTGGTCTTCTTCTGGTTTGAATCACGTAGTAATGTGGTACCACACTGAAAGAGTCGATTAAACATGGGTTCGATCAATATCTTAGAGGATAACGCATGTTAGGTCTAGGTTAGATCTGGGATTTGCCCTCATCAGGCTCATACAATCGCATATTTCACTTTCTTGTAGGCCAGATCCTAGTCTTCTTCTGGTTTGAATCACGTAGTATTGCGGTACCACACAGAAACTGTCAATTAAACCTGGCCACGATCAATATTTTAGAAGATAACGCATGCTAGGTCCGGGTTAGGTCTGGGATTTGCCCTCATCAGGCTAATACTTTCGCATTCTTCACATACTTGTTGAACAGATCCCGGGTTTTTTCTGGTTTGGATCAGGTAGTAATGTGGTACCACACTGGAACAGTCGATAAATCCCGGTTTCGATCAATATTTTAGGGGATACGGCATGTTAGGTCTAGGTTAGGTCTGGAATATGCTCTCATCAGGCTCATACTTTCGTATATTTCGCACACTTGCTGACCAGATCCTGGTCTTCTTCTGGTTTGAATCACGTAGTATTGTGGTACCACACAGAAACAGTCAATTAAGCCTGGCCACGATCAATATTTTGAAGGATAACGCATGCTAGGTCCGGGTTAGGTCTGGGACTTGCCCTCATCAGGCTCATACTTTCGCATTCTTCACATACTTGTTGAACAGATCCTGGGTTTTTTCTGGATTGAAACACGTAGTATTGTGGTACCACACAGAAACAGTCAATTAAATATGGCCACGATCAATATTTTAGAGGATACGGCATGTTAGGTCTAGGTTAGCTCTGGGATTTGCCCTCATCAGGATCATACAATCGCATATTTCACATTCTTGTTGGCCAGATCCTGGTCTTCTTCTGGTTCGAATCACGTAATATTGTGGTACCACACAGAAACAGTCAATTAAGCCTGGCCACGATCAATATTTTAGAGGATAACGCATGCTAGGCCTGGGTTAGGTCTGGGACTTGCACTCATCTGGCTCATACAATCGCATATTTCGCATTCTTGTTGGACAGATCCTGGTCTTCTTCTGGTTTGAACCACGTAGTATTGTGGTACCACACAGAAACAGTCAATTAAACCTGGCCACGATCAATGTTTTAGAGGATAACGCATGTTAGGTCTAGGTTAGGTCTGGGATTTGCCGTCATCAGGCTCATGCAATTGCATATTTCGCATTCTTGTTGGCCAGTTCCTGGTCCTTTTCTGGATTGTATCACGTAGCAATGTGGTACCACACCTAAAGAGTCGATTAAACCTGGTTTCGATCAATATTTTATAGGATAACGCATGTTAGGTCTAGGTTAGGTCTGGAATTTGCTATCACCAGGCTCATTCTTTCGTATATTTCGCATACTTGTTGGCCAGATCCTGGTCTTCCTCTGGTTTGAATCACGTAGTATTGTGGTACCACACAGAAACTGTCATTTAAACCTGGCCACGATCAATATTTTAGAGGATAACGCATGCTAGGTCCGGGTTAGGTCTGGGATTTGCCGTCATCTGGCGCATGCAATCACATATTTCGCATTCTTGTTGGCCAGTTCCTGGTCCTTTTCTGGATTGTATCACACAGTAATGTGGTACCACACTGAAAGAGTCGATTAAACATGGTTTCGATCAATATCTTAGAGGATAGCGCATGTTAGGTCTAGGTTAGGTCTGGGATTTGCCCTCATCAGAATCATACTTTCGCATTCTTCACATACTTGTTGAACAGATCCTGGGTTTTTTCTGGATTGAAACACGTAGTATTGTGGTACCACACAGAAACAGTCAATTAAATATGGCCACGATCAATATTTTAGAGGATACGGCATGTTAGGTCTAGGTTAGCTCTGGGATTTGCCCTCATCAGGATCATACAATCGCATATTTCACATTCTTGTTGGCCAGATCCTGGTCTTCTTCTGGTTCGAATCACGTAGTATTGTGGTACCACACAGAAACAGTCAATTAAGCCTGGCCACGATCAATATTTTAGAGGATAACGCATGCTAGGCCTGGGTTAGGTCTGGGACTTGCACTCATCTGGCTCATACAATCGCATATTTCGCATTCTTGTTGGACACATCCTGGTCTTCTTCACGTTTGAACAACGTAGTATTGTGGTACCACACAGAAACAGTCAATTAAACCTGGCCACGATCAATGTTTTAGAGGATAACGCATGTTAGGTCTAGGTTAGGTCTGGGATTTGCCGTCATCAGGCTCATGCAATTGCATATTTCGCATTCTTGTTGGCCAGTTCCTGGTCCTTTTCTGGATTGTATCACGTAGCAATGTGGTACCACACCTAAGCAGTCGATTTAACCTGGTTTCGATCAATATTTTATAGGATAACGCATGTTAGGTCTAGGTTAGGTCTGGAATTTGCTATCACCAGGCTCATTCTTTCGTATATTTCGCATACTTGTTGGCCAGATCCTGGTCTTCCTCTGGTTTGAATCACGTAGTATTGTGGTACCACACAGAAACTGTCATTTAAACCTGGCCACGATCAATATTTTAGAGGATAACGCATGCTAGGTCCGGGTTAGGTCTGGGATTTGCCGTCATCTGGCTCATGCAATCACATATTTCGCATTCTTGTTGGCCAGTTCCTGGTCCTTTTCTGGATTGTATCACACAGTAATGTGGTACCACACTGAAAGAGTCGATTAAACATGGTTTCGATCAATAGCTTAGAGGATAACGCATGTTAGGTCTAGGTTAGGTCTGGGATTTGCCCTCATCAGACTCATGCAATCGCATATTTCGCATTCTTGTAGGCCAGTTCCTGGTCCTTTTCTGGATTGTATCACGTAGTAATGTGGTACCACACTGAAAGAGTCGATTAAACATGGTTTCGATCAATATCTTAGAGGATACCGCATGATAGGTCTAGGTTAGGTCTGGGATTTGCCGTCATCTGGCTCATGCAATCGCATATTTCGCATACTTGTTGGCCAGATCCTGATCCTTCTCCGGATTGTATCACGTAGTAATGTGGTACCACACTGAAGGAGTCGATTAAACATGGTTTCGATCAATATTTTAGAGGATAACGCATGTTAGGTCTAGGTTAGGTCTGGGACTTGCCCTCATCAGGCTCATACTTTCGCATTCTTCACATACTTGTTGAACAGATCCTGGGTTTTTTCTGGATCGAAACACGTAGTATTGTGGTACCACACAGAAACAGTCAATTAAATATGGCCACGATCAATATTTTAGAGGATACGGCATGTTAGGTCTAGGTTAGCTCTGGGATTTGCCCTCATCAGGATCATACAATCGCATATTTCACATTCTTGTTGGACAGATCCTGGTCTTCTTTTGGTTCGAATCACGTAGTATTGTGGTACCACACAGAAACAGTCAATTAAGCCTGGCCACGATCAATATTTTAGAGGATAACGCATGCTAGGTCTGGGTTAGGTCTGGGACTTGCACTCATCAGGCTCATACTTTCGCATTCTTCACATACTTGTTGAATAGATCCTGGGTTTTTTCTACTATGGATCAGGTAGTAATGTGGTACCACACTGCAACAGTCGATAAAACCCGGTTTCGATCAATATTTTAGGGGATACGGCATGTTAGGTCTAGGTTAGGTCTGGGATTTGCCCTCATCAGGCTCATGCAATCGCATATTTCGCATAGTTGTTGGCCAGATCCTCGTCCTTTTCTGGATTGTATCACGTAGTAATATGGTGCCACACTGAAGGAGTCGATTAAACCTGGTTTCGATAAATATTTTAGAGGATAACGCATGTTAGGTCTAGGTTAGATCTGGGATTTGCCCTCATCAGGCTCATACAATCGCATATTTCACTTTCTTGTAGGCCAGATCCTGGTCTTCTTCTGGTTTGAATCACGTAGTATTGCGGTACCACACAGAAACTGTCAATTAAACCTGGCCACGATCAATATTTTAGAAGATAACGCATGCTAGGTCCGGGTTTGGTCTGGGATTTGCCCTCATCAGGCTAATACTTTCGCATTCTTCACATACTTGTTGAACAGATCCTGGGTTTTTTCTGGTTTGGATCAGGTAGTAATGTGGTACCACACTGGAACAGTCGATAAATCCCGGTTTCGATCAATATTTTAGGGGATACGGCATGTTAGGTCTAGGTTAGGTCTGGAATATGCTCTCATCAGGCTCATACTTTCGTATATTTCGCACACTTGCTGACCAGATCCTGGTCTTCTTCTGGTTTGAATAACGTAGTATTGTGGTACCACACAGAAACAGTCAATTAAGCCTGGCCACGATCAATATTTTGGAGGATAACGCATGCTAGGTCCGGGTTAGGTCTGGGACTTGCCCTCATCAGGCTCATACTTTCGCATTCTTCACATACTTGTTGAACAGATCCTGGGTTTTTTCTGGATTGAAACACGTAGTATTGTGGTACCACACAGAAACAGTCAATTAAATATGGCCACGATCAATATTTTAGAGGATACGGCATGTTAGGTCTAGGTTAGCTCTGGGATTTGCCCTCATCAGGATCATACAATCGCATATTTCACATTCTTGTTGGCCAGATCCTGGTCTTCTTCTGGTTCGAATCACGTAGTATTGTGGTACCACACAGAAACAGTCAATTAAGCCTGGCCACGATCAATATTTTAGAGGATAACGCATGCTAGGCCTGGGTTAGGTCTGGGACTTGCACTCATCTGGCTCATACAATCGCATATTTCGCATTCTTGTTGGACAGATCCTGGTCTTCTTCTGGTTTGAACCACGTAGTATTATGGTACCACACAGAAACAGTCAATTAAACCTGGCCACGATCAATGTTTTAGAGGATAACGCATGTTAGGTCTAGGTTAGGTCTGGGATTTGCCGTCATCAGGCTCATGCAATTGCATATTTCGCATTCTTGTTGGCCAGTTCCTGGTCCTTTTCTGGATTGTATCACGTAGCAATGTGGTACCACACCTAAAGAGTCGATTAAACCTGGTTTCGATCAATATTTTATAGGATAACGCATGTTAGGTCTAGGTTAGGTCTGGAATTTGCTATCACCAGGCTCATTCTTTCGTATATTTCGCATACTTGTTGGCCAGATCCTGGTCTTCCTCTGGTTTGAATCACGTAGTATTGTGGTACCACACAGAAACTGTCATTTAAACCTGGCCACGATCAATATTTTAGAGGATAACGCATGCTAGGTCCGGGTTAGGTCTGGGATTTGCCGTCATCTGGCGCATGCAATCACATATTTCGCATTCTTGTTGGCCAGTTCCTGGTCCTTTTCTGGATTGTATCACACAGTAATGTGGTACCACACTGAAAGAGTCGATTAAACATGGTTTCGATCAATATCTTAGAGGATAACGCATGTTAGGTCTAGGTTAGGTCTGGGATTTGCCCTCATCAGTATCATACTTTCGCATTCTTCACATACTTGTTAAACAGATCCTGGTCTTCTTCTGGTTTGAATCACGTAGTAATGTGGTACCACACTGAAAGAGTCGATTAAACATGGTTTCGATCAATATTTTAGAGGATAACGCATGTTATGTCTAGGTTAGGTCTGGGATTTGCCCTCATCAGAATCATACTTTCGCATTCTTCACATACTTGTTAAACAGATCCCGGTCTTCTTCTGGTTTGAATCACGTAGTAATGTGGTACCACACTGAAACAGTCAATAAAACCTGGCCACGATGAATATTAAATAGGATAACGCATGTTAGGTCTAGTTTAGGTCTGGAATTTGCTCTCAACAGGCTCATACTTTCGTATATTTCGCATACTTGTTGGCCAGATCCTGGGCTTTGTATGGCTTGGATCACGTAGTAATGTGGTACCACACTGAAACAGTCGATTAAGCCTGGCTACGATCAATATTTTAGAGGATACCGCATGATAGGTCTAGGTTAGGTCTGGGATTTGCCCTCCTCAGGCTCATACAATCGCATATTTCACATTCTTGTTGGCCAGATCCTGGTCTTCCTCTGGTTTGAATCACGTAGTATTGTGGTACCACACAGAAACTGTCAATTAAACCTGGCCACGATCAATATTTTAGAGGATAACGCATGCTAGGTCCGGGTTAGGTCTGGGATTTGCCCACATCAGACTCACACTTTAGCATTCTTCACATACTTGTTGAACCGATCCTGGTGTTCTTCTGGTTTAAATCACGTAGTATTGTGGTACCACACAGAAACAGTCAATTAAACCTGGCCACGATCAATATTTTAGAGGATAACGCATTCTAGGTCCGGGATAGCTCTGGGATTTGCCCTCATCAGACTCACACTTTAGCATTCTTCACATACTTGTTGAACAGATCCTGGGTGTTTTCTGGTTTGGATCAGGTAGTTATGTGGTACCACACTGGAACAGTCGATAAATCCCGGTTTCGATCAATATTTTAGGGGATATGGCATGTTAGGTCTAGGTTAGGTCTGGAATATGCTCTCATCAGGCTCATACTTTCGTATATTTCGCACACTTGTTGACCAGATCCAGGTCTTCTTCTGGTTTGAATCACGTAGTATTGTGGTACCACACAGAAACAGTCAATTAAACCTGGCCACGATCAATATTTTAGAAGATAACGCATGCTAGGTCCGGGTTAGGTCTGGGATTTGCCCTCGTCAGGCTAATACTTTCGCATTCTTCACATACTTGTTGAACAGATCCTGGGTTTTTTCTGGTTTGGATCAGGTAGTAATGTGGTACCACACTGGAACAGTCGATAAATCCCGGTTTCGATCAATATTTTAGGGGATACGGCATGTTAGGTCTAGGTTAGGTCTGGAATATGCTCTCATCAGGCTCATACTTTCGTATATTTCGCACACTTGCTGTCCAGATCCTGGTCTTCTTTTGGTTCGAATCACGTAGTATTGTGGTACCACACAGAAACAGTCAATTAAGCCTGGCCACGATCAATATTTTGGAGGATAACGCATGCTAGGTCCGGGTTAGGTCTGGGACTTGCCCTCATCAGGCTCATACTTTCGCATTCTTCACATACTTGTTGAACAGATCCTGGGTTTTTTCTGGATTGAAACACGTAGTATTGTGGTACCACACAGAAACCGTCAATTAAATATGGCCACGATCAATATTTTAGAGGATACGGCATGTTAGGTCTAGGTTAGCTCTGGGATTTGCCGTCATCAGGATCATACAATCGCATATTTCACATTCTTGTTGGACAGATCCTGGTCTTCTTTTGGTTCGAACCACGTAGTATTGTGGTACCACACAGAAACAGTCAATTAAGCCTGGCCACGATCAATATTTTAGAGGATAACGCATGCTAGGTCTGGGTTAGGTCTGGGACTTGCACTCATCAGGCTCATACATTCGCATTCTTCACATACATGTTGAATAGATCCTGGGTTTTTTCTGCTTTGGATCAGGTAGTAATGTGGTACCACACTGCAACAGTCGATAAAACCCGGTTTCGATCAATATTTTAGGGGATACGGCATGTTAGGTCTAGGTTAGGTCTGGGATTTGCCCTCATCAGGCTCATGCAATCGCATATTTCGCATAGTTGTTGGCCAGATCCTCGTCCTTTTCTGGATTGTATCACGTAGTAATATGGTGCCACACTGAAAGAGTCGATTAAACCTGGTTTCGATAAATATTTTAGAGGATAACGCATGTTAGGTCTAGGTTAGATCTGGGATTTGCCCTCATCAGGCTCATACAATCGCATATTTCACTTTCTTGTAGGCCAGATCCTGGCCTTCTTCTGGTTTGAATCACGTAGTATTGCGGTACCACACAGAAACTGTCAATTAAACCTGGCCACGATCAATAATTTAGAAGATAACGCATGCTAGGTCCGGGTTAGGTCTGAGATTTGCCGTCATCAGGCTCATGCAATTGCATATTTCGCATTCTTGTTGGCCAGTTCCTGGTCCTTTTCTGGATTGTATCACGTAGCAATGTGGTACCACACCTAAAGAGTCGATTAAACCTGGTTTCGATCAATATTTTATAGGATAACGCATGTTAGGTCTAGGTTAGGTCTGGAATTTGCTATCACCAGGCTCATTCTTTCGTATATTTCGCATACTTGTTGGCCAGATCCTGGTCTTCCTCTGGTTTGAATCACGTAGTATTGTGGTACCACACAGAAACAGTCAATTAAACCTGGCCACGATGAATATTTTAGAGGATAACGCATGTTAGGTCTAGGTTAGGTCTGGGATTTGCCCTCCTCAGGCTCATGCAATCACATATTTCGCATTCTTGTTGGCCAGTTCCTGGGTTTTTTCTGGTTTGGATCAGGTAGTAATGTGGTACCACACTGGAACAGTCGATAAATCCCGGTTTCGATCAATATTTTAGGGGATACGGCATGTTAGGTCTAGGTTAGGTCTGGAATATGCTCTCATCAGGCTCATACTTTCGTATATTTCGCACACTTGCTGACCAGATCCTGGTCTTCTTCTGGTTTGAATCACGTAGTATTGTGGTACCACACAGAAACAGTCAATTAAGCCTGGCCACGATCAATATTTTGGAGGATAACGCATGCTAGGTCCGGGTTAGGTCTGGGACTTGCCCTCATCAGGCTCATACTTTCGCATTCTTCACATACTTGTTGAACAGATCCTGGGTTTTTTCTGGATTGAAACACGTAGTATTGTGGTACCACACAGAAACAGTCAATTAAATATGGCCACGATCAATATTTTAGAGGATACGGCATGTTAGGTCTAGGTTAGCTCTGGGATTTGCCCTCATCAGGATCATACAATCGCATATTTCACATTCTTGTTGGCCAGATCCTGGTCTTCTTCTGGTTCGAATCACGTAGTATTGTGGTACCACACAGAAACAGTCAATTAAGCCTGGCCACGATCAATATTTTAGAGGATAACGCATGCTAGGCCTGGGTTAGGTCTGGGACTTGCACTCATCTGGCTCATACAATCGCATATTTCGCATTCTTGTTGGACAGATCCTGGTCTTCTTCTGGTTTGAATCACGTAGTAATGTGGTACCACACTGAAAGAGTCGATTAAACATGGTTTCGATCAATATTTTAGAGGATAACGCATGTTAGGTCTAGGTTAGGTCTGGGATTTGCCCTCATCAGAATCATACTTTCGCATTCTTCACATACTTGTTAAACAGATCCTGGTCTTCTTCTGGTTTGAATCACGTAGTAATGTGGTACCACACTGAAACAGTCAATAAAACCTGGCCACGATGAATATTTTATAGGATAACGCATGTTAGGTCTAGGTTAGGTCTGGAATTTGCTCTCAACAGGCTCATACTTTCGTATATTTCGCATACTTGTTGGCCAGATCCTGGGCTTTGTATGGTTTGGATCACGTAGTAATGTGGTACCACACTGAAACAGTCGATTAAACCTGGCTACGATCAATATTTTAGAGGATACCGCAAGATAGGTCCAGGTTAGGTCTGGGATTTGCCGTCATCTGGCTCATGCAATCGCATATTTCGCATACTTGTTGGCCAGATCCTGATCCTTCTCCGGATTGTATCACGTAGTAATGTGGTACCACACTGAAAGAGTCGATTAAACATGGTTTCGATCAATATTTTAGAGGATAACGCATGTTAGGTCTAGGTTAGGTCTGGGATTTGCCCTCCTCAGGCTCATACAATCGCATATTTCACATTCTTGTTGGCCAGATCCTGGTCTTCCTCTGGTTTGAATCACGTAGTATTGTGGTACCACACAGAAACTGTCAATTAAACCTGGCCACGATCAATATTTTAGAGGATAACGCATGCTAGGTCCGGGTTAGGTCTGGGATTTGCCCACATCAGACTCACACTTTAGCATTCTTCACATACTTGTTGAACAGATCCTGGTGTTCTTCTGGTTTAAATCACGTAGTATAGTGGTACCACACAGAAACAGTCAATTAAACCTGGCCACGATCAATATTTTAGAGGATAACGCATGCTATGTCCGGGATAGCTCTGGGATTTGCCCTCATCAGACTCACACTTTAGCATTCTTCACATACTTGTTGAACGGATCCTGGGTGTTTTCTGGTTTGGATCAGGTAGTAATGTGGTACCACACTGGAACAGCCGATAAATCCCGGTTTCGATCAATATTTTAGGGGATATGGCATGTTAGGTCTAGGTTAGGTCTGGAATATGCTCTCATCAGGCTCATACTTTCGTATATTTCGCACACTTGTTGACCAGATCCTGGTCTTCTTCTGGTTTGAATCACGTAGTATTGCGGTACCACACAGAAACTGTCAATTAAACCTGGCCACGATCAATATTTTAGAAGATAACGCATGCTAGGTCCGGGTTAGGTCTGGGATTTGCCCTCATCAGGCTAATACTTTCGCATTCTTCACATACTTGTTGAACAGATCCTGGGTTTTTTCTGGTTTGGATCAGGTAGTAATGTGGTATCACACTGGAACAGTCGATAAATCCCGGTTTCGATCAATATTTTAGGGGATACGGCATGTTAGGTCTAGGTTAGGTCTGGAATATGCTCTCATCAGGCTCATACTTTCGTATATTTCGCACACTTGCTGACCAGATCCTGGTCTTCTTCTGGTTTGAATCACGTAGTATTGTGGTACCACACAGAAACAGTCAATTAAGCCTGGCCACGATCAATATTTTGGAGGATAACGCATGCTAGGTCCGGGTTAGGTCTGGGACTTGCCCTCATCAGGCTCATACTTTCGCATTCTTCACATACTTGTTGAACAGATCCTGGGTTTTTTCTGGATTGAAACACGTAGTATTGTGGTACCACACAGAAACAGTCAATTAAATATGGCCACGATCAATATTTTAGAGGATACGGCATGTTAGGTCTAGGTTGGCTCTGGGATTTGCCCTCATCAGGATCATACAATCGCATATTTCACATTCTTGTTGGCCATATCCTGGTCTTCTTCTGGTTCGAATCACGTAGTATTGTGGTACCACACAGAAACAGTCAATTAAGCCTGGCCACGATCAATATTTTAGAGGATAACGCATGCTAGGCCTGGGTTAGGTCTGGGACTTGCACTCATCTGGCTCATACAATCGCATATTTCGCATTCTTGTTGGACAGATCCTGGTCTTCTTCTGGTTTGAACCACGTAGTATTGTGGTACCACACACAAACAGTCAATTAAACCTGGCCACGATCAATGTTTTAGAGGATAACGCATGTTAGGTCTAGGTTAGGTCTGGGATTTGCCGTCATCTGGCTCATGCAATCGCATATTTCGCATACTTGTTGGCCAGTTCCTGGTCCTTTTCTGGATTGTATCACGTAGCAATGTGGTACCACACCTAAAGAGTCGATTAAACCTGGTTTCGATCAATATTTTATAGGATAACGCATGCTAGGTCCGGGTTAGGTCTGGGATTTGCCCACATCAGACTCACACTTTAGCATTCTTCACATACTTGTTGAACAGATCCTGGTGTTCTTCTGGTTTAAATCACGTAGTATAGTGGTACCACACAGAAACAGTCAATTAAACCTGGCCACGATCAATATTTTAGAGGATAACGCATGCTATGTCCGGGATAGCTCTGGGATTTGCCCTCATCAGACTCACACTTTAGCATTCTTCACATACTTGTTGAACAGATCCTGGGTGTTTTCTGCTTTGGATCAGGTAGTAATGTGGTACCACACTGCAACAGTCGATAAAACCCGGTTTCGATCAATATTTTAGGGGATAGGGCATGTTAGGTCTAGGTTAGGTCTGGGATTTGCCCTCATCAGGCTCATGCAATCGCATATTTCGCATAATTGTTGGCCAGATCCTCGTCCTTTTCTGGTTTGAATCACGTAGTATTGTGGTACCACACAGAAACTGTCAATTAAACCTGGCCACGATCAATATTTTGGAGGATAACGCATGCTAGGTCCGGGATAGCTCTGGGATTTGCCCTCATCAGACTCACACTTTAGCATTCTTCACATACTTGTTGAACAGATCCTGGGTGTTTTCTGGTTTGGATCAGGTAGTAATGTGGTACCACACTGGAACAGTCGATAAATCCCGGTTTCGATCAATATTTTAGAGGATATGGCATGTTGGGTCTAGGTTAGGTCTGGAATATGCTCTCATCAGGCTCATACTTTCGTATATTTCGCACACTTGTTGACCAGATCCTGGTCTTCTTCTGGTTTGAATCACGTAGTATTGCGGTACCACACAGAAACTGTCGATTAAGCCTGGCCACGATCAATATTTTAGAGGATACCGCATGCTAGGTCCGGGCTAGGTCTGGGATTTGCCCTCATCACACTCACACTTTAGCATTCTTCACATACTTGTTGAACAGATCCTGGTGTTCTTCTGGTTTGAATCACGTAGTATTGTGGTACCACACAAAAACAGTCAATTAAACCTGGCCACGATCAATATTTTAGAGGATAACGCATGCTAGGTCCGGGATAGCTCTGGGATTTGCCCTCATCAGACTCACACTTTAGCATTCTTCACATACTTGTTGAACAGATCCTGGTGTTCTTCTGGTTTGAATCACGTAGTATTGTGGTACCACCCAGAAACAGTCAATTAAACCTGGCCACGATCAATATTTTAGAGGTTAACGCATGTTAGGTCTAGGTTAGGTCTGGGATTTGCCATCATCAGAATCATACTTTTGCATTCTTCACATTCTAGTAGGCCAGATCCTGGTCTTCTTCTGGTTTGAATCACGTAGTATTGTGGTACCACACAGAAACAGTCAATTAAACCTGGCCACAATCAATATTTTAGAGGATAACGCATGTTAGGTCTAGGTTAGGTCTGGGATTTGCCCTCATCAGACTCACACTTTAGCATTCTTCACATACTTGTTGAACAGATCCTGGTGTTCTTGTGGTTTGAATCACGTAGTATTGTGGTACCACACAGAAACAGTCAATTAAATATGGCCACGATCAATATTTTAGAGGATAACGCATGTTAGGTCTAGGTTTGGTCTGGGATTTGCCGTCATCAGGCTCATGCAATCGCATACTTCGCATTCTTGTGGGCCAGATCCTGTTCGTCTTCTGGATTGTATCACGTAGTATTGTGGTACCACACAGAATCGGTCAATTAAACCAGGACGAGATCAATATTTTAGAGGATAACGCATGCTAGGTCCGGGTTAGATCTGGGATTTGCCCTCATCAGACTCACACTTTAGCATTCTTCACATACTTGTTGAACAGATCCTGGTGTTCTTCTGGTTTGAATCACGTAGTATTGTGGTACCACACAGAAACAGTCAATTAAACCTGGCCACGATCAATATTTTAGAGGATACCGCATGTTAGGTCTAGGTTAGCTCTGGGATTTGCCGTCATCTGACTCATGCAATCGCATATTTCGCATTCTTGTTGACCAGATCCTGATCCTTTTCTGGATTGTATCACGTAGTAATGTGGTACCACACTGAAAGAGTCGATTAAACCTGGTTTAGCTCAATATTTTAGAGGATAACGCATGTTAGGTCTAGGTTAGCTCTGGGATTTGCCCTCATCAGGTTCATACAATCGCATATTTCACATTCTTGTTGGCCAGATCCTGGTCTTCTTCAGGTTTAAATCACGTAGTATTGTGGTACCACACAGAAACAGTCAATTAAGCCTGGCCACGATCACTATTTTAGAGGATAACGCATGTTAGGTCTAGGTTTGGTCTGGGATTTGCCGTCATCAGGCTCATGCAATCGCATATTTCGCATTCTTGTGGGCCAGATCCTGTTCGTCTTCTGGATTGTATCACGTAGTATTGTGGTACCACACAGAATCGGTCAATTAAACCAGGCCGAGATCAATATTTTAGAGGATAACGCATGCTAGGTCCGGGTTAGATCTGGGACTTGCCCTCTCCAGGCTCATACTTCCGCATTCTTCACATACTTGTTGAACAGATCCTGGGTTTTTTCTGGTTTGGATGAGGTAGTTATGTGGTACCACACTGGAACAGTCGATAAAACCCGGTTTCGATCAATATTTTAGGGGATACGGCATGTTAGGTCTAGGTTAGGTCTGGGATTTGCCCTCATCAGACTCACACTTTAGCATTCTTCACATACTTGTTGAACAGATCCTGGGTTTTTTCTGGTTTGGATGAGGTAGTTATGTGGTACCACACTGGAACAGTCGATAAAACCCGGTTTCGATCAATATTTTAGGGGATACGGCATGTTAGGTCTAGGTTAGCTCTGGGATTTGCCCTCATCAGGTTCATAGAATCGCATATTTCACATTCTTGTTGGCCAGATCCTGGTCTTCTTCAGGTTTAAATCACGTAGTATTGTGGTACCACACAGAAACAGTCAATTAAGCCTGGCCACGATCAATATTTTAGAGGATAACGCCTGCTAGGTCTGGGTTAGGTCTGGGACTTGCACTCATCTGGCTCATACAATCGCTTCTTTCGCATTCTTGTTGGCCAGATCTTCGTCTTCTTTTGGTTTGAACCACGTAGTATTGTGGTACCACACAGAAACAGTCAATTAAACCTGGCCACGATCAATATTTTAGAGGATAACGCATGTTAGGTCTAGGTTACGTCTGGGATTTGCCGTCATCAGGCTCATGCAATCGCATATTTCGCATTCTTGTTGGCCAGTTCCTGGTCCTTTTCTGGATTGTATCACGTAGTAATGTGGTACCACACCTAAAGAGTCGATTAAACCTGGTTTCGATCAATATTTTAGTGGATAACGCATGTTAGGTCTAGGTTAGGTCTGGGATTTGCCCTCATCAGAATCATACTTTCGCATTCTTTACATACTTGTTGAACAGATCCTGGGTTTTTTTCTGGTTTGGATCAGGTAGTAATGTGGTACCACACTGGAACAGTCGATTAAGCCTAACCACGATCAATATTTTAGAGGATACCGCATGTTAGGTCTAGGTTAGGTCTGGGATTTGCCGTCATCTCGCTAATGCAATCGCATATTTCGCATTCTTGTTGGCCAGATCCCGTGTTTTTTCTGGTTTGGATCACGTAGTAATGTGGTACCACACTGAAAGAGGGGATTAAACATGGTTTCGATCATTATTTTAGAGGATAACGCATGTTAGGTCTAGGTTAGGTCTGGGATTTGCCCCCATCAGGCTCATGCAATCGCATATTTCGCATACTTGTTGGCCAGATCCTGGTCCTTTTCTGGATTGTATCACGTAATAATGTGGTACCACACTGAAACAGTCGATTAAGCCTGGCCACGATCAATATTTTAGAGGATAACGCATGTTAGGTCTAGGTTAGGTCTGGGATTTGCCGCCATCAGGCTCATGCAATCGCATATTTCGCATTGTTGTTGGCCAGATCTTGGTCTTCCTCTGGTTTGAATCACGTTGTATTGTGGTACCACACAGAAACTGCAAATTAAACCTGGCCACGATCAATATTTTAGAGGATAACGCATGCTAGTTCCAGGTTAGGTCTGGGATTTGCCCTCATCAGACTCATACTTTAGCATTCTTCACATACTTGTTGAACCGATCCTGGTGTTCTTCTGGTTTGAATCACGTAGTATCGTGGTACCACACAGAAACAGTCAATTAAACCTGGCCATGATCAATATTTTAGAGGATAACGCATGCTAGGTCCGGGTTAGGTCTGGGACTTGCCCTCATCAGGATCATACTTTCGCATTCTTCACATACTTGTTTAACAGATCCTGGGTTTTTTCTGCTTTGGATCAGGTAGTAATGTGGAACCACACTGCAACAGTCGATAAAACCCGGTTTCGATCAATATTTTAGGGGATACGGCATGTTAGGTCTAGGTTAGGTCTGGGATTTGCCCTCATCAGGCTCATGCAATCGCATATTTCGCATACTTGTTGGCCAGATCCTCGTCCTTTTCTGGATTGTATCACGTAGTAATATGGTGCCACTTTGAAAGAGTCGATTAAACCTGGTTTCGATCAATATTTTAGAGGATAACGCAAGCTAGGTCTAGGTTAGATCTGGGATTTGCCCTCATCTGGCTCATACAATCGCATATTCCACTTTCTTGTAGGCCAGATCCTGGTCTTCTTCTGGTTTGAATCACGTAGTATTGTGGTACCACACTGAAAGAGTCCGATTAAACCTGGTTTCGATCAATATTTTAGAGGATAACGCATGCTAGGTCTAGGTTAGGTCTGGGACTTGCCCTCATCAGGATCATACTTTCGCATTCTTCACATACTTGGTGAACAGATCCTGGTTTCTTTCTGCTTTGGATCAGGTAGTAATGTGGAACCACACTGCAACAGTCGATAAAACCCGGCTTCGATCAATATTTTAGGGGATACGGCATGTTAGGTCTAGGTTAGGTCTGGGAATTGCCCTCATCAGGCTCATGCAATCGCATATTTCGCACACTTGTTGGCCAGATCCTGGTCCTGTTCTGGATTGTATCACGTAATAATGTGGTACCACACTGAAACAGTCGATTAAGCCCGGCCACGATCAATATTTTAGAGGATACCGCATGTTAGGTCTAGGTTAGGTCTGGGATTTGCCGTCACCTGGCTCATGCAATCGCATATTTCGCATTCTTGTTGGCCAGATCCTAGTCTTCCTCTGGTTTGAATCACGTAGTATTGTGGTACCACACAGAAACTGTAAATTAAACCTGGCCACGATCAATATTTTAGAGGATAACGCATGCTAGGTCCGGGTTAGGTCTGGGATTTGCCCTCTTCAGACTCATACTTTAGCATTCTTCACATACTTGTTGAACCGATCCTGGTGTTCTTCTGGTTTGAATCACGTAGTATTGTGGTACCACACAGAAACAGTCAATTAAACCTGGCCACGATCAATATTTTAGAGGATAACGCATGTTAGGTCTAGGTTAGGTCTCGGATTTGCCGTCATCAGGCTCAAGCAATCCCATATTTGGCATTCTTGTTGAACAGATCCTGTGTTTTTTCTGGTTTGGATCAGGTAGTAATGTGGTACCACACTGAAACAGTCGATTAAACTCGGTTTCGACCACTATTTTAGAGGATAACGCATGTTAAGTCCAGGTTAGGTCTGGAATATGCTCTCATCACGCTCATACTTTCGTATATTTCGCAAACTTGTTGACCAGATCGTTGGTTTTTTCTGATTTGGATCACGCAGTAATGTGTTACCACACAGAAACAGTCAATTAAACCTGGCCACGATCAATATTTGAGAGGATAACGCATGCTTGGTCTGGGTTTGGTCTGGGATTTGCCCTCGTCAGACCCATACTTTCGCAATCTTCTCATACTTTTTGAGCAGATCCTGGTCCCTTTCTGGATTGTATCACGTAGTAATGTGGTACCACACTGGAAGAGTCGATGAAACCTGGTTTCGATTAATATTTTAGAAGATAACGCATGTTAGGTCTAGGTTAGGTCAGGGATTTGCCCTCATCAGGCTCATACAATCGCATATTTCGCATGCTTGTTGCCCAGATCCTGGGCTTTTTCTGGTTTGGATCACGTAGTAATATGGTACCACACTAACACAGACGGCTATACCTGGTTTCGATCAATATTTTAGAGGATAATGCATGTTAGGTCTGGGCTAAGTCTGGTATTTGCCATCATCAGGCTCATACTTTCACATTTCTCGCATACTTGTTGGCCAGATCCTAGTCTTCTTCTGGTTTGAATCACGTAGTATTGTGGCGCCACACAGAAATAGTCAAATAAACCTGGCCACGATCAATATTCTAGAGGATAACGCATGCTAGGTCTGGGTTAGGTCTGGGACTTGCCCTCATCATGCTCATAATGTCGCATTCTTCACATACTTGTTGGTCAGATCCTGGTCTTCTTCTGGTTTGAATCACGTAGTATTGTGGCGCCACACAGAAATAGTCAAATAAACCTGGCCACGGTCAATGTTTTAGAGGATAACGCATGCTAGGTCTGGCTTAGGTCTGGGACTTGCCCTCATCAGGCTCATAATGTCGCATTCTTCACATACTTGTTGAGCAGATCCTGGGCTGCTTGTGGTTTGAATCACGTCGTAACGTGATACCACACAGAAGCAGTCAATTAAACCCGGTTTCGTTCAATATTTTGCAGGATAACGCATGCTAGGTCTGGGTTAGGTCTAGGATTTGCCCTCATCAGGCTCATACAATCGCATATTTCGCATACTTGTTGCCCAGATCCTGGGCTTTTTCTGGTTTGGATCACGTAGTAATATGGTACCACACTAACACAGTCGGCTAAACCTGGTTTCGAACAATATTTTAGAGGATAACGCATCTTAGGCCTGGTTTAAGTCTGGTATTTGCCATCATCAGGCTCATACTTTCGCATTTCTCGCATACTTGTTGGTCAGATCCAGGTCTTCTTCTGGTTTGAATCACGTAGTATTGTGGTACCACTCAGAAATAGTCAACTAAACCTGGCCACGGTCATTATTTTAGAGGATAACGCATGCTAGGTCTGGGTTAGGTCTGGGATTTGCCCTCATCATACTCATACTTTCGCATTCTTCACATACTTGTTGAACAGATCCTGGTCTGCTTCTGGTTTGGATCACGTCGTAACGTGATACCACACAGAAATAGTCAACTAAACCTGGCCACGGTCATTATTTTAGAGGATAACGCATGCTAGGTCTGGGTTAGGTCTGGGATTTGCCCTCATCATACTCATACTTTCGCATTCTTCACATACTTGTTGCCCAGATCCTGGGCTTTTTCTGGTTTGGATCACGTAGTAATATGGTACCACACTAACACAGTGGGCTAAACCTGGTTTCGATCAATATTTTAGAGGATAACGCATCTTAGGCCTGGTTTAAGTCTGGGATTTGCCCTCATCAGGCTCATACTTTCGTATATTTCGGACACATGTTGGCCAGATCCTGGGCTTTGTATGGTTTGGATCACGTAGTAATGTGGTACCACACTGAAACAGTCGATTAAGCCTGGCCACGATCAATATTTTACAGGATACCGCATGTTAGGTCTAGGTTAGGTCTGGGATTTGCCGTCATCTGACTCATGCAATCGCATATTTCGCATTCTTATTGGCCAGATCCTGGTCCTTTTCTGGATTGTATCACGTAGTAATGTGATACCACACAGAAACAGTCGATTAATCTCGGTTTCGACCACTATTTTAAAGGATAACGCATGTTAAGTCCAGGTTAGGTCTGGAATATGCTCTCATCAGGCTCATACTTTCGTATATTTCGGACACATGTTGGCCAGATCCTGGGTTTTTTCTGGTTTGGATCACGTAGTAATGTGGTACCACACTGAAACAGTCGATTAAACCTGGCCACAATCAATATTTGAGAGGATAACGCATGCTAGGTCTGGGTTAGGTCTGGGGCTTGCCCTCACCAGGCTCATACTTTCGCATTCTTCACATACTTTTTGAACAGATCCTGGTCCCTTTCTGGATTGTATCACGTAGTAATGTGGTACCACACTGAAAGAGTCGATTAAACCTGGTTTCGATTAATATTTTAGAAGATAACGCATGTTAGGTCTAGGTTAGGTCTGGGATTTGCCGTCATCTGACTCATACAATCGCATGTTTCACATTCTTGTAGGCCAGATCCTGGTCTTCTTCTGGTTTGAATCACGAAGTATTGTGGTACCACACAGAAACAGTCAATTAAACCTGGCCACGATCAATATTTTAGAGGATAACGCATTTTAGGTCTAGGTTAGGTCTGGGATTTGCCATCATCAGACTCATACTTTCGCATTCTTCACATACTTTTTGAACAGATCCTGGTCCCTTTCTGGATTGTATCACGTAGTAATGTGGTACCACACTGAAAGAGTCGATTAAACCTGGTTTCGATTAATATTTTAGAAGATAACGCATGTTAGGTCTAGGTTAGGTCTGGGATTTGCCCTCATCAGGCTCATACAATCGCATTTCTCGCATTCTTGTTGGCAAGATCCTGGTACTTTTCTGGATTGTATCACGTAGTAATGTGGTACCACACTGAAACAGTCGCTAAAACTCGGTTTCGACCAATATTTTAGAGGATAACGCATGTTAAGTTTAGGTTAGGTCTGGAATATGCTCTCTTCAGGCTCATACTTTCGTATATTTCGCACACTTGTAGACCAGATCCTGGGCTTTTTCTGGTTTGGATCACGTAGTAATATGGTACCACACTAACACAGTCGGCTAAACCTGGTTTCGATCAATATTTTAGAGGATAACGCATGCTAGGTCTGGGTTAGGTCTAGGATTTGCCATCATCAGGCTCATACAATCGCATGTTTCACATTCTTGTTGGCCGGATCCTGGGCTTTTTCTGGTTTGGATCACGTAGTAATATGGTACCACACTAACACATTCGGCTAAACCTGGTTTCGATCAATATTTTAGAGGATAACGCATCTTAGGCCTGGTTTAAGTCTGGTATTTGCCATCATCAGGCTCATACTTTCGCATTTCTCGCATACTTGTTGGCCAGATCCTGGGCTTTGTATGGTTTGGATCACGTAATAATGTGGTACCACACTGAAACAGTCGATTAAGCTTGGTCTCGATCAATATTTTAGAGGATAACGCATGCTAGGTCTGGGTTAGGTCTGGGACTTGCCCTCATCAGGCTCATAATGTCGCATTCTTCACATACTTGTTGGTCAGATCCTGGTCTTCTTCTGGTTTGAATCACGTAGTATTGTGGTACCACTCAGAAATAGTCAACTAAACCTGGCCACGGTCATTATTTTAGAGGATAACGCATGCTAGGTCTGGGTTAGGTCTGGGATTTGCCCTCATCATACTCATACTTTCGCATTATTCACATACTTGTTGAACAGATCCTGGTCTGCTTCTGGTTTGGATCACGTCGTAACGTGATACCACACAGAAACAGTCAATTAAGCCTGGCCACGACCAATATTTTAGAGGATAACGCATGCTAGGTCTGGGTTAGGTCTGGGATTTGCCTTCATCAGGCTCATACAATCGCATATTTCGCATTCATGTTGGCCAGATCCTGGTCTTCTTCTGGTTTGAATCACGTAGTATTGTGGCGCCACACAGAAATAGTCAAATAAACCTGGCCACGATCAATATTCTAGAGGATAACGCATGCTAGGTCTGGGTTAGGTCTGGGACTTGCCCTCATCAGGCTCATAATGTCGCATTCTTCACATACTTGTTGGTCAGATCCTGGTCTTCTTCTGGTTTGAATCACGTAGAATTGTGGCGCCACACAGAAATAGTCAAATAAACCTGGCCACGATCAATATTTTAGAGGATAACGCATGTTAGGTCTGGGTTATGTCTGGTATTTGCCATCGTCAGGCTCATACTTTCGCATTTCTCGCATACTTGTAGGCCAGATCCTGGTGTTCTTCTGGTTTGAATCACGTAGTATTGTGGTACCACACAGAAACAGTCAATTAAGCCTGGCCACGATCAATATTTTAGAGGATAACGCATGTTAGGTCTAGGTTAGGTCTGGGATTTGCCGTCACCAGGCTCATGCAATCCCATATTTGGCATTCTTGTTGAACAGAACCTGTGTTTTTTCTGGTTTGCATCAGGTAGTAATGTGGTACCACACTGAAACAGTCGATTAAACTCGGTTTCGACCACTATTTTAGAGGATAACGCATGTTAAGTCCAGGTTAGGTCTGGAATATGCTCTCATCAGGCTCATACTTTCGTATATTTCGGACACATGTTGGCCAGATCCTGAGCTTTGTATGGTTTGGATCACGTAGTAATGTGGTACCACACTGAAACAGTCGGCTTAACCTGGTTTCGATCAATATTTTAGAGGATAACCCATGTTAGGTTTGGGTTAAGTCTGGTATTTGCCATCATCAGGCTCATACTTTCGCATTATTCACATACTTGATGGCCAGATCCTGAGTTTTCTCTGGTTTGGTTCAGGTAGTAATGTGGTACCCCACTGGAACAGTCGATTAAACCCGGTTTCGATCAATATTTTACAGGATAACGCATGTTAGGTCTAGGTTAGATCTGGGATTTGCCCTCATCAGGCTCATACAATCGCATATTTCACATTCTTGTAGGCCAGATCCTGGTGTTCACCTGGTTTGAATCACGTAGTATTGTGGTACCACACAGAAACAGTCAATTAAGCCTGGCCACGATCTATATTTTAGAGGATACCGCATGTTAGGTCTAGGTTAGGTCTGGGATTTGCCGTCATCTGACTCATGCAATCGCATATTTCGCATTCTTGTTGAACAGATCCTGGGTTTTTTTCTGGTTTGGATTAGGTAGTAATGTGGTACCACACTGGAACAGTCGATAAAACCCGGTTTCGATCAATATTTTAGGGGATACGGCATGTTAGGTCTGGGATTTGCCCTCATCAGGCTCATACAATCGCATATTTCGCATACTTGTT
Organism: Colletes latitarsis; assembly: GCF_051014445.1. NCBI lineage: Eukaryota > Metazoa > Arthropoda > Insecta > Hymenoptera > Colletidae > Colletes > Colletes latitarsis. Next base: position 36,624,276 of record NW_027488366.1, read on the forward strand.
GCCCAGATCCTGGGCTTTTTCTGGTTTGGATCACGTAGTAATATGGTACCACACTAACACAGTCGGCTAAACCTGGTTTCGATCAATATTTTAGGGGATACGGCATGTTAGGTCTAGGTTAGGTCTGGGATTTGTCCTCATCAGGCTCATGCAATCGCATATTTCGCGTTCTTGTTGGCCAGATCCTTTTTTTTTTTTTTTTTTTTTGTCGTGGGGAAAATCTTCGAAAGACTCCCTCCCACCTCCTTGGGGAGAGGTGGGAGGGGTGTGTGGGATTCCCCGCGCCCGTACAACGACAGGCGCGGGACCTACCCACTAAAAACCCCACGGTGACCCTTCGGCACGCTTTGGGAGGATACCGGGAATCGCTCGAAGCATTCTTCCGGTATCCTCCCCGTGCCCGCGCTTTCGCGCCCATCCCCCTTGGGGACAATCGGTCCCCCCAGTAGACACACTGCCTCATAGCGGCGGGACGGTTGGCCAGATCCTGGTCCTTTTCTGGATTGTATCACGTAGTAATGTGGTACCACACTGAAACAGTCGATTAAGCCTGGTTTCGATCAATATTGTAGAGAATAACGCATGTCAGGTCTAGGTTAGGTCTGGGATTTGCCGTCATCAGGCTCATGCAATCGCATACTTCGCATTCTTGTTGGCCAGATCCTGGTCCTTTTCTGGATTGTATCACGTAGTAATGTGGTACCACACTGAAAGTGTCGATGAAACCTGGTTTCGATTAATATTTTCGAAGATAACGCATGTTAGGTCTAGGTTAGGTCTGGGATTTGCCCTCATCAGGCTCATACAACCGCATATTTCGCATTCTTGTTGGCCAGATCCTGCACTTCTTCTGGTTTGAATCACGTAGTATTGTGGTACCACTCAGAAATGGTCAATTAAACCTGGCCACGGTCTATATTTTAGAGGATAACGCATGCTAGGTCTGGGTTAGGTCTGGGATTTGCCCTCATCAGACTCATACTTACGCATACTTCACATACTTGTTGAACACATCCTGGTCTGCTTCTGGTTTGAATCACGTAGTAACGGGATACCACACAGAAACAGTCAATTAAGCCTGGCCACGACCAAAATTTTAGAGGATAACGCATGCTAGGTCTGGGCTAGTTCTGGGATTGGCCCTCATCAGACCCATACTTTCGCAATCTTCACATACTTTTTGAGCAGATCCTGGGTTTTTTGTGGTTTGCATCACGTAGTAATGTGCTATCACACTAAAACAGTCGACTAAACCTTGTTCCGATCAATATTTTACAGGATAACGCATGCTAGGTCTAGGTTAGGTCTGGGATTTGCTCTCATCAGGCTCATAATATCGCATTATTCACATACTTGTTGGTCAGATCCTGGGTTTTCTCTGGTTTGGTTCAGGTAGTAATGTGGTACCACTCTGGAACAGTCGATTAAACCTGGTTTCGATCAATATTTTAGAGGATAACGCATGTTAGGTCTAGGTTAGATCTGGGATTTGCCCTCATCAGGCTCATACAATCGCATGTTTCACATTCTTGTAGGCCAGATCCTTGTCTTCTTCTGGTTTGAATCACGAAGTATTTTGGTACCACACAGAAACAGTCAATTAAACCTGGCCACGATCAATATTTTGAGGATAACGCATGTTAGGTCTAGGTTAGGTCTGGGATTTGCCATCATCAGGCTCATACAATCGCATTTCTCGCATTCTTGTTGGCCAGATCCTGGTCCTTTTCTGGATTGTATCACGTAGTAATGTGGTACCACACTGAAACAGTCGATAAAACTCGGTTCCGACCAATATTTTAGAGGATAACGCATGTTAAGTCTAGGTTAGGTCTGGAATATGCTCTCTTCAGGCTCATACTTTCGTATATTTCGCACACTTGTAGACCAGATCGTTGGTCTTTTCTGGTTTGGACCACGTAGTAATGTGGTACCACACTGAAACAGTCAATAAAACCTGGCCACGATCAATATTTTAGAGGGTAACGCATGTTAGGTCTGGGTTAGGTCTGGGATTTGCCCTCATCAGACCCATACTTTCGCATTCTTCACATACTTGTTGAACAGATCCTGGTCTGCTTCTGGTTTGAATCACGAAGTATTGTGGTACCACACAGAAACAGTCGATTAAGCTTGGTCTCGATCAATATTTTAGAGGATAACGCATGCTAGGTCTGGGTTAGGTCTGGGACTTGCCCTCATCAGGCTCATAATGTCGCATTCTTCACATACTTGTTGTTCAGATCCTGGTCTTCTTCTGGTTTGAGTCACGTAGTATTGTGGTACCACTCAGAAATAGTCAACTAAACCTGGCCACGGTCAATATTTTAGAGGATAACGCATGCTAGGTCTGGGTTAGGTCTGGGACTTGCCCTCATCAGGCTCATAATGTCGCATTCTTCACATACTTGTTGTTCAGATCCCGGTCTTCTTCTGGTTTGAGTCACGTAGTATTGTGGTACCACTCAGAAATAGTCAACTAAACCTGGCCACGGTCAATATTTCAGAGGATAACGCATGCTAGGTCTGGGTTAGGTCTGGGACTTGCCCTCATCAGGCTCATAATGTCGCATTCTTCACATACTTGTTGAGCAGATCCTGGGCTGCTTCTGGTTTGAATCACGTCGTAACGTGATACCACACAGAAGCAGTCAATTGAACCCGGTTTCGATCAATATTTTACAGGATAACGCATGCTAGGTCTGGGTTAGGTCTAGGATTTGCCCTCATCAGGCTCATACAATCGCATATTTCGCATACTTGTTGCCCAGATCCTGGGCTTTTTCTGGTTTGGATCACGTAGTAATATGGTACCACACTAACACAGTCGGCTAAACCTGGTTTCGAACAATATTTTAGAGGATAACGCATCTTAGGCCTGGTTTAAGTCTGGGATTTGCCCTCATCAGGCTCATACTTTCGTATATTTCGGACACATGTTGGCCAGATCCTGGGCTTTGTATGGTTTGTATCACGTAGTAATGTGGTACCACACTGAAACAGTCGATTAAGCCTGGCCACGATCAATATTTTAGAGGATACCGCATGTTAGGTCTAGGTTAGGTCTGGAATATGCTCTCTTCAGGCTCATACTTTCGTATATTTCGCACACTTGTAGACCAGATTGTTGGTTTTCTCTGTTTTGGATCAGGTAGTAATGTGGTACCACACTGGAACAGTCGATTAAACCTGGCCACAATCAATATTTGAGAGGATAACGCATGCTAGGTCTGGGTTAGGTCTGGGGCTTGCCCTCACCAGGCTCATACTTTCGCATTCTTCACATACTTTTTGAACAGATCCTGGTCCCTTTCTGGATTGTATCACGTAGTAATGTGGTACCACACTGAAAGAGTCGATTAAACCTGGTTTCGATTAATATTTTAGAAGATAACGCATGTTAGGTCTAGGTTAGGTCTGGGATTTGCCCTCATCAGGCTCATACAATCGCATTTCTCGCATTCTTGTTGGCCAGATCCTGGTACTTTTCTGGATTGTATCACGTAGTAATGTGGTACCACACTGAAACAGTCGCTAAAACTCGGTTTCGACCAATATTTTAGAGGATAACGCATGTTAAGTTTAGGTTAGGTCTGGAATATGCTCTCTTCAGGCTCATACTTTCGTATATTTCGCACACTTGTAGACCAGATCGTTGGTTTTCTCTGTTTTGGATCAGGTAGTAATGTGGTACCACACTGGAACAGTCGATAAAACCCGGTTTCGATCAATATTTTAGGGGATACGGCATGTTAGGTCTGGGATTTGCCCTCATCAGGCTCATACTTTCGCATTTCTCGCATACTTGTTGGTCAGATCCTGGGCTTTGTATGGTTTGGATCACGTAATAATGTGGTACCACACTGAAACAGTCGATTAAGCTTGGTCTCGATCAATATTTTAGAGGATAACGCATGCTAGGTCTGGGTTAGGTCTGGGGCTTGCCCTCATCAGGCTCATACTTTCGCATTCTTCACATACTTTTTGAACAGATCCTGGTCCCTTTCTGGATTGTATCACGTAGTAATGTGGTACCACACTGAAAGAGTCGATTAAACTTGGTTTCGATTAATATTTTAGAAGATAACGCATGTTAGGTCTAGGTTAGGTCTGGGATTTGCCGTCATCAGGCTCATGCAATCCCATATTTGGCATTCTTGTTGAACAGATCCTGTGTTTTTTCTGGTTTGCATCAGGTAGTAATGTGGTACCACACTGAAACAGTCGATTAAATCGGTTTCGACCACTATTTTAAAGGATAACGCATGTTAAGTCCAGGTTAGGTCTGGAATATGCTCTCATCAGGCTCATACTTTCGTATATTTCGGACACATGTTGGCCAGATCCTGGGCTTTGTATGGTTTGGATCACGTAGTAATGTGGTACCACACTGAAACTGTCCATTAAGCCTGGCCACGATCAATATTTTAGAGGATACCGCATGTTAGGTCTAGGTTAGGTCTGGGATTTGCCGTCATCTGACTCATACAATCGCATGTTTCACATTCTTGTTGGCCAGATCCTGGTCCTATTCTGGATTGTATCACGTAGTAATATGGTACCACACTGAAAGAGTCGATTAAACCTGGTTTCGATCAATATTTTAGAGGATAACGCATTCTAGGTCTAGGTTAGATCTGGGATTTGCCCTCATCAGGCACATACAATCGCATGTTTCACATTCTTGTACGCCAGATCCTGGTCTTCTTCTGGTTTGAATCACGAAGTATTGTGGTACCACACAGAAACAGTCAATTAAACCTGGCCACGATCAATATTTTAGAGGATAACGCATTTTAGGTCTAGGTTAGGTCTGGGATTTGCCATCATCAGACTCATACTTTCGCATTCTTCACATACTTTTTGAACAGATCCTGGTCCCTTTCTGGATTGTATCACTTAGTAATGTGGTACCACACTGAAAGAGTCGATTAAACCTGGTTTCGATTAATATTTTAGAAGATAACGCATGTTAGGTCTAGGTTAGGTCTGGGATTTGCCCTCATCAGGCTCATACAATCGCATTTCTCGCATTCTTGTTGGCCAGATCCTGGTACTTTTCTGGATTGTATCACGTAGTAATGTGGTACCACACAGAAACAGTCGCTAAAACTCGGTTTCGATCAATATTTTAGGGGATACGGCATGTTAGGTCTGGGATTTGCCCTCATCAGGCTCATACAATCGCATATTTCGCATACTTGTTGCCCAGATCCTGGGCTTTTTCTGGTTTGGATCACGTAGTAATATGGTACCACACTAACACAGTCGGCTAAACCTGGTTTCGATCAATATTTTAGAGGATAACGCATCTTAGGCCTGGTTTAAGTCTGGGATTTGCCCTCATCAGGCTCATACTTTCGTATATTTCGGACACATGTTGGCCAGATCCTGGGCTTTGTATGGTTTGGATCACGTAGTAATGTGGTACCACACTGAAACAGTCGATTAATCTCGGTTTCGACCACTATTTTAAAGGATAACGCATGTTAAGTCCAGGTTAGGTCTGGAATATGCTCTCATCAGGCTCATACTTTCGTATATTTCGGACACATGTTGGCCAGATCCTGGGTTTTTTCTGGTTTGGATCACGTAGTAATGTGGTACCACACTGAAACAGTCGATTAAACCTGGCCACAATCAATATTTGAGAGGATAACGCATGCTAGGTCTGGGTTAGGTCTGGGGCTTGCCCTCACCAGGCTCATACTTTCGCATTCTTCACATACTTTTTGAACAGATCCTGGTCCCTTTCTGGATTGTATCACGTAGTAATGTGGTACCACACTGAAAGAGTCGATTAAACCTGGTTTCGATTAATATTTTAGAAGATAACGCATGTTAGGTCTAGGTTAGGTCTGGGATTTGCCGTCATCAGGCTCATGCAATCCCATATTTGGCATTCTTGTTGAACAGATCCTGTGTTTTTTCTGGTTTGCATCAGGTAGTAATGTGGTACCACACTGAAGCAGTCGATTAAATCGGTTTCGACCACTATTTAAAAGGATAACGCATGTTAAGTCCAGGTTAGGTCTGGAATATGCTCTCATCAGGCTCATACTTTCGTATATTTCGGACACATGTTGGCCAGATCCTGGGCTTTGTATGGTTTGGATCACGTAGTAATGTGGTACCACACTGAAACTGTCGATTAAGCCTGGCCACGATCAATATTTTAGAGGATACCGCATGTTAGGTCTAGGTTAGGTCTGGGATTTGCCGTCATCTGACTCATACAATCGCATGTTTCACATTCTTGTTGGCCAGATCCTGGTCCTTTTCTGGATTGTATCACGTAGTAATATGGTACCACACTGAAAGAGTCGATTAAACCTGGTTTCGATCAATATTTTAGAGGATAACGCATGTTAGGTCTAGGTTAGGTCTGGGATTTGCCCTCATCAGGCTCATACAATCGCATTTCTCGCATTCTTGTTGGCCAGATCCTGGTACTTTTCTGGATTGTATCACGTAGTAATGTGGTACCACACTGAAACAGTCGCTAAAACTCGGTTTCGACCAATATTTTAGAGGATAACGCATGTTAAGTTTAGGTTAGGTCTGGAATATGCTCTCTTCAGGCTCATACTTTCGTATATTTCGCACACTTGTAGACCAGATCGTTGGTTTTCTCTGTTTTGGATCAGGTAGTAATGTGGTACCACACTGGAACAGTCGATAAAACCCGGTTTCGATCAATATTTTAGGGGATACGGCATGTTAGGTCTGGGATTTGCCCTCATCAGGCTCATACAATCGCATATTTCGCATACTTGTTGCCCAGATCTTGGGCTTTTTCTGGTTTGGATCACGTAGTAATATGGTACCACACTAACACAGTCGGCTAAACCTGGTTTCGATCAATATTTTAGAGGATAACGCATGCTAGGTCTGGGTTAGGTCTAGGATTTGCCATCATCAGGCTCATACAGTCGCATGTTTCACATTCTTGTTGGCCGGATCCTGGGCTTTTTCTGGTTTGGATCACGTAGTAATATGGTACCACACTAACACATTCGGCTAAACCTGGTTTCGATCAATATTTTAGAGGATAACGCATCTTAGGCCTGGTTTAAGTCTGGTATTTGCCATCATCAGGCTCATACTTTCGCATTTCTCGCATACTTGTTGGCCAGATCCTGGGCTTTGTATGGCTTGGATCACGTAATAATGTGGTACCACACTGAAACAGTCGATTAAGCTTGGTCTCGATCAATATTTTAGAGGATAACGCATGCTAGGTCTGGGTTAGGTCTGGGGCTTGCCCTCATCAGGCTCATAATGTCGCATTCTTCACATACTTGTTGGTCAGATCCTGGTCTTCTTCTGGTTTGAATCACGTAGTATTGTGGTACCACTCAGAAATAGTCAACTAAACCTGGCCACGGTCATTATTTTAGAGGATAACGCATGCTAGGTCTGGGTTAGGTCTGGGATTTGCCCTCATCATACTCATACTTTCGCATTCTTCACATACTTGTTGAACAGATCCTGGTCTGCTTCTGGTTTGGATCACGTCGTAACGTGATACCACACAGAAACAGTCAATTAAGCCTGGCCACGACCAATATTTTAGAGGATAACGCATGCTAGGTCTGGGTTAGGTCTGGGATTTGCCTTCATCAGGCTCATACAATCGCATATTTCGCATTCATGTTGGCCAGATCCTGGTCTTCTTCTGGTTTGAATCACGTAGTATTGTGGCGCCACACAGAAATAGTCAAATAAACCTGGCCACGATCAATATTCTAGAGGATAACGCATGCTAGGTCTGGGTTAGGTCTGGGACTTGCCCTCATCAGGCTCATAATGTCGCATTCTTCACATACTTGTTGGTCAGATCCCGGATTTTTTCTGGTTTGGATCACGTGGTAATATGGTACCACACTAAAACAGTCGAACAAACCTGGTTTCGATCAATATTTTACAGGATAACGCATGTTAGGTCTGGGTTATGTCTGGTATTTGCCATCGTCAGGCTCATACTTTCGCATTTCTCGCATACTTGTAGGCCAGATCCTGGTGTTCTTCTGGTTTGAATCACGTAGTATTGTGGTACCACACAGAAACAGTCAATTAAGCCTGGCCACGATCAATATTTTAGGGGATAACGCATGTTAGGTCTAGGTTAGGTCTGGGATTTGCCGTCACCAGGCTCATGCAATCCCATATTTGGCATTCTTGTTGAACAGAACCTGTGTTTTTTCTGGTTTGCATCAGGTAGTAATGTGGTACCACACTGAAACAGTCGATTAAACTCGGTTTCGACCACTATTTTAGAGGATAACGCATGTTAAGTCCAGGTTAGGTCTGGAATATGCTCTCATCAGGCTCATACTTTCGTATATTTCGGACACATGTTGGCCAGATCCTGGGCTTTGTATGGTTTGGATCACGTAGTAATGTGGTACCACACTGAAACAGTCGGCTTAACCTGGTTTCGATCAATATTTTAGAGGATAACCCATGTTAGGTTTGGGTTAAGTCTGGTATTTGCCATCATCAGGCTCATACTTTCGCATTATTCACATACTTGATGGCCAGATCCTGGGTTTTCTCTGGTTTAGTTCAGGTAGTAATGTGGTACCACACTGGAACAGTCGATTAAACCCGGTTTCGATGAATATTTTACAGGATAACGCATGCTAGGTCTGGGTTAGGTCTAGGATTTGCCCTCATCAGGCTCATACAATCGCATATTTCGCATACTTGTTGCCCAGATCCTGGGCTTTTTCTGGTTTGGATCACGTAGTAATATGGTACCACACTAACACAGTCGGCTAAACCTGGTTTCGATCAATATTTTAGAGGATAACGCATGTTAGGTCTAGGTTAGATCTGGGATTTGCCCTCATCAGGCTCATACAATCGCATATTTCACATTCTTGTAGGCCAGATCCTGGTGTTCATCTGGTTTGAATCACGTAGTATTGTGGTACCACACAGAAACAGTCATTTAAGCCTGGCCACGATCTATATTTTAGAGGATACCGCATGTTAGGTCTAGGTTAGGTCTGGGATTTGCCGTCATCTGACTCATGCAATCGCATATTTCGCATTCTTGTTGAACAGATCCTGGGTTTTTTTCTGGTTTGGATCAGGTAGTAATGTGGTACCACACTGGAACAGTCGATAAAACCCGGTTTCGATCAATATTTTAGGGGATACGGCATGTTAGGTCTAGGTTAGGTCTGGGATTTGCCCTCATCAGGCTCATACAACCGCATATTTCGCATTCTTGTTGGCCAGATCCTGCCCTTCTTCTGGTTCGAATCTCGTAGTATTGTGGTACCACACAGAAACAGTCAATTAAACCTGGCCACGATCAATATTGGAGAGGATAACGCATGCTAGGTCTGGGTTAGGTCTGGGGCTTGCCCTCACCAGGCTCATACTTTCGCATTCTTCACATACTTGTTGAACAGATCCTGGGTTTTTTTCTGGTTTGGATCAGGTAGTAATGTGGTACCACACTGGAACAGTCGATAAAACCCGGTTTCGATCAATATTTTAGGGGATACGGGATGTTAGGTCTAGGTTAGGTCTGGGATTTGTCCTCATCAGGCTCATGCAATCGCATATTTCGCATTCTTGTTGGCCAGATCCTTTTTTTTTTTTTTTTTTTTTTTGTCGTGGGGAAAATCTTCGAAAGACTCCCTCCCACCTCCTTGGGGAGAGGTGGGAGGGGTGTGTGGGATTCCCCGCGCCCGTACAACGACTGGCGCGGGACCTACCCACTAAAAACCCCACGGTGACCCTTCGGCACGCTTTGGGAGGATACCGGGAATCGCTCGAAGCATTCTTCCGGTATCCTCCCCGTGCCCGCGCTTTCGCGCCCATCCCCCGGGGGGACAATCGGTCCCCCCATTAGACACACTGCCTCATAGCGGCGGGACGGTTGGCCAGATCCTGGTCCTTTTCTGGATTGTATCACGTAGTAATGTGGTACCACACTGAAACAGTCGATTAAGCCTGGTTTCGATCAATATTGTAGAGAATAACGCATGTCATGTCTAGGTTAGTTCTGGTATTTGCCGTCATCAGGCTCATGCAATCGCATATTTCGCATTCTTGTTGGCCAGATCCTGGTCCTTTTCTGGATTGTATCACGTAGTAATGTGGTACCACACTGAAAGTGTCGATGAAACCTGGTTTCGATTAATATTTTCGAAGATAACGCATGTTAGGTCTAGGTTAGGTCTGGGATTTGCCCTCATCAGGCTCATCCAACCGCATATTTCGCATACTTGTTGAACACATCCTGGTCTGCTTCTGGTTTGAATCACGTAGTAACGGGATACCACACAGAAACAGTCAATTAAGCCTGGCCACGACCAAAATTTTAGAGGATAACGCATGCTAGGTCTGGGCTAGTTCTGGGATTGGCCCTCATCAGACCCATACTTTCGCAATCTTCACATACTTTTTGAGCAGATCCTGGGTTTTTTGTGGTTTTCCATCACGTAGTAATGTGCTATCACACTAAAACAGTCGACTAAACCTTGTTCCGATCAATATTTTACAGGATAACGCATGCTAGGTCTAGGTTAGGTCTGGGATTTGCTCTCATCAGGCTCATAATATCGCATTATTCACATACTTGTTTGCCAGATCCTGGGTTTTCTCTGGTTTGGTTCAGGTAGTGATGTGGTACCACACTGAAACAGTCGATAAAACTCGGTTTCGACCAATATTTTAGAGGATAACGCATGTTAAGTCTAGGTTAGGTCTGGAATATGCTCTCTTCAGGCTCATACTTTCGTATATTTCGCACACTTGTAGACCAGATCGTTGGACTTTTCTGGTTTGGACCACGTAGTAATGTGGTACCACACTGAAACAGTCAATAAAACCTGGCCAGGATCAATATTTTAGAGGGTAACGCATGTTAGGTCTGGGTTAGGTCTGGGATTTGCCCTCATCAGACCCATACTTTCGCATTCTTCACATACTTGTTGAACAGATCCTGGGTTTTTTCTGGTTTGGATCACGTAGTAATGTGGTACCACACTGAAACAGTCGATTAAGCCTGGTTTCGATCAATATTTTAGAGAATAACGCATGTTAGGTCTAGTTTAGGACTGGGATTTGCCCTCATCAGGCTCATACAATCACATATTTCGCATTCTTGTTGGCCAGATCCTGCTCTTCTTCTGGTTTGAATCACGTAGTATTGTGGTACCACTCAGAAATAGTCAATTAAACCTGGCCACGGTCTATATTTTAGAGGATAACGCATGCTAGGTCTGGGTTAGGTCTGGGATTTGCCCTCATCAGACTCATACCTTCGCATTCTTCACATACTTGTTGAACAGATCCTGGTCTGCTTCTGGTTTAAATCACGTAGTAACGGGTTACCACACAGAAACAGTCAATTAAGCCTGGCCACGACCAATATTTTAGAGAATAACGCATGCTAGGTGTGGGTTAGGTCTAGGATTTGCCCTCATCAGACTCACACTTACGCATTCTTCACATACTTGTTGAACAGATCCTGGTCTGCTTCTGGTTTGAATCACGTAGTAACGGGTTACCACACAGAAACAGTCAATTAAGCCTGGCCACGACCAATATTTTAGAGGATAACGCATGCTAGGTCTGGGCTAGGTCTGGGATTTGCCCTCATCAGACCCATACTTTCGCAATCTTCACATACTTTTTGAGCAGATCCTGGGTTTTTTCTGGTTTGTATCACGTAGTAATGTGCTATCACACTAAAACAGTCGACTAAACCTTGTTCCGATCAATATTTTACAGGATAACGCATGTTAGGTCTAGCTTAGGTCTGGGATTTGCTCTCATCAGGCTCATAATATCGCATTATTCACGTACTTGTTGGCCAGATCCTGGGTTTTCTCTGGTTTGTATCAGGTAGTAATGTGGTACCACGCTGGAACAGTCGATTAAACCCGGTTTCGATCAATATTTTACAGGATAACGCATGCTAGGTGTGGGTTAGGTCTAGGATTTGCCCTCATCAGGCTCATATAATCGCATATTTCGCATACTTGTTGCCCAGATCCCGGGCTTTTTCTGGTTTGGATCACGTAGTAATATGGTACCACACTAACACAGTCGGCTAAACCTGGTTTCGATCAATATTTTAGAGGATAACGCATGTTAAGTCTGGGTTAAGTCTGGTATTTGCCATCATCAGGCTCATACTTTCGCATTTCTCGCATACTTGTTGGCCAGATCCTGGGCTTTGTATGGTTTGGATCACGTAGTAATGTGGTACCACTATGAAACAGTCGATTAAGCCTGGTCTCGATCAATATTTTAGAGGATAACGCATGCTAGGTCTGGGTTAGGTCTGGGACTTGCCCTCATCAGGCTCATAATGTCACATTCTTCACATACTTGTTGAACAGATCCTGGGCTGCTTCTGGTTTGAATCACGTCGTAACGTGATACCACACAGAAACAGTCAATTAAGCCTGGCCACGACCAATATTTTAGAGGATAATGCATGCTAGGTCTGGGTTAGGTCTGGGATTTGCCTTCATCAGGCTCATACAATCGCATATTTCGCATTCATGTTGGCCAGATCCTGGTCTTCTTCTGGTTTGAATCACGTAGTATTGTGGTGCCACACAGAAATAGTCAAATAAACCTGGCCACGATCAATATTCTAGAGGATAACGCATGCTAGGTCTGGGTTAGGTCTGGGACTTTCCCTCATCAGGCTCATAATGTCGCATTCTTCACATACTTGTTGAACAGATCCTGGGCTGCTTCTGGTTTGAATCACGTCGTAACGTGATACCACACAGAAACAGTCAATTAAGCCTGGCCACGACCAATATTTTAGAGGATAACGCATGCTAGGTGTGGGTTAGGTCTAGGATTTGCCCTCATCAGGCTCATACAATCGCATATTTCGCATACTTGTTGCCCAGATCCCGGGCTTTTTCTGGTTTGGATCACGTAGTAATATGGTACCACACTAACACAGTCGGCTAAACCTGGTTTCGATCAATATTTTAGAGGATAACGCATGTTAAGTCTGGGTTAAGTCTGGTATTTGCCATCATCAGGCTTATACTTTCGCATTTCTCGCATACTTGTTGGCCAGATCCTGGGCTTTGTATGGTTTGGAGCACGTAGTAATGTGGTACCACTCTGAAACAGTCGATTAAGCCTGGTCTCGATCAATATTTTAGAGGATAACGCATGCTAGGTCTGGGTTAGGTCTGGGACTTGCACTCATCTGGCTCATACAATCGCATATTTCGCATTCTTGTTGGATAGATCCTGGTCTTCTTCTGGATTGAATCACGTAGTATTGTGGTACCACACAGAAACAGTCAATTTAGCCTGGCCACGACCAATATTTTAGAGGATAACGCATGCTAGGTCTGGGTTAGGTCTGGGACTTGCACTCATCAGGCTCATACAATCGCATATTTCGCATACTTCTTGCCCAGATCCCGGGCTTTTTCTGGTTTGGATCACGTAGTAATATGGTACCACACTAACACAGTCGGCTAAACCTGGTTTCGATCAATATTTTACAGGATAACGCATGTTAGGTCTAGGTTAGCTCTGGGATTTGCCCTCATCAGGCTCATACAATCGCATATTTCACATTCTTGTTGGCCAGATCCTGGTCTTCTTCTGGATTGAATCACGTAGTATTGTGGTACCACACAGAAACAGGCAATTAAGCCTGGCCACGATCAATATTTTAGAGGATAACGCATGCTAGGTCTGGGTTAGGTCTGGGACTTGCACTCATCTGGCTCATACAATCGCATATTTCGCATTCTTGTTGGCCAGATCCTGGTCCTTTTCTGGATTGTATCACGTAGTAATGTGGTACCACACTGAAAGAGTCGATGAAACCTGGTTTCGATAAATATTTTAGAAGATAACGCATGTTAGGTCTAGGTTAGGTCTGGGATTTGCCCTCATCAGGCTCATACAACCGCATATTTCGCATTCTTGTTGGCCAGATCCTGCTCTTCTTCTGGTTTGAATCACGTAGTATTGTGGTACCACTCAGAAATAGTCAATAAAACCTGGCCACGGTCTATATTTTAGAGGATAACGCATGCTTGGTCTGGGTTAGGTCTGGGATTTGCCCTCATCAGACCCATACTTTCGCAATCTTCTCATACTTTTTGAGCAGATCCTGGTCCCTTTCTGGATTGTATCACGTAGTAATGTGGTACCACACTGAAAGAGTCGATGAAACCTGGTTTCGATTAATATTTTAGAAGATAACGCATGTTAGGTCTAGGTTAGGTCTGGGATTTGCCCTCATCAGGCTCATACAATCGCATATTTCGCATTCTTGTTGGACAGATCCTGCTCTTCTTCTGGTTTGAATCACGTAGTATTGTGGTACCACTCAGAAGTAGTCAATTAAACCTGGCCACGGTGTATATTTTAGAGGATAACGCATGCTAGGTGTGGGTTAGGTCTAGGATTTGCCCTCATCAGACTCACACTTACGCATTCTTCACATACTTGTTGAACAGATCCTGGTCTGCTTCTGGTTTGAATCACGTAGTAACGGGTTACCACACAGAAACAGTCAATTAAGGCTGGCCACGAACAATATTTTAGAGGACAACGCATGCTAGGTCTGCGCTAGGTCTGGGATTTGCCCTCATCAGACCCATACTTTCGCAATCTTCACATACTTTTTGAGCAGATCCTGGGTTTTTTCTGGTTTATATCACGTAGTAATGTGCTATCACACTAAAACAGTCGACTAAACCGTGTTCCGATCAATATTTTACAGGATAACGCATGTTAGGTCTGGGCTAAGTCTGGTATTTGCCATCATCAGGCTCATACTTTCACATTTCTCGCATACTTGTTGGCCAGATCCTGGGCTTTGTATGGTTTGGATCACGTAGTAATGTGGTACCACACTGAAACAGTCGATTAAGCCTGGTCTCGATCAATATTTTAGAGGATAACGCATGCTAGGTCTGGGTTAGGTCTGGGACTTGCACTCATCTGGCTCATACAATCGCATATTTCGCATTCTTGTTGGATAGATCCTGGTCTTCTTCTGGATTGAATCACGTAGTATTGTGGTACCGCACAGAAACAGTCAATTAAATATGGCCACGATCAATATTTTAGAGGATAACGCATGTTAGGTACAGGTTAGGTCTGGGATTTGCCGTCATCTGGCTCATGCAATCGCATATTTCGCATTCTTGTGGGCCAGATCCTGTCCCTCTTCTGGATTGTATCACGTAGTATTGTGGTACCACACAGAAACAGTCAATTAAACCTGGCCACGATCAATATTTGAGAGGATAACGCATGCTAGGTCTGGGTTAGGTCTGGGTCTTGCCCCCACCAGGCTCATACTTTCGCATTCTTCACATACTTGTTGAACAAATCCTGGGTTTTTTTCTGGTTTGGATCAGGTAGTAATGTGGTACCGCACTGAAAGAGTCGATGAAACCTGGTTTCGATTAATATTTTAGAAGATAACGCATGTTA
The DNA here is from genome assembly GCF_051014445.1 of Colletes latitarsis. NCBI lineage: Eukaryota > Metazoa > Arthropoda > Insecta > Hymenoptera > Colletidae > Colletes > Colletes latitarsis. The sequence goes on from NW_027488366.1 coordinate 36,639,744, forward strand.
GGTCTAGGTTAGGTCTGGGATTTGCCGTCATCAGGCTCATGCAATCGCATATTTCGCATTCTTGTTGGCCTGATCCTGGTCCTTTTCTGGATTGTATCACGTAGTAATGTGGTACCACACTGAAAGAGTCGATGAAACCTGGTTTCGATTAATATTTTAGAAGATAACGCATGTTAGGTCAAGGTTAGGTCTGGGATTTGCCCTCATCAGGCTCATACAACCGCATATTTCGCATTCTTGTTGGCCAGATCCTGCTCTTCTTCTGGTTTGAATCACGTAGTATTGTGGTACCACTCAGAAATAGTCAATAAAACCTGGCCACGGTCTATATTTTAGAGGATAACGCATGCTTGGTCTTGGTTAGGTCTGGGATTTGCCCTCATCAGACCCATACTTTCGCAATCTTCTCATACTTTTTGAGCAGATCCTGGTCCCTTTCTGCATTGTATGACGTAGTAATGTGGTACCACACTGAAAGAGTCGATGAAACCTGGTTTCGATTAATATTTTAGAAGATAACGCATGTTAGGTCTAGGTTAGGTCTGGGATTTGCCCTCATCAGGCTCATGCAATCGCATATTTCGCATTCTTGTTGGACAGATCCTGCTCTTCTTCTGATTTGAATCACGTAGTATTGTGGTACCACTCAGAAGTAGTCAATTAAACCTGGCCACGGTGTATATTTTAGAGGATAACGCATGCTAGGTCTGGGTTAGGTCTGGGATTTGCCCTCATCAGACTCATACTTACGCATTCTTCACATACTTGTTGAACAGATCCTGGTCTGCTTCTGGTTTTAATCACGTAGTAACGGGATACCACACAGAAACTGTCAATTAAGCCTGGCCACGACCAATGTTTTAGAGGATAACGCATGCTACGTCTGGGCTAGGTCTGGGATTTGCCCTCATCAGACCCATACTTTCGCAATCTTCACATACTTGTTGCCCAGATCCTGGGTTTTTTCTGGTTTGTATAACGTAGTAATGTGCTATCACACTAAAACAGTCCACTAAACCTTGTTCCGATCAATATTTTACAGGATAACGCATGTTAGGTCTAGGTTAGGTCTGGGATTTGCTCTCATCAGGCTCATAATATCGCATTATTCACATACTTGTTGGCCAGATCCTGGGTTTTCTCTGGTTTGGATCAGGTAGCAATGTGGTACCACACTGGAACAGTCGATTAAACCCGGTTTCGATCAATATTTTACAGGATTACGCATGCTAGGTCTGGGTTAGGTCTAGGATTTGCCCTCATCAGGCTCATACAATCGCATATTTCGCATACTTGTTGCCCAGATCCTGGGCTTTGTATGGTTTGGATCACGTAGTAATGTGGTACCACACTGAAACAGTCGATTAAGCCTGGTCTCGACAATATTTTAGAGGATAACGCATGCTAGGTCTGGGTTAGGTCTGGGACTTGCCCTCATCAGGCTCATAATGTCGCATTCTTCACATACTTGTTGGTCAGATCCTGGTCCTTTTCTGGATTGTATCACGTAGTAATGTGGTACCACACTGAAAGAGTCGATGAAACCTGGTTTCGATTAATATTTTAGAAGATAACGCATGTTAGGTCTAGGTTAGGTCTGGGATTTGCCCTCATCAGGCTCATAATCTCGCATTATTCACATACTTGTCGGCCAGATCCTGGGTTTTCTCTGGTTTGAATCAGGTAGTAATGTGGTACCACACTGGAGCAGTCGATTAAACCCGGTTTCGATCAATATTTTACAGGATAACGCATGCTAGGTCTGGTTTCGGTCTAGGATTTGCCCTCATCAGGCTCATACAATCGCATATTTCGCATACTTGTTGCCCAGACCCTGGGCTTTTTCTGGTTTGGATCACGTAGTAATATGGTACCACACTAACACAGTCGGCTAAACCTGTTTTCGATCAATATTTTAGAGGATGACGCATGTTAGGTCTGGGTTAGGTCTGGGACTTGCCCTCATCAGGCTCATACTTTTTTTTTTTTTTTTTTTTTTGTCGTGGGGAAAATCTTCGAAAGACTCCCTCCCACCTCCTTGGGGAGAGGTGGGAGGGGTGTGTGGGATTCCCCGCGCCCGTACAACGACAGGCGCGGGACCTACCCACTAAAAACCCCACGGTGACCCTTCGGCACGCTTTGGGAGGATACCGGGAATCGCTCGAAGCATTCTTCCGGTATCCTCCCCGTGCCCGCTCTTTCGCGCCCATCCCCCGGGGGGACAATCGGTCCCCCCAGTAGACACACTGCCTCATAGCGGCGGGACGGGGCCACTCTATCCCGCCGCTATCCGTCCCGGGGCCGCGTTTAGTGGCGGCTGCGAGCCCCAACTCGCAACCGCCCGCGACCCCGTTTCCACCCCTCGGCGGCCGGGCGTTCATGGCCGCACCAGACCGCCGAGGGTGCCTCCCCTTGCGTCGGACCGATAGGGGGAGGCACTCCTACCCCCAACAGGTCCGACCCAGCGCCGCCTGGCGGGAGGAGGGTCCCCTCAGGACCCCCCTCCCAGCCTAGGTCATCCGCCACGCCGAGGCGGCCGCCCGCGACGCCTCGCGACCGGGCGACGACCTCGGGCCACCGCACGAGCGCGAGCTTCAGCGGCGCGCTGAAGCTCGCGCTCCCTCCCCGCGGCCTCCTTCTGCAACATTACGTTCTCGCAGAAGGAGGCCACGGCCCTCCACTTCTCCTCGCTGCCGAGCATGGCGCGCACCACGCCCGGCAGCGAGACATCCCGCCCGACGACGCCGACCAGGACACGGCGCTCCCCCTCCCACGCGGGGCATACCTTCAGGGTATGATCCGCCGTGTCCTGCTCAGTGTCGCAGTGGCAGCAACGCGCCGTCGGCTCCTTCCCTATCCGGCACAGGTATCTTCCGAAGCTGCCATGCCCGGAAAATACCTGTGCCAGCCGGTAGGTGAGGCTGCCATGGCCTCTGTCCAGCCACTCCTTCAGGAGTGGCCGAACAGCCCCGACAGTCCGGTGCCCCGCGGTTGGCAGAGCCAGCCGCTCTTGCCACGCGAGCAACACGGACTGCCGGGCCTGGCGCTTCAAATCGCCCCAAGCAGGTTCCTGCCCGCCCGGGACCGCCCCCACCCCCGCGCGACGGTCGACGCGGTGCCGGTACATCACCGCGTGCGACCGCGCGAGCAGGTCCATGGGCGGCATCCCCGCTAGAACCGTCGCCGCCCCATGTGACATGGTCCGATACCCGCGGACGACCCTGAGCGCCATGCGCCTCTGCACCCGACGCAGCATAGTCATGCTGCGCCGGGAGGCAGCCAGGTCGTCCGCCCAGACGGGGGCCCCGTATAGGGCCACCGACTGGACCATTGCCACATAGAGGCGACGAACTCGGCCCGCCGGGCCCCCCAGGTTGGGCAGGATCCGGCCCAGAGCCGCGACTATCCTTTCCAACCGGGGGACCAGGCAGCGGAAATGCTCCTCGAAACGCCAGTGGCCATCGAGGATCAGGCCTAGATACCTGATCTGGGGCTTCACCTCGATGTCAGCCCCACCCACCCGGATCAGAGGGGGTGGCGGATCCTGCCGAGGTGAATGAAACGCAATCACCTCGGTCTTATGGACCGCCACCGTCATCCCCATCCCCCTGATCCGGTCGACGACGCGTTGCGACCCCTCCTCCGCGCGACGCATGGCCCTCCCCCAGTGCGCCCCGACGGCCAGCACCAGTGTGTCATCCGCATAACACACCGTGCTGACGCCGTCGGGGAGGCCGGCCCGCAACACCGAGTCGTACGCGATGTTCCACAGGAGTGGCCCGAGGACCGACCCCTGCGGAACACCGCAGTACACCTCCCTCCGCATATCACCATCCCGGCCCGGATACTCGATCCACCTGCCGCGGAGATAATCCCCGACGACCGCCCTGAGACAAGGGGGGACTCGATGATATTCGAGTCCCCTCCTTATCTCTTCCCAGGGGAGGGTGTTGAAGGCATTGGCAATATCCAAGGATATTGCCAATGCCACCCCTCCCCGGGAGACGGCCGCCTCCGAGAGGGCCCTCACACGACCTATCGCGTCGATAGTCGATCGGCCCCCCCGGAAACCGAACTGGCAGTCGGCCAGACCGGGATCACCCCGCGACAGGTGCTCGACGAGGCGGGCAGCAATCACACGCTCGAAGAGCTTGCCCACCTCGTCGAGGAGACAAATGGGCCGGTATGCGGAGGGAGACTCCGCGGGCCGACCCTCCTTCCGGAGGAGGACCATCCTCGCCACCTTCCAACTGGGGGGGAATCGCCCGTCCCTCAGGCAGCGGTCGAACAACCGCCTGAGGTCGGCCCCAAGGACGCCCTGGGTCAAGACCCAAACCCGGCCGGGCACACCATCCGGACCCGGGGCCGTGTTACGAACCCCGAGCCGTCTGATGGCCGCTGCCAGCTCCTCCTGCGTGACCCCCAGCTCGGCCGTCCACTCCACTGGGACAGCCGCCGCCGCCGGAGGACGCGGTCCCCTCTCCCCAATTGGGAAGAGTGTATTGACCACGTCCTCCAGCAGCCGGGGGTCAAGACCCTCGGTGACGGGGGGCGCCCACGGGCGGAGCTTATTCAGCACCACCTTATATGGGCGCCCCCATGGATCGTCATGAAGGGTCTGGAGGAGCTCCTTCCATGCCCGGGTCTTGGCCCGTTTGATGGCGACCTGCAGAGCAACCCGCGCCACGCGGTATGCTCCATACAGGTCATCAGCTGCCCTCGCTCGCGCCACGCCGTCGCCTGTACGTTGACGACGGCGCGCGCGGGTGTACTGGCGTCGGGCGCGGACACTGGCGTCTCGCATTTCCGCGATCGCGGCCGACCACCAGTACACCGCCCGGCGAGGAGAAGCCCGCCCGACCCGGGGCATCGCTGCGTCACATATGTTCGCGACCATCCCCCCGTGCCGGGCGACCTCCGCCTCTATACTCGGCAACTCGGCCGCCCCCTGCGGCCAAGTTGCAGCGAGGGCAGCTGCCATCAGGGCGTCCTTGTCCAGGCGCCGAAGCGCCCAGCGGCGTGGTGGGGTGCCACGCAGGCGGCCGTGTCGGGATGCACTCGCGGCGGCAGAGACCTCCATCCGGATGTACCGGTGATCGGAGAGTGTCTCTGCCCCCGCGACCACGTGCCAACCCGACACCATGCGCACGGCGTTGGGGGTCGCGAATCCAACATCCACGATGGACCCCCCATATCGCCGCACGCATGTGTGCTCCGACCCCCGGTTCAATACCCGGAGGTCGAGCCCCGCCGCCCAATCGCCCAGGATCCCGCCGCGAACGGAGGTCCTGGGGGATCCCCAAGCCACCGACTTGGCATTAAAATCCCCCAGGACCAGCACCGGCCGGGCCGCGTAGCGCTGCACGCATGCCGCGACCTCGGCCAAGTACAGCTCGAACGCAGCGTGACCGCTACGGGGCGAAATGTAGCACCCCACCACAGCGACTCCCCCCCAGTCCACGGCGACGAATCCCCGACCGCGCTCCAACAAGGAGAACGGTGGGGACCCGTCGCCCCCTCCCCATACCGTCGCCACCAAGCCGTCCGCGTCGCCCACCCAATGAGGGTGATCAGGGACGCGGTACGGCTCGGCGGCGACCGCCAGGCCATCCCCCCACTCCGCGAGGACTTGGGACATCAAGTCCTGTGCCGCGCGGCAGTGGTTGAGGTTGGCCTGGAGGAGGAGGCGGGGCGGCATTAATTAATGGCCGCGCCAGCCTCCTCCCGGCCGTCCGTCCCCGTAGCACCGTCCACCTCCATGGAGGACGATGCCACCGCCCTTGGCACCGGAGCCGGTGCAGCCCGCCTCTTCCTCTCCTTCCGGGAGGGGGGGGAGCACTTCTTGCTCCCCACCCTGTGATCGGCTGGCCTCACCATGTCCGCACACAGCGGGCAGTGGGGGGCCGCCGAGCACTGGCTCGCACGGTGCTCTTTGGCACCGCAGCGGTAACACTGACCGCTGCGGTCCACCGGCGAGGTGCACCACTGCCTCACGTGCCCCAATTCGAGGCAGCGGTGACACTGGAGCGGGCGCGGCGCGAGGATTTCCACTCGCGCCGAAACCCACCCCACCAACACCCTCCCGGATTCCGCCACCTTACGGGCGGCGGAGAGGGGGCGCCGGGCCCACACCGACCCGAGGCCGGAGGGCGACCTGCGGATCTCTCCGATCCGCAGGTCCTCCACAGGACAGTCCCCCGCCCTCGCAAGGGCACGGGACACATCCTGTGCGCTGACCGAGTCGTCCAGCCCACAAACACGCATCTCCGTGCGCTTCGTGGGCCGGGCGACCCGGACACCTCGCTCGCCCAGCTGCTCCCGGAGCCTCTGGGCGAGACGATCCGCCTTCGCGCCGCCTTCTGCACCGGGGATCTCCAGCAAGAGACCCCCAGTCACGGCCCTCTTCGCCCTCACGGAGGCGATGCCCAGCTCTTCCAGGGAGATATTCTCCCTGGCGAGCCGCATCGCCTCCGCGAGGGTCAGGTCGCCCCCCTGCGCAACGGTCAGCGTCACCGCTGCCGTTTTTGGAGGACGACCTGGTCGTGCCTTCCCGACCTTCGCGGCCTTTACCTTGGCCGCCGGCGGCGGAGGCGGAGGCTGCGGTTGCGAGGCCTTCCTCGCCGCCCGCTTCGCCTTCCGCCCCACCACCTCACTCCACGCCACCCCCCCTTGGGAGGGTGCTGTGGAGGACGCGACCACCGCGACCACGGGTACACCACCCCCCTTGGGGGTCGCGACCCGGGGCCCTGGTGCCGCAACGCTGGGCGGAGCCTTCACTCCGCCCTTCTTTGCCTTCCCCGACTGTACCGGAACAGGTCGGGGAGGCACCGCCTTCCTGCTGACCGCTCTTCCGGCGAGGAGCTCCTCCCGGAAGGCGGCCAGCTTGCCATCAATCATGTCCCCAATCCTCTTCAGAAGATCGTCTTCTGAGGAGGATGGGGACTTCTTCACGGGCGGAGTGCGGGTGGAGGGGCCCGCGGTGCCCCGCACCACTGCCGCCGCACTCCGATTATTTACCTCCGCCGAGGGACGCGGCGGTGGAGGAGGAGGGAGGATGGGAGGGAGGGCCGCGCTGTTCCACAGCGCCTCTGCCCTCCTCCTCCCCTGTCGCTCCTCCTCCAACAGGAGCTGCAGACGGGCGTTCCGCCCTCTGAGCTCCCGCGCCGCCTCCCTCATTTCCTCCGCCGCGGCCTTCAGGGCCTCCGCGCCACCGCTTTTCTGCCCCTTAAAGGCGCAGGCAGCGGCGACTTTCTCCACCCGCCTCAGGGACGAGGAGATCCTCTCCGATATCTCCTCGGTCACCTCGTCCCTGAGGCAACTCAGCCTCACCGACGGGCTCATCGCCCCGCCCACCTCGACGACGGCCTGCCCCGTCCTCTTCCTCTTAGAGTCTATGTGGCTCGTGCTGGAGGAGAAGGACGAGACCGACGCCGTCTCGTCGTCCTCCTCCACCCTCCACGAAGCCGGACCTGGCGCTGAGTGGGGCGCGAGCACCGCCACCCTAACCCCAACCCCGTCTCCGTCCTCCCCAACCGACAAAACCCGCCCCATCCCCATTTTATTTTCTGTGTCCATAACAATCCCACGCGATGGTCGGAAATAAAGGCCCACCCGGGCAGAGCCGCCTTACCCGGGTAAGCCTAATACTCCGGGGGTTCGGCAGGTTCCCCGGAGGTGGTCGCTTGGGATTGGGCCTTCTCCCCCAACCATGCATCCCATCGCCGCGCACCATAGCTTAGGATTGGAGGGCGATTTTATAGAGTCGCCATACTCGTGGCCCAGGCGGTTAAGCCAAGACCCCCGTTCCTCCTGCCGTCACGTACCATTCACAAAACCAATAGGGAATTGTGAATGGGTCGTTGTGACGACCAACAGGAGGCTTACGGTGTGTGTATGACTCGGGTACCCCGGGTTCGTTAAGCCCGTACTGCAGCTGAAAGGCTGGCAGACCCTGAGGGGATCAGGCTCATACTTACGTATTCTTCACATACTTTTTGAACAGATCCTGGTCCCTTTCTGGATTGTATCACGTAGTAATGTGGTACCACACTGAAAGAGTCGATTAAACCTGGTTTCGATCAATATTTTAGAGGATAACGCATGTTAGGTCTAGGTTATGTCTGGGATTTGCCCTCATCAGGCTCATACAATCGCATATTTCACATTCTTGTTGCCCAGATCCTGGTCTTCTGGTTTGAATCACGTAGTATTGTAGTACCACACAGAAATAGTCAATTAAACATGGTCTCGATCAATATTTTAGAGGATAACGCATGCTAGGTCTGGGTTAGGTCTGGGATTTGCCTTCATCAGGCTCATACAATCGCATATTTCGCATTCATGTTGGCCAGATCCTGGCCTTCTTCTGGTTTGAATCACGTAGTATTGTGGTGCCACACAGAAATAGTCAAATAAACCTGGCCGCGATCAATATTCTAGAGGATAACGCATGCTAGGTCTGGGTTAGGTCTAGGACTTGCACTCATCTGGCTCATGCTTTCGCAATCTTCACATAGTTCATGAACAGATCCTGGACTTCTTGTGGTTCGAATCACGTAGTATTGTGGTACCACACAGAAACAGTCAATTAAGCCTGGCCACGATCAATATTTTAGAGGATAACGCATGCTAGGTCTGGGTTAGGTCTGGGACTTGCACTCATCTGGCTCATACAATCGCATATTTCGCATTCATGTTGGCCAGATCCTGGCCTTCTTCTGGTTTGAATCACGTAGTATTGTGGTGCCACACAGAAATAGTCAAATAAACCTGGCCGCGATCAATATTCTAGAGGATAACGCATGCTAGGTCTGGGTTAGGTCTGGGACTTGCCCTCATCAGGCTCATAATGTCGCATTCTTCACATACTTGTTGGTCAGATCCATGATTTTTTCTGGTTTGGATCACGTGGTAATATGGTACCACACTAAAACAGTCGAGCAAACCTGGTTTCGATCAATATTTTAGAGGATAACGCATGTTAGGTCTGGGTTAAGTCTGGTATTTGCCATCGTCAGGCTCATACTTTCGCATTTCTCGCATACTTGTTGAACAGATCCTGGTGTTCTTCTGGTGTGAAACACGTAGCAACGTGGTACGACACAGAAACAGTCAATTAAGCCTGGCCACGATCAGCATTTTAGAGGATACCGCATGTTAGGTCTAGTTTAGGTCTGGGATTTGCCGTCATCTGGCTCATGCAATCGCATATTTCACATTCTTGTAGGCCAGATCCTGGTGTTCTTCAGTTTTGAATCACGTAGTATTGTGGTACCACACAGAAACAGTCAATTAAGCCTGGCCACGATCAATATTTTAGGGGATAATGCATGTTAGGTCTAGGTTAGGTCTGGGATTTGCCGTCATCAGGCTCATGCAAACCCATATTTGGCATTCTTGTTGAACAGATCCTGTGTTTTTTCTGGTTTGCATCAGGTAGTAATGTGGTACCACACTGAAACAGTCGATTAAACTCGGTTCCGACCACTATTTTAGGGGATAACGCATGTTAAGTCCAGGTTAGGTCTGGAATATGCACTCATCAGGCCCATACTTTCGTATATTTCGGACACATGTTGGCCAGATCCTGGGCTTTGTATGGCTTGGATCACGTAGTAATGTGGTACCACACTGAAACAGTCGATTAAACCTGGTTTCGACCAATATTTCAGAGGATAACGCATGTTAGGTCTAGGTTAGATCTGGGATTTGCCCTCATCAGGCTCATACAATCGCATGTTTCACATTCTTCTTGGCCAGATTCTGGTCTTCTTCAGGACTGAATCACGTAGTATTGTGGTACCACACAGAAACAGTCAATTAAACCTGGCCACGATCAATATTTTAGAGGATCACGCATGATAGGTCTGGGTTAGGTCTGAGACTTGCCCTCACCAGGCTCACACTTTCGCATTCTTCACATACTTGTTGAACAGATCCTGGGTTTTTTCTGGTTTGGATCAGGTAGTAATGTGGTACCACACTGGAACAGTCGATAAAACCCGGTTTCGATCAATATTTTAGGGGATACGGCATGTTAGGTCTAGGATAGGTCTGGGATTTGCCCTCATCAGGCTCATGCAATCGCATATTTCGCATTCTTGTTGGCCAGTTCCTGGTCCTTTTCTGGATTGTATCACGTAGTAATATGGTACCACACTGATAGAGTCGATTAAGCCTGGCCACGATCAATATTTTAGAGGATACCGCATGTTAGGTCTAGGTTAGGTCTGGGATTTGCCGTCATCTGGCTCATGCAATCGCATATTTCGCGTTCTTGTTGGCCAGATCCTGGTCCTTTTCTGGATTGTATCACGTAGTAATGTGGTACCACACTGAAAGAGTCGATTAAACCTGGTTTCGATCAATATTTTACAGGATATCGCATGTTAGGTCTAGGTTAGCTCGGGGATTTGCCCTCATCAGGCTCATACTTTCGTATATTTCGGACACATGTTGGCCAGATCCTGGTCTTCTTCTGGATTGAATCACGTAGTATTGAGGTACCACACAGAAACAGTCAATTAAGCCTGGCCACGATCAATAATTTAGAGGATAGCGCATGCTAGGTCTGGGACTTGCACTCATCCGGCTCATACAATCGCATATTTCGCATTCTTGTTGGACAGATCCTGGTCTTCTTCTGGTTTGAATCACGTAGTATTGTGGTACCACACAGAAACAGTCAATTAAATATGGACACGATCAATATTTTAGAGGATAACGCATGTTAGGTCTAGGTTAGGTCTGGGATTTGCCGTCATCAGGCTCATGCAATCGCACATTTCGCATTCTTGTGGGCCAGATCCTGTTCCTCTTCTGGATTGTATCACGTAGTATTGTGGTACCACACAGAAACAGTCAATTAAACGTGGCCACGATCAATATTTTAGAGGATCACGCATGCTAGGTCTGGGTTAGGTCTGGGAATTGCCCTCATCAGGCGCACACTTTCGCATTCTTCACATACCTGTTGAACAGATCCTGGATTTTCTGGTTTGGATCAGGTAGTAATGTGGTACCACACTGGAACAGTCGATTAAACCCGGTTTCGATCAATATTTTAGAGGATAACGCATGCCAGGTCTGGGTTAGGTCTAGGATTTGCCCTCATAAGGCTCATACAATCGCATATTTCGCATACTTGTTGCCCAGATCCTGGGCTTTTTCTGGTTTGGATCACGTAGTAATGTGGTACCACACTGAAACAGTCGATTAAGCGTGGTCTCGATCAATATTTTAGAGGATAACGCATGCTAGGTCTGGGTTAAGTCTGGTATTTGCCATCATCAGGCTCATACAATCGCATGTTTCACATTCTTCTTGGCCAGATTCTGGTCTTCTTCAGGACTGAATCACGTAGTATTGTGGTACCACACAGAAACAGTCAATTAAACCTGGCCACGATCAATATTTTAGAGGATCACGCATGCTAGGTCTGGGTTTGGTCTGAGACTTGCCCTCACCAGGCTCATACTTTCGCATTCTTCACATACTTTTTGAACAGATCCTGGTCCTTTTCTCGATTGTATCAGGTAGTAACGTGGTACCACACTGGAACAGTCGATAAAACCCGATTTCGATCAATATTTTAGGGGATACGCCATGTTAGGTCTAGGTTAGGTCTGGGATTTGCCCTCATCAGGCTCATGCAATCGCATATTTCGCATTCTTGTTGGCCAGATCCTGGTCATGTTCTGGATTGTATCACGTAGTAATGTGGTTCCACACTGAAAGATTCGATTAAACCTGGTTTCGATCAATATTTTAGAGGATAACGCATGTTAGGTCTAGGTTAGGTCTGGAATTTGTCCTCATCAGACTCATGCTTTCGCATCTTCACACTGTTGATGAACAGATCCTGAACTTCTTCTGGTTTGAATCACGTAGTATTGTGGTACCACACAGAAACAGTCAATTAAATATGGACACGATCAATATTTTAGAGGATAACGCATGTTAGGTCTAGGTTAGGTCTGGGATTTGTCCTCATCAGACTCATACCTTCGCATTCTTCACATACTTGTTGAACAGATCCTGGACTTCTTCTGGTTTGAATCACGTAGTAATGGGGTACTACACATAAAACAGTCTATTAAACCTGGCCACGGTCAATATTTTAGAGGATAACGCATGCTAGGTCTGGGTTAGGTCTGGGATTTGCCCTCATCAGACTCATACTTTCGCATTCTTCACATAGTTGATGAACAGATCCTGGGTTTTTCCTGCTTTGGATCAGGTAGTAATGTGGTACCAAACAGAAACAGTCAATTAAACCTGGCAACGATCAATATTTTAGAGGATATCGCATGCTAGGTCCGGGTTAGGTCTGGGACTTGCCCTCATTAGGCTCATACTTTCGCATTCTTCACATACTTGTTGAACAGATCCTGGTTTTCTTCTGGTGTGAAACACGTAGCAACGTGGTACGACACAGAAACAGTCAATTAAGTCTGGCCACGATCAGCATTTTAGAGGATACCGCATGTTAGGTCTAGTTTAGGTCTGGGATTTGCCGTCATCTGGCTCATGCAATCGCATATTTCGCATTCTTGTTGGCCAGATCCTGATCCTTTTCCGGATTGTATCACGTAGTAATATGGTACCACACTGAAAGAGTCGATTAAACCTGGTTTCGATCAATATTTTAGAGGATAACGCATGTTAGGTCGAGGTTAGATCTGGGATTTGCCCTCATCAGGCTCATGCAATCGCATATTTCACATTCTTGTAGGCCAGATCCTGGTGTTCTTCAGTTTTGAATCACGTAGTATTGTGGTACCACACAGAAACAGTCAATTAAGCCTGGCCACGATCAATATTTTAGGGGATAATGCATGTTAGGTCTAGGTTAGGTCTGGGATTTGCCGTCATCAGGCTCATGCAATCCCATATTTGGCATTCTTGTTGAACAGATCCTGTGTTTTTTCTGGTTTGCATCAGGTAGTAATGTGGTACCACACTGAAACAGTCGATTAAACTCGGTTCCGACCACTATTTTAGGGGATAACGCATGTTAAGTCCAGGTTAGGTCTGGAATATGCACTCATCAGGCCCATACTATCGTATATTTCGGACACATGTTGGCCAGATCCTGGGCTTTGTATGGTTTGGATCACGTAGTAATGTGGTACCACACTGAAACAGTCGATTAAACCTGGTTTCGACCAATATTTCAGAGGATAACGCATGTTAGGTCTAGGTTAGATCTGGGATTTGCCCTCATCAGGCTCATACAATCGCATGTTTCACATTCTTGTTGGCCAGATTCTGGTCTTCTTCAGGACTGAATCACGTAGTATTGTGGTACCACACAGAAACAGTCAATTAAGCCTGGCCACGATCAATATTTTAGAGGATAACGCATGCTAGGTCTGGGTTAGGTCTGGGACTTGCACTCATCTGGCTTATGCTTTCGCAATCTTCACATAGTTCATGAACAGATCCTGGACTTCTTGTGGTTTGAATCACGTAGTATTGTGGTACCACACAGAAACAGTCAATTAAGCCTGGCCACGATCAATATTTTAGAGGATATCGCATGCTAGGTCTGGGTTAGGTCTGGGACTTGCACTCATCTGGCTCATACAATCGCATATTTCGTATTCTTCTTGGACAGATCCTGGTCTTCTTCTGGCTTGAATCACGTAGTATTGTGCTACCACACAGAAGCAGTCAATTAAACCTGGCCACGATCAATATTTTAGAGGATAACGCATGTTAGGTCTAGGTTAGGTCTGGGATTTGCCGTCATCAGGCTCATGCAATCGCATATTTCGCATTCTTGTTGGCCAGTTCCTGGTCCTTTTCTGGATTGTATCACGTAATAATGTGGTACCACACTGAAGGAGTCGATTAAACCTAGTTTCGATCAATATTTTAGAGGATAACGCATGTTAGGTCTAGGTTAGGTCTGGGATTTGCCGTCATCAGGCTCATGCAATCGCACATTTCGCATCCTTGTGGGCCAGATCCTGTTCCTCTTCTGGATTGTATCACGTAGTATTGTGGTACCACACAGAAACAGTCAATTAAACGTGGCCACGATCAATATTTTAGAGGATCACGCATGCTAGGTCTGGGTTAGGTCTGGGAATTGCCCTCATCAGGCTCACACTTTCGCATTCTTCACATACCTGTTGAACAGATCCTGGATTTTCTGGTTTGAATCACGTAGTATTGTGGTACCACACAGAAACAGTCAATTAAATATGGCCACGATCAATATTTTAGAGGATAACGCATGTTAGGTCTATGTTAGGTCTGGGATTTGCCGTCATCAGGCTCATGCAATCCCATATATGCCATTCTTGTTGAACAGATCCTGTGTTTTTTCTGGTTTACATCAGGCAGTAATGTGGTACCACACTGAAACAGTCGATTAAACTCGGTTTCGACCACTATTTTAGAGGATAACGCATGTTAAGTCCAGGTTAGGTCTGGAATATGCTCTCATCAGGCACATACTTTCGTATATTTCGCACACTTGTTGACCAGATCGTTGGTTTTTTCTGGTTTGGATCACGCAGTAATGTGGTACCACACTGAAACAGTCAATAAAACCTGGCCACGATCAATATTTTATAGGATAGCGCATGTTAGGTCTAGGTTAGGTCTGGAATTTGCTCTCAACAGGCTCATACTTTCGTTTATTTCGGACACATGTTGGCCAGATCCTGGGCTTTGTATGGTTTGGATCACGTAGTAATGTGGTACCACACTGAAACAGTCGATTAAGCCTGGCCACGATCAATATTTTAGAGGATACCGCATGTTAGGTCTAGGTTAGGTCTGGGATTTGCCGTCATCAGGCTCATGCAATCGCATATTTCGCATTCTTGTGGGCCAGATCCTGTTCCTCTTCTGGATTGTATCACGTAGTATTGTGGTACCACACAGAAACAGTCAATTAAACCTGGCCACGATCAATATTTTAGAGGATCACGCATGCTAGGTCTGGGTTAGGTCTGGGACTTGCCCTCACCAGGCTCATACTTTCGCATTCTTCACATACTTGTTGAACAGATCCTGGGCTTTTTCTGGTTTGGATCAGGTAGTAATGTGGTACCACACTGGAACAGTCGATAAAACCCGGTTTCGATCAATATTTTAGGGGATACGGCATGTTAGGTCTAGGTTAGGTCCGGGATTTGCCGTCATCTGGCTCCTGCAATCGCATATTTCGCGTTCTTGTTGGCCAGATCCTGGTCCTTTTCTGGATTGTATCACGTAGTAATGTGGTACCACACTGAAAGAGTCGATTAAACCTGGTTTCGATCAATATTTTACGGGATATCGCATGTTAGGTCTAGGTTAGGTCTGGGATTTGCCGTCATCAGGCTCATGCAATCGCACATTTCGCATCCTTGTGGGCCAGATCCTGTTCCTCTTCTGGATTGTATCACGTAGTATTGTGGTACCACACTGAAACAGTCGATTAAGCGTGGTCTCGATCAATATTTTAGAGGATAACGCATGCTAGGTCTGGGTGAAGTCTGGTATTTGCCATCATCAGACTCATACTTTCGCATTCTTCACATACTTTTTGAACAGATCCTGGTCCTTTTCTCGATTGTATCACGTAGTAATGTGGTACCACACTGAAAGAGTCAATTAAACCTCGTTTCGATTAATATTTTAGAAGATATCGCATGTTTGGTCTAGGTTAGATCTGGGATTTGCCTCATCAGGCTCATACAATCGCATCTTTCGCATACTTGTTGGCCAGATCCTGGTCCTTTTCTGGATTGTATCAGGTAGTAACGTGGTACCACACTGGAACAGTCGATAAAACCCGATTTCGATCAATATTTTAGGGGATACGCCATGTTAGGTCTAGGTTAGGTCTGGGATTTGCCCTCATCAGGCTCATGCAATCGCATATTTCGCATTCTTGTTGGCCA
This sequence comes from Colletes latitarsis, assembly GCF_051014445.1. NCBI lineage: Eukaryota > Metazoa > Arthropoda > Insecta > Hymenoptera > Colletidae > Colletes > Colletes latitarsis. The sequence continues at coordinate 36,655,646 of NW_027488366.1, forward strand.
GTTCCTGGTCCTTTTCTGGATTGTATCACGTAGTAATATGGTACCACACTGATAGAGTCGATTAAGCCTGGCCACGATCAATATTTTAGAGGATACCGCATGTTAGGTCTAGGTTAGGTCTGGGATTTGCCGTCATCTGGCTCATGCAATCGCATATTTCGCGTTCTTGTTGGCCAGATCCTGGTCCTTTTCTGGATTGTATCACGTAGTAATGTGGTACCACACTGAAAGAGTCGATTAAACCTGGTTTCGATCAATATTTTACAGGATATCGCATGTTAGGTCTAGGTTAGCTCTGGGATTTGCCCTCATCAGGCTCATACTTTCGTATATTTCGGACACATGTTGGCCAGATCCTGGTCTTCTTCTGGATTGAATCACGTAGTATTGAGGTACCACACAGAAACAGTCAATTAAGCCTGGCCACGATCAATAATTTAGAGGATAGCGCATGCTAGGTCTGGGACTTGCACTCATCCGGCTCATACAATCGCATATTTCGCATTCTTGTTGGACAGATCCTGGTCTTCTTCTGGTTTGAATCACGTAGTATTGTGGTACCACACAGAAACAGTCAATTAAATATGGACACGATCAATATTTTAGAGGATAACGCATGTTAGGTCTAGGTTAGGTCTGGGATTTGCCGTCATCAGGCTCATGCAATCGCACATTTCGCATTCTTGTGGGCCAGATCCTGTTCCTCTTCTGGATTGTATCACGTAGTATTGTGGTACCACACAGAAACAGTCAATTAAACGTGGCCACGATCAATATTTTAGAGGATCACGCATGCTAGGTCTGGGTTAGGTCTGGGAATTGCCCTCATCAGGCTCACACTTTCGCATTCTTCACATACCTGTTGAACAGATCCTGGATTTTCTGGTTTGGATCAGGTAGTAATGTGGTACCACACTGGAACAGTCGATTAAACCCGGTTTCGATCAATATTTTAGAGGATAACGCATGCCAGGTCTGGGTCAGGTCTAGGATTTGCCCTCATAAGGCTCATACAATCGCATATTTCGCATACTTGTTGCCCAGATCCTGGGCTTTTTCTGGTTTGGATCACGTAGTAATGTGGTACCACACTGAAACAGTCGATTAAGCGTGGTCTCGATCAATATTTTAGAGGATAACGCATGCTAGGTCTGGGTTAAGTCTGGTATTTGCCATCATCAGACTCATACTTTCGCATTCTTCACATACTTTTTGAACAGATCCTGGTCCTTTTCTCGATTGTACCACGTAGTAATGTGGTACCACACTGAAAGAGTCAATTAAACCTCGTTTCGATTAATATTTTAGAAGATATCGCATGTTTGGTCTAGGTTAGATCTGGGATTTGCCTCATCAGGCTCATACAATCGCATATTTCGCATACTTGTTGGCCAGATCCTGGTCCTTTTCTGGATTGTATCAGGTAGTAACGTGGTACCACACTGGAACAGTCGATAAAACCCGATTTCGATCAATATTTTAGGGGATACGCCATGTTAGGTCTAGGTTAGGTCTGGGATTTGCCCTCATCAGACTCATACCTTCGCATTCTTCACATACTTGTTGAACAGATCCTGGACTTCTTCTGGTTTGAATCACGTAGTAATGTGGTACTACACATAAAACAGTCTATTAAACCTGGCCACGGTCAATATTTTAGAGGATAACGCATGCTAGGTCTGGGTTAGGTCTGGGATTTGCCCTCATCAGACTCATACTTTCGCATTCTTCACATAGTTGATGAACAGATCCTGGGTTTTTCCTGCTTTGGATCAGGTAGTAATGTGGTACCAAACAGAAACAGTCAATTAAACCCGGCCACGATCAATATTTTAGAGGATAACGCATGCTAGGTCCGGGTTAGGTCTGGGACTTGCCCTCATTAGGCTCATACTTTCGCATTCTTCACATACTTGTTGAACAGATCCTGGTCTTCTTCTGGTGTGAAACACGAAGCAACGTGGTACGACACAGAAACAGTCAATTAAGCCTGGCCACGATCAGCATTTTAGAGGATACCGCATGTTAGGTCTAGGTTAGGTCTGGGATTTGCCGTCATCAGGCTCATGCAATCCCATATTTGACATTCTTGTTGAACAGATCCTGTGTTTTTTCTGGTTTGCATCAGGTAGTAATGTGGTACCACACTGAAACAGTCGATTAAACCTGGTTTCGACCAATATTTCAGAGGATAACGCATGTTAGGTCTAGGTTAGATCTGGGATTTGCCCTCATCAGGCTCATACAATCGCATGTTTCACATTCTTGTTGGCCAGATTCTGGTCTTCTTCAGGACTGAATCACGTAGTATTGTGGTACCACACAGAAACAGTCAATTAAGCCTGGCCACGATCAATATTTTAGAGGATATCGCATGCTAGGTCTGGGTTAGGTCTGGGACTTGCACTCATCTGGCTCATACAATCGCATATTTCGTATTCTTCTTGGACAGATCCTGGTCTTCTTCTGGATTGTATCACGTAGTATTGTGGTACCACACAGAAACAGTCAATTAAACGTGGCCACGATCAATATTTTAGAGGATCACGCATGCTAGGTCTGGGTTAGGTCTGGGAATTGCCCTCATCAGGCTCACACTTTCGCATTCTTCACATACCTGTTGAACAGATCCTGGATTTTCTGGTTTGAATCACGTAGTATTGTGGTACCACACAGAAACAGTCAATTAAATATGGCCACGATCAATATTTTAGAGGATAACGCATGTTAGGTCTATGTTAGGTCTGGGATTTGCCGTCATCAGGCTCATGCAATCCCATATATGGCATTCTTGTTGAACAGATCCTGTGTTTTTTCTGGTTTACATCAGGCAGTAATGTGGTACCACACTGAAACAGTCGATTAAACTCGGTTTCGACCACTATTTTAGAGGATAACGCATGTTAAGTCCAGGTTAGGTCTGGAATATGCTCTCATCAGGCACATACTTTCGTATATTTCGCACACTTGTTGACCAGATCGTTGGTTTTTTCTGGTTTGGATCACGCAGTAATGTGGTACCACACTGAAACAGTCAATAAAACCTGGCCACGATCAATATTTTATAGGATAGCGCATGTTAGGTCTAGGTTAGGTCTGGAATTTGCTCTCAACAGGCTCATACTTTCGTTTATTTCGGACACATGTTGGCCAGATCCTGGGCTTTGTATGGTTTGGATCACGTAGTAATGTGGTACCACACTGAAACAGTCGATTAAGCCTGGCCACGATCAATATTTTAGAGGATACCGCATGTTAGGTCTAGGTTAGGTCTGGGATTTGCCGTCATCAGGCTCATGCAATCGCATATTTCGCATTCTTGTGGGCCAGATCCTGTTCCTCTTCTGGATTGTATCACGTAGTATTGTGGTACCACACAGAAACAGTCAATTAAACCTGGCCACGATCAATATTTTAGAGGATCACGCATGCTAGGTCTGGGTTAGGTCTGGGACTTGCCCTCACCAGGCTCATACTTTCGCATTCTTCACATACTTGTTGAACAGATCCTGGGCTTTTTCTGGTTTGGATCAGGTAGTAATGTGGTACCACACTGGAACAGTCGATAAAACCCGGTTTCGATCAATATTTTAGGGGATACGGCATGTTAGGTCTAGGTTAGGTCCGGGATTTGCCGTCATCTGGCTCATGCAATCGCATATTTCGCGTTCTTGTTGGCCAGATCCTGGTCCTTTTCTGGATTGTATCACGTAGTAATGTGGTACCACACTGAAAGAGTCGATTAAACCTGGTTTCGATCAATATTTTACGGGATATCGCATGTTAGGTCTAGGTTAAGTCTGGTATTTGCCATCATCAGGCCCATGCAATCGCATGTTTCGCATCCTTGTGGGCCAGATCCTGTTCCTCTTCTGGATTGTATCACGTAGTATTGTGGTACCACACTGAAACAGTCGATTAAGCGTGGTCTCGATCAATATTTTAGAGGATAACGCATGCTAGGTCTGGGTTAAGTCTGGTATTTGCCATCATCAGACTCATACTTTCGCATTCTTCACATACTTTTTGAACAGATCCTGGTCCTTTTCTCGATTGTATCACGTAGTAATGTGGTACCACACTGAAAGAGTCAATTAAACCTCGTTTCGATTAATATTTTAGAAGATATCGCATGTTTGGTCTAGGTTAGATCTGGGATTTGCCTCATCAGGCTCATACAATCGCATATTTCGCATACTTGTTGGCCAGATCCTGGTCCTTTTCTGGATTGTATCAGGTAGTAACGTGGTACCACACTGGAACAGTCGATAAAACCCGATTTCGATCAATATTTTAGGGGATACGCCATGTTAGGTCTAGGTTAGGTCTGGGATTTGCCCTCATCAGGCTCATGCAATCGCATATTTCGCATTCTTGTTGGCCAGTTCCTGGTCCTTTTCTGGATTGTATCACGTAGTAATATGGTACCACACTGATAGAGTCGATTAAGCCTGGCCACGATCAATATTTTAGAGGATACCGCATGTTAGGTCTAGGTTAGGTCTGGGATTTGCCGTCATCTGGCTCATGCAATCGCATATTTCGCGTTCTTGTTGGCCAGATCCTGGTCCTTTTCTGGATTGTATCACGTAGTAATGTGGTACCACACTGAAAGAGTCGATTAAACCTGGTTTCGATCAATATTTTACAGGATATCGCATGTTAGGTCTAGGTTAGCTCTGGGATTTGCCCTCATCAGGCTCATACAATCGCATATTTCGCATTCTTGTTGGACAGATCCTGGTCTTCTTCTGGTTTGAATCACGTAGTATTGTGGTACCACACAGAAACAGTCAATTAAATATGGACACGATCAATATTTTAGAGGATAACGCATGTTAGGTCTAGGTTAGGTCTGGGATTTGCCGTCATCAGGCTCATGCAATCGCACATTTCGCATTCTTGTGGGCCAGATCCTGTTCCTCTTCTGGATTGTATCACGTAGTATTGTGGTACCACACAGAAACAGTCAATTAAACGTGGCCACGATCAATATTTTAGAGGATCACGCATGCTAGGTCTGGGTTAGGTCTGGGAATTGCCCTCATCAGGCTCACACTTTCGCATTCTTCACATACCTGTTGAACAGATCCTGGATTTTCTGGTTTGGATCAGGTAGTAATGTGGTACCACACTGGAACAGTCGATTAAACCCGGTTTCGATCAATATTTTAGAGGATAACGCATGCCAGGTCTGGGTCAGGTCTAGGATTTGCCCTCATAAGGCTCATACAATCGCATATTTCGCATACTTGTTGCCCAGATCCTGGGCTTTTTCTGGTTTGGATCACGTAGTAATGTGGTACCACACTGAAACAGTCGATTAAGCGTGGTCTCGATCAATATTTTAGAGGATAACGCATGCTAGGTCTGGGTTAAGTCTGGTATTTGCCATCATCAGACTCATACTTTCGCATTCTTCACATACTTTTTGAACAGATCCTGGTCCTTTTCTCGATTGTATCACGTAGTAATGTGGTACCACACTGAAAGAGTCAATTAAACCTCGTTTCGATTAATATTTTAGAAGATATCGCATGTTTGGTCTAGGTTAGATCTGGGATTTGCCTCATCAGGCTCATACAATCGCATATTTCGCATACTTGTTGGCCAGATCCTGGTCCTTTTCTGGATTGTATCAGGTAGTAACGTGGTACCACACTGGAACAGTCGATAAAACCCGATTTCGATCAATATTTTAGGGGATACGCCATGTTAGGTCTAGGTTAGGTCTGGGATTTGCCCTCATCAGACTCATACCTTCGCATTCTTCACATACTTGTTGAACAGATCCTGGACTTCTTCTGGTTTGAATCACGTAGTAATGTGGTACTACACATAAAACAGTCTATTAAACCTGGCCACGGTCAATATTTTAGAGGATAACGCATGCTAGGTCTGGGTTAGGTCTGGGATTTGCCCTCATCAGACTCATACTTTCGCATTCTTCACATAGTTGATGAACAGATCCTGGGTTTTTCCTGCTTTGGATCAGGTAGTAATGTGGTACCAAACAGAAACAGTCAATTAAACCCGGCCACGATCAATATTTTAGAGGATAACGCATGCTAGGTCCGGGTTAGGTCTGGGACTTGCCCTCATTAGGCTCATACTTTCGCATTCTTCACATACATGTTGAACGGATCCTGGTCTTCTTCTGGTGTGAAACACGAAGCAACGTGGTACGACACAGAAACAGTCAATTAAGCCTGGCCACGATCAGCATTTTAGAGGATACCGCATGTTAGGTCTAGTTTAGGTCTGGGATTTGCCGTCATCTGGCTCATGCAATCGCATATTTCGCATTCTTGTTGGCCAGATCCTGATCCTTTTCCGGATTGTATCACGTAGTAATATGGTACCACACTGAAAGAGTCGATTAAACCTGGTTTCGATCAATATTTTAGAGGATAACGCATGTTAGGTCGAGGTTAGATCTGGGATTTGCCCTCATCAGGCTCATGCAATCGCATATTTCACATTCTTGTAGGCCAGATCCTGGTGTTCTTCAGTTTTGAATCACGTAGTATTGTGGTACCACACAGAAACAGTCAATTAAGCCTGGCCACGATCAATATTTTAGGGGATAATGCATGTTAGGTCTAGGTTAGGTCTGGGATTTGCCGTCATCAGGCTCATGCAATCCCATATTTGGCATTCTTGTTGAACAGATCCTGTGTTTTTTCTGGTTTGCATCAGGTAGTAATGTGGTACCACACTGAAACAGTCGATTAAACTCGGTTCCGACCACTATTTTAGGGGATAACGCATGTTAAGTCCAGGTTAGGTCTGGAATATGCACTCATCAGGCCCATACTTTCGTATATTTCGGACACATGTTGGCCAGATCCTGGGCTTTGTATGGTTTGGATCACGTAGTAATGTGGTACCACACTGAAACAGTCGATTAAACCTGGTTTCGACCAATATTTCAGAGGATAACGCATGTTAGGTCTAGGTTAGATCTGGGATTTGCCCTCATCAGGCTCATACAATCGCATGTTTCACATTCTTGTTGGCCAGATTCTGGTCTTCTTCAGGACTGAATCACGTAGTATTGTGGTACCACACAGAAACAGTCAATTAAGCCTGGCCACGCTCAATATTTTAGAGGATAACGCATGCTAGGTCTGGGTTAGGTCTGGGACTTGCACACATCTGGCTTATGCTTTCGCAATCTTCACATAGTTCATGAACAGATCCTGGACTTCTTGTGGTTTGAATCACGTAGTATTGTGGTACCACACAGAAACAGTCAATTAAGCCTGGCCGCGATCAATATTTTAGAGGATAACGCATGCTAGGTCTGGGTTAGGTCTGGGACTTGCACTCATCTGGCTCATACAATCGCATATTTCGTATTCTTCTTGGACAGATCCTGGTCTTCTTCTGGCTTGAATCACGTAGTATTGTGCTACCACACAGAAGCAGTCAATTAAACCTGGCCACGATCAATATTTTAGAGGATAACGCATGTTAGGTCTAGGTTAGGTCTGGGATTTGCCGTCATCAGGCTCATGCAATCGCATATTTCGCATTCTTGTTGGCCAGTTCCTGGTCCTTTTCTGGATTGTATCACGTAATAATGTGGTACCACACTGAAGGAGTCGATTAAACCTAGTTTCGATCAATATTTTAGAGGATAACGCATGTTATGTCTGTGTTAGCTCTAGTACTTGCCCTCATCAGGCTCATGCAATCGCATATTTCGCATTCTTGTACTCCAGATCCCGGTCCTTTTCCGGATTGTATCACGTAGTAATGAGGTACCACACTGAAAGAGTAGATTAAACCTGGTTTCGATCAATATTTTACAGGATAACGCATGTTAGGTCTAGGTTAGCTCTGGGATTTGCCCTCATCAGGCTCATACAATCGCATATTTCACATTCATGTTGGCCAGATCGTTGGTTTTTTCTGGTTTGGATCACGTAGTAATGTGGTACCACACTGAAAGAGTCGATTAAACCTGGTTTCGATCAATATTTTACGGGATATCGCATGTTAGGTCTAGGTTAGCTCTGGGATTTGCCCTCATCAGGCTCATACTTTCGTATATTTCGGACACATGTTGGCCAGATCCTGGTCTTCTTCTGGATTGAATCACGTAGTATTGAGGTACCACACAGAAACAGTCAATTAAGCCTGGCCACGATCAATAATTTAGAGGATAGCGCATGCTAGGTCTGGGACTTGCACTCATCCGGCTCATACAATCGCATATTTCGCATTCTTGTTGGACAGATCCTGGTCTTCGTCTGGTTTGAATCACGTAGTATTGTGGTACCACACAGAAACAGTCAATTAAATATGGATACGATCAATATTTTAGAGGATAACGCATGTTAGGTCTAGGTTAGGTCTGGGATTTGCCGTCATCAGGCTCATGCAATCGCACATTTCGCATTCTTGTGGGCCAGATCCTGTTCCTCTTCTGGATTGTATCACGTAGTATTGTGGTACCACACAGAAACAGTCAATTAAACCTGGCCACGATCAACATTTTAGAGGATCACGCATGCTAGGTCTGGGTTAGGTCTGGGAATTGCCCTCATCAGGCTCACACTTTCGCATTCTTCACATACCTGTTGAACAGATCCTGGATTTTCTGGTTTGGATCAGGTAGTAATGTGGTACCACACTGGAACAGTCGATTAAACCCGGTTTCGATCAATATTTTAGAGGATAACGCATGCCAGGTCTGGGTTAGGTCTAGGATTTGCCCTCATAAGGCTCATACAATCGCATATTTCGCATACTTGTTGCCCAGATCCTGGGCTTTTTCTGGTTTGGATCACGTAGTAATGTGGTACCACACTGAAACAGTCGATTAAGCGTGGTCTCGATCAATATTTTAGAGGATAACGCATGCTAGGTCTGGGTTAAGTCTGGTATTTGCCATCATCAGGCTCATGCAATCGCATGTTTCGCATTCTTGTTGGCCAGATCCTGGTCATGTTCTGGATTGTATCACGTAGTAATGTGGTTCCACACTGAAAGATTCGATTAAACCTGGTTTCGATCAATATTTTAGAGCATAACGCATGTTAGGTCTAGGTTAGGTCTGGGATTTGCCGTCATCAGGCTCATGCAATCGCACATTTCGCATTCTTGTGGGCCAGATCCTGTTCCTCTTCTGGATTGTATCACGTAGTATTGTGGTACCACACAGAAACAGTCAATTAAACCTGGCCACGATCAACATTTTAGAGGATCACGCATGCTAGGTCTGGGTTAGGTCTGGGAATTGCCCTCATCAGGCTCACACTTACGCATTCTTCACATACTTTTTGAACAGATCCTGGTCCTTTTCTCGATTGTATCACGTAGTAATGTGGTACCACACTGAAAGAGTCAATTAAACCTCGTTTCGATTAATATTTTAGAAGATATCGCATGTTTGGTCTAGGTTAGATCTGGGATTTGCCTCATCAGGCTCATACAATCGCATATTTCGCATACTTGTTGGCCAGATCCTGGTCCTTTTCTGGATTGTATCAGGTAGTAACGTGGTACCACACTGGAACAGTCGATAAAACCCGATTTCGATCAATATTTTAGGGGATACGCCATGTTAGGTCTAGGTTAGGTCTGGGATTTGCCCTCGTCAGGCTCATGCAATCGCATATTTCGCATTCTTGTTGGCCAGATCCTGGTCATGTTCTGGATTGTATCACGTAGTAATGTGGTTCCACACTGAAAGATTCGATTAAACCTGGTTTCGATCAATATTTTAGAGCATAACGCATGTTAGGTCTAGGTTAGGTCTGGAATTTGTCCTCATCAGACTCATGCTTTCGCAATCTTCACACTGTTGATGAACAGATCCTGAACTTCTTCTGGTTTGAATCACGTAGTATTGTGGTACCACACAGTCAATTAAATATGGACACGATCAATATTTTAGAGGATAACGCATGTTAGGTCTAGGTTAGGTCTGGGATTTGTCCTCATCAGACTCATACCTTCGCATTCTTCACATACTTGTTGAACAGATCCTGGACTTCTTCTGGTTTGAATCACGTAGTAATGTGGTACTACACATAAAACAGTCTATTAAACCTGGCCACGGTCAATATTTTAGAGGATAACGCATGCTAGGTCTGGGTTAGGTCTGGGATTTGCCCACATCAGACTCATACTTTCGCATTCTTCACATAGTTGATGAACAGATCCTGGGTTTTTCCTGCTTTGGATCAAGTAGTAATGTGGTACCAAACAGAAACAGTCAATTAAACCTGGCCACGATCAATATTTTAGAGGATAACGCATGCTAGGTCCGGGTTAGGTCTGGGACTTGCCCTCATTAGGCTCATACTTTCGCATTCTTCACATACTTGTTGAACAGATCCTGGGTTTTTCCTGCTTTGGATCAGGTAGTAATGTGGTACCAAACAGAAACAGTCAATTAAACCTGGCCACGATCAATATTTTAGAGGATAACGCATGCTAGGTCCGGGTTAGGTCTGGGACTTGCCCTCATTAGGCTCATACTTTCGCATTCTTCACATACTTGTTGAACAGATCCTGGGTTTTTTCTGGTTTGGATAAGGTGGTAATGTGGTTCCACACTGAAACAGTCGATTAAGCCCGGCCACGATCAATATTTTAGAGGATAACGCGTGTTAGGTCTAGGTTAGGTCTGGGATTTGCCCTCATCAGGCTCATACCTTCGCGTTCTTCACATACTTGTTGAACAGATCCTGGCCTTCTTCTGATTTGAATCACGTAGTAATGCAGTACAACACATAAAACAGTCTATTAAACCTGGCCACGGTCAATATTTTGAAGGATAACGCATGCTAGGTCTGGGTTAGGTCTGGGATTTGCCCTCATAAGGCTCATACAATCGCATATTTCGCATACTTGTTGCCCAGATCCTGGGCTTTTTCTGGTTTGGATCACGTAGTAATGTGGTACCACACTGAAACAGTCGATTAAGCGTGGTCTCGATCAATATTTTAGAGGATAACGCATGCTAGGTCTGGGTTAAGTCTGGTATTTGCCATCATCGGACTCATACTTTCGCATTCTTCACATACTTTTTGAACAGATCCTGGTCCTTTTCTCGATTGTATCACGTAGTAATGTGGTTCCACACTGAAAGATTCGATTAAACCTGGTTTCGATCAATATTTTAGAGGATAACGCATGTTAGGTCTAGGTTAGGTCTGGAATTTGTCCTCATCAGACTCATGCTTTCGCAATCTTCACACTGTTGATGAACAGATCCTGAACTTCTTCTGGTTTGAATCACGTAGTATTGTGGTACCACACAGAGACAGTCAATTAAATATGGACACGATCAATATTTTAGAGGATAACGCATGTTAGGTCTAGGTTAGGTCTGGGATTTGTCCTCATCAGACTCATACCTTCGCATTCTTCACATACTTGTTGAACAGATCCTGGTCTTCTTCTGGTGTGAAACACGTAGCAACGTGGTACGACACAGAAACAGTCAATTAAGCCTGGCCACGATCAGCATTTTAGAGGATACCGCATGTTAGGTCTAGTTTAGGTCTGGGATTTGCCGTCATCTGGCTCATGCAATCGCATATTTCGCATTCTTGTTGGCCAGATCCTGTGTTTTTTCTGGTTTGCATCAGGTAGTAATGTGGTACCACACTGAAACAGTCGATTAAACTCGGTTCCGACCACTATTTTAGGGGATAACGCATGTTAAGTCCAGGTTAGGTCTGGAATATGCACTCATCAGGCCCATACTTTCGTATATTTCGGACACATGTTGGCCAGATCCTGGGCTTTGTATGGTTTGGATCACGTAGTAATGTGGTACCACACTGAAGGAGTCGATTAAACCTAGTTTCGATCAATATTTTAGAGGATAACGCATGTTATGTCTGTGTAAGCTCTAGTACTTGCCCTCATCAGGCTCATGCAATCGCATATTTCGCATTCTTGTTGGCCAGATCCCGGTCCTTTTCCGGATTGTATCACGTAGTAATGAGGTACCACACTGAAAGAGTAGATTAAACCTGGTTTCGATCAATATTTTACAGGATAACGCATGTTAGGTCTAGGTTAGCTCTGGGATTTGCCCTCATCAGGCTCATACAATCGCATATTTCACATTCTTGTTGGCCAGATCCTGGTCTTCTTCTGGTTTGAATCACGTAGTAATGTGGTACTACACATAAAACAGTCTATTAAACCTGGCCACGGTCAATATTTTAGAGGATAACGCATGCTAGGTCTGGGTTAGGTCTGGGATTTGCCCTCATCAGACTCATACTTTCGCATTCTTCACATAGTTGATGAACAGATCCTGGGTTTTTCCTGCTTTGGATCAGGTAGTAATGTGGTACCAAACAGAAACAGTCAATTAAACCTGGCCACGATCAATATTTTAGAGGATAACGCATGCTAGGTCCGGGTTAGGTCTGGGACTTGCCCTCATTAGGCTCATACTTTCGCATTCTTCACATACTTGTTGAACAGATCCTGGGTTTTTCCTGCTTTGGATCAGGTAGTAATGTGGTACCAAACAGAAACAGTCAATTAAACCTGGCCACGATCAATATTTTAGAGGATAACGCATGCTAGGTCCGGGTTAGGTCTGGGACTTGCCCTCATTAGGCTCATACTTTCGCATTCTTCACATACTTGTTGAACAGATCCTGGGTTTTTTCTGGTTTGGATAAGGTGGTAATGTGGTACCACACTGAAACAGTCGATTAAGCCCGGCCACGATCAATATTTTAGAGGATAACGCGTGCTAGGTCTGGGTTAGGTCTGGGATTTGCCCGCATCAGGCTCATACCTTCGCGTTCTTCACATACTTGTTGAACAGATCCTGGCCTTCTTCTGATTTGAATCACGTAGTAATGCAGTACAACACATAAAACAGTCTATTAAACCTGGCCACGTTCAATATTTTGAAGGATAACGCATGCTAGGTCTGGGTTAGGTCTGGGATTTGCCCTCATAAGGCTCATACAATCGCATATTTCGCATACTTGTTGCCCAGATCCTGGGCTTTTTCTGGTTTGGATCACGTAGTAATGTGGTACCACACTGAAACAGTCGATTAAGCGTGGTCTCGATCAATATTTTAGAGGATAACGCATGCTAGGTCTGGGTTAAGTCTGGTATTTGCCATCATCAGACTCATACTTTCGCATTCTTCACATACTTTTTGAACAGATCCTGGTCCTTTTCTCGATTGTATCACGTAGTAATGTGGTACCACACTGAAAGAGTCAATTAAACCTCGTTTCGATTAACATTTTAGAAGATATCGCATGTTTGGTCTAGGTTAGATCTGGGATTTGCCTCATCAGGCTCATACAATCGCATATTTCGCATACTTGTTGGCCAGATCCTGGTCCTTTTCTGGATTGTATCAGGTAGTAACGTGGTACCACACTGGAACAGTCGATAAAACCCGATTTCGATCAATATTTTAGGGGATACGCCATGTTAGGTCTAGGTTAGGTCTGGGATTTGCCCTCATCAGGCTCATGCAATCGCATATTTCGCATTCTTGTTGGCCAGATCCTGGTCATGTTCTGGATTGTATCACGTAGTAATGTGGTTCCACACTGAAAGATTCGATTAAACCTGGTTTCGATCAATATTTTAGAGGATAACGCATGTTAGGTCTAGGTTAGGTCTGGAATTTGTCCTCATCAGACTCATGCTTTCGCAATCTTCACACTGTTGATGAACAGATCCTGAACTTCTTCTGGTTTGAATCACGTAGTATTGTGGTACCACACAGAAACAGTCAATTAAATATGGACACGATCAATATTTTAGAGGATAACGCATGTTAGGTCTAGGTTAGGTCTGGGATTTGTCCTCATCAGACTCATACCTTCGCATTCTTCACATACTTGTTGAACAGATCCTGGACTTCTTCTGGTTTGAATCACGTAGTAATGTGGTACTACACATAAAACAGTCTATTAAACCTGGCCACGGTCAATATTTTAGAGGATAACGCATGCTAGGTCTGGGTTAGGTCTGGGATTTGCCCTCATCAGACTCATACTTTCGCATTCTTCACATAGTTGATGAACAGATCCTGGGTTTTTCCTGCTTTGGATCAGGTAGTAATGTGGTACCAAACAGAAACAGTCAATTAAACCTGGCCACGATCAATATTTTAGAGGATAACGCATGCTAGGTCCGGGTTAGGTCTGGGACTTGCCCTCATTAGGCTCATACTTTCGCATTCTTCACATACTTGTTGAACAGATCCTGGTCTTCTTCTGGTGTGAAACACGTAGCAACGTGGTACGACACAGAAACAGTCAATTAAGCCTGGCCACGATCAGCATTTTAGAGGATACCGCATGTTAGGTCTAGTTTAGGTCTGGGATTTGCCGTCATCTGGCTCATGCAATCGCATATTTCGCATTCTTGTTGGCCAGATCCTGTGTTTTTTCTGGTTTGCATCAGGTAGTAATGTGGTACCACACTGAAACAGTCGATTAAATATGGATACGATCAATATTTCAGAGGATAACGCATGTTAGGTCTAGGTTAGGTCTGGGATTTGCCGTCATCAGGCTCATGCAATCGCACATTTCGTATTCTTGTGGGCCAGATCCTGTTCCTCTTCTGGATTGTATCACGTAGTATTGTGGTACCACACAGAAACAGTCAATTAAACCTGGCCACGATCAACATTTTAGAGGATCACGCATGCTAGGTCTGGGTTAGGTCTGGGAATTGCCCTCATCAGGCTCACACTTTCGCATTCTTCACATACCTGTTGAACAGATCCTGGATTTTCTGGTTTGGATCAGGTAGTAATGTGGTACCACACTGGAACAGTCGATTAAACCCGGTTTCGATCAATATTTTAGAGGATAACGCATGCCAGGTCTGGGTTAGGTCTAGGATTTGCCCTCATAAGGCTCATACAATCGCATATTTCGCATACTTGTTGCCCAGATCCTGGGCTTTTTCTGGTTTGGATCACGTAGTAATGTGGTACCACACTGAAACAGTCGATTAAGCGTGGTCTCGATCAATATTTTAGAGGATAACGCATGCTAGGTCTGCGTTAAGTCTGGTATTTGCCATCATCAGACTCATACTTTCGCATTCTTCACATACTTTTTGAACAGATCCTGGTCCTTTTCTCGATTGTATCACGTAGTAATGTGGTACCACACTGAAAGAGTCAATTAAACCTCGTTTCGATTAATATTTTAGAAGATATCGCATGTTTGGTCTAGGTTAGATCTGGGATTTGCCTCATCAGGCTCATACAATCGCATATTTCGCATACTTGTTGGCCAGATCCTGGTCCTTTTCTGGATTGTATCAGGTAGTAACGTGGTACCACACTGGAACAGTCGATAAAACCCGATTTCGATCAATATTTTAGGGGATACGCCATGTTAGGTCTAGGTTAGGTCTGGGATTTGTCCTCATCAGACTCATACCTTCGCATTCTTCACATACTTGTTGAACAGATCCTGGACTTCTTCTGGTTTGAATCACGTAGTAATGTGGTACTACACATAAAACAGTCTATTAAACCTGGCCACGGTCAATATTTTAGAGGATAACGCATGCTAGGTCTGGGTTAGGTCTGGGATTTGCCCTCATCAGACTCATTCTTTCGCATTCTTCACATAGTTGATGAACAGATCCTGGGTTTTTCCTGCTTTGGATCAGATAGTAATGTGGTACCAAACAGAAACAGTCAATTAAACCTGGCCACGATCAATATTTTAGAGGATAACGCATGCTAGGTCCGGGTTAGGTCTGGGACTTGCCCTCATTAGGCTCATACTTTCGCATTCTTCACATACTTGTTGAACAGATCCTGGTCTTCTTCTGGTGTGAAACACGTAGCAACGTGGTACGACACAGAAACAGTCAATTAAGCCTGGCCACGATCAGCATTTTAGAGGATAACGCATGTTAGGTCTGTGTTAGCTCTGGTACTTGCCCTCATCAGGCTCATACAATCGCCTATCTCGCATTCTTGTTGGCCAGATCCTGGTCCTTTTCTGGTTTGTATCACGTAGCAATGTGGTACCGCACTGAAACAGTCGATAAAACTCGGTTTCGACCAATATTTTAGAGGATAACGCATGTTAAGTCTAGGTTAGGTCTGGAATATGCTCTCTTCAGGCTCATACTTTCGTATATTTCGCACACTTGTAGACCAGATCGTTGGTTTTTTCTGGTTTGGACCACGTAGTAATGTGGTACCACACTGAAACAGTCAATAGAACCTGGCCACGATCAATATTTTAGAGGGTAACGCATGTTAGGTCTGGGTTAGGTCTGGGATTTGCCCTCATCAGGCTCATGCAATCGCATATTTCGCATACTTGTTGGCCAGATCCTCGTCCTTTTCTGGTTTGAATCACGTAGTATTGTGGTACCACACAGAAACAGTCAATTAAACTTGGCCACGATCAATGTTTTAGAGGATAGCGCATGTTAGGTCCAGGTTTGGTCTGGGATTTGCCGTCATCAGGCTCATGCAATCGCATATTTCGCATTCTTGTTGGCCAGTTCCTGGTCCTTTTCTGGATTGTATCACGTAGTAATGTGGTACCACAATGAAAGTGTCGATTAAACCTGGTTTCGATCAATATTTTAGAGGATAACCCATGTTAGGTTTAGGTTAGCTCTGGGATTTGCCCTCATCAGACTCATACTTTCGCATTCTTCACATAGTTGATGAACAGATCCTGGACTTCTTCTGGTTTGAATCACGTAGTATTGTGGTATCACACAGAAACAGTCAACTAAACCTGGCCACGATCAATATTTTAGAGGATAACCCATGTTAGGTCTAGGTTAGCCCTGGGATTTGCCCTCATCGGGCTCATACAATCGCATATTTCACATTCTTGTTGGCCAGTTCCTGGTCTTCTTCTGGTTTGAATCACGTAGTATTGTGGTACCACACAGAAACAGTCAATTAAACCTGGCCACGATCAATATTTTAGAGGATAACGCATGCTAGGTCCGGGTTAGGTCTGGGACTTGCCCTCATTAGGCTCATACTTTCGCATTCTTCACATACTTGTTGAACAGATCCTGGGTTTTTTCTGGTTTGGATAAGGTGGTAATGTGGTACCACACTGAAACAGTCGATTAAGCCTGGCCACGATCAATATTTTAGAGGATAACGCGTGCTAGGTCTGAGTTAGGTCTGGGATTTGCCCGCATCAGGCTCATACCTTCGCGTTCTTCACATACTTGTTGAATAGATCCTGGTCTTCTTCTGATTTGAATCACGTAGTAATGCGGTACAACACATAAAACAGTCTATTAAACCTGGCCACGGTCAATATTTTGAAGGATAACGCATGCTAGGTCTGGGTTAGGTCTGGGATTTGCCGTCATTAGGCTCATGCAATCGCATATTTCGCATTCTTGTTGGCCAGTTCCTGGTCCTTTTCTGGATTGTATCACGTAGTAATGTGGTACCACACTGAAAGAGTCGATAAACCTGGTTTCGATCAATATTTTAGAGGATAACGCATGTTAGGCCTAGGTTAGGTCTGGGATTTGCCATCATCAGGCTCATACAATCGCATATTTCACATTCTTGTTGGCCAGATCCTGGTCTTCTTCTGGTTTGAATCACGTAGTATTGTGGTACCACACAGAAACAGTCAATTAAGCCTGGCCACGATCAATATTTTAGAGGAAAACGCATGCTAGGTCCTGGTTAGGTCTGGGACTTGCACTCATCTGGCTCATACAATCGCATATTTCGCATTCTTGTTGGCCAGATCCTGGTCTTCCTCTGGTTTGAACCACGTAGTATTGTGGTACCAAACAGAAACAGTCAATCAAACCTGGCCACGATCAATATTTTAGAGGTTAACGCATGTTAGGTTTAGGTTAGGTCTGGGATTTGCCGTCATCAGGCTCATGCAATCGCATATTTCGCATTCTCGTTGGCCAGTTCCTGGTCCTTTTCTGGATTGTATCACGTAGTAATGTGGTACCACACTGAAAGTGTCGATTAAACCTGGTTTCGATCAATATTTTAGAGGATAACGCATGTTAGGTCTAGGTTAGGTCTGGGATTTGCCCTCATCAGAATCATACTTTCGCATTCTTCACATACTTGTTAAACAGATCCTGGTCTTCTTCTGGTTTGAATCACGAAGTATTGTGGCACCACACTGAAACAGTCAATAAAACCTGGCCACGATCAATATTTTATAGGAGAACGCATGGTAGGTCTGGGTTAGGTCTGGAATTTGCTCTCAACAGGCTCATACTTTCGCATTCTTCACATACTTGTTGAACAGATCCTGGGTTTTTTCTGGTTTGGATCAGGTAGTAATATGGTACCACACTGAAAGAGTCGATTTAACCTGGTTTCGATCAATATTTTAGAGGATAACGCATGTTAGGTCTAGGTTAGGTCTGGGATTTGCCCTCATCAGAATCATACTTTCGCATTCTTCACATACTTGTTAAACAGATCCTGGTCTTCTTCTGGTTTGAATCACGTAGTATTGTGGTACCACACAGAAAGAGTCAATTAAGCCTGGCCACGATCAATATTTTAGAGGAAAACGCATGCTAGGTCCTGGTTAGGTCTGGGACTTGCACTCATCTGGCTCATACAATCGCATATTTCGCATTCTTGTTGGCCAGATCCTGGTCTTCCTCTGGTTTGACCCACGTAGTATTGTGGTACCACACAGAAACAGTCAATTAAACCTGGCCACGATCAATATTTTAGAGGATAACGCATGTTAGGTCTAGGTTAGGTCTGGGATTTGCCGTCATCAGGCTCATGCAATCCCATATTTCACATTCTTGTTGGCCAGTTCCTGGTCCTTTTCTGGATTGTATCACGTAGTAATGTGGTACCACACTGAAAGAGTCGATAAACCTGGTTTCGATCAATATTTTAGAGGATAACGCATGCTAGGTCTGGGTTAGGTCTGGGATTTGCCCTCATCAGACTCATACTTTCGCATTCTTCACATAGTTGATGAACAGATCCTGGGTTTTTCCTGCTTTGGATCAGGTAGTAATGTGGTACCAAACAGAAACAGTCAATTAAACCTGGCCACGATCAATATTTTAGAGGTTAACGCATGCTAGGTCCGGGTTAGGTCTGGGACTTGCCCTCATTAGGCTCATACTTTCGCATTCTTCACATACTTGTTGAACAGATCCTGGGTTTTTCCTGCTTTGGATCAGGTAGTAATGTGGTACCAAACAGAAACAGTCAATTAAACCTGGCCACGATCAATATTTTAGAGGATAACGCATGCTAGGTCCGGGTTAGGTCTGGGACTTGCCCTCATTAGGCTCATACTTTCGCATTCTTCACATACTTGTTGAACAGATCCTGGGTTTTTTCTGGTTTGGATAAGGTGGTAATGTGGTACCACACTGGAACAGTCGATAAAACCCGGTTTCGATCAATATTTTAGGGGATACGGCATGTTAGGTCTAGGTTAGGTCTGGGATTTGCCGTCATCTGGCTCATGCAATCGCATATTTCGCGTTCTTGTTGGCCAGATCCTGGTCCTTTTCTGGATTGTATCACGTAGTAATGTGGTACCACACTGAAAGAGTCGATTAAACCTGGTTTCGGTCAATATTTTACGGGATATCGCATGTTAGGTCTAGGTTAGCTCTGGGATTTGCCCTCATCAGGCTCATACTTTCGTATATTTCGGACACATGTTGGCCAGATCCTGGTCTTCTTCTGGATTGAATCACGTAGTATTGAGGTACCACACAGAAACAGTCAATTAAGCCTGGCCACGATCAATAATTTAGAGGATAGCGCATGCTAGGTCTGGGACTTGCACTCATCCGGCTCATACAATCGCATATTTCGCATTCTTGTTGGACAGATCCTGGTCTTCTCCTGGTTTGAATCACGTAGTATTGTGGTACCACACAGAAACAGTCAATTAAATATGGATACGATCAATATTTTAGAGGATAACGCATGTTAGGTCTAGGTTAGGTCTGGGATTTGCCGTCATCAGGCTCATGCAATCGCACATTTCGCATTCTTGTGGGCCAGATCCTGTTCCTCTTCTGGATTGTATCACGTAGTATTGTGGTACCACACAGAAACAGTCAATTAAACCTGGCCACGATCAACATTTTAGAGGATCACGCATGCTAGGTCTGGGTTAGGTCTGGGAATTGCCCTCATCAGGCTCACACTTTCGCATTCTTCACATACCTGTTGAACAGATCCTGGATTTTCTGGTTTGGATCAGGTAGTAATGTGGTACCACACTGGAACAGTCGATTAAACCCGGTTTCGATCAATATTTTAGAGGATAACGCATGCCAGGTCTGGGTTAGGTCTAGGATTTGCCCTCATAAGGCTCATACAATCGCATATTTCGCATACTTGTTGCCCAGATCCTGGGCTTTTTCTGGTTTGGATCACGTAGTAATGTGGTACCACACTGAAACAGTCGATTAAGCGTGGTCTCGATCAATATTTTAGAGGATAACGCATGCTAGGTCTGGGTTAAGTCTGGTATTTGCCATCATCAGACTCATACTTTCGCATTCTTCACATACTTTTTGAACAGATCCTGGTCCTTTTCTCGATTGTATCACGTAGTAATGTGGTACCACACTGAAAGAGTCAATTAAACCTCGTTTCGATTAATATTTTAGAAGATATCGCATGTTTGGTCTAGGTTAGATCTGGGATTTGCCTCATCAGGCTCATACAATCGCATATTTCGCATACTTGTTGGCCAGATCCTGGTCCTTTTCTGGATTGTATCAGGTAGTAACGTGGTACCACACTGGAACAGTCGATAAAACCCGATTTCGATCAATATTTTAGGGGATACGCCATGTTAGGTCTAGGTTAGGTCTGGGATTTGCCCTCATCAGGCTCATGCAATCGCATATTTCGCATTCTTGTTGGCCAGATCCTGGTCATGTTCTGGATTGTATCACGTAGTAATGTGGTTCCACACTGAAAGATTCGATTAAACCTGGTTTCGATCAATATTTTAGAGCATAACGCATGTTAGGTCTAGGTTAGGTCTGGAATTTGTCCTCATCAGACTCATGCTTTCGCAATCTTCACACTGTTGATGAACAGATCCTGAACTTCTTCTGGTTTGAATCACGTAGTATTGTGGTACCACTCAGAAACAGTCAATTAAATATGGACACGATCAATATTTTATAGGAGAACGCATGGTAGGTCTAGGTTAGGTCTGGGATTTGTCCTCATCAGACTCATACCTTCGCATTCTTCACATACTTGTTGAACAGATCCTGGACTTCTTCTGGTTTGAATCACGTAGTAATGTGGTACTACACATAAAACAGTCTATTAAACCTGGCCACGGTCAATATTTTAGAGGATAACGCATGCTAGGTCTGGGTTAGGTCTGGGATTTGCCCTCATCAGACTCATACTTTCGCATTCTTCACATAGTTGATGAACAGATCCTGGGTTTTTCCTGCTTTGGAACAGGTAGTAATGTGGTACCAAACAGAAACAGTCAATTAAACCTGGCCACGATCAATATTTTAGAGGATAACGCATGCTAGGTCCGGGTTAGGTCTGGGACTTGCCCTCATTAGGCTCATACTTTCGCATTCTTCACATACTTGTTGAACAGATCCTGGGTTTTTCCTGCTTTGGATAAGGTGGTAATGTGGTACCACACTGAAACAGTCGATTAAGCCCGGCCACGATCAATATTTTAGAGGATAACGCGTGCTAGGTCTGGGTTAGGTCTGGGATTTGCCGTCATCAGGCTCATGCAATCGCATATTTCGCATTCTTGTTGGCCAGTTCCTGGTCCTTTTCTGGATTGTATCACGTAGTAATGTGGTACCACACTGAAAGGGTCGATAAAGCTGGTTTCGATCAATATTTTAGAGGATCACGCATGCTAGGTCTGGGTTAGGTCTGGGACTTGCCCTCACCAGGCTCATACTTTCGCATTCTTCACATAGATGATGAACAGATCCTGGACTTCTTCTGGTTTGAATCACGTAGTATTGTGATACCACACAGAAACAGTCAATTAAGCCTGGCCACGATCAATATTTTAGAGGATAACGCATCCTAGGTCCGGGTTAAGTCTGGGACTTGCCCTCATCAGGCTCATGCAATCGCATGTTTCGCATTCTTGTTGACCAGATCCTGATCCTTTTCTTGATTGTATCACGTAGTAATGTGGTACCACACTGAAAGAGACGATTAAACATGGTTTCGATCATTATTTTAGAGGATAATGCATGTTAGGTCTAGGTTAGGTCTGGGATTTGCCCTCATCAGGCTCATGCAACCGCATGTTTCGCATTCTTGTTGGCCAGTTCCTGGTCCTTTTCTGGATTGTATCACGTAGTAATGTGGTACCACACTGAAAGAGTCGATAAACCTGGTTTCGATCAATATTTTAGAGGATAACGGATGCTAGGTCTGGGTAAGGTCTGGGACTTGCACTCATCTGGCTCGTACAATCGCATGTTTCGCATTCTTGTTGGCCAGTTCCTGGTCCTTTTCTGGATTGTATCACGTAGTAATGTGGCAACACACTGAAAGAGTCGATAAACCTGGTTTCGATCAATATTTTAGAGGATAATGCATGCTAGGTCTGGGTTACGTCTGGGATTTGCCCACATCAGACTCATACTTTCGCATTCTTCACATAGATGATGAACAGATCCTGGACTACTTCTGGTTTGAATCACGTAGTATTGTGATACCACGCAGAAACAGTCAATTAAGCCTGGCCACGATCAATATTTTAGAGGATAACGGATGCTAGGTCTGGGTAAGGTCTGGGACTTGCACTCATCTGGCTCGTACAATCGCATATTTCGCATTCTTGTTGGACAGATCCTGGTCTTCTTCTGGTTTGAATCACGTAGTATTGTGGTACCACACAGAAACAGTCAATTAAACCTGGCCACGATCAATATTTTAGAGGATAACGCATGCAAGGTCCGGGTTAGGTCTGGGACTTGCCCTCATTAGGCTCATACTTTCGCATTCTTCACATACTTGTTGAACAGATCCTGGGTTTTTTCTGGTTTGGATAAGGTGGTAATGTGGTACCACACTGAAACAGTCGATTAAGCCTGGCCACGATCAATATTTTAGAGGATAACGCGTGCTTGGTCTAGGTTAGGTCTGGGATTTGCCGTCATCTGGCTCATGCAATCGCATATTTCGCATTCTTGCTGGACAGATCCTGGTCTTCTTCTGGTTTGAATCACGTAGTATTGTGGTACCACACAGAAAAAGTCAATTAAATATGGCCACGATCAATATTTTAGAGGATAACGCATGTTAGGTCTAGGTTAGGTCTGGGATTTGCCGTCATCAGGCTCATGCAATCCCATATTTGGCATTCTTGTTGAACAGATCCTGTGTATTTTCTGGTTTGGATCAGGTAGTAATGTGGTACCACACTGAAACAGTCGATTAAACCTGGTTTCGATCAATATTTTACAGGATATCGCATGTTAGGTCTAGGTTAGCTCTGGGATTTGCCCTCATCAGGCTCATACAATCGCATATTTCACATTCTTCTTGGCCAGATCCTGGTCTTCTTCTGGATTGAATCACGTAGTATTGAGGTACCACACAGAAACTGTCAATTGAGCCTGGCCACGATCAATATTTTAGAGGATAACGCATGCTAGGTCTGGGACTTGCACTCATCCGGCTCATACAATCGCATATTTCGCATTCTTGTTGGACAGATCCTGGTCTTCTTCTGGTTTGAATCACGTAGTATTGCGGTACCACACAGAAACAGTCAATTAAATATGGACACGATCAATATTTTAGAGGATAACGCATGTTAGGTCTAGGTTAGGTCTGGGATTTGCCGTCATCAGGCTCGTGCAATCGCATATTTCGCATTCTGGTGGGCCAGATCCTGTTCCTCTTCTGGATTGTATCACGTAGTATTGTGGTACCACACAGAAACAGTCAATTGAACCTGGCCAGGATCAATATTTTAGAGGATCACGCATGCTAGGTCTGGGTTAGGTCTGGGAATTGCCCTCATCAGGCTCACACTTTCGCATTCTTCACATACCTGTTGAACAGATCCTGGATTTTCTGGTTTGGATCAGGTAGTAATATGGTACCACACTGGAACAGTCGATTAAACCCGGTTTCGATCAATATTTTACAGGATAACGCATGTTAGGTCTAGGTTAGGTCTGGGATTTGCTCTCATCAGGCTCGTAATATCGCATTATTCACATACTTGTTGGCCAGATCCTGGGTTCTCTCTGACTTGGATCAGGTAGTAATGTGGTACCACACTGGAACAGTCGATTAAACCCGGTTTCGATCAATACTTTAGAGGATAACGCATGCTAGGTCTAGGTTAGGTCTGGGATTTGCCGTCATCAGGCTCATGCAATCGCATATTTCGCATTCTTGTGGGCCAGGTCCTGCTCCTCTTCTGGATTGTATCACGTAGTATTGTGGTACCACACAGAAACAGTCAATTAAACCTGGCCACGATCAATATTTTAGAGGATCACGCATGCTAGGTCTGGGTTAGGTATGGGACTTGCCCTCACCAGGCTCATAGTTTCGCATTCTTCACATACTTGTTGAACGGATCCTGGGTTTTTTCTGGTTTGGATCAGGTAGTAATGTGGTACCACACTGGAACAGTCGATAAAACCCGGTTTCGATCAATATTTTAGAGGATAACGCATGTTAGGCCTAGGTTAGGTCTGGGATTTGCGATCATCAGGCTCATGCAATCGCATATTTCGCATTCTTGTTGGCCAGATCCTGGACCTTTTCTGGATTGTATCACGTAGTAATGTGGTACCACACTGAAAGAGTCGATTAAACCTGGTTTCGATCAATATTTTACAGGATAACGCATGTTAGGTCTAGGTTAGCCCTGGGATTTGCCCTCATCAGGCTCATATGATCGCATATTTCACATTCTTGTTGGCCAGATCCTGGTCTTCTTCTGGATTGAATCACGTAGTATTGTGGTACCACACAGAAACAGTCAATTAAGCCTGGCCACGATCAATATTTTAGAGGATAACGCATGTTAGGTCTAGGTTAGTCTGGGATTTGCCGTCATCAGGCTCATGCAATTGCATATTTCGCATTCTTGTGGGCCAGGTCCTGCTCCTCTTCTGGATTGTATCACGTAGTATTGTGGTACCACACAGAAACAGTCAATTAAACCTGGCCACGATCAATATTTTAGAGGATCACGCATGCTAGGTCTGGGTTAGGTATGGGACTTGCCCTCACCAGGCTCATAGTTTCGCAATCTTCACATACTTGTTGAACAGATCCTGGGTTTTTTCTGGTTTAGATCAGGTAGTAATGTGGTACCACACTGCAACAGTCGATAAAACCCGGTTTCGATTAATATTTTAGAGGACAACGCATGCTAGGTCTGGGTTAGGTCTGGGACTTGCACTCATCTGGCTCATATAATCGCGTATTTCGCATTCTTGTTGGCCAGTTCCTGGTCCTTTTCTGGATTGTATCACGTAGTATTGTGGTACCACACTGAAGGAGTCGATTAAACCTGGTTTCGATCACTATTTTAGAGGATAACGCATGTTAGGTCTGTGTTAGCTCTGGTACTTGCCCTCATCAGGCTCATACAATCGCCTATCTCGCATTCTTGTTGGCCAGATCCTGGTCCTTTTCTGGTTTGTATCACGTAGCAATGTGGTACCGCACTGAAACAGTCGATAAAACTCGGTTTCGACCAATATTTTAGAGGATAACGCATGTTAAGTCTAGGTTAGGTCTGGAATATGCTCTCTTCAGGCTCATACTTTCGTATATTTCGCACACTTGTAGACCAGATCGTTGGTTTTTTCTGGTTTGGACCACGTAGTAATGTGGTACCACACTGAAACAGTCAATAGAACCTGGCCACGATCAATATTTTAGAGGGTAACGCATGTTAGGTCTGGGTTAGGTCTGGGATTTGCCCTCATCAGGCTCATGCAATCGCATATTTCGCATACTTGTTGGCCAGATCCTCGTCCTTTTCTGGTTTGAATCACGTAGTATTGTGGTACCACACAGAAACAGTCAATTAAACTTGGCCACGATCAATGTTTTAGAGGATAGCGCATGTTAGGTCCAGGTTTGGTCTGGGATTTGCCGTCATCAGGCTCATGCAATCGCATATTTCGCATTCTTGTTGGCCAGTTCCTGGTCCTTTTCTGGTTTGTATCACGTAGTAATGTGGTACCACACTGAAAGTGTCGATTAAACCTGGTTTCGATCAATATTTTAGAGGATAACCCATGTTAGGTTTAGGTTAGCTCTGGGATTTGCTCTCATCAGACTCATACTTTCGCATTCTTCAGATAGTTGATGAACATATCCTGGACTTCTTCTGGTTTGAATCACGTAGTATTGTGGTATCACACAGAAACAGTCAACTAAACCTGGCCACGATCAATATTTTAGAGGATAACCCATGTTAGGTCTAGGTTAGCCCTGGGATTTGCCCTCATCGGGCTCATACAATCGCATATTTCACATTCTTGTTGGCCAGTTCCTGGTCTTCTTCTGGTTTGAATCACGTAGTATTGTGGTACCACACAGAAACAGTCAATTAAACCTGGCCACGATCAATATTTTAGAGGATAACACATGCTAGGTCCGGGTTAGGTCTGGGACTTGCCCTCATTAGGCTCATACTTTCGCATTCTTCACATACTTGTTGAACAGATCCTGGGTTTTTTCTGGTTTGGATAAGGTGGTAATGTGGTACCACACTGAAACAGTCGATTAAGCCTGGCCACGATCAATATTTTAGAGGATAACGCGTGCTAGGTCTGGGTTAGGTCTGGGATTTGCCCGCATCAGGCTCATACCTTCGCGTTCTTCACATACTTGTTGAACAGATCCTGGTCTTCTTCTGATTTGAATCACGTAGTAATGCGGTACAACACATAAAACAGTCAATCAAACCTGGCCACGATCAATATTTTAGAGGTTAACGCATGTTAGGTTTAGGTTAGGTCTGGGATTTGCCGTCATCAGGCTCATGCAATCGCATATTTCGCATTCTCGTTGGCCAGTTCCTGGTCCTTTTCTGGATTGTATCACGTAGTAATGTGGTACCACACTGAAAGTGTCGATTAAACCTGGTTTCGATCAATATTTTAGAGGATAACGCATGTTAGGTCTAGGTTAGGTCTGGGATTTGCCCTCATCAGAATCATACTTTCGCATTCTTCACATACTTGTTAAACAGATCCTGGTCTTCTTCTGGTTTGAATCACGAAGTATTGTGGCACCACACTGAAACAGTCAATAAAACCTGGCCACGATCAATATTTTATAGGAGAACGCATGGTAGGTCTGGGTTAGGTCTGGAATTTGCTCTCAACAGGCTCATACTTTCGCATTCTTCACATACTTGTTGAACAGATCCTGGGTTTTTTCTGGTTTGGATCAGGTAGTAATATGGTACCACACTGAAAGAGTCGATTTAACCTGGTTTCGATCAATATTTTAGAGGATAACGCATGTTAGGTCTAGGTTAGGTCTGGGATTTGCCCTCATCAGAATCATACTTTCGCATTCTTCACATACTTGTTAAACAGATCCTGGTCTTCTTCTGGTTTGAATCACGTAGTATTGTGGTACCACAAAGAAAGAGTCAATTAAGCCTGGCCACGATCAATATTTTAGAGGAAAACGCATGCTAGGTCCTGGTTAGTTCTGGGACTTGCACTCATCTGGCTCATACAATCGCATATTTCGCATTCTTGTTGGCCAGATCCTGGTCTTCCTCTGGTTTGAACCACGTAGTATTGTGGTACCACACAGAAACAGTCAATTAAACCTGGCCACGATCAATATTTTAGAGGATAACGCATGTTAGGTCTAGGTTAGGTCTGGGATTTGCCGTCATCAGGCTCATGCAATCCCATATTTCACATTCTTGTTGGCCAGTTCCCGGTCCTGTTCTGGATTGTATCACGTAGTAATGTGGTACCACACCGAAAGGGTCGGTTAAACCTGGTTTCGATCAATATTTCAGAGGATAATGCATGCTAGGTCTGGGTTAGGTCTGGGATTTGCCCTCATCAGACTCATACTTTCGCATTCTTCACATAGATGATGAACAGATCCTGGACTTCTTCTGGTTTGAATCACGTAGTATTGTGATACCACACAGAAACAGTCAATTAAGCCTGGCCACGATCAATATTTTAGAGGATAACGGATGCTAGGTCTGGGTAAGGTCTGGGACTTGCACTCATCTGGCTCGTACAATCGCATATTTCGCATTCTTGTTGGACAGATCCTGGTCTTCTTCTGGGTTGAATCACGTAGTATTGTGGTACCACACAGAAACAGTCAATTAAACCTGGCCACGATCAATATTTTAGAGGATAACGCATGTTAGGTCTAGGTTAGGTCTGGTATTTGCCGTCATCAGACTCGTTCAATATTTTAGAGGATAACGCATGTTAGGTCTAGGTTAGGTCTAGGATTTGCCCTCATCAAAATCATACTTTCGCATTCTTCACATACTTGTTGAACAGATCTTGGGTTTTTTCTGGTTTGGATCAGGTAGTAATGTGGTACCACACTGCAACAGTCGATAAAACCCGGTTTCGATCAATATTTTAGAGGATAACGCATGTTAGGTCTACGTTAGGTCTGGGATTTGTCCTCATCAGACTCATGCTTTCGCAGTCTTCACATAGTTGATGAACAGATCCTGGACTTCTTCTGGTTGGAATCACGTAGTATTGTGGTACCACACAGGAACAGTCAATTAAGCCTGGCCACGATCAATATTTTAGAGGATAACGCATGCTAGGTCTGGGTTAGGTCTGGGACTTGCACTCATCTGGCTCATACAATCGCATATTTCGTATTCTTCTTGGACAGTTCCTGGTCTTCTTCTGGCTTGAATCACGTAGTATTGTGCTACCACACAGAAGCAGTCAATTCAACCTGGCCACGATCAATATTCTAGAGGATAACGCATGTTAGGTCTAGGTCAGGTCTGGGATTTGCCGTCATCAGGCTCATGCAATCGCATATTTCGCATACTTGTTAGCCAGATCCTGGTCCCTTTCTGGATTGTATCACGTAGTAATGTGGTACCACACAGAAACAGTCAATTAAACCTGGCCACGATCAATATTTTAGAGGATAACGCTTGTTAGGTCTAGATTAGGTCTGGGATTTGCCCTCATCAGGCTCATGCAATCGCATATTTCGCATACTTGTTAGCCAGATCCTGGTCCCCTTCTGGATTGTATCACGTAGTAATGTGGTACCACACTGAAGGAGTCGATTAAACCTGGTTTCGATCACTATTTTAGAGGATAACGCATGTTAGGTCTGGGTTAGGTCTAGGACTTGCACTCATCTGGCTCATACAATCGCATATTTCGTATTCTTCTTGGACAGATCCTGGACTTCTTCTGGTTTGTGTCACGTAGTATTGTGATACCACACAGAAACAGTCAATTAAGCCTGGCCACGATCAATATTTTAGAGGATAACGGATGCTAGGTCTGGGTAAGGTCTGGGACTTGCACTCATCTGGCTCGTACAATCGCATATTTCGCATTCTTGTTGGACAGATCCTGGTCTTCTTCTGGGTTGAATCACGTAGTATTGTGGTACCACACAGAAACAGTCAATTAAACCTGGCCACGACCAATATTTTAGAGGATAACGCATGTTAGGTCTAGGTTAGGTCTGGTATTTGCCGTCATCAGACTCGTTCAATATTTTAGAGGATAACGCATGTTAGGTCTAGGTTAGGTCTAGGATTTGCCCTCATCAAAATCATACTTTCGCATTCTTCACATACTTGTTGAACAGATCTTGGGTTTTTTCTGGTTTGGATCAGGTAGTAATGTGGTACCACACTGCAACAGTCGATAAAACCCGGTTTCGATCAATATTTTAGAGGATAACGCATGTTAGGTCTACGTTAGGTCTGGGATTTGTCCTCATCAGACTCATGCTTTCGCAGTCTTCACATAGTTGATGAACAGATCCTGGACTTCTTCTGGTTGGAATCACGTAGTATTGTGGTACCACACAGGAACAGTCAATTAAGCCTGGCCACGATCAATATTTTAGAGGATAACGCATGCTAGGTCTGGGTTAGGTCTGGGACTTGCACTCATCTGGCTCATACAATCGCATATTTCGTATTCTTCTTGGACAGTTCCTGGTCTTCTTCTGGCTTGAATCACGTAGTATTGTGCTACCACACAGAAGCAGTCAATTCAACCTGGCCACGATCAATATTCTAGAGGATAACGCATGTTAGGTCTAGGTCAGGTCTGGGATTTGCCGTCATCAGGCTCATGCAATCGCATATTTCGCATACTTGTTAGCCAGATCCTGGTCCCTTTCTGGATTGTATCACGTAGTAATGTGGTACCACACAGAAACAGTCAATTAAACCTGGCCACGATCAATATTTTAGAGGATAACGCTTGTTAGGTCTAGATTAGGTCTGGGATTTGCCCTCATCAGGCTCATGCAATCGCATATTTCGCATACTTGTTAGCCAGATCCTGGTCCCCTTCTGGATTGTATCACGTAGTAATGTGGTACCACACTGAAGGAGTCGATTAAACCTGGTTTCGATCACTATTTTAGAGGATAACGCATGTTAGGTCTGGGTTAGGTCTAGGACTTGCACTCATCTGGCTCATACAATCGCATATTTCGTATTCTTCTTGGACAGATCCTGGACTTCTTCTGGTTTGTGTCACGTAGTATTGTGATACCACACAGAAACAGTCAATTAAGCCTGGCCACGATCAATATTTTAGAGGATAACGGATGCTAGGTCTGGGTTAGGTCTGGGACTTGCACTCATCTGGCTCGTACAATCGCATATTTCGCATTCTTGTTGGACAGATCCTGGTCTTCTTCTGGTTTGAATCACGTAGTATTGTGGTACCACACAGAAACAGTCAATTAAACCTGGCAACGATCAATAGTTTAGAGGATAACGCATGTTAGGTCTAGATTAGGTCTGGGATTAGCCCTCATCAGGCTCATGCAATCGCATATTTCGCATACTTGTTAGCCAGATCCTGGTCCTTTTCTGGAATGTATCACGTAGTAATGTGGTACCACACTGAAACAGTCGATAAAACTCGGTTTCGACCAATAATTTAGAGGATAACGCATGTTAAGTCTAGGTTAGGTCTGGAATATGCTCGCTTCAGGCTCATACTTTCGTATATTTCGCACACTTGTAGACCAGATCGTCGGTTTTTTCTGGTTTGGACCACGTAGTAATGTGGTACCACACTGAAACAGTCAATAAAACCTGGCCACGATCAATGTTTTAGAGGGTAACGCATGTTAGGTCTGGGTTAGGTCTGGGATTTGCCCTCATCAGGCTCATGCAATCGCATATTTCGCATACTTGTTGGCCAGATCCTCGTCCTTTTCTGGTTTGAATCACGTAGTATTGTGGTACCACACTGAAACAGTCAATTAAACTTGGCCACGATCAATGTTTTAGAGGATAGCACATGTTAGGTCCAGGTTTGGTCTGGGACTTGCCATCATCAGGCTCATACAATCGCATATTTCACATTCTTGTTGGCCAGATCCTGGTCTTCTTCTGGTTTGAATCACGTAGTATTGTGGTACCACACAGAAACAGTCAATTAAGCCTGGCCACCATCAATATTTTAGAGGAAAACGCATGCTAGGTCTGGGTTAGGTCTGGGACTTGCACTCATCTGGCTCATACAATCGCATATTTCGCCTACTTGTTGGCCAGATCCTGGTCTTCCTCTGGTTTGAACCACGTAGTATTGGGGTACCACACAGAAACAGTCAATTAAGCCTGGCCACGATCAATATTTTAGAGGAAAACGCATGCTAGGTCTGGGTTAGGTCTGGGATTTGCACTCATCTGGCACATGTAATCGCATATTTCGCAGTCTCGTTGGCCAGTTCCTGGTCCTTTTCTGGATTGTATCACGTAGTAATGTGGTACCACACTGAAAGTGTCGATTAAACCTGGCCACGATCAATATTTTAGAGGATAATGGATGCTAGGTCTGGGTAAGGTCTGGGACTTGCACTCATCAGAATCATACTTTCGCATTCTTCACATACTTGTTAAACAGATCCTGGTCTTCTTCTGGTTTGAATCACGTAGTAATGTGGTACCACACTGAAACAGTCAATAAAACCTGGCCACGATCAATATTTTATAGGAGAACGCATGTTAGGTCTAGGTTAGGTCTGGAATTTGTTCTCAACAGGCTCATACTTTCGTATATTTCGCATACTTGTTGGCCAGATCCTGGGGTTTGTATGGTTTGGATCACGTAGTAATGTGGTCCCACGCTGAAACAGTCGATTAAGCCTGGCCACGATCAATATTTTAGAGGATACCGCATGTTAGGTCTAGGTTAGGACTGGGATTTGCCGTCATCTGGCTCATGCAATCGCATATTTCGCATTCTTGTTGGCAAGATCCTGATCCTTTTCTGGATTGTATCACGTAGTAATGTGGTACCACACTGAAAGAGTCGATTAAACATGGTTTCGATCAATATTTTAGAGGATAACGCATGTTAGGTCTAGGTTAGGTCTAGGATTTGCCCTCATCAGGCTCATACAATCGCATATTTCGTATTCTTCTTGGACAGATCCTGGACTTCTTCTGGTTTGAGTCACGTAGTATTGTGATACCACACAGAAACAGTCAATTAAGCCTGGCCACGATCAGTATTTTAGAGGATAACGGATGCGAGGTCTGTGTTAGGTCTGGGACTTGCACTCATCTGGCTCGTACAATCGCATATTTCGCATTCTTGTTGGACAGATCCTGGTCTTCTTCTGGTTTGAATCACGTAGTATTGTGGTACCGCACAGAAACAGTCAATTAAACCTGGCCACGATCAATAGTTTAGAGGATAACGCATGTTAGGTCTAGATTAGGTCTGGGATTTGCCCTCATCAGGCTCATGCAATCGCATATTTCGCATACTTGTTAGCCAGATCCTGGTCCTTTTCTGGAATGTATCACGTAGTAATGTGGTACCACACTGAAACAGTCGATAAAACTCGGTTTCGACCAATATTTTAGAGGATAACGCATGTTAAGTCTAGGTTAGGTCTGGAATATGCTCGCTTCAGGCTCATACTTTCGTATATTTCGCACACTTGTAGACCAGATCGTTGGTTTTTTCTGGTTTGGACCACGTAGTAATGTGGTACCACACTGAAACAGTCAATAAAACCTGGCCACGATCAATATTTTAGAGGGTAACGCATGTTAGGTCTGGGTTTGGTCTGGGATTTGCCCTCATCAGGCTCATGCAATCGCATATTTCGCATACTTGTTGGCCAGATCCTCGTCCTTTTCTGGTTTGAATCACGTAGTATTGTGGTACCACACTGAAACAGTCAATTAAACTTGGCCACGATCAATGTTTTAGAGGATAGCGCATGTTAGGTCCAGGTTTGGTCTGGGACTTGCCATCATCAGGCTCATACAATCGCATATTTCACATTCTTGTTGGCCAGATCCTGGTCTTCTTCTGGTTTGAATCACGTAGTATTGTGGCACCACACAGAAACAGTCAATTAAGCCTGGCCACCATCAATGTTTTAGAGGATAGCGCATGTTAGGTCCAGGTTGGGTCTGGGACTTGCCATCATCAGGCTCATACAATCGCATATTTCACATTCTTGTTAAACAGATCCTGGTCTTCTTCTGGTTTGAATCACGTAGTAATGAGGTACCACACTGAAACAGTCAACAAAACCTGGCCACGATCAATATTTTATAGCAGAACGCATGTTAGGTCTAGGTTAGGCCTGGAATTTGCTCTCAACAGGCTCATACTTTCGTATATTTCGCATACTTGTTGGCCAGATCCTGGGCTTTGTATGGTTTGGATCACGTAGTAATGTGGTACCACGCTGAAACAGTCGATTAAACCTGGTTTCGTTCAATATTTTAGAGGATAACGCATGTTAGGTCTAGGTTAGATCTGGGATTTGCCCTCATCAGGCTCATACAATCGCATATTTCGCATACTTGTTGGCCAGATCCTCGTCCTTTTCTGGTTTGAATCACGTAGTATTGTGGTACCACACAGAAGCAGTCAATTAGACCTGGCCACGATCAATATTTTAGAGGATAACGCATGTTAGGTCTAGGTTAGGTCTGGGATTTGCCCTCATCAGGCTCATACCTTCGCGTTTTTCACATACTTGTTAAACAGATCCTGGTCTTCTGCTGGTTTGAATCACGTAGTATTGTGGTACCACACAGAAACAGTCAATTAAGCCTGGCCACGATCAATATTTTAGAGGATAACGCATGTTAGGTCTGGGTTAGGTCTGGGATTTGCCCTCATCAGACTCATACTTTCGCATTCTTCACATACTTGTTCAACAGGTCCTGGGTTTTTTCTGGTATGGATCACGTAGTAATGTGGTACCACACTGAAAGAGTCGATAAACCTGGTTTCGATCAATATTTTAGAGGATAACGCATGCTAGGTCTGGGTTAGGTCTGGGATTTGCCCTCATCAGACTCATACTTTCGCATTCCTCACATAGTTGATGAACAGATCCTGGAGTTCTTCTGGTTTGAATCACGTAGTATTGTGGTACCACACAGAAACAGTCAATTAAGCCTGGCCACGATCAATATTTTAGAGGATAACGCATGTTAGGTCTGGGTTAGATCTGGGATTTGCCCTCATCAGGCTCATACAATCGCATGTTTCACATTCTTGTAGGCCAGATCCTGGTCTTCTTCTGGTTTGAATCACGAAGTATTGTGGTACCACACAGAAACAGTCAATTAAACCTGGCCACGATCAATATTTTAGAGGATAACGCATGTTAGGTCTAGGTTAGGTCTGGGATTTGCCCTCATCAGGCTCAAACCTTCGCGTTTTTCACATACTTGTTAAACAGATCCTGGTCTTCTGCTGGTTTGAATCACGAAGTATTGTGGTACCACGCAGAAACAGTCAATTAAACCTGGCCACGATCAATATTTTAGAGGATAACGCATGTTAGGTCTAGGTTAGGTCTGGGATTTGCCGTCATCAGGCTCATGCAATCCCATATTTCGCATTCTTGTTGGCCAGTTCCTGGTCCTTTTCTGGATTGTATCACGTAGTAATGTGGTACCACACTGAAAGGATCAGTCAAACCTGGTTTCGATTAATATTTTAGAGGATAACGCATGCTAGGTCTGTGTTAGGTCTGGGATTTGCCCTCATCAGACTCATACTTTCGCATTCTTCACATAGTTGATGAACAGATCCTGGAGTTCTTCTGGTTTGAATCACGTAGTATTGTGGTACCACACAGAAACAGTCAATTAAGCCTGGCCACGATCAATATTTTAGAGGATAACGGATGCTAGGTCTGGGTTAGGTCTGGGAGTTGCACCCATCTGGCTCGTACAATCGCATATTTCGCATTCTTGTTGGGCAGATCCTGGTCTTCTTCTGGTTTGAATCACGCAGTATTGTGGTACCACACAGAAACAGTCAATTAAACCTGGCCACGATCAATATTTTAGAGGATAACGCATGTTAGGTCTAGATTAGGTCTGGGATTTGCCCTCATCAGGCTCATGCAATCGCATATTTCGCATACTTGTTAGCCAGATCCTGATTGTTTTCTGGATTGTATCACGTAGTAATGTGGTACCACACTGAAAGTGTCGATTAAACCTGGTTTCGATCAATATTTTAGGGGATAACGCATGCTAGGTCCGGGTTAGGTCTGGGACTTGCCATCATCAGGCTCATACAATCGCATATTTCACATTCTTGTTGGCCAGATCCTGGTCTTCTTCTGGTTTGAATCACGTAGTATTGTGGTACCACACAGAAACAGTCAATTAAGCCTGGCCACGATCAATATTTTAGAGGAAAACGCATGCTAGGTCTGGGTTAGGTCTGGGACTTGCACTCATCTGGCTCATACAATCGCATATTTCGCATTCTTGTTGGCCAGATCCTGGTCTTCCTCTGGTTTGAACCCCGTAGTATTGTGGTACCACACAGAAACAGTCAATTAAACCTGGCCACGATCAATATTTTAGAGGATAACGCATGTTAGGACTAGGTTAGGTCTGGGATTTGCCGTCATCAGGCTCATGCAATCGCATATTTCGCATTCTTGTTGGCCAGTTCCTGGTCCTTTTCTGGATTGTATCACGTAGTAATGTGGTACCACACTGAAAGGATCAGTTAAACCTGGTTTCGATTAATATTTTAGAGGATAACGCATGCTAGGTCTGGGTTAGGTCTGGGATTTGCCCTTATCAGACTCATACTTTCGCATTCTTCACATAGTTGATGAACAGATCCTGGAGTTCTTCTGGTTTGAATCACGTAGTATCGTGGTACCACACAGAAACAGTCAATTAAGCCTGGCCACGATCAATATTTTAGAGGATAACGCATGTTATGTCTAGATTAGGTCTGGGATTTGCCCTCATCAGGCTCATGCAATCGCATATTTCGCATACTTGTTAGCCAGATCCTGGTTCTTTTCTGGATTGTATCACGTAGTAATGTGGTACCACACTGAAGGAGTCGATTAATCCTGGTTTCGATCACTATTTTAGAGGATAACGCATGTTATGTCTGGGTTAGGTCTGGGACTTGCACTCATCTGGCTCATACAATCGCATATTTCGTATTCTTCTTGGACAGATCCTGGACTTCTTCTGGTTTGAGTCACGTAGTATTGTGATACCACACAGAAACAGTCAATTAAGCCTGGCCACGATCAATATTTTACAGGATAACGGATGCTAGGTCTGGGTTAGGTCTGGGATTTGCCCTCATCAGGCTCATGCAATCGCATATTTCGCATACTTGTTAGCCAGATCCTGGTTCTTTTCTGGATTGTATCACGTAGTAATGTGGTACCACACTGAAGGAGTCGATTAATCCTGGTTTCGATCACTATTTTAGAGGATAACGCATGTTATGTCTGGGTTAGGTCTGGGACTTGCACTCATCTGGCTCGTACAATCGCATATTTCGCATTCTTGTTGGACAGATCCTGGTCTTCTTCTGGTTTGAACCACGTAGTATTGTGGTACCACACAGAAACAGTCAATTAAACCAGGCCACGATCAATATTTTAGAGGATAACGCATGTTAGGTCTAGGTTAGGTCTGGTATTTGCCGTCATCAGACTCGTTCAATATTTTAGAGGATAACGCATGTTAGGTCTAGGTTAGGTCTAGGATTTGCCCTCATCAAAATCATACTTTCGCATTCTTCACATACTTGTTGAACAGATCCTGGGTTTTTTCTGGTTTGGATCAGGTAGTAATGTGGTACCACACTGCAACAGTCGATAAAACCCGGTTTCGATCAATATTTTAGAGGATAACGCATGTTAGGTCTACGTTAGGTCTGGGATTTGCCCTCATCAGGCTCATACAATCGCATTTCTCGCATTCTTGTTGGCCAGATCCTGGACCTTTTCTGGTTTGTATCACGTAGCAATGTGGTAGCGCACTGAAACAGTCGATTAAGCCTGGCCACGAACAATATTTTAGAGGATGGCGCATGTTAGGTCTAGGCTAGGTCTGGTATTTGCCATCATCAGGCTCATACTTTCGCATTTCTCGCATTCTTGTTGGACAGATCCTGGTCCTTTTCTGGATTGTATCACGTAGTAATGTGGTACCACACTGCAACAGTCGATAAAACTCGGTTTCGACCAATATTTTAGAGGATAACGCATGTTAAGTCTAGGTTAGGTCTGGAATATGCTCTCTTCAGGCTCATATTTTCGTATATTTCGCACACTTGTAGACCAGATCGTTGGTTTTTTCTGGTTTGGACCACGTAGTAATGTGGTACCACACTGAAACAGTCAATAAAACCTGGCCACGATCAATATTTTAGAGGGTAACGCATGTTAGGTCTGGGTTAGGTCTGGGATTTGCCCCCATCAGGCTCATGCAATCGCATATTTCGCATACTTGTTGGCCAGATCCTCGTCCTTTTCTGGTTTGAATCACGTAGTATTGTGGTACCACACAGAGACAGTCAATTAAACTTGGCCACGATCAATGTTTTAGAGGATAGCGCATGTTAGGTCCAGGTTTGGTCTGGGATTTGCCGTCATCAGGCTCATGCAATCGCATATTTCGCATTCTTGTTGGCCAGTTCCTGGTCCTTTTCTGGATTGTATCACGTAGTAATGTGGTACCACACTGAAAGTGTCGATTAAACCTGGTTTCGATCAATATTTTAGAGGATAACCCATGTTAGGTCTAGGTTAGGTCTGGGATTTGCCCTCATCAGACTCATACTTTCGCATTCTTCACATAGTTGATGAACATATCCTGGACTTCTTCTGGGTTGAATCAGTTAGTATTGTGGTACCACACAGAAACAGTCAATTAAACCTGGCCACGATCAATATTTTAGAGGATAACACATGTTAGGTCTAGGTTAGCTCTGGGATTTGCCCTCATCGGGCTCATACAATCGCATATTTCACATTCTTGTTGGCCAGTTCCTGGTCTTCTTCTGGTTTGAATCACGTAGTATTGTGGTACCACACAGAAACAGTCAATTAAACGTGGCCACGATCAATATTTTAGAGGATAACGCGTGCTAGGTCTGGGTTAGGTCTGGGATTTGCCCGCATCAGGCTCATACCTTCGCGTTCTTCACATACTTGTTGAACAGATCCTGGACTTCTTCTGATTTGAATCACGTAGTAATGCGGTACTACACACAAAACAGTCTATTAAACCTGGCCACGGTCAATATTTTGAAGGATCACGCATGCTAGGTCTGGGTTAGGTCTGGTGTTTGCCGTCATCAGGCTCATGCAATCGCAAATTTCGCATTCTTGTTGGCCAGTTCCTGGTCCTTTTCTGGATTGCATCACGTAGTAATGTGGTACCACACTGAAAGAGTCGATTAAACCTGGTTTCGATCAATATTTTAGAGGATAACGCATGTTAGGTCTAGGTTAGGTCTGGAATTTGCCCTCATCAGAATCATACTTTTTTTTTTTTTTTTTTTTTTTTTTTTTTTTGTCGTGGGGAAAATCTTCGAAAGACTCCCTCCCACCTCCTTGGGGAGAGGTGGGAGGGGTGTGTGGGATTCCCCGCGCCCGTACAACGACAGGCGCGAGACCTACCCACTAAAAACCCCACGGTGACCCTTCGGCACGCTTTGGGAGGATACCGGGAATCGCTCGAAGCATTCTTCCGGTATCCTCCCCGTGCCCGCGCTTTCGCGCCCATCCCCCGGGGGGACAATCGGTCCCCCCAGTAGACACACTGCCTCATAGCGGCGGGACGGGGCCACTCCATCCCGCCGCTATCCGTCCCGGGGCCGCGTTTAGTGGCGGCTGCGAGCCCCAACTCGCAACCGCCCGCGACCCCGTTTCCACCCCTCGGCGGCCGGGCGTTCATGGCCGCACCAGACCGCCGAGGGTGCCTCCCCTTGCGTCGTACCGGTAGGGGGAGGCACTCCTACCCCCAACCGGTCCGACCCGGCGCCGCCTGGCGGGAGGAGGGTCCCCTCAGGACCCCCCTCCCAGCCTAGGTCATCCGCCACGCCGAGGCGGCCGCCCGCAACGCCTCGCGACCGGGCGACGACCTCGGGCCACCGCACGAGCGCGAGCTTCAGCGCGCCGCTGAAGCTCGCGCTCCCTCCCCGCGGCCTCCTTCTGCAACATTACGTTCTCGCAGAAGGAGGCCACGGCCCTCCACTTCTCCTCGCTGCCGAGCATGGCGCGCACCACGCCCGGCAGCGAGACATCCCGCCCGACGACGGCGACCAGGACACGGCGCTCCCCCTCCCACGCGGGGCATACCTCCAGGGTATGATCCGCCGTGTCCTGCTCAGCGTCGCAGTGGCAGCAACGCGCCGTCGGCTCCTTCCCTATCCGGCACAGGTATCTTCCGAAGCTGCCATGCCCGGAAAATACCTGTGCCAGCCGGTAGGTAAGGCTGCCATGGCCTCTGTCCAGCCACTCCTTCAGGAGTGGCCGAACAGCCCCGACAGTCCGGTGCCCCGCGGTTGGCAGAGCCAGCCGCTCCTGCCACGCGAGCAACACGGACTGCCGGGCCTGGCGCTTCAAATCGCCCCAAGCAGGTTCCTGCCCGCCCGGGACCGCCCCCACCCCCGCGCGACGGTCGACGCGGTGCCGGTACATCGCCGCGTGCGACCGCGCGAGCAGGTCCATGGGCGGCATCCCCGCTAGAACCGTCGCCGCCTCATGTGACATGGTCCGATACCCGCGGACGACCCTGAGCGCCATGCGCCTCTGCACCCGACGCAGCATAGTCATGCTGCGCCGGGAGGCAGCCAGGTCGTCCGCCCAGACGGGGGCCCCGTATAGGGCCACCGACTGGACCATTGCCACATAGAGGCGACGAACTCGGCCCGCCGGGCCCCCCAGGTTGGGCAGGATCCGGCCCAGAGCCGCAACCATCCTTTCCAACCGGGGGACCAGGCAGCGGAAATGCTTCTCGAAACGCCAGTGGCTATCGAGGATCAGCCCCAGATACCTGACCTGGGGCTTCACCTCGATGTCAGCCCCACCCACCCGAATCAGAGGGGGTGGCGGATCCTGCCGAGGTGAATGAAACGCAATCACCTCGGTCTTATGGACCGCCACCGTCATCCCCATCCCCCTGATCCGGTCGACGACGCGTTGCGACCCCTCCTCCGCGCGACGCATGGCCCTCCCCCAGTGCGCCCCGACGGCCAGCACCAGTGTGTCATCCGCATAACACACCGTGCTGACGCCGTCGGGGAGGCCAGCCCGCAACACCGAGTCGTACGCGATGTTCCACAGGAGTGGCCCGAGGACCGACCCCTGCGGAACACCGCAGTACACCTCCCTCCGCATATCACCATCCCGGCCCGGATACTCGATCCACCTGCCGCGGAGATAATCCCCGACGACCGCCCTGAGACAAGGGGGGACTCGATGATATTCGAGCCCCCTCCTTATCCCTTCCCAGGGGAGGGTGTTAAAGGCATTGGCAATATCCAAGGATATTGCCAATGCCACCCCTCCCCGGGAGACGGCCGCCTCCGAGAGGGCCCTCACACGACCTATCGCGTCGATAGTCGATCGGCCCGCCCGGAAACCGAACTGGCAGTCGGCCAGACCGGGATCACCCCGCGACAGGTGCTCGACGAGGCGGGCAGCAATCACACGCTCGAAGAGCTTGCCCACCTCGTCGAGGAGACAAATGGGCCGGTATGCGGAGGGAGACTCCGCGGGCCGACCCTCCTTCCGGAGGAGGACCATCCTCGCCACCTTCCAACTGGGGGGGAATCGCCCGTCCCTCAGGCAGCGGTCGAACAACCGCCTGAGGTCGGCCCCAAGGACGCCCTGGGTCAAGACCCAAACCCGGCCGGGCACACCATCCGGACCCGGGGCCGTGTTACGAACCCCGAGCCGTCTGATGGCCGCTGCCAGCTCCTCCTGCGTGACCCCCAGCTCGGCCGTCCACTCCACTGGGACAGCCGCCGCCGCCGGAGGACGCGGTCCCCTCTCCCCAATTGGGAAGAGTGTATTGACCACGTCCTCCAGCAGCCGGGGGTCATCAGAATCATACTTTCGCATTCTTCACATACTTGTTAAACAGATCCTGGTCTTCTTCTGGTTTGAATCACGTAGTAATGAGGTACCACACTGAAACAGTCAATAAAACCTGGCCACGATCAATATTTTATAGCAGAACGCATGTTAGGTCTAGGTTAGGTCTGGAATTTGCTCTCAACAGGCTCATACTTTCGTATATTTCGCATACTTGCTGGCCAGATCCTGGGCTTTGTATGGTTTGGATCACGTAGTAATTTGGTACCACGCTGAAACAGTCGATTAAACCTGGTTTCGATCAATATTTTAGAGGATAACGCATGTTAGGTCTAGGTTAGATCTGGGATTTGCCCTCATCAGGCTCATACAATCGCATATTTCACATTCTTGTTGCCCAGATCCTGGTCTTCTTCTGGTTTGAATCACGTTGTATTGTGGTACCACACAGAAACAGTCAATTAAACCTGGCCACGATCAATATTTTAGAGGATAACGCATGTTAGGTCCGGGTTAGGTCTGGGACTTGCCCTCATTAGGCTCATACTTTCGCATTCTTCACATACTTGTTGAACAGATCCTGGGTTTTTTCTGGTTTGGATAAGGTGGTAATGAGGTACCACACTGAAACAGTCAATAAAACCTGGCCACGATCAATATTTTAGAGGATAACGCATGTTAGGTCAAGGTTAGGTCTGGGATTTGCCGTCATCAGGCTCATGCAATCGCATATTTCGCATTCTCGTTGGCCAGTTCCTGGTCCTTTTCTGGATTGTATCACGTAGTAATGTGGTACCACACTGAAAGAGTCGATTAAACCTGGTTTCGATCAATATTTTAGAGGATAACGCATGTTAGGTCTAGGTTAGGTCTGGGATTTGCCCTCATCAGAATCATACTTTCGCATTCTTCACATACTTGTTAAACAGGTCCTGGTCTTCTTCTGGTTTGAATGACATAGTAATGAGGTACCACACTGAAACAGTCAATAAAACGTGGCCACCATCAGTATTTTATAGGAGAACGCATGTTAGGTCTAGGTTAGGTCTGGAATTTGCTCTCAAAAGGCTCATACCTTCGTATATTTCGCATACTTGTTGGCCAGATCCTGGGCTTTGTATGGTTTGGATCACGTAGTAATGTGGTACCACGCTGAAACAGTCGATTAAACCTGGTTTCGATCAATATTTTAGAGGATAACGCATGTTAGGTCTAGGTTAGATCTGGGATTTGCCCTCATCAGGCTCATACAATCGCATATTTCACATTCTTGTTGCCCAGATCCTGGTCTTCTTCTGGTTTGAATCACGTAGTAATGAGGTACCACACTGAAACAGTCAATAAAACCTGGCCACGATCAATATTTTAGAGGATAACGCATGTTAGGTCTAGGTTAGGTCTGGGATTTGGCCTCATCAGGCTCATACCTTCGCGTTCTTCACATACTTGTTAAACAGATCCTGGTCTTCTTCTGGTTTGAATCACGTAGTAATGAGGTACCACACTGAAACAGTCAATAAAACCTGGCCACGATCAATATTTTAGAGGATAACGCATGTTAGGTCTAGGTTAGGTCTGGGATTTGTCCTCATCAGACTCATGCTTTCGCAATCTTCACATAGTTGATGAACAGATCCTGGACTTCTTCTGGTTTGAATCACGTAGTATTGTGGTACCACACAGAAACAGTCAATTAAGCCTGGCCACGATCAATATTTTAGAGGATAACGCATGTTAGGTCTGGGATTTGCCCTCATCAGACTCATACTTTCGCATTCTT
Organism: Colletes latitarsis; assembly: GCF_051014445.1. Classification (NCBI taxonomy): domain Eukaryota; kingdom Metazoa; phylum Arthropoda; class Insecta; order Hymenoptera; family Colletidae; genus Colletes; species Colletes latitarsis. Next base: position 36,698,989 of record NW_027488366.1, read on the forward strand.
CACATACTTGTTCAACAGCTCCTGGGTTTTTTCTGGTTTGGATCACGTAGTAAAGTGGTACCACACTGAAACAGTCGATTAAGCCTGGTTTCGATCAATATTTTAGAGGATAACGCATGCTAGGTCCGGGTTAGGTCTGGGACTTGCCCTCATTAGGCTCATACTTTCGCATTCTTCACATACTTGTTGAACAGATCCTGGGTTTTTTCTGGTTTGGATAAGGTGGTAATGTGGTACCACACTGAAACAGTCGATTAAGCCCGGCCACGATCAATATTTTAGAGGATAACGCATGCTAGGTCTGGGTTAGGTCTGGGATTTGCCCGCATCAGGCTCATACCTTCGCGTTCTTCACATACTTGTTGAACAGATCCTGGACTTCTGATTTGAATCACGTAGTAATGCGGTACAACACATAAAACAGTCTATTAAACCTGGCCACGGTCAATATTTTGAAGGATAACGCATGCTAGGTCTGGGTTAGGTCTGGGATTTGCCGCCATCAGGCTCATGCAATCGCATATTTCGCATTCTTGTTGGCCAGTTCCTGGTCCTTTTCTGGATTGTATCACGTAGTAATGTGGTACCACACTGAAAGAGTCGATAAACCTGGTTTCGATCAATATTTTAGAAGATAACGCATGTTAGGTCTAGGTTAGGTCTGGGATTTGCCATCATCAGGCTCATACAATCGCATATTTCACATTCTTGTTGGCCAGATCCTGGTCTTCTTCTGGTTTGAATCACGTAGTATTGTGGTACCACACAGAAACAGTCAATTAAACCTGGCCACGATCAATATTTTAGAGGATAACGCATGTTAGGTCTAGGTTAGGTCTGGGATTTGCCGTCATCAGGCTCATGCAATCGCATATTTCGCATTCTCGTTGGCCAGTTCCTTGTCCTTTTCTGGATTGTATCACGTAGTAATGTGGTACCACACTCAAAGTGTCGATTAACCCTTGTTTCGATCAATATTTTAGAGGATAACGCATGTTAGGTCTAGGTTAGGTCTGGGATTTGCCCCCATTAGAATCATACTTTCGCATTCTTCACATACTTGTTAAACAGATCCTGGTTTTCTTCTGGTTTGAATCACGTAGTAATGAGGTACCACACTGAAACAGTCAATAAAACCTGGCCACGATCAATATTTTATAGGAGAACGCATGTTAGGTCTAGGTTAGGTCTGGGATTTGCCCTCATCAGGCTCATGCAATCGCATATTTCGCATACTTGTTGGCCAGATCCTCGGCCTTTTCTGGTTTGAATCACGTAGTATTGTGGTACCACACGGAAACAGTCAATTAAACTTGGCCACGATCAATGTTTTAGAGGATAGCGCATGTTTGGTCCAGGTTTGGTCTGGGATTTGCCGTCATCAGGCTCATGCAATCGCATATTTCGCATTCTTGTTGGCCAGTTCCTGGTCCTTTTCTGGATTGTATCACGTAGTAATGTGGTACCACACTGAAAGGATCAGTTAAACCTGGTTTCGATTAATATTTTAGAGGATAGCGCATGCTAGGTCTGGGTAAGGTCTGGGATTTGCCCTCATCAGACTCATACTTTCGCATTCTTCACATAGTTGATGAACAGATCCTGGAGTTCTTCTGGTTTGAATCACGTAGTATTGTGGTACCACACAGAAACAGTCAATTAAGCCTGGCCACGATCAATATTTTAGAGGATAACGGATGCTAGGTCTGGGTTAGGTCTGGGAGTTGCACCCATCTGGCTCGTACAATCGCATATTTCGCATTCTTGTTGGACAGATCCTGGTCTTCTTCTGGTTTGAATCACGTAGTATTGTGGTACCACACAGAAACAGTCAATTAAACCTGGCCTCGATCAATATTTTAGAGGATAACGCATGTTAGATCTAGATTAGGTCTGGGATTTGCCCTCATCAGGCTCATGCAATCGCATATTTCGCAAACTTGTTAGCCAGATCCTGGTCCTTTTCTGGATTGTATCACGTAGTAATGTGGTACCACACTGAAGGAGTCGATTAAACCTGGTTTCGATCACTATTTTAGAGGATAACGCATGTTAGGTCTGGGTTAGGTCTGGGACTTGCACTCATCTGGCTCATACAATCGCATATTTCGTATTCTTGTTGCCCAGATCCTGGTCTTCTTCTGGTTTGAATCACGTAGTATTGTGGTACCACACAGAAACAGTCAATTAAACCTGGCCACGATCAATATTTTAGAGGATAACGCATGTTAGGTCTAGGTTAGGTCTGGGATTTGCCCTCATCAGGCTCATACCTTCGCGTTCTTCACATACTTGTTAAACAGATCTTGGACTTCTTCTGGTTTGAATCACGTAGTATAGTGGTACCACACCGAAACAGTCAATAAAACCTGGCCACGATGAATATTTTAGAGGGTAACGCATGTTAGGTCTGGGTTAGGTCTGGGATTTGCCCTCATCAGGCTCATGCAATCGCATATTTCGCATACTTGTTGGCCAGATCCTCGGCCTTTTCTGGTTTGAATCACGTAGTATTGTGGTACCACACGGAAACAGTCAATTAAACTTGGCCACGATCAATGTTTTAGAGGATAGCGCATGTTTGGTCCAGGTTTGGTCTGGGATTTGCCGTCATCAGGCTCATGCAATCGCATATTTCGCATTCTTGTTGGCCAGTTCCTGGTCCTTTTCTGGATTGTATCACGTAGTAATGTGGTACCACACTGAAAGTGTCGATTAAACCTGGTTTCGATCAATATTTTAGAGGATAACGCATGTTAGGTCTAGGTTAGATCTGGGATTTGCCCTCATCAGGCTCATACAATCGCATGTTTCACATTCTTGTAGGCCAGATCCTGGTCTTCTTCTGGTTTGAATCACGAAGTATTCTGGTACCACACAGAAACAGTCAATTAACCTGGCCACGATCAATATTTTAGAGGATAACGCATGTTAGGTCTAGGTTAGGTCTGGGATTTGCCGTCATCAGGCTCATGCAATCGCATATTTCGCATTCTCGTTGGCCAGTTCCTTGTCCTTTTCTGGATTGTATCACGTAGTAATGTGGTACCACACTCAAAGTGTCGATTAAACCTGGTTTCGATCAATATTTTAGAGGATAACGCATGTTAGGTCTAGGTTAGGTCTGGGATTTGCCCCCATTAGAATCATACTTTCGCATTCTTCACATACTTGTTAAACAGATCCTGGTTTTCTTCTGGTTTGAATCACGTAGTAATGAGGTACCACACTGAAACAGTCAATAAAACCTGGCCACGATCAATATTTTATAGGAGAACGCATGTTAGGTCTAGGTTAGGTCTGGGATTTGCCCTCATCAGGCTCATGCAATCGCATATTTCGCATACTTGTTGGCCAGATCCTCGGCCTTTTCTGGTTTGAATCACGTAGTATTGTGGTACCACACGGAAACAGTCAATTAAACTTGGCCACGATCAATGTTTTAGAGGATAGCGCATGTTTGGTCCAGGTTTGGTCTGGGATTTGCCGTCATCAGGCTCATGCAATCGCATATTTCGCATTCTTGTTGGCCAGTTCCTGGTCCTTTTCTGGATTGTATCACGTAGTAATGTGGTACCACACTGAAAGGATCAGTTAAACCTGGTTTCGATTAATATTTTAGAGGATAGCGCATGCTAGGTCTGGGTAAGGTCTGGGATTTGCCCTCATCAGACTCATACTTTCGCATTCTTCACATAGTTGATGAACAGATCCTGGAGTTCTTCTGGTTTGAATCACGTAGTATTGTGGTACCACACAGAAACAGTCAATTAAGCCTGGCCACGATCAATATTTTAGAGGATAACGGATGCTAGGTCTGGGTTAGGTCTGGGAGTTGCACCCATCTGGCTCGTACAATCGCATATTTCGCATTCTTGTTGGACAGATCCTGGTCTTCTTCTGGTTTGAATCACGTAGTATTGTGGTACCACACAGAAACAGTCAATTAAACCTGGCCACGATCAATATTTTAGAGGATAACGCATGTTAGATCTAGATAAGGTCTGGGATTTGCCCTCATCAGGCTCATGCAATCGCATATTTCGCATACTTGTTAGCCAGATCCTGGTCCTTTTCTGGATTGTATCACGTAGTAATGTGGTACCACACTGAAGGAGTCGATTAAACCTGGTTTCGATCACTATTTTAGAGGATAACGCATGTTAGGTCTGGGTTAGGTCTGGGACTTGCACTCATCTGGCTCATACAATCGCATATTTCGTATTCTTGTTGCCCAGATCCTGGTCTTCTTCTGGTTTGAATCACGTAGTATTGTGGTACCACACAGAAACAGTCAATTAAACCTGGCCACGATCAATATTTTAGAGGATAACGCATGTTAGGTCTAGGTTAGGTCTGGGATTTGCCCTCATCAGGCTCATACCTTCGCGTTCTTCACATACTTGTTAAACAGATCTTGGACTTCTTCTGGTTTGAATCACGTAGTATAGTGGTACCACACAGAAACAGTCAATAAAACCTGGCCACGATGAATATTTTAGAGGGTAACGCATGTTAGGTCTGGGTTAGGTCTGGGATTTGCCCTCATCAGGCTCATGCAATCGCATATTTCGCATACTTGTTGGCCAGATCCTCGGCCTTTTCTGGTTTGAATCACGTAGTATTGTGGTACCACACGGAAACAGTCAATTAAACTTGGCCACGATCAATGTTTTAGAGGATAGCGCATGTTTGGTCCAGGTTTGGTCTGGGATTTGCCGTCATCAGGCTCATGCAATCGCATATTTCGCATTCATGTTGGCCAGTTCCTGGTCCTTTTCTGGATTGTATCACGTAGTAATGTGGTACCACACTGAAAGTGTCGATTAAACCTGGTTTCGATCAATATTTTAGAGGATAACGCATGTTAGGTCTAGGTTAGATCTGGGATTTGCCCTCATCAGGCTCATACAATCGCATGTTTCACATTCTTGTAGGCCAGATCCTGGTCTTCTTCTGGTTTGAATCACGAAGTATTGTGGTACCACACAGAAACAGTCAATTAACCTGGCCACGATCAATATTTTAGAAGATAACGCATGTTAGGTCTAGGTTAGGTCTGGGATTTGCCGTCATCAGGCTCATGCAATCCCATATTTCGCATTCTTGTTGGCCAGTTCCTGGTCCTTTTCTGGATTGTATCACGTAGTAATGTGGTACCACACTGAAAGGATCAGTTAAACCTGGTTTCGATTAATATTTTAGAGGATAGCGCATGCTAGGTCTGGGTAAGGTCTGGGATTTGCCCTCATCAGACTCATACTTTCGCATTCTTCACATAGTTGATGAACAGATCCTGGAGTTCTTCTGGTTTGAATCACGTAGTATTGTGGTACCACACGGAAACAGTCAATTAAGCCTGGCCACGATCAATATTTTAGAGGATAACGGATGCTAGGTCTGGGTTAGGTCTGGGAGTTGCACCCATCTGGCTCGTACAATCGCATATTTCGCATTCTTGTTGGACAGATCCTGGTCTTCTTCTGGTTTGAATCACGTAGTATTGTGGTACCACACAGAAACAGTCAATTAAACCTGGCCACGATCAATATTTTAGAGGATAACGCATGTTAGATCTAGATTAGGTCTGGGATTTGCCCTCATCAGGCTCATGCAATCGCATATTTCGTATTCTTGTTGCCCAGATCCTGGTCTTCTTCTGGTTTGAATCACGTAGTATTGTGGTACCACACAGAAACAGTCAATTAAACCTGGCCACGATCAATATTTTAGAGGATAACGCATGTTAGGTCTAGGTTAGGTCTGGGATTTGCCCCCATTAGAATCATACTTTCGCATTCTTCACATACTTGTTAAACAGATCCTGGTTTTCTTCTGGTTTGAATCACGTAGTAATGAGGTACCACACTGAAACAGTCAATAAAACCTGGCCACGATCAATATTTTATAGGAGAACGCATGTTAGGTCTAGGTTAGGTCTGGGATTTGCCCTCATCAGGCTCATGCAATCGCATATTTCGCATACTTGTTGGCCAGATCCTCGGCCTTTTCTGGTTTGAATCACGTAGTATTGTGGTACCACACGGAAACAGTCAATTAAACTTGGCCACGATCAATGTTTTAGAGGATAGCGCATGTTTGGTCCAGGTTTGGTCTGGGATTTGCCGTCATCAGGCTCATGCAATCGCATATTTCGCATTCTTGTTGGCCAGTTCCTGGTCCTTTTCTGGATTGTATCACGTAGTAATGTGGTACCACACTGAAAGGATCAGTTAAACCTGGTTTCGATTAATATTTTAGAGGCTAGCGCATGCTAGGTCTGGGTAAGGTCTGGGATTTGCCCTCATCAGACTCATACTTTCGCATTCTTCACATAGTTGATGAACAGATCCTGGAGTTCTTCTGGTTTGAATCACGTAGTATTGTGGTACCACACAGAAACAGTCAATTAAGCCTGGCCACGATCAATATTTTAGAGGATAACGGATGCTAGGTCTGGGTTAGGTCTGGGAGTTGCACCCATCTGGCTCGTACAATCGCATATTTCGCATTCTTGTTGGACAGATCCTGGTCTTCTTCTGGTTTGAATCACGTAGTATTGTGGTACCACACAGAAACAGTCAATTAAACCTGGCCACGATCAATATTTTAGAGGATAACGCATGTTAGATCTAGATAAGGTCTGGGATTTGCCCTCATCAGGCTCATGCAATCGCATATTTCGCATACTTGTTAGCCAGATCCTGGTCCTTTTCTGGATTGTATCACGTAGTAATGTGGTACCACACTGAAGGAGTCGATTAAACCTGGTTTCGATCACTATTTTAGAGGATAACGCATGTTAGGTCTGGGTTAGGTCTGGGACTTGCACTCATCTGGCTCATACAATCGCATATTTCGTATTCTTGTTGCCCAGATCCTGGTCTTCTTCTGGTTTGAATCACGTAGTATTGTGGTACCACACAGAAACAGTCAATTAAACCTGGCCACGATCAATATTTTAGAGGATAACGCATGTTAGGTCTAGGTTAGGTCTGGGATTTGCCCTCATCAGGCTCATACCTTCTCGTTCTTCACATACTTGTTAAACAGATCTTGGACTTCTTCTGGTTTGAATCACGTAGTATAGTGGTACCACACAGAAACAGTCAATAAAACCTGGCCACGATGAATATTTTAGAGGGTAACGCATGTTAGGTCTGGGTTAGGTCTGGGATTTGCCCTCATCAGGCTCATGCAATCGCATATTTCGCATACTTGTTGGCCAGATCCTCGGCCTTTTCTGGTTTGAATCACGTAGTATTGTGGTACCACACGGAAACAGTCAATTAAACTTGGCCACGATCAATGTTTTAGAGGATAGCGCATGTTTGGTCCAGGTTTGGTCTGGGATTTGCCGTCATCAGGCTCATGCAATCGCATATTTCGCATTCTTGTTGGCCAGTTCCTGGTCCTTTTCTGGATTGTATCACGTAGTAATGTGGTACCACACTGAAAGTGTCGATTAAACCTGGTTTCGATCAATATTTTAGAGGATAACGCATGTTAGGTCTAGGTTAGATCTGGGATTTGCCCTCATCAGGCTCATACAATCGCATGTTTCACATTCTTGTAGGCCAGATCCTGGTCTTCTTCTGGTTTGAATCACGAAGTATTGTGGTACCACACAGAAACAGTCAATTAACCTGGCCACGATCAATATTTTAGAAGATAACGCATGTTAGGTCTAGGTTAGGTCTGGGATTTGCCGTCATCAGGCTCATGCAATCCCATATTTCGCATTCTTGTTGGCCAGTTCCTGGTCCTTTTCTGGATTGTATCACGTAGTAATGTGGTACCACACTGAAAGGATCAGTTAAACCTGGTTTCGATTAATATTTTAGAGGATAGCGCATGCTAGGTCTGGGTAAGGTCTGGGATTTGCCCTCATCAGACTCATACTTTCGCATTCTTCACATAGTTGATGAACAGATCCTGGAGTTCTTCTGGTTTGAATCACGTAGTATTGTGGTACCACACAGAAACAGTCAATTAAGCCTGGCCACGATCAATATTTTAGAGGATAACGGATGCTAGGTCTGGGTTAGGTCTGGGAGTTGCACCCATCTGGCACGTACAATCGCATATTTCGCATTCTTGTTGGACAGATCCTGGTCTTCTTCTGGTTTGAATCACGTAGTATTGTGGTACCACACAGAAACAGTCAATTAAACCTGGCCACGATCAATATTTTAGAGGATAACGCATGTTAGATCTAGATTAGGTCTGGGATTTGCCCTCATCAGGCTCATGCAATCGCATATTTCGCATACTTGTTAGCCAGATCCTGGTCCTTTTCTGGATTGTATCACGTAGTAATGTGGTACCACACTGAAGGAGTCGATTAAACCTGGTTTCGATCACTATTTTAGAGGATAACGCATGTTAGGTCTGGGTTAGGTCTGGGACTTGCACTCATCTGGCTCATACAATCGCATATTTCGTATTCTTCTTGGACAGATCCTGGACTTCTTCTGGTTTGAGTCACGTAGTATTGTGATACCACACAGAAACAGTCAATTAAGCCTGGCCACGATCAATATTTTAGAGGATAACGGATGCTAGGTCTGGGTTAGGTCTGGGACTTGCACTGATCTGGCTCGTACAATCGCATATTTCGGATTCTTGTTGGACAGATCCTGGTCTTCTTCTGGTTTGAATCACGTAGTATTGTGGTACCACACAGAAACAGTCAATTAAACCTGGCCACGATCAATATTTTAGAGGATAACGCATGTTAGGTCTAGATTAGGTCTGGGATTTGCCCTCATCAGGCTCATGCAATCGCATATTTCGCATACTTGTTAGCCAGATCCTGGTCCTTTTCTGGATTGTACCACGTAGTAATGTGGTACCACACTGAAGGAGTCGATTAAACCTGGTTTCGATCACTATTTTAGAGGATAACGCATGTTAGGTCTGGGTTAGGTCTGGGACTTGCACTCATCTGGCTCATACAATCGCATATTTCGTATTCTTCTTGGACAGATCCTGGTCTTCTTCTGGTTTGAATCACGTAGTATTGTGGTACCACACGGAAACAGTCAATTAAACCTGGCCACGATCAATATTTTAGAGGATAACGCATGTTAGGTCTAGATTAGGTCTGGGATTTGCCCTCATCAGGCTCATGCAATCGCATATTTCGCATACTTGTTAGCCAGATCCTGGTCCTTTTCTGGATTGTATCACGTAGTAATGTGGTACCACACTGAAGGAGTCGATTAAACCTGGTTTCGATCACTATTTTAGAGGATAACGCATGTTAGGTCTGGGTTAGGTCTGGGATTTGCCCTCATCAGGCTCATGCAATCGCATATTTCGCATACTTGTTAGCCAGATCCTGGTCCTTTTCTGGATTGTATCACGTAGTAATGTGGTACCACACTGAAGGAGTCGATTAAACCTGGTTTCGATCACTATTTTAGAGGATAACGCATGTTAGGTCTGGGTTAGGTCTGGGACTTGCACACATCTGGCTCATAGAATCGCATATTTCGTATTCTTCTCGGCCAGATCCTGGTCCTTTTCTGGTTTGTATCACCTAGCAATGTGGTACCGCACTGAAACAGTCGATTAAGCCTGGCCACGAACAATATTTTAGAGGATAGCGCATGTTAGGTCTAGGCTAGGTCTGGTATTTGCCATCATCAGGCTCATACTTTCGCATTTCTCGCATTCTTGTTGGCCAGATCCTGGTCCTTTTCTGGACTGTATCACGTAGTAATGTGGTACCACACTGAAACAGTCGATAAAACTCGGTTTCGACCAATATTTTAGAGGATAACGCATGTTAAGTCTAGGTTAGGTCTGGAATATGCTCTCTTCAGGCTCATACTTTCGTATATTTCGCACACTTGTAGACCAGATCGTTGGTTTTTTCTGGTTTGGACCACGTAGCAATGTGGTACCACACTGAAACAGTCAATAAAACCTGGCCACGATCAATATTTTAGAGGGTAACGCATGTTAGGTCTGGGTTAGGTCTGGGATTTGCCGTCATCAGGCTCATGCAATCGCATATTTCGCATTCTTGTTGGCCAGTTCCTGGTCCTTTTCTGTATTGTATCACGTAGTAATGCGGTACCATACTGAAAGTGTCGATTAAACCTGGTATCGATCAATATTTTAGAGGATAACGGATGCTAGGCCAGGGTTAGGTCTGGGACTTGCCCTCATTAGGCTCATACTTTCGCATTCTTCACATACTTGTTGAACAGATCCTGGGTTTTTTCTGGTTTGGATAAGGTGGTATTGTGGTACCACACTGAAACAGTCGATTAAGCCCGGCCACGATCAATATTTTAGAGGATAACGCGTGCTAGGTCTGAGTTAGGTCTGGGATTTGCCCGCATCAGGCTCATACCTTCGCGTTCTTCACATACTTGTTGAACAGATCCTGGACTTCTTCTGATTTGAATCACGTAGTAATGCGGTACAACACATAAAACAGTCTATTAAACCTGGCCACGGTCAATATTTTGAAGGATAACGCATGCTAGGTCTGGGTAAGGTCTGGGATTTGCCGCCATCAGGCTCATGCAATCGCATATTTCGCATTCTTGTTGGCCAGTTCCTGGTCTTCTTCTGGTTTGAATCACGTAGTATTGTGGTACCACACAGAAACAGTCAATTAAACCTGGCCACGATCAATATTTTAGAGGATAACCCATGTTAGGTCTAGGTTAGCTCTGGAATTTGCTCTCAACAGGCTCATACTTTCGTATATTTCGCATACTTGTTGGCCAGATCCTGGGCTTTGTATGGTTTGGATCACGTAGTAATGTGGTACCACGCTGAAACAGTCGATTAAGCCTGGCCACGATCAATATTTTAGAGGATACCGCATGTTAGGTCTAGGTTAGGACTGGGATTTGCCGTCATCTGGCTTATGCAATCGCATATTTCGCACTCTTGTTGGCCAGCTCCTGATCCTTTTCTGGATTGTATCACGTAGTAAAGTGGTACCACACTGAAAGAGTCGATTAAACATGGTTTCGATCAATATTTTAGAGGATAACGCATGTTAAGTCTAGGTTAGGTCTGGAATATGCTCTCTTCAGGCTCATACCTTCGTATATTTCGCACACTTGTAGACCAGATCGTTGGTTTTTTCTGGTTTGGACCACGTAGTAATGTGGTACCACACTGAAACAGTCAATAAAACCTGGCCACGATCAATATTTTAGAGGATAACGCATGCTAGGTCCGGGTTTGGTCTGGGACTTGCCCTCATTAGGCTCATACTTTCGCATTCTTCACATACCTGTTGAACAGATCCTGGGTTTTTTCTGGTTTGGATAAGGTGGTAATGTGGTACCACACTGAAACAGTCGATTAAGCCTGGCCACGATCAATATTTTAGAGGATAACGCGTGCTAGGTCTGGGTTAGGTCTGGGATTTGCCCGCATCAGGCTCATACCTTCGCGTTCTTCACATACTTGTTGAACAGATCCTGGACTTCTTCTGATTTGAATCACGTAGTGATGCGGTACTACACATAAAACAGTCTATTAAACCTGGCCACGGTCAATATTTTGGAGGATAACGCATGCTAGGTCTGGGTTAGATCTGGTGTTTGCCGTCATCAGGCTCATGCAATCGCAAATTTCGCATTCTTGTTGGCCAGTTCCTGGTGCTTTTCTGGATTGTATCACGTAGTAATGTGGTACCACACTGAAAGAGTCGATTAAACCTGGGTTCGATCATTATTTTAGAGGATAACGCATGTTAGGTCTAGGTTAGGTCAGGGATTTGCCCTCATCAGAATCATACTTTCGCATTCTTCACATACTTGTTAAACAGATCCTGGTCTTCTCCTGGTTTGAATCAGGTAGTAATGAGGTACCACACAGAAACAGTCAATTAAGCCTGGCCACGATCAATATTTTAGAGGATAACGCATGTTAGGTCTAGGTTAGGTCTGGGATTTGCCCTCATCAGGCTCATACCTTCGCATTCTTCACATACTTGTTAAACAGATCCTGGTCTTCTTCTGGTTTGAATCACGTAGTAATGAGGTACCACACTGAAACAGTCAATAAAACCTGGCCACGATCAATATTTTATAGCAGAACGCATGTTAGGTCTAGGTCAGGCCTAGAATTTGCTCTCAACAGGCTCATACTTTCGTATATTTCGCATACTTGTTGGCCAGATCCTGGGATTTGTATGGTTTGGATCACGTAGTAATGTGGTACCACGCTGAAACAGTTGATTAAACTTGGTTTCGATCAATATTTTAGAGGATAACGCATGTTAGGTGTAGGTTAGATCTGGGATTTGCCCTCATCAGGCTCATACAATCGGATATTTCACATTCTTGTTGCCCAGATCCTGGTCTTCTGCTGGTTTGAATCACGTAGTATTGTGGTACCACACAGAAACAGTCAATTAAACCTGGCCACGATCAATATTTTAGAGGATAACGCATGTTAGGTCTAGGTTAGGTCTGGGATTTGCCCTCATCAGGCTCATACCTTCGCGTTCTTCACATACTTGTTAAACAGATCCTGGTCTTCTTCTGGTTTGAATCACGTAGTAATGAGGTACCACACTGAAACAGTCAATAAAACCTGGCCACGATCAATATTTTAGAGGATAACGCATGTTAGGTCTACGTTAGGTCTGGGATTTGTCCTCATCAGACTCATGCTTTCGCAATCTTCACATAGTTGATGAACAGATCCTGGACTTCTTCTGGTTTGAATCACGTAGTATTGTGGTACCACACAGAAACAGTCAATTAAGCCTGGCCACGATCAATATTTTAGAGGATAACGCATGTTAGGGCTGGGTTAGGTCTGGGATTTGCCCTCATCAGACTCATACTTTCGCATTCTTCACATACTTGTTCAACAGGTCCTGGGTTTTTTCTGGTTTGGATCACGTAGTAATGTGGTACCACACTAAAACAGTCGATTAAGCCTGGTTTCGATCAATATTTTAGAGGATAACGCATGTTAGGATTAGGTTAGGTCTGGGATTTGCCGTCATCAGGCTCATGCAATCGCATATTTCGCATTCTTGTTGGCCAGATCCTGGTCCTTTTCTGGATTGTATCACGTAGTAATATGGTACCACACTGAAAGAGTCGATTAAACCTGGTTTCGATCACTATTTTAGAGGATAACGCATGTTAGGTCTGTGTTAGCTCTGGTACTTGCCCTCATCAGGCTCATACAATCGCATTTCTCGCATTCTTGTTGGCCAGATCCTAGTCCTTTTCTGGTTTGTATCACGTAGCAATGTGGTACCACACTAAAACAGTCGATTAAGCCTGGTTTCGATCAATATTTTAGAGGATAACGCATGTTAGGACTAGGTTAGGTCTGGGATTTGCCGTCATCAGGCTCATGCAATCGCATATTTCGCGTTCTTGTTGGCCAGATCCTGGTCCTTTTCTGGATTGTATCACGTAGTAATGTGGTACCACACTGAAAGAGTCGATTAAACCTGGGTTCGATCAATATTTTAGAGGATAACGCATGTTAGGTCTAGGTTAGGTCTGGGATTTGCCCTCATCAGACTCATACTTTCGCATTCTTCACATAGTTGATGAACAGATCCTGGAGTTCTTCTGGTTTGAATCACGTAGTATTGTGGTACCACACAGAAACAGTCAATTAAGCCTGGCCACGATCAATATTCTAGAGGATAACGGATGCTAGGTCTGGGTTAGGTCTGAGAGTTGCACCCATGTGGCTCGTACAATCGCATATTTCGCATTCTTGTTGGACAGATCCTGGTCTTCATCTGGTTTGAATCACGTAGTATTGTGGTACCACACAGAAACAGTCAATTAAACCTGGCCACGGTCAATATTTTGGAGGATAACGCATGTTAGGTCTAGATTAGGTCTGGGATTTGCCCTCATCAGGCTCATGCAATCGCATATTTCGCATACTTGTTAGCCAGATCCTGGTCCTTTTCTGGATTGTATCACGTAGTAATGTGGTACCACACTGAAGGAGTCGATTAAACCTGGTTTCGATCACTATTTTAGAGGATAACGCATGTTAGGTCTGGGTTAGGTCTGGGACTTGCACTCATCTGGCTCATACAATCGCATATTTCGTATTCTTCTTGGACAGATCCTGGACTTCTTCTGGTTTGAATCACGTAGTATTGTGATACCACACAGAAACAGTCAATTAAGCCTGGCCACCATCAATATTTTAGAGGATAACGCATGCTAGGTCTGGGTTAGGTCCGGGACTTGCACTCATCTGGCTCATACAATCGCATATTTCGTATTCTTCTTGGACAGATCCTGGTCTTCTTCTGGCTTGAATCACGTAGTATCGTGCTACCACACAGAAGCAGTCAATTAAACTTGGCCACGATCAATGTTTTAGAGGATAGCGCATGTTAGGTCTAGGTTTGGTCTGGGATTTGCCGTCATCAGGCACATGCAATCGCATATTTCGCATTCTTGTTGGCCAGTTCCTGGTCCTTTTCTGGATTGTATCACGTAGTAATGTGGTACCACACTGAAACAGTCAATTAAACTTGGCCACGATCAATGTTTTAGAGGATAGCGCATGTTAGGTCTAGGTTTGGTCTGGGATTTGCCGTCATCAGGCACATGCAATCGCATATTTCGCATTCTTGTTGGCCAGTTCCTGGTCCTTTTCTGGATTGTATCACGTAGTAATGTGGTACCACACTGAAAGTGTCGATTAAACCTGGTTTCGATCAATATCTTAGAGGATAACCCATGTAAGGTCTAGGTTAGCTCTGGGATTTGCCCTCATCAGGCTCATACAATCGCATGTTTCACATTCTTGTAGGCCAGATCCTGGTCTTCTTCTGGTTTGAAACACGAAGTATTGTGGTACCACACAGAAACAGTCAATTAAACCTGGCCACGATCAATATTTTAGAGGATAACGCATGTTAGGTCTAGGTTAGATCTGGGATTTGCACCCATCTGGCTCATACAATCGCATATTTCGTATTCTTCTTGGTCAGATCCTGGACTTCTTCTGGTTTGAATCACGTAGTATTGTGATACCACACAGAAACAGTCAATTAAGCCTGGCCACCATCAATATTTTAGAGGATAACGCATGCTAGGTCTGGGCTAGGTCTGGGACTTGCACTCATCTGGCTCATACAATCGCATATTTCGCATACTTGTTGGCCAGATCCTGGGCTTTGTATGGTTTGGATCACGTAGTAATGTGGTACCACGCTGAAACAGTCGATTAAACCTGGTTTCGATCAATATTTTAGAGGATAACGCATGTTAGGTCTAGGTTAGGTCTGGGATTTGCCCTCATCAGAATCATACTTTCGCATTCTTCACATACTTGTTAAACAGATCCTGGTCTTCTTCTGGTGTGAATCACGTAGTATTGTGCTACCACACAGAAGCAGTCAATTCAACCTGGCCACGATCAATATTTTAGAGGATAACGCATGTTAGGTCTAGGTTAGGTCTGGGATTTGCCGACATGAGGCTCATGCAATCGCATATTTCGCATTCTTGTTGGCCAGTTCCTGGTCCTTTTCTGGATTGTATCACGTAGTAATGTGGTACCACACTGAAACAGTCGATAAAACTCGGTTTCGACCAATATTTTAGAGGATAACGCATGTTAGGTCCAGGTTTTGTCTGGGATTTGCCGTCATCAGGCTCATGCAATCGCATATTTCGCATTCTTGTTGGCCAGTTCCTGGTCCTTTTCTGGATTGTATCACGTAGTAATGTGGTACCACACTGAGAGTGTCGATTAAACCTGGTTTCGATCAATATTTTAGAGGATGACCCATGTTAGGTCTAGGTTAGCTCTGGGACTTGCCCTCATTAGGCTCATACTTTCGCATTCTTCACCTACTTGTTGAACAGATCCTGGGTTTTTTCTGGTTTGGATAAGGTGGTAATGTGGTACCACACTGAAACAGTCGATTAAGCCTGGCCACGATCAATATTTTAGAGGATAACGCGTGCTAGGTCTGGGTTAGGTCTGGTGTTTGCCGTCATCAGGCTCATGCAATCGCAAATTTCGCATTCTTGTTGGCCAGTTCCTGGTGCTTTTCTGGATTGTATCACGTAGTAATGTGGTACCACACTGAAAGAGTCGATTAAACCTGGTTTCGATAAATATTTTACAGGATAACGCATGCTAGGTCCGGGTTAGGTCTGGGACTTGCCCTCATTAGGCTCATACTTTCGCATTCTTCACATACTTGCTGAACAGATCCTGGGTTTTTTCTGGTTTGGATAAGGTGGTAATGTGGTACCACACTGAAACAGTCGATTAAGCCTGGCCACGATCAATATTTTAGAGGATAACGCGTGCTAGGTCTGGGTTAGGTCTGGGATTTGCCCTCATCAGGCTCATACCTTCGCGTTCTTCACATACTTGTTAAACAGATCCTGGTCTTCTTCTGGTTTGAATCACGTAGTAATGAGGTACCACACTGAAACAGTCAATAAAACCTGGCCACGATCAATATTTTATAGCAGAACGCATGTTAGGTCTAGGTCAGGTCTGGAATTTGCTCTCAACAGGCTCATACTTTCGTATATTTCGCATACTTGTTGGCCAGATCCTGGGCTTTGTATGGTTTGGATCACGTAGTAATGTGGTACCACGCTGAAACAGTCGATTAAACTTGGTTTCGATCAATATTTTAGAGGATAACGCATGTTAGGTCTAGGTTAGATCTGGGATTTGCCCTCATCAGGCTCATACCTTCGCGTTGTTCACATACTTGTTAAACAGATCCTGGTCTTCTTCTGGTTTGAATCACGTAGTAATGAGGTACCACACTGAAACAGTCAATAAAACCTGGCCACGATCAATATTTTAGAGGATAACGCATGTTAGGTCTAGGTTAGGTCTGGGATTTGTCCTCATCAGACTCATGCTTTCGCAATCTTCACATAGTTGATGAACAGATCCTGGACTTCTTCTGGTTTGAATCACGTAGTATTGTGGTACCACACAGAAGCAGTCAATTAAGCCTGGCCACGATCAATATTTGAGAGGATAACGCATGTTAGGTCTGGGTTAGGTCTGGGATTTGCCCTCATCAGACTCATACTTTCGCATTCTTCACATACTTGTTCAACAGGTCCTGGGTTTTTTCTGGTTTGGATCACGTGGTAATGTGGTACCACACTAAAACAGTCGATTAAGCCTGGTTTCGATCAATATTTTAGAGGATAACGCATGTTAGGACTAGGTTAGGTCTGGGATTTGCCGTCATCAGGCTCATGCAATCGCATATTTCGCATTCTTGTTGGCCAGATCCTGGTCCTTTTCTGGATTGTATCACGTAGTAATATGGTACCACACTGAAAGAGTCGATTAAACTTGGTTTCGATCACTATTTTAGAGGATAACGCATGTTAGGTCTGTGTTAGCTCTGGTACTTGCCCTCATCAGGCTCATACAATCGCATTTCTCGCATTCTTGTTGGCCAGATCCTAGTCCTTTTCTGGTTTGTATCACGTAGCAATGTGGTACCACACTAAAACAGTCGATTAAGCCTGGTTTCGATCAATATTTTAGAGGATAACGCATGTTAGGACTAGGTTAGGTCTGGGATTTGCCGTCATCAGGCTCATGCAATCGCATATTTCGCATTCTTGTTGGCCAGATCCTGGTCCTTTTCTGGATTGTATCACGTAGTAATGTGGTACCACACTGAAGGAGTCGATTAAACCTGGTTTCGATCACTATTTTAGAGGATAACGCATGTTAGGTCTGGGTTAGGTCTGGGACTTGCACTCCTCTGGCTCATACAATCGCGTATTTCGTATTCTTCTTGGACAGATCCTGGACTTCTTCTGGTTTGAATCACGAAGTATTGTGATACCACACAGAAACAGTCAATTAAGCCTGGCCACCATCAATATTTTAGAGGATAACGCATGCTAGGTCTGGGTTAGGTCTGGGACTTGCACTCATCTGGCTCATACAATCGCATATTTCGTATTCTTCTTGGACAGATCCTGGACTTCTTCTGGTTTGAATCACGTAGTATTGTGATACCACACAGAAACAGTCAATTAAGCCTGGCCACCATCAATATTTTAGAGGATAACGCATGCTAGGTCTGGGTTAGGTCCGGGACTTGCACTCATCTGGCTCATACAATCGCATATTTCGTATTCTTCTTGGACAGATCCTGGTCTTCTTCTGGCTTGAATCACGTAGTATCGTGCTACCACACAGAAGCAGTCAATTAAACTTGGCCACGATCAATGTTTTAGAGGATAGCGCATGTTAGGTCTAGGTTTGGTCTGGGATTTGCCGTCATCAGGCACATGCAATCGCATATTTCGCATTCTTGTTGGCCAGTTCCTGGTCCTTTTCTGGATTGTATCACGTAGTAATGTGGTACCACACTGAAACAGTCAATTAAACTTGGCCACGATCAATGTTTTAGAGGATAGCGCATGTTAGGTCTAGGTTTGGTCTGGGATTTGCCGTCATCAGGCACATGCAATCGCATATTTCGCATTCTTGTTGGCCAGTTCCTGGTCCTTTTCTGGATTGTATCACGTAGTAATGTGGTACCACACTGAAAGTGTCGATTAAACCTGGTTTCGATCAATATCTTAGAGGATAACCCATGTAAGGTCTAGGTTAGCTCTGGGATTTGCCCTCATCAGGCTCATACAATCGCATGTTTCACATTCTTGTAGGCCAGATCCTGGTCTTCTTCTGGTTTGAAACACGAAGTATTGTGGTACCACACAGAAACAGTCAATTAAACCTGGCCACGATCAATATTTTAGAGGATAACGCATGTTAGGTCTAGGTTAGATCTGGGATTTGCACCCATCTGGCTCATACAATCGCATATTTCGTATTCTTCTTGGTCAGATCCTGGACTTCTTCTGGTTTGAATCACGTAGTATTGTGATACCACACAGAAACAGTCAATTAAGCCTGGCCACCATCAATATTTTAGAGGATAACGCATGCTAGGTCTGGGCTAGGTCTGGGACTTGCACTCATCTGGCTCATACAATCGCATATTTCGCATACTTGTTGGCCAGATCCTGGGCTTTGTATGGTTTGGATCACGTAGTAATGTGGTACCACGCTGAAACAGTCGATTAAACCTGGTTTCGATCAATATTTTAGAGGATAACGCATGTTAGGTCTAGGTTAGGTCTGGGATTTGCCCTCATCAGAATCATACTTTCGCATTCTTCACATACTTGTTAAACAGATCCTGGTCTTCTTCTGGTGTGAATCACGTAGTATTGTGCTACCACACAGAAGCAGTCAATTCAACCTGGCCACGATCAATATTTTAGAGGATAACGCATGTTAGGTCTAGGTTAGGTCTGGGATTTGCCGACATGAGGCTCATGCAATCGCATATTTCGCATTCTTGTTGGCCAGTTCCTGGTCCTTTTCTGGATTGTATCACGTAGTAATGTGGTACCACACTGAAACAGTCGATAAAACTCGGTTTCGACCAATATTTTAGAGGATAACGCATGTTAGGTCCAGGTTTTGTCTGGGATTTGCCGTCATCAGGCTCATGCAATCGCATATTTCGCATTCTTGTTGGCCAGTTCCTGGTCCTTTTCTGGATTGTATCACGTAGTAATGTGGTACCACACTGAGAGTGTCGATTAAACCTGGTTTCGATCAATATTTTAGAGGATGACCCATGTTAGGTCTAGGTTAGCTCTGGGACTTGCCCTCATTAGGCTCATACTTTCGCATTCTT
This sequence comes from Colletes latitarsis, assembly GCF_051014445.1. Taxonomy (NCBI): domain Eukaryota; kingdom Metazoa; phylum Arthropoda; class Insecta; order Hymenoptera; family Colletidae; genus Colletes; species Colletes latitarsis. Next base: position 36,718,697 of record NW_027488366.1, read on the forward strand.
CACCTACTTGTTGAACAGATCCTGGGTTTTTTCTGGTTTGGATAAGGTGGTAATGTGGTACCACACTGAAACAGTCGATTAAGCCTGGCCACGATCAATATTTTAGAGGATAACGCGTGCTAGGTCTGGGTTAGGTCTGGTGTTTGCCGTCATCAGGCTCATGCAATCGCAAATTTCGCATTCTTGTTGGCCAGTTCCTGGTGCTTTTCTGGATTGTATCACGTAGTAATGTGGTACCACACTGAAAGAGTCGATTAAACCTGGTTTCGATAAATATTTTACAGGATAACGCATGCTAGGTCCGGGTTAGGTCTGGGACTTGCCCTCATTAGGCTCATACTTTCGCATTCTTCACATACTTGCTGAACAGATCCTGGGTTTTTTCTGGTTTGGATAAGGTGGTAATGTGGTACCACACTGAAACAGTCGATTAAGCCTGGCCACGATCAATATTTTAGAGGATAACGCGTGCTAGGTCTGGGTTAGGTCTGGGATTTGCCCTCATCAGGCTCATACCTTCGCGTTCTTCACATACTTGTTAAACAGATCCTGGTCTTCTTCTGGTTTGAATCACGTAGTAATGAGGTACCACACTGAAACAGTCAATAAAACCTGGCCACGATCAATATTTTATAGCAGAACGCATGTTAGGTCTAGGTCAGGTCTGGAATTTGCTCTCAACAGGCTCATACTTTCGTATATTTCGCATACTTGTTGGCCAGATCCTGGGCTTTGTATGGTTTGGATCACGTAGTAATGTGGTACCACGCTGAAACAGTCGATTAAACTTGGTTTCGATCAATATTTTAGAGGATAACGCATGTTAGGTCTAGGTTAGATCTGGGATTTGCCCTCATCAGGCTCATACCTTCGCGTTGTTCACATACTTGTTAAACAGATCCTGGTCTTCTTCTGGTTTGAATCACGTAGTAATGAGGTACCACACTGAAACAGTCAATAAAACCTGGCCACGATCAATATTTTAGAGGATAACGCATGTTAGGTCTAGGTTAGGTCTGGGATTTGTCCTCATCAGACTCATGCTTTCGCAATCTTCACATAGTTGATGAACAGATCCTGGACTTCTTCTGGTTTGAATCACGTAGTATTGTGGTACCACACAGAAGCAGTCAATTAAGCCTGGCCACGATCAATATTTGAGAGGATAACGCATGTTAGGTCTGGGTTAGGTCTGGGATTTGCCCTCATCAGACTCATACTTTCGCATTCTTCACATACTTGTTCAACAGGTCCTGGGTTTTTTCTGGTTTGGATCACGTGGTAATGTGGTACCACACTAAAACAGTCGATTAAGCCTGGTTTCGATCAATATTTTAGAGGATAACGCATGTTAGGACTAGGTTAGGTCTGGGATTTGCCGTCATCAGGCTCATGCAATCGCATATTTCGCATTCTTGTTGGCCAGATCCTGGTCCTTTTCTGGATTGTATCACGTAGTAATATGGTACCACACTGAAAGAGTCGATTAAACTTGGTTTCGATCACTATTTTAGAGGATAACGCATGTTAGGTCTGTGTTAGCTCTGGTACTTGCCCTCATCAGGCTCATACAATCGCATTTCTCGCATTCTTGTTGGCCAGATCCTAGTCCTTTTCTGGTTTGTATCACGTAGCAATGTGGTACCACACTAAAACAGTCGATTAAGCCTGGTTTCGATCAATATTTTAGAGGATAACGCATGTTAGGACTAGGTTAGGTCTGGGATTTGCCGTCATCAGGCTCATGCAATCGCATATTTCGCATTCTTGTTGGCCAGATCCTGGTCCTTTTCTGGATTGTATCACGTAGTAATGTGGTACCACACTGAAGGAGTCGATTAAACCTGGTTTCGATCACTATTTTAGAGGATAACGCATGTTAGGTCTGGGTTAGGTCTGGGACTTGCACTCCTCTGGCTCATACAATCGCGTATTTCGTATTCTTCTTGGACAGATCCTGGACTTCTTCTGGTTTGAATCACGAAGTATTGTGATACCACACAGAAACAGTCAATTAAGCCTGGCCACCATCAATATTTTAGAGGATAACGCATGCTAGGTCTGGGTTAGGTCTGGGACTTGCACTCATCTGGCTCATACAATCGCATATTTCGTATTCTTCTTGGACAGATCCTGGTCTTCATCTGGTTTGAATCACGTAGTATTGTGATACCACACAGAAACAGTCAATTAAGCCTGGCCACCATCAATATTTTAGAGGATAACGCATGCTAGGTCTGGGTTAGGTCTGGGAGTTGCACCCATGTGGCTCGTACAATCGCATATTTCGCATTCTTGTTGGACAGATCCTGGGCTTCATCTGGTTTGAATCACGTAGTATTGTGGTACCACACAGAAACAGTCAATTAAACCTGGCCACGGTCAATATTTTAGAGGATAACCCATGTTAGGTCTAGATTAGGTCTGGGATTTGCCCTCATCAGGCTCATGCAATCGCATATTTCGCATACTTGTTAGCCAGATCCTGGTCCTTTTCTGGATTGTATCACGTAGTAAAGTGGTACCACACTGAAACAGTCGATAATACTCGGTTTCGACCAATATTTTAAAGGATAACGCATGTTAAGTCTAGGTTAGGTCTGGAATATGCTCTCTTCAGGCTCATACCTTCGTATATTTCGCACACTTGTGGACCAGATCGTTGGTTTTTTCTGGTTTGGACCACGTAGTAATGTGGTACCACACTGAAACAGTCAATAAAGCCTGGCCACGATCAATATTTTAGAGGATAACGCATGCTAGGTCCGGGTTTGGTCTGGGACTTGCCCTCATTAGGCTCATACTTTCGCATTCTTCACATACCTGTTGAACAGATCCTGGGTTTTTTCTGGTTTGGATAAGGTGGTAATGTGGTACCACACTGAAACAGTCGATTAAGCCTGGCCACGATCAATATTTTAGAGGATAACGCGTGCTAGGTCTGGGTTAGGTCTGGGATTTGCCCGCATCAGGCTCATACCTTCGCGTTCTTCACATACTTGTTGAACAGATCCTGGACTTCTTCTGATTTGAATCACGTAGTGATGCGGTACTACACATAAAACAGTCTATTAAACCTGGCCACGGTCAATATTTTGGAGGATAACGCATGCTAGGTCTGGGTTAGATCTGGTGTTTGCCGTCATCAGGCTCATGCAATCGCAAATTTCGCATTCTTGTTGGCCAGTTCCTGGTGCTTTTCTGGATTGTATCACGTAGTAATGTGGTACCACACTGAAAGAGTCGATTAAACCTGGGTTCGATCAATATTTTAGAGGATAACGCATGTTAGGTCTAGGTTAGGTCTGGGATTTGCCCTCATCCGAATCATACTTTCGCATTCTTCACATACTTGTTAAACAGATCCTCGTCTTCTTCTGGTTTGAATCACGTAGTAATGAGGTACCACACAGAAACAGTCAATTAAGCCTGACCACGATCAATATTTTAGAGGATAACGCATGTTAGGTCTAGGTTAGGTCTGGGATTTGCCCTCATCAGGCTCATACCTTCGCATTCTTCACATACTTGTTAAACAGATCCTGGTCTTCTTCTGGTTTGAATCACGTAGTAATGAGGTACCACACTGAAACAGTCAATAAAACCTGGCCACGATCAATATTTTATAGCAGAACGAATGTTAGGTCTAGGTCAGGTCTGGAATTTGCTCTCAACAGGCTCATACTTTCGTATATTTCGCATACTTGTTGGCCAGATCCTGGGCTTTGTATGGTTTGGATCACGTAGTAATGTGGTACCACGCTGAAACAGTCGATTAAACTTGGTTTCGATCAATATTTTAGAGGATAACGCATGTTAGGTCTAGGTTAGATCTGGGATTTGCCCTCATCAGGCTCATACAATCGGATATTTCACATTCTTGTTGCCCAGATCCTGGTCTTCTGCTGGTTTGAATCACGTAGTATTGTGATACCACACAGAAACAGTCAATTAAGCCTGGCCACCATCAATATTTTAGAGGATAACGCATGCTAGGTCTGGGCTAGGTCTGGGACTTGCACTCATCTGGCTCATACAATCGCATATTTCGCATACTTGTTGGCCAGATCCTGGGCTTTGTATGGTTTGGATCACGTAGTAATGTGGTACCACGCTGAAACAGTCGATTAAACCTGGTTTCGATCAATATTTTAGAGGATAACGCATGTTAGGTCTAGGTTAGGTCTGGGATTTGCCCTCATCAGAATCATACTTTCGCATTCTTCACATACTTGTTAAACAGATCCTGGTCTTCTTCTGGTGTGAATCACGTAGTATTGTGCTACCACACAGAAGCAGTCAATTCAACCTGGCCACGATCAATATTTTAGAGGATAACGCATGTTAGGTCTAGGTTAGGTCTGGGATTTGCCGACATGAGGCTCATGCAATCGCATATTTCGCATTCTTGTTGGCCAGTTCCTGGTCCTTTTCTGGATTGTATCACGTAGTAATGTGGTACCACACTGAAACAGTCGATAAAACTCGGTTTCGACCAATATTTTAGAGGATAACGCATGTTAGGTCCAGGTTTTGTCTGGGATTTGCCGTCATCAGGCTCATGCAATCGCATATTTCGCATTCTTGTTGGCCAGTTCCTGGTCCTTTTCTGGATTGTATCACGTAGTAATGTGGTACCACACTGAGAGTGTCGATTAAACCTGGTTTCGATCAATATTTTAGAGGATGACCCATGTTAGGTCTAGGTTAGCTCTGGGACTTGCCCTCATTAGGCTCATACTTTCGCATTCTTCACCTACTTGTTGAACAGATCCTGGGTTTTTTCTGGTTTGGATAAGGTGGTAATGTGGTACCACACTGAAACAGTCGATTAAGCCTGGCCACGATCAATATTTTAGAGGATAGCGCGTGCTAGGTCTGGGTTAGGTCTGGGATTTGCCCGCATCAGGCTCATACCTTCGCGTTCTTCACATACTTGTTGAACAGATCCTGGACTTCTTCTGATTTGAATCACGTAGTAATGCGGTACTACACATAAAACAGTCAATTAAACCTGGCCACGGTCAATATTTTGGAGGATAACGCATGCTAGGTCTGGGATAGGTCTGGTGTTTGCCGTCATCAGGCTCATGCAATCGCAAATTTCGCATTCTTGTTGGCCAGTTCCTGGTGCTTTTCTGGATTGTATCACGTAGTAATGTGGTACCACACTGAAAGAGTCGATTAAACCTGGTTTCGATAAATATTTTACAGGATAACGCATGCTAGGTCCGGGTTAGGTCTGGGACTTGCCCTCATTAGGCTCATACTTTCGCATTCTTCACATACTTGCTGAACAGATCCTGGGTTTTTTCTGGTTTGGATAAGGTGGTAATGTGGTACCACACTGAAACAGTCGATTAAGCCTGGCCACGATCAATATTTTAGAGGATAACGCGTGCTAGGTCTGGGTTAGGTCTGGGATTTGCCCTCATCAGGCTCATACCTTCGCGTTCTTCACATACTTGTTAAACAGATCCTGGTCTTCTTCTGGTTTGAATCACGTAGTAATGAGGTACCACACTGAAACAGTCAATAAAACCTGGCCACGATCAATATTTTATAGCAGAACGCATGTTAGGTCTAGGCCAGGTCTGGAATTTGCTCTCAACAGGCTCATACTTTCGTATATTTCGCATACTTGTTGGCCAGATCCTGGGCTTTGTATGGTTTGGATCACGTGGTAATGTGGTACCACACTAAAACAGTCGATTAAGCCTGGTTTCGATCAATATTTTAGAGGATAACGCATGTTAGGACTAGGTTAGGTCTGGGATTTGCCGTCATCAGGCTCATGCAATCGCATATTTCGCATTCTTGTTGGCCAGATCCTGGTCCTTTTCTGGATTGTATCACGTAGTAATATGGTACCACACTGAAAGAGTCGATTAAACCTGGTTTCGATCACTATTTTAGAGGATAACGCATGTTAGGTCTGTGTTAGCTCTGGTACTTGCCCTCATCAGGCTCATACAATCGCATTTCTCGCATTCTTGTTGGCCAGATCCTAGTCCTTTTCTGGTTTGTATCACGTAGCAATGTGGTACCACACTAAAACAGTCGATTAAGCCTGGTTTCGATCAATATTTTAGAGGATAACGCATGTTAGGACTAGGTTAGGTCTGGGATTTGCCGTCATCAGGCTCATGCAATCGCATATTTCGCATTCTTGTTGGCCAGATCCTGGTCCTTTTCTGGATTGTATCACGTAGTAATGTGGTACCACACTGAAGGAGTCGATTAAACCTGGTTTCGATCACTATTTTAGAGGATAACGCATGGTAGGTCTGGGTTAGGTCTGGGACTTGCACTCCTCTGGCTCATACAATCGCGTATTTCGTATTCTTCTTGGACAGATCCTGGACTTCTTCTGGTTTGAATCACGTAGTATTGTGATACCACACAGAAACAGTCAATTAAGCCTGGCCACCATCAATATTTTAGAGGATAACGCATGCTAGGTCTGGGTTAGGTCTGGGAGTTGCACCCATGTGGCTCGTACAATCGCATATTTCGCATTCTTGTTGGACAGATCCTGGGCTTCATCTGGTTTGAATCACGTAGTATTGTGGTACCACACAGAAACAGTCAATTAAACCTGGCCACGGTCAATATTTTAGAGGATAACCCATGTTAGGTCTAGATTAGGTCTGGGATTTGCCCTCATCAGGCTCATGCAATCGCATATTTCGCATACTTGTTAGCCAGATCCTGGTCCTTTTCTGGATTGTATCACGTAGTAAAGTGGTACCACACTGAAACAGTCGATAATACTCGGTTTCGACCAATATTTTAAAGGATAACGCATGTTAAGTCTAGGTTAGGTCTGGAATATGCTCTCTTCAGGCTCATACCTTCGTATATTTTGCACACTTGTGGACCAGATCGTTGGTTTTTTCTGGTTTGGACCACGTAGTAATGTGGTACCACACTGAAACAGTCAATAAAACCTGGCCACGATCAATATTTTAGAGGATAACGCATGCTAGGTCCGGGTTTGGTCTGGGACTTGCCCTCATTAGGCTCATACTTTCGCATTCTTCACATACCTGTTGAACAGATCCTGGGTTTTTTCTGGTTTGGATAAGGTGGTAATGTGGTACCACACTGAAACAGTCGATTAAGCCTGGCCACGATCAATATTTTAGAGGATAACGCGTGCTAGGTCTGGGTTAGGTCTGGGATTTGCCCGCATCAGGCTCATACCTTCGCGTTCTTCACATACTTGTTGAACAGATCCTGGACTTCTTCTGATTTGAATCACGTAGTGATGCGGTACTACACATAAAACAGTCTATTAAACCTGGCCACGGTCAATATTTTGGAGGATAACGCATGCTAGGTCTGGGTTAGATCTGGTGTTTGCCGTCATCAGGCTCATGCAATCGCAAATTTCGCATTCTTGTTGGCCAGTTCCTGGTGCTTTTCTGGATTGTATCACGTAGTAATGTGGTACCACACTGAAAGAGTCGATTAAACCTGGGTTCGATCAATATTTTAGAGGATAACGCATGTTAGGTCTAGGTTAGGTCTGGGATTTGCCCTCATCCGAATCATACTTTCGCATTCTTCACATACTTGTTAAACAGATCCTCGTCTTCTTCTGGTTTGAATCACGTAGTAATGAGGTACCACACAGAAACAGTCAATTAAGCCTGACCACGATCAATATTTTAGAGGATAACGCATGTTAGGTCTAGGTTAGGTCTGGGATTTGCCCTCATCAGGCTCATACCTTCGCATTCTTCACATACTTGTTAAACAGATCCTGGTCTTCTTCTGGTTTGAATCACGTAGTAATGAGGTACCACACTGAAACAGTCAATAAAACCTGGCCACGATCAATATTTTATAGCAGAACGCATGTTAGGTCTAGGTCAGGTCTGGAATTTGCTCTCAACAGGCTCATACTTTCGTATATTTCGCATACTTGTTGGCCAGATCCTGGGCTTTGTATGGTTTGGATCACGTAGTAATGTGGTACCACGCTGAAACAGTCGATTAAACTTGGTTTCGATCAATATTTTAGAGGATAACGCATGTTAGGTCTAGGTTAGATCTGGGATTTGCCCTCATCAGGCTCATACAATCGGATATTTCACATTCTTGTTGCCCAGATCCTGGTCTTCTGCTGGTTTGAATCACGTAGTATTGTGGTACCACACAGAAACAGTCAATTAAACCTGGCCACGATCAATATTTTAGAGGATAACGCATGTTAGGTCTAGGTTAGGTCTGGGATTTGCCCTCATCAGGCTCATACCTTCGCGTTCTTCACATACTTGTTAAACAGATCCTGGTCTTCTTCTGGTTTGAATCACGTAGTAATGAGGTACCACACTGAAACAGTCAATAAAACCTGGCCACGATCAATATTTTAGAGGATAACGCATGTTAGGTCTAGGTTAGGTCTGGGATTTGTCCTCATCAGACTCATGCTTTCGCAATCTTCACATAGTTGATGAACAGATCCTGGACTTCTTCTGGTTTGAATCACGTAGTATTGTGGTACCACACAGAAACAGTCAATTAAGCCTGGCCACGATCAATATTTTAGAGGATAACGCATGTTAGGGCTGGGTTAGGTCTGGGATTTGCCCTCATCAGACTCATACTTTCGCATTCTTCACATACTTGTTCAACAGGTCCGGGGTTTTTTCTGGTTTGGATCACGTAGTAATGTGGTACCACACTAAAACAGTCGATTAAGCCTGGTTTCGATCAATATTTTAGAGGATAACGCATGTTAGGACTAGGGAAGGTCTGGGATTTGCCGTCATCAGGCTCATGCAATCGCATATTTCGCATTCTTGTTGGCCAGTTCCTGGTCCTTTTCTGGATTGTATCACGTAGTAATGTGGTACCACACTGAAAGAGTCGATTAAACCTGGGTTCGATCAATATTTTAGAGGATAACGCATGTTAGGTCTAGGTTAGGTCTGGGATTTGCCCTCATCAGACTCATACTTTCGCATTCTTCACATAGTTGATGAACAGATCCTGGAGTTCTTCTGGTTTGAATCACGTAGTATTGTGGTACCACACAGAAACAGTCAATTAAGCCTGGCCACGATCAATATTCTAGAGGATAACGGATGCTAGGTCTGGGTTAGGTCTGGGAGTTGCACCCATGTGGCTCGTACAATCGCATATTTCGCATTCTTGTTGGACAGATCCTGGTCTTCATCTGGTTTGATTCACGTAGTATTGTGGTACCACACAGAAACAGTCAATTAAACCTGGCCACGGTCAATATTTTAGAGGATAACGCATGTTAGGTCTAGATTAGGTCTGGGATTTGCCCTCATCAGGCTCATGCAATCGCATATTTCGCATACTTGTTAGCCAGATCCTGGTCCTTTTCTGGATTGTATCACGTAGTAATGTGGTACCACACTGAAGGAGTCGATTAAACCTGGTTTCGATCACTATTTTAGAGGATAACGCATGTTAGGTCTGGGTTAGGTCTGGGACTTGCACTCATCTGGCTCATACAATCGCATATTTCGTATTCTTCTTGGACAGATCCTGGACTTCTTCTGGTTTGAATCACGTAGTATTGTGATACCACACAGAAACAGTCAATTAAGCCTGGCCACCATCAATATTTTAGAGGATAACGCATGCTAGGTCTGGGTTAGGTCTGGGACTTGCACTCATCTGGCTCATACAATCGCATATTTCGTATTCTTCTTGGACAGATCCTGGTCTTCTTCTGGCTTGAATCACGTAGTAATATGGTACCACCCTGAAAGAGTTGATTAAACCTGGTTTCGATCAATATTTTAGAGGATAACGCATGTTAGGTCTAGGTTAGATCTGGGATTTGCCCTCATCAGGCTCATACAATCGCATGTTTCACATTCTTGTAGGCCAGATCCTGGTCTTCTTCTGGTTTGAAACACGAAGTATTGTGGTACCACACAGAAACAGTCAATTAAACCTGGCCACGATCAATATTTTAGAGGATAACGCATGTTAGGTCTAGGTTAGGTCTGGGATTTGCACCCATCTGGCTCATACAGTCGCATATTTCGTATTCTTCTTGGTCAGATCCTGGACTTCTTCTGGTTTGAATCACGTAGTATTGTGATACCACACAGAAACAGTCAATTAAGCCTGGCCACCATCAATATTTTAGAGGATAACGCATGCTAGGTCTGGGATAGGTCTGGGACTTGCACTCATCTGGCTCATACAATCGCATATTTCGTATTCTTCTTGGACAGATCCTGTTCTTCTTCTGGCTTGAATCACGTAGTATTGTGCTACCACACAGAAGCAGTCAATTCAACCTGGCCACGATCAATATTTTAGAGGATAACGCATGTTAGGTCTAGGTTAGTTCTGGGATTTGCCGTCATCAGGCTCATGCAATCGCATATTTCGCATTCTTGTTGGCCAGTTCCTGGTCCTTTTCTGGATTGTATCACGTAGTAATGTGGTACCACACTGAAGGAGTCGATTAAACCTGGTTTCGATCACTATTTTAGAGGATAACCCATGTTAGGTCTAGGTTAGCTCTGGGATTTGCCCTCATCAGACTCATACTTTCGCATTCTTCACATAGTTGATGAACATATCCTGGACTTCTTCTGGTTTGAATCACGTAGTATTGTGGTACCACACAGAAACAGTCAATTAAACCTGGCCACGATCAATATTTTAGAGGATAACCCATGTTAGGTCTAGGCTAGGTCTGGTATTTGCCATCATCAGGCTCATACTTTCGCATTTCTCGCATTCTTGTTGGCCAGTTCCTGGTCCTTTTCTGGATTGTATAACGTAGTAATGTGGTACCACACTGAAAGTGTCGATTAAACCTGGTTTCGATCAATATTTTAGAGGATAACGCATGTTAGGTCTGTGTTAGCTCTGGTACTTGCCCTCATCAGGCTCATACAATCGCATTTCTCGCATTCTTGTTGGCCAGATCCTGGTCCTTTTCTGGTTTGTATCACGTAGCAATGTGGTACCGCACTGAAACAGTCGATTAAGCCTGGCCACGAACAATATTTTAGAGGATAGCGCATGTTAGGTCTAGGCTAGGTCTGGTATTTGCCATCATCAGGCTCATACTTTCGCATTTCTCGCATTCTTGTTGGCCAGATCCTGTTCCTTTTCTGGATTGTATCACGTAGTAATGTGGTACCACACTGAAACAGTCGATAAAACTCGGTTTCGACCAATATTTTAGAGGATAACGCATGTTAAGTCTAGGTTAGGTCTGGAATATGCTCTCTTCAGGCTCATACTTTCGTATATTTCGCACACTTGTAGACCAGGTCGTTGGTTTTTTCTGGTTTGGACCACGTAGTAATGTGGTACCACACTGAAACAGTCAATAAAACCTGGCCACGATCAATATTTTAGAGGGTAACGCATGTTAGGTCTGGGTTAGGTCTGGGATTTGCCCTCATCAGGCTCATGCAATCGCATATTTCGCATACTTGTTGGCCAGATCCTCGTCCTTTCCTGGTTTGAATCACGTAGTATTGTGGTACCACACAGAAACAGTCAATTAAGCTTGGCCACGATCAATGTTTTAGAGGATAGCGCTTGCTAGGTCCGGGTTTGGTCTGGGACTTGCCCTCATTAGGCTCATACTTTCGCATTCTTCACCTACTTGTCGAACAGATCCTGGGTTTTTTCTGGTTTGGATAAGGTGGTAATGTGGTACCACACTGAAACAGTCGATTAAGCCTGGCCACGATCAATATTTTAGAGGATACCGCATGTTAGGTCTAGGTTAGGACTGGGATTTGCCGTCATCTGGCTTATGCAATCGCATATTTCGCATTCTTGTTGGCCAGATCCTGGTCTTCTTCTGGATTGAATCACGTAGTATTGTGGTACCACACAGAAAAAGTCAATTAAACTTGGCCACGATCAATGTTTTAGAGGATAGCGCATGCTAGGTCCGGGTTTGGTCTGGGACTTGCCCTCATTAGGCTCATACTTTCGCATTCTTCACCTACTTGTTGAACAGATCCTGGGTTTTTTCTGGTTTGGATAAGGTGGTAATGTGGTACCACACTGAAACAGTCGATTAAGCCTGGCCACGATCATTATTTTAGAGGATGACCCATGTTAGGTCTAGGTTAGCTCTGGGATTTGCCCTCATCAGACTCATACTTTCGCATTCTTCACATAGTTGATGAACATATCCTGGACTTCTTCTGGTTTGAATCACGTAGTATTGTGGTACCACACAGAAACAGTCAATTAAACCTGGCCACGATCAATATTTTAGAGGATAACCCATGTTAGGTCTAGGTTAGCTCTGGTATTTGCCCCCATCGGGCTCATACAATCGCATATTTCACATTCTTGTTGGCCAGTTCCTGGTCTTCTTCTGGTTTGAAGCACGTAGTATTGTGGTACCACACAGAAACAGTCAATTAAACCTGGCCACGATCAATATTTTAGAGGATAACGCATGCTGGGTCCGGGTTTGGTCTGGGACTTGCCCTCATTAGGCTCATACTTTCGCATTCTTCACCTACTTGTTGAACAGATCCTGGGTTTTTTCTGGTTTGGATAAGGTGGTAATGTGGTACCACACTGAAACAGTCGATTAAGCCTGGCCACGATCAATATTTTAGAGGATACCGCATGTTAGGTCTAGGTTAGGACTGGGATTTGCCGTCATCTGGCTTATGCAATCGCATATTTCGTATTCTTCTTGGACAGATCCTGGTCTTCTTCTGGCTTGAATCACGTAGTATTGTGATACCACACAGAAACAGTCAATTAAGCCTGGCCACCATCAATATTTTAGAGGATAACGCATGCTAGGTCTGGGTTAGGTCTGGGACTTGCACTCATCTGGCTCATACAATCGCATATTTCGTATTCTTCTTGGACAGATCCTGGTCTTCTTCTGGCTTGAATCACGTAGTATTGTGGTACCACACAGAAACAGTCAATTAAACCTGGCCACGATCAATATTTTAGAGGATAACCCATGTTAGGTCTAGGTTAGGACTGGGATTTGCCGTCATCAGGCTCATGCAATCGCATATTTCGCATTCTTGTTGGCCAGTTCCTGGTCCTTTTCTGGATTGTATCACGTAGTAATGTGGTACCACACTGAAGGAGTCGATTAAGCCTGGCCACGATCAATATTCTAGAGGATAACGGATGCTAGGTCTGGGTTAGGTCTGGGAGTTGCACCCATGTGGCTCGTACAATCGCATATTTCGCATTCTTGTTGGACAGATCCTGGTCTTCATCTGGTTTGAATCACGTAGTATTGTGATACCACACAGAAACAGTCAATTAAGCCTGGCCACCATCAATATTTTAGAGGATAACGCATGCTAGGTCTGGGTTAGGTCTGGGACTTGCACTCATCTGGCTCATACAATCGCATATTTCGTATTCTTCTTGGACAGATCCTGGTCTTCTTCTGGCTTGAATCACGTAGTATTGTGCTACCACACAGAAGCAGTCAATTCAACCTGGCCACGATCAATATTTTAGAGGATAACGCATGTTAGGTCTAGATTAGGTCTGGGATTTGCCCTCATCAGGCTCATGCAATCGCATATTTCGCATACTTGTTAGCCAGATCCTGGTCCTTTTCTGGATTGTATCACGTAGTAATGTGGTACCACACTGAAGGAGTCGATTAAACCTGGTTTCGATCACTATTTTAGAGGATAACGCATGTTAGGTCTGGGTTAGGTCTGGGACTTGCACTCATCTGGCTCATACTTTCGCATTTCTCGCATTCTTGTTGGCTAGATCCTGTTCCTTTTCTGGATTGTATCACGTAGTAATGTGGTACCACAATGAAACAGTCGATAAAACTCGATTTCGACCAATATTTTAGAGGATGACGCATGTTAAGTCTAGGTTAGGTCTGGAATATGCTCTCTTCAGGCTCATACTTTCGTATATTTCGCACACTTGTAGACCAGATCGTTGGTTTTTTCTGGTTTGGACCACGTAGTAATGTGTTACCACACTAAAACAGTCAATAAAACCTGGCCACGATCAATATTTTAGTGGGTAACGCATGTTAGGTCTGGGTTAGGTCTGGGATTTGCCCTCATCAGGCTCATGCAATCGCAAATTTCGCATACTTGTTGGCCAGATCCTCGTCCTTTTCTGGTTTGAATCACGTAGTATTGTGGTACCACACAGAAACAGTCAATTAAACTTGGCCACGATCAATGTTTTAGAGGATAGCGCATGTGAGGTCCAGGTTTGGTCTGGGATTTGCCGTCATCAGGCACATGCAATCGCATATTTCGCATTCTTGTTGGCCAGTTCCTGGTCCTTTTCTGGATTGTATCACGTAGTAATGTGGTACCACACTGAAAGTGTCGATTAAACCTGGTTTCGATCAATATCTTAGAGGATAACCCATGTAAGGTCTAGGTTAGCTCTGGGATTTGCCCTCATCAGACTCATACTTTCGCATTCTTCACATAGTTGATGAACATATCCTGGACTTCTTCTGGTTTGAATCACGTAGTATTGTGGTACCACACAGAAACAGTCAATTAAACCTGGCCACGATCAATATTTTAGAGGATAACCCATGTTAGGTCTAGGTTAGCTCTGGGATTTGCCCTCATCGGGCTCATACAATCGCAAATTTCGCATTCTCGTTGGCCAGTTCCTGGTCCTTTTCTGGATTGTATCACGTAGTAATGTGGTACCACACTGAAAGAGTCGATTAAACCTGGTTTCGATAAATATTTTACAGGATAACGCATGCCAGGTCCGGGTTAGGTCTGGGACTTGCCCTCATTAGGCTCATACTTTCGCATTCTTCACATACTTGTTGAACAGATCCTGGGTTTTTTCTGGTTTGGATAAGGTGGTAACGTGGTACCACACTGAAACAGTCGATTAAGCCTGGCCACGATCAATATTTTAGAGGATAACGCGTGCTAGGTCTGGGTTAGGTCTGGGATTTGCCGTCATCAGGCTCATGCAATCGCATATTTCGCATTCTCGTTGGCCAGTTCCTGGTCCTTTTCTGGATTGTATCACGTAGTAATGTGGTACCACACTGAAAGAGTCGATTAAACCTGGTTTCGATCAATATTTTAGAGGATAACGCATGTTAGGTCTAGGTTAGGTCTGGGATTTGCCCTCATCAGAATCATACTTTCTCATTCTTCACATACTTGTTAATCAGATCCTGGTCTTCTTCTGGTTTGAATCACGTAGTAATGAGGTACCACACAGAAACAGTCAATTAAGCCTGGCCACGATCAATATTTTAGAGGATAACGCATGTTAGGTCTAGGTTAGGACTGGGATTTGCCCTCATCAGGCTCATACCTTCGCGTTCTTCACATACTTGTTAAACCGATCCTGGTCTTGTTCTGGTTTGAATCACGTAGTAATGAGGTACCACACTGAAACAGTCAATAAAACCTGGCCACGATCAATATTTTATAGCAGAACGCATGCTAGGTCTAGGTCAGGTCTGGAATTTGCTCTCAACAGGCTCATACTTTCGTATATTTCGCATACTTGTTGGCCAGATCCTGGGCTTTGTATGGTTTGGATCACGTAGTAATGTGGTACCACGCTGAAACAGTCGATTAAACCTGGTTTCGATCAATATTTTAGAGGATAACGCATGTTAGGTCTAGGTTAGGTCTGGGATTTGCCCTCATCAGAATCATACTTTCGCATTCTTCACATACTTGTTAAACAGATCCTGGTCTTCTTCTGGTTTGAATCACGTAGTATTGTGGTAGCACACAGAAACAGTCAATTAAACCTGGCCACGATCAATATTTTAGAGGATAACGCATGTTAGGTCTAGGTTAGGTCTGGGATTTGTCCTCATCAGAATCATGCATTTGCAATCTTCACATACTTCTTAAACAGATCCTGGTCTTCTTCTGGTTTGAATCACGTAGTATTGTGGTACCACACAGAAACAGTCAATTAAGCCTGGCCACGATCAATATTTTAGAGGATAACGCATGTTAGGTCTGGGTTAGGTCTGGGATTTGCCCTCATCAGACTCATACTTTCGCATTCTTCACATACTTGTTCAACAGGTCCTGGGTTTTTTCTGGTTTGGATCACGTAGTAATGTGGTACCACACTAAAACAGTCGATTAAGCCTGGTTTCGATCAATATTTTAGAGGATAACGCATGTTAGGACTAGGTTAGGTCTGGGATTTGCCGTCATCAGGCTCATGCAATCGCATGTTTCGCATTCTTGTTGGCCAGATCCCGGTCCTTTTCTGGATTGTATCACGTAGTAATATGGTACCACACTGAAAGAGTCGATTAAACCTGGTTTCGATCAATATTTTAGAGGATAACGCATGTTAGGTCTAGGTTAGATCTGGGATTTGCCGTCATCAGGCTCATGCAATCGCATGTTTCGCATTCTTGTTGGCCAGATCCCGGTCCTTTTCTGGATTGTATCACGTAGTAATGTGGTACCACACTGAAGGAGTCGATTAAACCTGGTTTCGATCACTATTTTAGAGGATAACCCATGTTAGGTCTAGGTTAGCTCTGGGATTTGCCCTCATCAGACTCATACTTTCGCATTCTTCACATAGTTGATGAACATATCCTGGACTTCTTCTGGTTTGAATCACGTAGTATTGTGGTACCACACAGAAACAGTCAATTAAACCTGGCCGCGATCAATATTTTAGAGGATAACCCATGTTAGGTCTAGGCTAGGTCTGGTATTTGCCATCATCAGGCTCATACTTTCGCATTTCTCGCATTCTTGTTGGCCAGTTCCTGGTCCTTTTCTGGATTGTACCGCGTAGTAATGTGGTACCTCACTGAAAGTGTCGATTAAACCTGGTTTCGATCAATATTTTAGAGGATAACGCATGTTAGGTCTGTGTTAGCTGTGGCACTTGCACTCATCAGGCTCATACTTTCGCATTTCTCGCATTCTTGTTGGCCAGATCCTGTTCTTTTTCTGGATTGTATCACGTAGTAATGTGGTACCACACTGAAACAGTCGAAAAAACTCGGTTTCGATCAATATTTTAGAGGATGACCCATGTTAGGTCTAGGTTAGCTCTGGGATTTGCCCTCATCAGACTCATACTTTCGCATTCTTCACATAGTTGATGAACATATCCTGGACTTCTTCTGGTTTGAATCACGTAGTATTGTGGTACCACACAGAAACAGTCAATTAAACCTGGCCACGATCAATATTTTAGAGGATAACCCATGTTAGGTCTAGGTTAGCTCTGGTATTTGCCCCCATCGGGCTCATACAATCGCATATTTCACATTCTTGTTGGCCAGTTCCTGGTCTTCTTCTGGTTTGAATCACGTAGTATTGTGGTACCACACAGAAACAGTCAATTAAACCTGGCCACGATCAATATTTTAGAGGATAACGCATGCTAGGTCCGGGTTTGGTCTGGGACTTGCCCTCATTAGGCTCATACTTTCGCATTCTTCACCTACTTGTTGAACAGATCCTGGGTTTTTTCTGGTTTGGATAAGGTGGTAATGTGGTACCACACTGAAACAGTCGATTAAGCCTGGCCACGATCAATATTTTAGTGGATAACGCGTGCTAGGTCTGGGTTAGGTCTGGGATTTGCCCGCATCAGGCTCATACCTTCGCGTTCTTCACATACTTGTTGAACAGATCCTGGACTTCTTCTGATTTGAATCACGTAGTAATGCGGTACTACACATAAAACAGTCAATTAAACCTGGCCACGGTCAATATTTTGGAGGATAACGCATGCTAGGTCTGGGTTATGTCTGGTGTTTGCCGTCATCAGGCTCATGCAATCGCAAATTTCGCATTCTTGTTGGCCAGTTCCTGGTGCTTTTCTGGATTGTATCACGTAGTAATGTGGTACCACACTGAAAGAGTCGATTAAACCTGGTTTCGATAAATATTTTACAGGATAACGCGTGCTAGGTCTGTGTTAGGTCTGGGATTTGCCCTCATCAGGCTCATACCTTCGCGTTCTTCACATACTTGTTAAACAGATCCTGGTCTTCTTCTGGTTTGAATCACGTAGTAATGAGGTACCACACTGAAACAGTCAATAAAACCTGGCCACGATCAATATTTTATAGCAGAACGCATGTTAGGTCTAGGTCAGGTCTGGAATTTGCTCTCAACAGGCTCATACTTTCGTATATTTCGCATACTTGTTGGCCAGATCCTGGGCTTTGTATGGTTTGGATCACGTAGTAATGTGGTACCACGCTGAAACAGTCGATTAAACTTGGTTTCGATCAATATTTTAGAGGATAACGCATGTTAGGTCTAGGTTAGATCTGGGATTTGCCCTCATCAGGCTCATACAATCGGATATTTCACATTCTTGTTGCCCAGATCCTGGTCTTCTGCTGGTTTGAATCACGTAGTATTGTGGTACCACACAGAAACAGTCAATTAAACCTGGCCACGATCAATATTTTAGAGGATAACGCATGTGAGGTCTAGGTTAGGTCTGGGATTTGCCCTCATCAGGCTCATACCTTCGCGTTGTTCACATACTTGTTAAACAGATCCTGGTCTTCTTCTGGTTTGAATCACGTAGTAATGAGGTACCACACTGAAACAGTCAATAAAACCTGGCCACGATCAATATTTTAGAGGATAACGCATGTTAGGTCTAGGTTAGGTCTGGGATTTGTCCTCATCAGACTCATGCTTTCGCAATCTTCACATAGTTGATGAACAGATCCTGGACTTCTTCTGGTTTGAATCACGTAGTATTGTGGTACCACACAGAAACAGTCAATTAAGCCTGGCCACGATCAATATTTTAGAGGATAACGCATGTTAGGTCTGGGTTAGGTCTGGGATTTGCCCTCATCAGACTCATACTTTCGCATTCTTCACATACTTGTTCAACAGGTCCTGGGTTTTTTCTGGTTTGGATCACGTGGTAATGTGGTACCACACTAAAACAGTCGATTAAGCCTGGTTTCGATCAATATTTTAGAGGATAACGCATGTTAGGACTAGGTTAGGTCTGGGATTTGCCGTCATCAGGCTCATGCAATCGCATATTTCGCATTCTTGTTGGCCAGATCCTGGTCCTTTTCTGGATTGTATCACGTAGTAATATGGTACCACACTGAAAGAGTCGATTAAACCTGGTTTCGATCACTATTTTAGAGGATAACGCATGTTAGGTCTGTGTTAGCTCTGGTACTTGCCCTCATCAGGCTCATACAATCGCATTTCTCGCATTCTTGTTGGCCAGATCCTAGTCCTTTTCTGGTTTGTATCACGTAGCAATGTGGTACCACACTAAAACAGTCGATTAAGCCTGGTTTCGATCAATATTTTAGAGGATAACGCATGTTAGGACTAGGTTAGGTCTGGGATTTGCCGTCATCAGGCTCATGCAATCGCATATTTCGCATTCTTGTTGGCCAGATCCTGGTCCTTTTCTGGATTGTATCACGTAGTAATGTGGTACCACACTGAAAGAGTCGATTAAACCTGGGTTCGATCAATATTTTAGAGGATAACGGATGCTAGGTCTGGGTTAGGTCTGGGAGTTGCACCCATGTGGCTCGTACAATCGCATATTTCGCATTCTTGTTGGACAGATCCTGGTCTTCATCTGGTTTGAATCACGTAGTATTGTGGTACCACACAGAAACAGTCAATTAAACCTGGCCACGGTCAATATTTTAGAGGATAACGCATGTTAGGTCTAGATTAGGTCTGGGATTTGCCGTCATCAGGCTCATGCAATCGCATATTTCGCATTCTCGTTGGCCAGTTCCTGGTCCTTTTCTGGATTGTATCACGTAGTAATGTGGTACCACACTGAAAGAGTAGATTAAACCTGGTTTCGATCAATATTTTAGAGGATAACGCATGTTAGGTCTAGGTTAGGTCTGGGATTTGCCCTCATCAGAATCATACTTTCTCATTCTTCACATACTTGTTAATCAGATCCTGGTCTTCTTCTGGTTTGAATCACGTAGTAATGAGGTACCACACAGAAACAGTCAATTAAGCCTGGCCACGATCAATATTTTAGAGGATAACGCATGTTAGGTCTAGGTTAGGACTGGGATTTGCCCTCATCAGGCTCATACCTTCGCGTTCTTCACATACTTGTTAAACCGATCCTGGTCTTGTTCTGGTTTGAATCACGTAGTAATGAGGTACCACACTGAAACAGTCAATAAAACCTGGCCACGATCAATATTTTATAGCAGAACGCATGTTAGGTCTAGGTCAGGTCTGGAGTTTGCTCTCAACAGGCTCATACTTTCGTATATTTCGCATACTTGTTGGCCAGATCCTGGGCTTTGTATGGTTTGGATCACGTAGTAATGTGGTACCACGCTGAAACAGTCGATTAAACCTGGTTTCGATCAATATTTTAGAGGATAACGCATGTTAGGTCTAGGTTAGGTCTGGGATTTGCCCTCATCAGAATCATACTTTCGCATTCTTCACATTCTTGTTGCCCAGATCCTGGTCTTCTGCTGGTTTGAATCACGCAGTATTGTGGTAGCACACAGAAACAGTCAATTAAACCTGGCCACGATCAATATTTTAGAGGATAACGCATGTTAGGTCTAGGTTAGGTCTGGAATTTGTCCTCATCAGACTCATGCTTTTGCAATCTTCACATACTTCTTAAACAGATCCTGGTCTTCTTCTGGTTTGAATCACGTAGTATTGTGGTACCACACAGAAACAGTCAATTAAGCCTGGCCACGATCAATATTTTAGAGGATAACGCATGTTAGGTCTGGGTTAGGTCTGGGATTTGCCCTCATCAGACTCATACTTTCGCATTCTTCACATACTTGTTCAACAGGTCCTGGGTTTTTTCTGGTTTGGATCACGTAGTAATGTGGTACCACACTAAAACAGTCGATTAAGCCTGGTTTCGATCAATATTTTAGAGGATAACGCATGTTAGGACTAGGTTAGGTCTGGGATTTGCCGTCATCAGGCTCATGCAATCGCATGTTTCGCATTCTTGTTGGCCAGATCCTGGTCCTTTTCTGGATTGTATCACGTAGTAATATGGTACCACACTGAAAGAGTCGATTAAACCTGGTTTCGATCAATATTTTAGAGGATAACGCATGTTAGGTCTAGGTTAGATCTGGGATTTGCACTCATCAGGCTCATACAATCGCATGTTTCACATTCTTGTAGGCCAGATCCTGGTCTTCTTCTGGTTTGAAACACGAAGTATTGTGGTACCACACAGAAACAGTCAATTAAACCTGGCCACGATCAATATTTTAGAGGATAACGCATGTTAGGTCTAGGTTAGGTCTGGGATTTGCACCCATCTGGCTCATACAATCGCATATTTCTTATTCTTCTTGGTCAGATCCTGGACTTCTTCTGGTTTGAATCACGTAGTATTGTGATACCACACAGAAACAGTCAATTAAGCCTGGCCACCATCAATATTTTAGAGGATAACGCATGCTAGGTCTGGGTTAGGTCTGGGACTTGCACTCATCTGGCTCATACAATCGCATATTTCGTATTCTTCTTGGACAGATCCTGGTCTTCTTCTGGCTTGAATCACGTAGTATTGTGCTACCACACAGAAGCAGTCAATTCAACCTGGCCACGATCAATATTTTACAGGATAACGCATGTTAGGTCTAGGTTAGGTCTGGGATTTGCCGTCATCAGGCTCATGCAATCGCATATTTCGCATTCTTGTTGGCCAGTTCCTGGTCCTTTTCTGGATTGTATCACGTAGTAATGTGGTACCTCACTGAAAGTGTCGATTAAACCTGGTTTCGATCAATATTTTAGAGGATAACGCATGTTAGGTCTGTGTTAGCTCTGGTACTTGCCCTCATCAGGCTCATACTTTCGCATTTCTCGCATTCTTGTTGGCCAGATCCTGTTCCTTTTCTGGATTGTATCACGTACAAATGTGGTACCACACTGAAACAGTCGATAAAACTCGGTTTCGACCAATATTTTAGAGGATAACGCATGTTAAGTCTAGGTTAGGTCTGGAATATGCTCTCTTCAGGCTCATACTTTCGTATATTTCGCACACTTGTAGACCAGATCGTTGGTTTTTTCTGGTTTGGACCACGTAGTAATGTGGTACCACACTGAAACAGTCAATAAAACCTGGCCACGATCAATATTTTAGAGGGTAACGCATGTTAGGTCTGGGTTAGGTCTGGGATTTGCCCTCATCAGGCTCATGCAATCGCATATTTGGCATACTTGTTGGCCAGATCCTCGTCCTTTCCTGGTTTGAATCACGTAGTATTGTGGTACCACACAGAAACAGTCAATTAAACTTGGCCACGATCAATGTTTTAGAGGATAGCGCATGTTAGGTCCAGGTTTGGTCTGGGATTTGCCGTCATCAGGCTCATGCAATCGCATATTTCGCATTCTTGTTGGCCAGTTCCTGGTCCTTTTCTGGATTGTATCACGTAGTAATGTGGTACCACACTGAGAGTGTCGATTAAACCTGGTTTCGATCAATATTTTAGAGGATGACCCATGTTAGGTCTAGGTTAGCTCTGGGATTTGCCCTCATCAGACTCATACCTTCGCGTTCTTCACATACTTGTTGAACAGATCCTGGACTTCTTCTGATTTGAATCACGTAGTAATGCGGTACTACACATAAAACAGTCAATTAAACCTGGCCACGGTCAATATTTTGGAGGATAACGCATGCTAGGTCTGGGTTAGGTCTGGTGTTTGCCGTCATCAGGCTCATGCAATCGCAAATTTCGCATTCTTGTTGGCCAGTTCCTGGTGCTTTTCTGGATTGTATCACGTAGTAATGTGGTACCACACTGAAAGAGTCGATTAAACCTGGTTTCGATAAATATTTTACAGGATAACGCGTGCTAGGTCTGGGTTAGGTCTGGGATTTGCCCTCATCAGGCTCATACCTTCGCGTTCTTCACATACTTGTTAAACAGATCCTGGTCTTCTTCTGGTTTGAATCACGTAGTAATGAGGTACCACACTGAAACAGTCAATAAAACCTGGCCACGATCAATATTTTATAGCAGAACGCATGTTAGGTCTAGGTCAGGTCTGGAATTTGCTCTCAACAGGCTCATACTTTCGTATATTTCGCATACTTGTTGGCCAGATCCTGGGCTTTGTATGGTTTGGATCACGTAGTAATGTGGTACCACGCTTAAACAGTCGATTAAACTTGGTTTCGATCAATATTTTAGAGGATAACGCATGTTAGGTCTAGGTTAGATCAGGGATTTGCCCTCATCAGGCTCATACAATCGGATATTTCACATTCTTGTTGCCCAGATCCTGGTCTTCTGCTGGTTTGAATCACGTAGTATTGTGGTACCACACAGAAACAGTCAATTAAACCTGGCCACGATCAATATTTTAGAGGATAACGCATGTTAGGTCTAGGTTAGGTCTGGGATTTGCCCTCATCAGGCTCATACCTTCGCGTTGTTCACATACTTGTTAAACAGATCCTGGTCTTCTTCTGGTTTGAATCACGTAGTAATGAGGTACCACACTGAAACAGTCAATAAAACCTGGCCACGATCAATATTTTAGAGGATAACGCATGTTAGGTCTAGGTTAGGTCTGGGATTTGTCCTCATCAGACTCATGCTTTCGCAATCTTCACATAGTTGATGAACAGATCCTGGACTTCTTCTGGTTTGAATCACGTAGTATTGTGGTACCACACAGAAACAGTCAATTAAGCCTGGCCACGATCAATATTTTAGAGGATAACGCATGTTAGGTCTGGGTTAGGTCTGGGATTTGCCCTCATCAGACTCATACTTTCGCATTCTTCACATACTTGTTCAACAGGTCCTGGGTTTTTTCTGGTTTGGATCACGTGGTAATGTGGTACCACACTAAAACAGTCGATTAAGCCTGGTTTCGATCAATATTTTAGAGGATAACGCATGTTAGGACTAGGTTAGGTCTGGGATTTGCCGTCATCAGGCTCATACAATCGCATTTCTCGCATTCTTGTTGGCCAGATCCTAGTCCTTTTCTGGTTTGTATCACGTAGCAATGTGGTACCACACTAAAACAGTCGATTAAGCCTGGTTTCGATCAATATTTTAGAGGATAACGCATGTTAGGACTAGGTTAGGTCTGGGATTTGCCGTCATCAGGCTCATACAATCGCATTTCTCGCATTCTTGTTGGCCAGATCCTAGTCCTTTTCTGGTTTGTATCACGTAGCAATGTGGTACCACACTAAAACAGTCGATTAAGCCTGGTTTCGATCAATATTTTAGAGGATAACGCATGTTAGGACTAGGTTAGGTCTGGGATTTGCCGTCATCAGGCTCATGCAATCGCATATTTCGCATTCTTGTTGGCCAGATCCTGGTCCTTTTCTGGATTGTATCACGTAGTAATGTGGTACCACACTGAAAGAGTCGATTAAACCTGGGTTCGATCAATATTTTAGAGGATAACGGATGCTAGGTCTGGGTTAGGTCTGGGAGTTGCACCCATGTGGCTCGTACAATCGCATATTTCGCATTCTTGTTGGACAGATCCTGGTCTTCATCTGGTTTGAATCACGTAGTATTGTGGTACCACACAGAAACAGTCAATTAAACCTGGCCACGGTCAATATTTTAGAGGATAACGCATGTTAGGTCTGTGTTAGCTCTGGTACTTGCCCTCATCAGGCTCATACAATCGCATTTGTCGCATTCTTGTTGGCCAGATCCTAGTCCTTTTCTGGTTTGTATCACGTAGCAATGTGGTACCGCACTGAGACAGTCGATTAAGCCTGGCCACGAACAATATTTTAGAGGATAGCGCATGTTAGGTCTAGGCTAGGTCTGGTATTTGCCATCATCAGGCTCATACTTTCGCATTTCTCGCATTCTTGTTGGCCAGATCCTGTTCCTTTTCTGGATTGTATCACGTAGTAATGTGGTACCACAATGAAACAGTCGATAAAACTCGATTTCGACCAATATTTTAGAGGATAACGCATGTTAAGTCTAGGTTAGGTCTGGAATATGCTCTCTTCAGGCTCATACTTTCGTATATTTCGCACACCTGTAGACCAGATCGTTGGTTTTTTCTGGTTTGGACCACGTAGTAATGTGGTACCACACTAAAACAGTCAATAAAACCTGGCCACGATCAATATTTTAGTGGGTAACGCATGCTAGGTCTGGGTTAGGTCTGGGATTTGCCCTCATCGGGCTCATACAATCGCATATTTCACATTCTTGTTGGCCAGTTCCTGGTCTTCTTCTGGTTTGAATCACGTAGTATTGTGGTACCACACAGAAACAGTCAATTAAACCTGGCCACGATCAATATTTTAGAGGATAACGCATGCTAGGTCCGGGTTTGGTCTGGGACTTGCCCTCATTAGGCACATACTTTCGCATTCTTCGCATACTTGTTGAACAGATCCTGGGTTTTTTCTGGTTTGGATAAGGTGGTAATGTGGTACCACACTGAAACAGTCGATTAAGCCTGGCCACGATCAATATTTTAGAGGATAACGCTTGCTAGGTCTGGGTTAGGTCTGGGATTTGCCCGCATCAGGCTCATACCTTCGCGTTCTTCACATACTTGTTGAACAGATCCTGGACTTCTTCTGATTTGAATCACGTAGTAATGCGGTACTACACATAAAACAGTCAATTAAACCTGCCCACGGTCAATATTTTGGAGGATAACGCATGCTAGGTCTGGGTTAGGTCTGGTGTTTGCCGTCATCAGGCTCATGCAATCGCAAATTTCGCATTCTTGTTGGCCAGTTCCTGGTGCTTTTCTGGATTGTATCACGTAGTAATGTGGTACCACACTGAAAGAGTCGATTAAACCTGGTTTCGATAAATATTTTACAGGATAACGCATGCTAGGTCCGGGTTAGATCTGGGACTTGCCCTCATTAGGCTCATACTTTCGCATTCTTCACATACTTGTTGAACAGATCCTGGGTTTTTTCTGGTTTGGATAAGGTGGTAATGTGGTACCACACTGAAACAGTCGATTAAGCCTGGCCACGATCAATATTTTAGAGGATAACGCGTGCTAGGTCTGGGTTAGGTCTGGGATTTGCCCGCATCAGGCTCATACCTTCGCGTTCTTCACATACTCGTTAAACAGATCCTGGTCTTCTTCTGGTTTGAATCACGTAGTAATGAGGTACCACACTGAAACAGTCAATAAAACCTGGCCACGATCAATATTTTAGAGGGTAACGCATGTTAGGTCTGGGTTAGGTCTGGGATTTGCCGTCATCAGGCTCATGCAATCACATATTTCGCATTCTCGTTGGCCAGTTCCTGGTCCTTTTCTGGATTGTATCACGTAGTAATGTGGTACCACACTGAAAGAGTCGATTAAACCTGGTTTCGATCAATATTTTAGAGGATAACGCATGTTAGGTCTAGGTTAGGTCTGGGATTTGCCCTCATCAGAATCATACTTTCGCATTCTTCACATACTTGTTAAACAGATCCTGGTCTTCTTCTGGTTTGAATCACGTAGTATTGTGGTAGCACACAGAAACAGTCAATTAAACCTGGCAACGATCAATATTTTAGAGGATAACGCATGTTAGGTCTAGGTTAGGTCTGGGATTTGTCCTCATCAGACTCATGCTTTCGCAATCTTCACATACTTCTTAAACAGATCCTGGTCTTCTTCTGGTTTGAATCACGTAGTATTGTGGTACCACACAGAAACAGTCAATTAAGCCTGGCCACGATCAATATTTTAGAGGATAACGCATGTTAGGTCTGGGTTAGGTCTGGGATTTGCCCTCATCAGACTCATACTTTCGCATTCTTCACATACTTGTTGAACAGATCCTGGACTTCTTCTGATTTGAATCACGTAGTAATGCGGTACTACACATAAAACAGTCAATTAAACCTGGCCACGGTCAATATTTTGGAGGATAACGCATGCTAGGTCTGGGTTAGGTCTGGTGTTTGCTGTCATCAGGCTCATGCAATCGCAAATTTCGCATTCTTGTTGGCCAGTTCCTGGTGCTTTTCTGGATTGTATCACGTAGTAATGTGGTACCACACTGAAAGAGTCGATTAAACCTGGTTTCGATAAATATTTTACAGGATAACGCATGCTAGGTCCGGGTTAGGTCTGGGACTTGCCCTCATTAGGCTCATACTTTCGCATTCTTCACATACTTGTTGAACAGATCTTGGGTTTTTTCTGGTTTGCATAAGGTGGTAATGTGGTACCACTCTGAAACAGTCGATTAAGCCTGGCCACGGTCAATATTTTAGAGGATAACGCGTGCTAGGTCTGGGTTAGGTCTGGGATTTGCCCGCATCAGGCTCATACCTTCGCGTTCTTCACATACTCGTTAAACAGATCCTGCACTTCTTCTGGTTTGAATCACGTAGTAATGAGGTACCACACTGAAACAGTCAATAAAACCTGGCCACGATCAATATTTTAGAGGGTAACGCATGTTAGGTCTGGGTTAGGTCTGGGATTTGCCGTCATCAGGCTCATGCAATCGCATATTTCGCATTCTCGTTGGCCAGTTCCTGGTCCTTTTCTGGATTGTATCACGTAGTAATGTGGTACCACACTGAAAGAGTCGATTAAACCTGGTTTCGATCAATATTTTAGAGGATAACGCATGTTAGGTCTAGGTTAGGTCTGGGATTTGCCCTCATCAGAATCATACTTTCTCATTCTTCGCATACTTGTTAAACAGATCCTGGTCTTCTTCTGGTTTGAATCACGTAGTAATGAGGTACCTCACAGAAACAGTCAATTAAGCCTGGCCACGATCAATATTTTAGAGGATAACGCATGTTAGGTCTAGGTTAGGTCTGGGATTTGCCCTCATCAGGCTCATACCTTCGCGTTCTTCATATACTTGTTAAACAGATCCTGGCCTTCTTCTGGTTTGAATCACGTAGTAATGAGGTACCACACTGAAACAGACAATAAAACCTGGCCACGATCAATATTTTATAGCAGAACGCATGTTAGGTCTAGGTCAGGTCTGGAATTTGCTCTCAACAGGCTCATACTTTCGTATATTTCGCATACTTGTTGGCCAGATCCTGGGCTTTGTATGGTTTGGATCACGTAGTAATGTGGTACCACGCTGAAACAGTCGATTAAACCTGGTTTCGATCAATATTTTAGAGGATAACGCATGTTAGGTCTAGGTTAGGTCTGGGATTTGCCCTCATCAGAATCATACTTTCGCATTCTTCACATACTTGTTAAACAGATCCTGGTCTTCTTCTGGTTTGAATCACGTAGTATTGTGGTAGCACACAGAAACAGTCAATTAAACCTGGCCACGATCAATATTTTAGAGGATAACGCATGTTAGGTCTAGGTTAGGTCTGGGATTTGTCCTCATCAGACTCATGCTTTCGCAATCTTCACATACTTCTTAAACAGATCCTGGTCTTCTTCTGGTTTGAATCACGTAGTATTGTGGTACCACACAGAAACAGTCAATTAAGCCTGGCCACGATCAATATTTTAGAGGATAACGCATGTTAGGTCTGGGTTAGGTCTGGGATTTGCCCTCATCAGACTCATACTTTCGCATTCTTCACATACTTGTTCAACAGGTCCTGGGTTTTTTCTGGTTTGGATCACGTAGTAATGTGGTACCACACTAAAACAGTCGATTAAGCCTGGTTTCGATCAATATTTTAGAGGATAACGCATGTTAGGACTAGGTTAGGTCTGGGATTTGCCGTCATCAGGCTCATGCAATCGCATGTTTCGCATTCTTGTTGGCCAGATCCTGGTCCTTTTCTGGATTGTATCACGTAGTAATATGGTACCACACTGAAAGAGTCGATTAAACCTGGTTTCGATCAATATTTTAGAGGATAACGCATGTTAGGTCTAGGTTAGATCTGGGATTTGCCCTCATCAGGCTCATACAATCGCATGTTTCACATTCTTGTAGGCCAGATCCTGGTCTTCTTCTGGTTTGAAACACGAAGTATTGTGGTACCACACAGAAACAGTCAATTAAACCTGGCCACGATCAATATTTTAGAGGATAACGCATGTTAGGTCTAGGTTAGGTCTGGGATTTGCACCCATCTGGCTCATACAATCGCATATTTCGTATTCTTCTTGGTCAGATCCTGGACTTCTTCTGGTTTGAATCACGTAGTATTGTGATACCACACAGAAACAGTCAATTAAGCCTGGCCACCATCAATATTTTAGAGGATAACGCATGCTAGGTCTGGGTTAGGTCTGGGACTTGCACTCATCTGGCTCATACAATCGCATATTTCGTATTCTTCTTGGACAGATCCTGGTCTTCTTCTGGCTTGAATCACGTAGTATTGTGCTACCACACAGAAGCAGTCAATTCAACCTGGCCACGATCAATATTTTAGTGGATAACGCATGTTAGGTCTAGGTCAGGTCTGGGATTTGCCGTCATGAGGCTCATGCAATCGCATATTTCGCATCCTTGTTGGCCAGTTCCTGGTCCTTTTCTGGATTCTATCACGTAGTAATGTGGTACCACACTGAAGGAGTCGATTAAGCCTGGCCACGAACAATATTTTAGAGGATAGCGCAAGTTAGGTCTAGGCTAGGTCTGGTATTTGCCATCATCAGGCTCATACTTTCACATTTCTCGCATTCTTGTTGGCCAGATCCTGTTCCTTTTCTGGATTGTATCACGTAGTAATGTGGTACCACACTGAAACAGTCGATAAAACTCGGTTTCGACCAATATTTTAGAGGATAACGCATGTTAAGTCTAGGTTAGGTCTGGAATATGCTCTCTTCAGGCTCATACTTTCGTATATTTCGCACACTTGTAGACCAGATCGTTGGTTTTTTCTGGTTTGGACCACGTAGTAATGTGGTACCACACTGAAACAGTCAATAAAACCTGGCCACGATCAATATTTTAGAGGGTAACGCATGATAGGTCTGGGTTAGGTCTGGGATTTGCCCTCATCAGGCTCATGCAATCGCATATTTCGCATACTTGTTGGACAGATCCTCGTCCTTTCCTGGTTTGAATCACGTAGTATTGTGGTACCACACAGAAACAGTCAATTAAACTTGGCCACGATCAATGTTTTAGAGGATAGCGCATGTTAGGTCCAGGTTTGGTCTGGGATTTGCCGTCATCAGGTTCATGCAATCGCATATTTCGCATTCTTGTTGGCCAGTTCCTGGTCCTTTTCTGGATTGTATCACGTAGTAATGTGGTACCACACTGAGAGTGTCGATTAAACCTGGTTTCGATCAATATTTTAGAGGATAACGCATGTTAGGTCTAGGTTAGGTCTGGGATTTGCACCCATCTGGCTCATACAATCGCATATTTCGTATTCTTCTTGGTCAGATCCTGGACTTCTTCTGATTTCAATCACGTAGTATTGTGGTACCACACAGAAACAGTCAATTAAACCTGGCCACGATCAATATTTTAGAGGATAACGCATGTTAGGTCTAGGTTAGGTCTGGGATTTGCACCCATCTGGCTCATACAATCGCATATTTCGTATTCTTCTTGGTCAGATCCCGGACTTCTTCTGGTTTGAATCACGTAGTATTGTGGTACCACACAGAAACAGTCAATTAAACCTGGCCACGATCAATATTTTAGAGGATAACGCATGTTAGGTCTAGGTTAGGTCTGGGATTTGCACCCATCTGGCTCATACAATCGCATATTTCGTATTCTTCTTGGTCAGATCCTGGACTTCTTCTGGTTTGAATCACGTAGTATTGTGATACCACACAGAAACAGTCAATTAAGCCTGGCCACCATCAATATTTTAGAGGATAACGCATGCTAGGTCTGGGTTAGGTCTGGGACTTGCACTCATCTGGCTCATACAATCGCATATTTCGTATTCTTCTTGGACAGATCCTGGTCTTCTTCTGGCTTGAATCACGTAGTATTGTGCTACCACACAGAAGCAGTCAATTCAACCTGGCCACGATCAATATTTTAGAGGATAACGCATGTTAGGTCTAGGTTAGGTCTGGGATTTGCCGTCATCAGGCTCATGCAATCGCATATTTCGCATTCTTGTTGGCCAGTTCCTGGTCCTTTTCTGGATTGTATCACGTAGTAATGTAGTACCACACTGAAGGAGTCGATTAAACCTGGTTTCGATCACTATTTTAGAGGATAACCCATGTTAGGTCTAGGTTAGCTCTGGGATTTGCCCTCATCAGACTCATACTTTCGCATTCTTCACATAGTTGATGAACACATCCTGGACTTCTTCTGGTTTGAATCACGTAGTATTGTGGTACCACACAGAAACAGTCAATTAAACCTGGCCACGATCAATATTCTAGAGGATAACCCATGTTAGGTCTAGGCTAGGTCTGGTATTTGCCATCATCAGGCTCATACTTTCGCATTTCTCGCATTCTTGTTGGCCAGTTCCTGGTCCTTTTCTGGATTGTATAACGTAGTAATGTGGTACCACACTGAAAGTGTCGATTAAACCTGGTTTCGATCAATATTTTAGAGGATAACGCATGTTAGGTCTTTGTTAGCTCTGGTACTTGCCCTCATCAGGCTCATACAATCGCATTTCTCGCATTCTTGTTGGCCAGATCCTGGTCCTTTTCTGGTTTGTATCACGTAGCAATGTGGTACCGCACTGAAACAGTCGATTAAGCCTGGCCACGAACAATATTTTAGAGGATAGCGCATGTTAGGTCTAGGCTAGGTCTGGTATTTGCCATCATCAGGCTCATACTTTCGCATTTCTCGCATTCTTGTTGGCCAGATCCTGTTCCTTTTCTGGATTGTATCACGTAGTAATGTGGTACCACACTGAAACAGTCGATAAAACTCGGTTTCGACCAATATTTTAGAGGATAACGCATGTTAAGTCTAGGTTAGGTCTGGAATATGCTCTCTTCAGGCTCATACTTTCGTATATTTCGCACACTTGTAGACCAGGTCGTTGGTTTTTTCTGGTTTGGACCACGTAGTAATGTGGTACCACACTGAAACAGTCAATAAAACCTGGCCACGATCAATATTTTAGAGGGTAACGCATGTTAGGTCTGGGTTAGGTCTGGGATTTGCCCTCATCAGGCTCATGCAATCGCATATTTCGCATACTTGTTGGCCAGATCCTCGTCCTTTCCTGGTTTGAATCACGTAGTATTGTGGTACCACACAGAAACAGTCAATTAAACTTGGCCACGATCAATGTTTTAGAGGATAGCGCATGTTAGGTCCAGGTTTGGTCTGGGATTTGCCGTCATCAGGCTCATGCAATCGCATATTTCGCATTCTTGTTGGCCAGTTCCTGGTCCTTTTCTGGATTATATCACGTAGTAATGTGGTACCACACTGAGAGTGTCGATTAAACCTGGTTTCGATCAATATTTTAGAGGATGACCCATGTTAGGTCTAGGTTAGCTCTGGGATTTGCCCTCATCAGACTCATACTTTCGCATTCTTCACATAGTTGATGAACATATCCTGGACTTCTTCTGGTTTGAATCACGTAGTATTGTGGTACCACACAGAAACAGTCAATTAAACCTGGCCACGATCAATATTTTAGAGGATAACCCATGTTAGGTCTAGGTTAGCTCTGGTAATTGCCCCCATCGGGCTCATACAATCGCATATTTCACATTCTTGTTGGCCAGTTCCTGGTCTTCTTCTGGTTTGAAGCACGTAGTATTGTGGTACCACACAGAAACAGTCAATTAAACCTGGCCACGATCAATATTTTAGAGGATAACGCATGCTAGGTCCGGGTTTGGTCTGGGACTTGCCCTCATTAGGCTCATACTTTCGCATTCTTCACCTACTTGTTGAACAGATCCTGGGTTTTTTCTGGTTTGGATAAGGTGGTAATGTGGTACCACACTGAAACAGTCGATTAAGCCTGGCCACGATCAATATTTTAGAGGATACCGCATGTTAGGTCTAGGTTAGGACTGGGATTTGCCGTCATCTGGCTTATGCAATCGCATATTTCGCATTCTTGTTGGCCAGATCCTGATCCTTTTCTGGATT
The DNA here is from genome assembly GCF_051014445.1 of Colletes latitarsis. NCBI lineage: Eukaryota > Metazoa > Arthropoda > Insecta > Hymenoptera > Colletidae > Colletes > Colletes latitarsis. The sequence continues at coordinate 36,751,655 of NW_027488366.1, forward strand.
GTATCACGTAGTAAAGTGGTACCACACTGAAAGAGTCGATTAAACATGGTTTCGATCAATATTTTAGAGGATAACGCATGTTAGGTCTAGGTTATGTCTAGGATTTGCCCTCATCAGGCTCATACAATCGCATATTGCACATTCTTGTTGGCCAGATCCTGGTCTTCTTCTGGATTGAATCACGTAGTATTGTGGTACCACACAGAAAAAGTCAATTATGCCTGGCCACGATCAATATTTTAGAGGATAACGCATGCTAGGTTTGGGTTAGGTCTGGGACTTGCACTCACCAGCCTCAAACTTTCGCATTCTTCACATACTTGTTGAACAGATCCCGGGTTTTTTCTGGTTTGGATCAGGTAGTAATGTGGTACCACACTGGAACAGTCGATAAAACCCGGCTTCGATCAATATTTTAGGGGATACGGCATGTTAGGTCTAGGTTAGGTTTGGGATTTGCCCTCATCAGGCTCATGCAATCGCATATTTCGCATTCTTGTTGGCCAGATCCTTGTCCTTTTCTGGATTGTATCACGTAGTAATATGGTACCACACTGAAAGAGTCGATTAAACCTGGTTTCGATCAATATTTTAGAGGATAACGCATGTTAGGTCTAGGTTAGGTCTGGGATTTGCCCTCATCAGAATCATACTTTCGCATTCTTCACATACTTGTTAAACAGATCCTGGTCTTCTTCTGGTTTGAATCCCGAAGTATTGTTGTACCACACAGAAACAGTCAATTAAACCTGGCCACGATCAATATTTTACAGGATAACGCATGTTAGGTCTAGGTTAGGTCTGGGATTTGCCGTCATCAGGCTCATGCAATCCCATATTTCGCATTCTTGTTGGCCAGTTCCTGGTCCTTTTCTGGATTGTATCACGTAGTAAAGTGTTACCACACTGAAACAGTCGATAATACTCGGTTTCGACCAATATTTTAAAGGATAACGCATGTTAAGTCTAGGTTAGGTCTGGAATATGCTCTCTTCAGGCTCATACCTTCGTATATTTCGCACACTTGTAGACCAGATCGTTGGTTTTTTCTGGTTTGGACCACGTAGTAATGTGGTACCACACTGAAACAGTCAATAAAACCTGGCCACGATCAATATTTTAGAGGATAACGCATGCTAGGTCCGGGTTTGGTCTGGGACTTGCCCTCATTAGGCTCATACTTTCGCATTCTTCACATACCTGTTGAACAGATCCTGGGTTTTTTCTGGTTTGGATAAGGTGGTAATGTGGTACCACACTGAAACAGTCGATTAAGCCTGGCCACGATCAATATTTTAGAGGATAACGCATGTTAGGTCTAGGTTAGGTCTGGGATTTGCCCTCATCAGAATCATACTTTCGCATTCTTCACATACTTGTTAAATAGATCCTGGTCTTCTTCTGGTTTGAATCACGAAGTATTGTTGTACCACACAGAAACAGTCAATTAAACCTGGCCACGATCAATATTTTACAGGATAACGCATGTTAGGTCTAGGTTAGGTCTGGGATTTGCCGTCATCAGGCTCATGCAATCCCATATTTCGCATTCTTGTTGGCCAGATCCTGATCCTTTTCTGGATTGTATCACGTAGTAAAGTGGTACCACACTGAAAGAGTCGATTAAACATGGTTTCGATCAATATTTTAGAGGATAACGCATGTTAGGTCTAGGTTATGTCTAGGATTTGCCCTCATCAGGCTCATACAATCGGATATTTCACATTCTTGTTGCCCAGATCCTGGTCTTCTGCTGGTTTGAATCACGTAGTATTGTGGTACCACACAGAAACAGTCAATTAAACCTGGCCACGATCAATATTTTAGAGGATAACGCATGTTAGGTCTAGGTTAGGTCTGGGATTTGCCCTCATCAGGCTCATACCTTCGCGTTGTTCACATACTTGTTAAACAGATCCTGGTCTTCTTCTGGTTTGAATCACGTAGTAATGAGGTACCACACTGAAACAGTCAATAAAACCTGGCCACGATCAATATTTTAGAGGATAACGCATGTTAGGTCTAGGTTAGGTCTGGGATTTGTCCTCATCAGACTCATGCTTTCGCAATCTTCACATAGTTGATGAACAGATCCTGGACTTCTTCTGGTTTGAATCACGTAGTATTGTGGTACCACACAGAAACAGTCAATTAAGCCTGGCCACGATCAATATTTTAGAGGATAACGCATGTTAGGTCTGGGTTAGGTCTGGGATTTGCCCTCATCAGACTCATACTTTCGCATTCTTCACATACTTGTTCAACAGGTCCTGGGTTTTTTCTGGTTTGGATCACGTGGTAATGTGGTACCACACTAAAACAGTCGATTAAGCCTGGTTTCGATCAATATTTTAGAGGATAACGCATGTTAGGACTAGGTTAGGTCTGGGATTTGCCGTCATCAGGCTCATACAATCGCATTTCTCGCATTCTTGTTGGCCAGATCCTAGTCCATTTCTGGTTTGTATCACGTAGCAATGTGGTACCACACTAAAACAGTCGATTAAGCCTGGTTTCGATCAATATTTTAGAGGATAACGCATGTTAGGACTAGGTTAGGTCTGGGATTTGCCGTCATCAGGCTCATACAATCGCATTTCTCGCATTCTTGTTGGCCAGATCCTAGTCCTTTTCTGGTTTGTATCACGTAGCAATGTGGTACCACACTAAAACAGTCGATTAAGCCTGGTTTCGATCAATATTTTAGAGGATAACGCATGTTAGGACTAGGTTAGGTCTGGGATTTGCCGTCATCAGGCTCATGCAATCGCATATTTCGCATTCTTGTTGGCCAGATCCTGGTCCTTTTCTGGATTGTATCACGTAGTAATGTGGTACCACACTGAAAGAGTCGATTAAACCTGGGTTCGATCAATATTTTAGAGGATAACGGATGCTAGGTCTGGGTTAGGTCTGGGAGTTGCACCCATGTGGCTCGTACAATCGCATATTTCGCATTCTTGTTGGACAGATCCTGGTCTTCATCTGGTTTGAATCACGTAGTATTGTGGTACCACACAGAAACAGTCAATTAAACCTGGCCACGGTCAATATTTTAGAGGATAACGCATGTTAGGTCTGTGTTAGCTCTGGTACTTGCCCTCATCAGGCTCATACAATCGCATTTGTCGCATTCTTGTTGGCCAGATCCTAGTCCTTTTCTGGTTTGTATCACGTAGCAATGTGGTACCGCACTGAGACAGTCGATTAAGCCTGGCCACGAACAATATTTTAGAGGATAGCGCATGTTAGGTCTAGGCTAGGTCTGGTATTTGCCATCATCAGGCTCATACTTTCGCATTTCTCGCATTCTTGTTGGCCAGATCCTGTTCCTTTTCTGGATTGTATCACGTAGTAATGTGGTACCACAATGAAACAGTCGATAAAACTCGATTTCGACCAATATTTTAGAGGATAACGCATGTTAAGTCTAGGTTAGGTCTGGAATATGCTCTCTTCAGGCTCATACTTTCGTATATTTCGCACACCTGTAGACCAGATCGTTGGTTTTTTCTGGTTTGGACCACGTAGTAATGTGGTACCACACTAAAACAGTCAATAAAACCTGGCCACGATCAATATTTTAGTGGGTAACGCATGCTAGGTCTGGGTTAGGTCTGGGATTTGCCCTCATCGGGCTCATACAATCGCATATTTCACATTCTTGTTGGCCAGTTCCTGGTCTTCTTCTGGTTTGAATCACGTAGTATTGTGGTACCACACAGAAACAGTCAATTAAACCTGGCCACGATCAATATTTTAGAGGATAACGCATGCTAGGTCCGGGTTTGGTCTGGGACTTGCCCTCATTAGGCACATACTTTCGCATTCTTCGCATACTTGTTGAACAGATCCTGGGTTTTTTCTGGTTTGGATAAGGTGGTAATGTGGTACCACACTGAAACAGTCGATTAAGCCTGGCCACGATCAATATTTTAGAGGATAACGCTTGCTAGGTCTGGGTTAGGTCTGGGATTTGCCCGCATCAGGCTCATACCTTCGCGTTCTTCACATACTTGTTGAACAGATCCTGGACTTCTTCTGATTTGAATCACGTAGTAATGCGGTACTACACATAAAACAGTCAATTAAACCTGCCCACGGTCAATATTTTGGAGGATAACGCATGCTAGGTCTGGGTTAGGTCTGGTGTTTGCCGTCATCAGGCTCATGCAATCGCAAATTTCGCATTCTTGTTGGCCAGTTCCTGGTCCTTTTCTGGATTGTATCACGTAGTAAAGTGTTACCACACTGAAACAGTCGATAATACTCGGTTTCGACCAATATTTTAAAGGATAACGCATGTTAAGTCTAGGTTAGGTCTGGAATATGCTCTCTTCAGGCTCATACCTTCGTATATTTCGCACACTTGTAGACCAGATCGTTGGTTTTTTCTGGTTTGGACCACGTAGTAATGTGGTACCACACTGAAACAGTCAATAAAACCTGGCCACGATCAATATTTTAGAGGATAACGCATGCTAGGTCCGGGTTTGGTCTGGGACTTGCCCTCATTAGGCTCATACTTTCGCATTCTTCACATACCTGTTGAACAGATCCTGGGTTTTTTCTGGTTTGGATAAGGTGGTAATGTGGTACCACACTGAAACAGTCGATTAAGCCTGGCCACGATCAATATTTTAGAGGATAACGCATGTTAGGTCTAGGTTAGGTCTGGGATTTGCCCTCATCAGAATCATACTTTCGCATTCTTCACATACTTGTTAAACAGATCCTGGTCTTCTTCTGGTTTGAATCACGAAGTATTGTTGTACCACACAGAAACAGTCAATTAAACCTGGCCACGATCAATATTTTACAGGATAACGCATGTTAGGTCTAGGTTAGGTCTGGGATTTGCCGTCATCAGGCTCATGCAATCCCATATTTCGCATTCTTGTTGGCCAGATCCTGATCCTTTTCTGGATTGTATCACGTAGTAAAGTGGTACCACACTGAAAGAGTCGATTAAACATGGTTTCGATCAATATTTTAGAGGATAACGCATGTTAGGTCTAGGTTATGTCTAGGATTTGCCCTCATCAGGCTCATACAATCGGATATTTCACATTCTTGTTGCCCAGATCCTGGTCTTCTGCTGGTTTGAATCACGTAGTATTGTGGTACCACACAGAAACAGTCAATTAAACCTGGCCACGATCAATATTTTAGAGGATAACGCATGTTAGGTCTAGGTTAGGTCTGGGATTTGCCCTCATCAGGCTCATACCTTCGCGTTGTTCACATACTTGTTAAACAGATCCTGGTCTTCTTCTGGTTTGAATCACGTAGTAATGAGGTACCACACTGAAACAGTCAATAAAACCTGGCCACGATCAATATTTTAGAGGATAACGCATGTTAGGTCTAGGTTAGGTCTGGGATTTGTCCTCATCAGACTCATGCTTTCGCAATCTTCACATAGTTGATGAACAGATCCTGGACTTCTTCTGGTTTGAATCACGTAGTATTGTGGTACCACACAGAAACAGTCAATTAAGCCTGGCCACGATCAATATTTTAGAGGATAACGCATGTTATGTCTGGGTTAGGTCTGGGATTTGCCCTCATCAGACTCATACTTTCGCATTCTTCACATACTTGTTCAACAGGTCCTGGGTTTTTTCTGGTTTGGATCACGTGGTAATGTGGTACCACACTAAAACAGTCGATTAAGCCTGGTTTCGATCAATATTTTAGAGGATAACGCATGTTAGGACTAGGTTAGGTCTGGGATTTGCCGTCATCAGGCTCATACAATCGCATTTCTCGCATTCTTGTTGGCCAGATCCTAGTCCATTTCTGGTTTGTATCACGTAGCAATGTGGTACCACACTAAAACAGTCGATTAAGCCTGGTTTCGATCAATATTTTAGAGGATAACGCATGTTAGGACTAGGTTAGGTCTGGGATTTGCCGTCATCAGGCTCATACAATCGCATTTCTCGCATTCTTGTTGGCCAGATCCTAGTCCTTTTCTGGTTTGTATCACGTAGCAATGTGGTACCACACTAAAACAGTCGATTAAGCCTGGTTTCGATCAATATTTTAGAGGATAACGCATGTTAGGACTAGGTTAGGTCTGGGATTTGCCGTCATCAGGCTCATGCAATCGCATATTTCGCATTCTTGTTGGCCAGATCCTGGTCCTTTTCTGGATTGTATCACGTAGTAATGTGGTACCACACTGAAAGAGTCGATTAAACCTGGGTTCGATCAATATTTTAGAGGATAACGGATGCTAGGTCTGGGTTAGGTCTGGGAGTTGCACCCATGTGGCTCGTACAATCGCATATTTCGCATTCTTGTTGGACAGATCCTGGTCTTCATCTGGTTTGAATCACGTAGTATTGTGGTACCACACAGAAACAGTCAATTAAACCTGGCCACGGTCAATATTTTAGAGGATAACGCATGTTAGGTCTGTGTTAGCTCTGGTACTTGCCCTCATCAGGCTCATACAATCGCATTTGTCGCATTCTTGTTGGCCAGATCCTAGTCCTTTTCTGGTTTGTATCACGTAGCAATGTGGTACCGCACTGAGACAGTCGATTAAGCCTGGCCACGAACAATATTTTAGAGGATAGCGCATGTTAGGTCTAGGCTAGGTCTGGTATTTGCCATCATCAGGCTCATACTTTCGCATTTCTCGCATTCTTGTTGGCCAGATCCTGTTCCTTTTCTGGATTGTATCACGTAGTAATGTGGTACCACAATGAAACAGTCGATAAAACTCGATTTCGACCAATATTTTAGAGGATAACGCATGTTAAGTCTAGGTTAGGTCTGGAATATGCTCTCTTCAGGCTCATACTTTCGTATATTTCGCACACCTGTAGACCAGATCGTTGGTTTTTTCTGGTTTGGACCACGTAGTAATGTGGTACCACACTAAAACAGTCAATAAAACCTGGCCACGATCAATATTTTAGTGGGTAACGCATGCTAGGTCTGGGTTAGGTCTGGGATTTGCCCTCATCGGGCTCATACAATCGCATATTTCACATTCTTGTTGGCCAGTTCCTGGTCTTCTTCTGGTTTGAATCACGTAGTATTGTGGTACCACACAGAAACAGTCAATTAAACCTGGCCACGATCAATATTTTAGAGGATAACGCATGCTAGGTCCGGGTTTGGTCTGGGACTTGCCCTCATTAGGCACATACTTTCGCATTCTTCGCATACTTGTTGAACAGATCCTGGGTTTTTTCTGGTTTGGATAAGGTGGTAATGTGGTACCACACTGAAACAGTCGATTAAGCCTGGCCACGATCAATATTTTAGAGGATAACGCTTGCTAGGTCTGGGTTAGGTCTGGGATTTGCCCGCATCAGGCTCATACCTTCGCGTTCTTCACATACTTGTTGAACAGATCCTGGACTTCTTCTGATTTGAATCACGTAGTAATGCGGTACTACACATAAAACAGTCAATTAAACCTGCCCACGGTCAATATTTTGGAGGATAACGCATGCTAGGTCTGGGTTAGGTCTGGTGTTTGCCGTCATCAGGCTCATGCAATCGCAAATTTCGCATTCTTGTTGGCCAGTTCCTGGTGCTTTTCTGGATTGTATCACGTAGTAATGTGGTACCACACTGAAAGAGTCGATTAAACCTGGTTTCGATAAATATTTTACAGGATAACGCATGCTAGGTCCGGGTTAGATCTGGGACTTGCCCTCATTAGGCTCATACTTTCGCATTCTTCACATACTTGTTGAACAGATCCTGGGTTTTTTCTGGTTTGGATAAGGTGGTAATGTGGTACCACACTGAAACAGTCGATTAAGCCTGGCCACGATCAATATTTTAGAGGATAACGCGTGCTAGGTCTGGGTTAGGTCTGGGATTTGCCCGCATCATGCTCATACCTTCGCGTTCTTCACATACTCGTTAAACAGATCCTGGTCTTCTTCTGGTTTGAATCACGTAGTAATGAGGTACCACACTGAAACAGTCAATAAAACCTGGCCACGATCAATATTTTAGAGGGTAACGCATGTTAGGTCTGGGTTAGGTCTGGGATTTGCCGTCATCAGGCTCATGCAATCACATATTTCGCATTCTCGTTGGCCAGTTCCTGGTCCTTTTCTGGATTGTATCACGTAGTAATGTGGTACCACACTGAAAGAGTCGATTAAACCTGGTTTCGATCAATATTTTAGAGGATAACGCATGTTAGGTCTAGGTTAGGTCTGGGATTTGCCCTCATCAGAATCATACTTTCGCATTCTTCACATACTTGTTAAACAGATCCTGGTCTTCTTCTGGTTTGAATCACGTAGTATTGTGGTAGCACACAGAAACAGTCAATTAAACCTGGCCACGATCAATATTTTAGAGGATAACGCATGTTAGGTCTAGGTTAGGTCTGGGATTTGTCCTCATCAGACTCATGCTTTCGCAATCTTCACATACTTCTTAAACAGATCCTGGTCTTCTTCTGGTTTGAATCACGTAGTATTGTGGTACCACACAGAAACAGTCAATTAAGCCTGGCCACGATCAATATTTTAGAGGATAACGCATGTTAGGTCTGGGTTAGGTCTGGGATTTGCCCTCATCAGACTCATACTTTCGCATTCTTCACATACTTGTTGAACAGATCCTGGACTTCTTCTGATTTGAATCACGTAGTAATGCGGTACTACACATAAAACAGTCAATTAAACCTGGCCACGGTCAATATTTTGGAGGATAACGCATGCTAGGTCTGGGTTAGGTCTGGTGTTTGCTGTCATCAGGCTCATGCAATCGCAAATTTCGCATTCTTGTTGGCCAGTTCCTGGTGCTTTTCTGGATTGTATCACGTAGTAATGTGGTACCACACTGAAAGAGTCGATTAAACATGGTTTCGATAAATATTTTACAGGATAACGCATGCTAGGTCCGGGTTATGTCTGGGACTTGCCCTCATTAGGCTCATACTTTCGCATTCTTCACATACTTGTTGAACAGATCTTGGGTTTTTTCTGGTTTGCATAAGGTGGTAATGTGGTACCACTCTGAAACAGTCGATTAAGCCTGGCCACGGTCAATAGTTTAGAGGATAACGCGTGCTAGGTCTGGGTTAGGTCTGGGATTTGCCCGCATCAGGCTCATACCTTCGCGTTCTTCACATACTCGTTAAACAGATCCTGCACTTCTTCTGGTTTGAATCACGTAGTAATGAGGTACCACACTGAAACAGTCAATAAAACCTGGCCACGATCAATATTTTATAGCAGAACGCATGTTAGGTCTAGGTCAGGTCTGGAATTTGCTCTCAACAGGCTCATACTTTCGTATATTTCGCATACTTGTTGGCCAGATCCTGGGCTTTGTATGGTTTGGATCACGTAGTAATGTGGTACCACGCTGAAACAGTCGATTAAACCTGGTTTCGATCAATATTTTAGAGGATAACGCATGTTAGGTCTAGGTTAGGTCTGGGATTTGCCCTCATCAGAATCATACTTTCGCATTCTTCACATACTTGTTAAACAGATCCTGGTCTTCTTCTGGTTTGAATCACGTAGTATTGTGGTAGCACACAGAAACAGTCAATTAAACCTGGCCACGATCAATATTTTAGAGGATAACGCATGTTAGGTCTAGGTTAGGTCTGGGATTTGTCCTCATCAGACTCATGCTTTCGCAATCTTCACATACTTCTTAAACAGATCCTGGTCTTCTTCTGGTTTGAATCACGTAGTATTGTGGTACCACACAGAAACAGTCAATTAAGCCTGGCCACGATCAATATTTTAGAGGATAACGCATGTTAGGTCTGGGTTAGGTCTGGGATTTGCCCTCATCAGACTCATACTTTCGCATTCTTCACATACTTGTTCAACAGGTCCTGGGTTTTTTCTGGTTTGGATCACGTAGTAATGTGGTACCACACTAAAACAGTCGATTAAGCCTGGTTTCGATCAATATTTTAGAGGATAACGCATGTTAGGACTAGGTTAGGTCTGGGATTTGCCGTCATCAGGCTCATGCAATCGCATGTTTCGCATTCTTGTTGGCCAGATCCTGGTCCTTTTCTGGATTGTATCACGTAGTAATATGGTACCACACTGAAAGAGTCGATTAAACCTGGTTTCGATCAATATTTTAGAGGATAACGCATGTTAGGTCTAGGTTAGATCTGGGATTTGCCCTCATCAGGCTCATACAATCGCATGTTTCACATTCTTGTAGGCCAGATCCTGGTCTTCTTCTGGTTTGAAACACGAAGTATTGTGGTACCACACAGAAACAGTCAATTAAACCTGGCCACGATCAATATTTTAGAGGATAACGCATGTTAGGTCTAGGTTAGGTCTGGGATTTGCACCCATCTGGCTCATACAATCGCATATTTCGTATTCTTCTTGGTCAGATCCTGGACTTCTTCTGGTTTGAATCACGTAGTATTGTGATACCACACAGAAACAGTCAATTAAGCCTGGCCACCATCAATATTTTAGAGGATAACGCATGCTAGGTCTGGGTTAGGTCTGGGACTTGCACTCATCTGGCTCATACAATCGCATATTTCGTATTCTTCTTGGACAGATCCTGGTCTTCTTCTGGCTTGAATCACGTAGTATTGTGCTACCACACAGAAGCAGTCAATTCAACCTGGCCACGATCAATATTTTAGTGGATAACGCATGTTAGGTCTAGGTCAGGTCTGGGATTTGCCGTCATGAGGCTCATGCAATCGCATATTTCGCATCCTTGTTGGCCAGTTCCTGGTCCTTTTCTGGATTCTATCACGTAGTAATGTGGTACCACACTGAAGGAGTCGATTAAGCCTGGCCACGAACAATATTTTAGAGGATAGCGCAAGTTAGGTCTAGGCTAGGTCTGGTATTTGCCATCATCAGGCTCATACTTTCACATTTCTCGCATTCTTGTTGGCCAGATCCTGTTCCTTTTCTGGATTGTATCACGTAGTAATGTGGTACCACACTGAAACAGTCGATAAAACTCGGTTTCGACCAATATTTTAGAGGATAACGCATGTTAAGTCTAGGTTAGGTCTGGAATATGCTCTCTTCAGGCTCATACTTTCGTATATTTCGCACACTTGTAGACCAGATCGTTGGTTTTTTCTGGTTTGGACCACGTAGTAATGTGGTACCACACTGAAACAGTCAATAAAACCTGGCCACGATCAATATTTTAGAGGGTAACGCATGATAGGTCTGGGTTAGGTCTGGGATTTGCCCTCATCAGGCTCATGCAATCGCATATTTCGCATACTTGTTGGACAGATCCTCGTCCTTTCCTGGTTTGAATCACGTAGTATTGTGGTACCACACAGAAACAGTCAATTAAACTTGGCCACGATCAATGTTTTAGAGGATAGCGCATGTTAGGTCCAGGTTTGGTCTGGGATTTGCCGTCATCAGGTTCATGCAATCGCATATTTCGCATTCTTGTTGGCCAGTTCCTGGTCCTTTTCTGGATTGTATCACGTAGTAATGTGGTACCACACTGAGAGTGTCGATTAAACCTGGTTTCGATCAATATTTTAGAGGATAACGCATGTTAGGTCTAGGTTAGGTCTGGGATTTGCACCCATCTGGCTCATACAATCGCATATTTCGTATTCTTCTTGGTCAGATCCTGGACTTCTTCTGATTTCAATCACGTAGTATTGTGGTACCACACAGAAACAGTCAATTAAACCTGGCCACGATCAATATTTTAGAGGATAACGCATGTTAGGTCTAGGTTAGGTCTGGGATTTGCACCCATCTGGCTCATACAATCGCATATTTCGTATTCTTCTTGGTCAGATCCCGGACTTCTTCTGGTTTGAATCACGTAGTATTGTGGTACCACACAGAAACAGTCAATTAAACCTGGCCACGATCAATATTTTAGAGGATAACGCATGTTAGGTCTAGGTTAGGTCTGGGATTTGCACCCATCTGGCTCATACAATCGCATATTTCGTATTCTTCTTGGTCAGATCCTGGACTTCTTCTGGTTTGAATCACGTAGTATTGTGATACCACACAGAAACAGTCAATTAAGCCTGGCCACCATCAATATTTTAGAGGATAACGCATGCTAGGTCTGGGTTAGGTCTGGGACTTGCACTCATCTGGCTCATACAATCGCATATTTCGTATTCTTCTTGGACAGATCCTGGTCTTCTTCTGGCTTGAATCACGTAGTATTGTGCTACCACACAGAAGCAGTCAATTCAACCTGGCCACGATCAATATTTTAGAGGATAACGCATGTTAGGTCTAGGTTAGGTCTGGGATTTGCCGTCATCAGGCTCATGCAATCGCATATTTCGCATTCTTGTTGGCCAGTTCCTGGTCCTTTTCTGGATTGTATCACGTAGTAATGTAGTACCACACTGAAGGAGTCGATTAAACCTGGTTTCGATCACTATTTTAGAGGATAACCCATGTTAGGTCTAGGTTAGCTCTGGGATTTGCCCTCATCAGACTCATACTTTCGCATTCTTCACATAGTTGATGAACACATCCTGGACTTCTTCTGGTTTGAATCACGTAGTATTGTGGTACCACACAGAAACAGTCAATTAAACCTGGCCACGATCAATATTCTAGAGGATAACCCATGTTAGGTCTAGGCTAGGTCTGGTATTTGCCATCATCAGGCTCATACTTTCGCATTTCTCGCATTCTTGTTGGCCAGTTCCTGGTCCTTTTCTGGATTGTATAACGTAGTAATGTGGTACCACACTGAAAGTGTCGATTAAACCTGGTTTCGATCAATATTTTAGAGGATAACGCATGTTAGGTCTGTGTTAGCTCTGGTACTTGCCCTCATCAGGCTCATACAATCGCATTTCTCGCATTCTTGTTGGCCAGATCCTGGGCCTTTTCTGGTTTGTATCACGTAGCAATGTGGTACCGCACTGAAACAGTCGATTAAGCCTGGCCACGAACAATATTTTAGAGGATAGCGCATGTTAGGTCTAGGCTAGGTCTGGTATTTGCCATCATCAGGCTCATACTTTCGCATTTCTCGCATTCTTGTTGGCCAGATCCTGTTCCTTTTCTGGATTGTATCACGTAGTAATGTGGTACCACACTGAAACAGTCGATAAAACTCGGTTTCGACCAATATTTTAGAGGATAACGCATGTTAAGTCTAGGTTAGGTCTGGAATATGCTCTCTTCAGGCTCATACTTTCGTATATTTCGCACACTTGTAGACCAGGTCGTTGGTTTTTTCTGGTTTGGACCACGTAGTAATGTGGTACCACACTGAAACAGTCAATAAAACCTGGCCACGATCAATATTTTAGAGGGTAACGCATGTTAGGTCTGGGTTAGGTCTGGGATTTGCCCTCATCAGGCTCATGCAATCGCATATTTCGCATACTTGTTGGCCAGATCCTCGTCCTTTCCTGGTTTGAATCACGTAGTATTGTGGTACCACACAGAAACAGTCAATTAAACTTGGCCACGATCAATGTTTTAGAGGATAGCGCATGTTAGGTCCAGGTTTGGTCTGGGATTTGCCGTCATCAGGCTCATGCAATCGCATATTTCGCATTCTTGTTGGCCAGTTCCTGGTCTTCTTCTGGTTTGAAGCACGTAGTATTGTGGTACCACACAGAAACAGTCAATTAAACCTGGCCACGATCAATATTTTAGAGGATAACGCATGCTAGGTCCGGGTTTGGTCTGGGACTTGCCCTCATTAGGCTCATACTTTCGCATTCTTCACCTACTTGTTGAACAGATCCTGGGTTTTTTCTGGTTTGGATAAGGTGGTAATGTGGTACCACACTGAAACAGTCGATTAAGCCTGGCCACGATCAATATTTTAGAGGATACCGCATGTTAGGTCTAGGTTAGGACTGGGATTTGCCGTCATCTGGCTTATGCAATCGCATATTTCGCATTCTTGTTGGCCAGATCCTGATCCTTTTCTGGATTGTATCACGTAGTAAAGTGGTACCACACTGAAAGAGTCGATTAAACATGGTTTCGATCAATATTTTAGAGGATAACGCATGTTAGGTCTAGGTTATGTCTAGGATTTGCCCTCATCAGGCTCATACAATCGCATATTGCACATTCTTGTTGGCCAGATCCTGGTCTTCTTCTGGATTGAATCACGTAGTATTGTGGTACCACACAGAAAAAGTCAATTATGCCTGGCCACGATCAATATTTTAGAGGATAACGCATGCTAGGTTTGGGTTAGGTCTGGGACTTGCACTCACCAGCCTCAAACTTTCGCATTCTTCACATACTTGTTGAACAGATCCCGGGTTTTTTCTGGTTTGGATCAGGTAGTAATGTGGTACCACACTGGAACAGTCGATAAAACCCGGCTTCGATCAATATTTTAGGGGATACGGCATGTTAGGTCTAGGTTAGGTTTGGGATTTGCCCTCATCAGGCTCATGCAATCGCATATTTCGCATTCTTGTTGGCCAGATCCTTGTCCTTTTCTGGATTGTATCACGTAGTAATATGGTACCACACTGAAAGAGTCGATTAAACCTGGTTTCGATCAATATTTTAGAGGATAACGCATGTTAGGTCTAGGTTAGGTCTGGGATTTGCCCTCATCAGAATCATACTTTCGCATTCTTCACATACTTGTTAAACAGATCCTGGTCTTCTTCTGGTTTGAATCACGAAGTATTGTTGTACCACACAGAAACAGTCAATTAAACCTGGCCACGATCAATATTTTACAGGATAACGCATGTTAGGTCTAGGTTAGGTCTGGGATTTGCCGTCATCAGGCTCATGCAATCCCATATTTCGCATTCTTGTTGGCCAGTTCCTGGTCCTTTTCTGGATTGTATCACGTAGTAAAGTGTTACCACACTGAAACAGTCGATAATACTCGGTTTCGACCAATATTTTAAAGGATAACGCATGTTAAGTCTAGGTTAGGTCTGGAATATGCTCTCTTCAGGCTCATACCTTCGTATATTTCGCACACTTGTAGACCAGATCGTTGGTTTTTTCTGGTTTGGACCACGTAGTAATGTGGTACCACACTGAAACAGTCAATAAAACCTGGCCACGATCAATATTTTAGAGGATAACGCATGCTAGGTCCGGGTTTGGTCTGGGACTTGCCCTCATTAGGCTCATACTTTCGCATTCTTCACATACCTGTTGAACAGATCCTGGGTTTTTTCTGGTTTGGATAAGGTGGTAATGTGGTACCACACTGAAACAGTCGATTAAGCCTGGCCACGATCAATATTTTAGAGGATAACGCGTGCTAGGTCTGGGTTAGGTCTGGGATTTGCCCGCATCAGGCTCATACCTTCGCGTTCTTCACATACTTGTTGAACAGATCCTGGACTTCTTCTGATTTGAATCACGTAGTGATGCGGTACTACACATAAAACAGTCTATTAAACCTGGCCACGGTCAATATTTTGGAGGATAACGCATGCTAGGTCTGGGTTAGATCTGGTGTTTGCCGTCATCAGGCTCATGCAATCGCAAATTTCGCATTCTTGTTGGCCAGTTCGTGGTGCTTTTCTGGATTGTATCACGTAGTAATGTGGTACCACACTGAAAGAGTCGATTAAACCTGGGTTCGATCAATATTTTAGAGGATAACGCATGTTAGGTCTAGGTTAGGTCTGGGATTTGCCCTCATCAGAATCATACTTTCGCATTCTTCACATACTTGTTAAACAGATCCTGGTCTTCTTCTGGTTTGAATCACGTAGTAATGAGGTACCACACAGAAACAGTCAATTAAGCCTGGCCACGATCAATATTTTAGAGGATAACGCATGTTAGGTCTAGGTTAGGTCTGGGATTTGCCCTCATCAGGCTCATACCTTCGCATTCTTCACATACTTGTTAAACAGATCCTGGTCTTCTTCTGGTTTGAATCACGTAGTAATGAGGTACCACACTGAAACAGTCAATAAAACCTGGCCACGATCAATATTTTATAGCAGAACGCATGTTAGGTCTAGGTCAGGTCTGGAATTTGCTCTCAACAGGCTCATACTTTCGTATATTTCGCATACTTGTTGGCCAGATCCTGGGCTTTGTATGGTTTGGATCACGTAGTAATGTGGTACCACGCTGAAACAGTCGATTAAACTTGGTTTCGATCAATATTTTAGAGGATAACGCATGTTAGGTCTAGGTTAGATCTGGGATTTGCCCTCATCAGGCTCATACAATCGGATATTTCACATTCTTGTTGCCCAGATCCTGGTCTTCTGCTGGTTTGAATCACGTAGTATTGTGGTACCACACAGAAACAGTCAATTAAACCTGGCCACGATCAATATTTTAGAGGATAACGCATGTTAGGTCTAGGTTAGGTCTGGGATTTGCCCTCATCAGGCTCATACCTTCGCGTTCTTCACATACTTGTTAAACAGATCCTGGTCTTCTTCTGGTTTGAATCACGTAGTAATGAGGTACCACACTGAAACAGTCAATAAAACCTGGCCACGATCAATATTTTAGAGGATAACGCATGTTAGGTCTAGGTTAGGTCTGGGATTTGTCCTCATCAGACTCATGCTTTCGCATTCTTCACATAGTTGATGAACAGATCCTGGAGTTCTTCTGGTTTGAATCACGTAGTATTGTGGTACCACACAGAAACAGTCAATTAAGCCTGGCCACGATCAATATTCTAGAGGATAACGGATGCTAGGTCTGGGTTAGGTCTGGGAGTTGCACCCATGTGGCTCGTACAATCGCATATTTCGCATTCTTGTTGGACAGATCCTGGTCTTCATCTGGTTTGATTCACGTAGTATTGTGGTACCACACAGAAACAGTCAATTAAACCTGGCCACGGTCAATATTTTAGAGGATAACGCATGTTAGGTCTAGATTAGGTCTGGGATTTGCCCTCATCAGGCTCATGCAATCGCATATTTCGCATACTTGTTAGCCAGATCCTGGTCCTTTTCTGGATTGTATCACGTAGTAATGTGGTACCACACTGAAGGAGTCTATTAAACCTGGTTTCGATCACTATTTTAGAGGATAACGCATGTTAGGTCTGGGTTAGGTCTGGGACTTGCACTCATCTGGCTCATACAATCGCATATTTCGTATTCTTCTTGGACAGATCCTGGACTTCTTCTGGTTTGAATCACGTAGTATTGTGATACCACACAGAAACAGTCAATTAAGCCTGGCCACCATCAATATTTTAGAGGATAACGCATGCTAGGTCTGGGTTAGGTCTGGGACTTGCACTCATCTGGCTCATACAATCGCATATTTCGTATTCTTCTTGGACAGATCCTGGTCTTCTTCTGGCTTGAATCACGTAGTATTGTGCTACCACACAGAAGCAGTCAATTCAACCTGGCCACGATCAATATTTTAGAGGATAACGCATGTTAGGTCTAGATTAGGTCTGGGATTTGCCCTCATCAGGCTCATGCAATCGCATATTTCGCATACTTGTTAGCCAGATCCTGGTCCTTTTCTGGATTGTATCACGTAGTAATGTGGTACCACACTGAAGGAGTCGATTAAACCTGGTTTCGATCACTATTTTAGAGGATAACGCATGTTAGGTCTGGGTTAGGTCTGGGACTTGCACTCATCTGGCTCATACAATCGCATATTTCGTATTCTTCTTGGACAGATCCTGGACTTCTTCTGGTTTGAATCACGTAGTATTGTGATACCACACAGAAACAGTCAATTAAGCCTGGCCACCATCAATATTTTAGAGGATAACGCATGCTAGGTCTGGGTTAGGTCTGGGACTTGCACTCATCTGGCACATACAATCGCATTTCTCGCATTCTTGTTGGCCAGATCCTAGTCCTTTTCTGGTTTGTATCACGTAGCAATGTGGTACCGCACTGAGACAGTCGATTAAGCCTGGCCACGAACAATATTTTAGAGGATAGCGCATGTTAGGTCTAGGCTGGGTCTGGTATTTGCCATCATCAGGCTCATACTTTCGCATTTCTCGCATTCTTGTTGGCTAGATCCTGTTCCTTTTCTGGATTGTATCACGTAGTAATGTGGTACCACAATGAAACAGTCGATAAAACTCGATTTCGACCAATATTTTAGAGGATAACGCATGTTAAGTCTAGGTTAGGTCTGGAATATGCTCTCTTCAGGCTCATACTTTCGTATATTTCGCACACTTGTAGACCAGATCGTTGGTTTTTTCTGGTTTGGACCACGTAGTAATGTGGTACCACACTAAAACAGTCAATAAAACCTGGCCACGATCAATATTTTAGAGGATAACGCATGTTAGGTCTAGATTAGGTCTGGGACTTGCACTCATCTGGCACATACAATCGCATTTCTCGCATTCTTGTTGGCCAGATCCTAGTCCTTTTCTGGTTTGTATCACGTAGCAATGTGGTACCGCACTGAGACAGTCGATTAAGCCTGGCCACGAACAATATTTTAGAGGATAGCGCATGTTAGGTCTAGGCTGGGTCTGGTATTTGCCATCATCAGGCTCATACAATCGCATTTCTCGCATTCTTGTTGGACAGATCCTGGTCTTCATCTGGTTTGATTCACGTAGTATTGTGGTACCACACAGAAACAGTCAATTAAACTTGGCCACGATCAATGTTTTAGAGGATAGCGCATGTTAGGTCCAGGTTTGGTCTGGGATTTGCCGTCATCAGGCACATGCAATCGCATATTTCGCATTCTTGTTGGCCAGTTCCTGGTCCTTTTCTGGATTGTATCACGTAGTAATGTGGTACCACACTGAAACAGTCGATAAAACTCGGTTTCGACCAATATTTTAGAGGATAACGCATGTTAAGTCTAGGTAAGGTCTGGGATTTGCCCTCATCAGAATCATACTTTCGCATTCTTCACATACTTGTTAAACAGATCCTGGTCTTCTTCTGGTTTGAATCACGTAGTATTGTGGTAGCACACAGAAACAGTCAATTAAACCTGGCCACGATCAATATTTTAGAGGATAACGCATGTTAGGTCTAGGTTAGGTCTGGGATTTGTCCTCATCAGACTCATGCATTTGCAATCTTCACATACTTCTTAAACAGATCCTGGTCTTCTTCTGGTTTGAATCACGTAGTATTGTGGTACCACACAGAAACAGTCAATTAAGCCTGGCCACGATCAATATTTTAGAGGATAACGCATGTTAGGTCTGGGTTAGGTCTGGGATTTGTCCTCATCAGACTCATACTTTCGCATTCTTCACATACTTGTTCAACAGGTCCTGGGTTTTTTCTGGTTTGGATCACGTAGTAATGTGGTACCACACTAAAACAGTCGATTAAGCCTGGTTTCGATCAATATTTTAGAGGATAACGCATGTTAGGACTAGGTTAGGTCTGGGATTTGCCGTCATCAGGCTCATGCAATCGCATGTTTCGCATTCTTGTTGGCCAGATCCTGGTCCTTTTCTGGATTGTATCACGTAGTAATATGGTACCACACTGAAAGAGTCGATTAAACCTGGTTTCGATCAATATTTTAGAGGATAACGCATGTTAGGTCTAGGTTAGATCTGGGATTTGCCCTCATCAGGCTCATACAATCGCATGTTTCACATTCTTGTAGGCCAGATCCTGGTCTTCTTCTGGTTTGAAATACGAAGTATTGTGGTACCACACAGAAACAGTCAATTAAACCTGGCCACGATCAATATTTTAGAGGACAACGCATGTTAGGTCTAGGTTAGGTCTGGGATTTGCACCCATCTGGCTCATACAATCGGATATTTCGTATTCTTCTTGGTCAGATCCTGGACTTCTTCTGGTTTGAATCACGTAGTATTGTGATACCACACAGAAACAGTCAATTAAGCCTGGCCACCATCAATATTTTAGAGGATAACGCATGCTAGGTCTGGGTTAGGTCTGGGACTTGCACTCATCTGGCTCATACAATCGCATATTTCGTATTCTTCTTGGACAGATCCTGGTCTTCTTCTGGCTAGAATCACGTAGTATTGTGCTACCACACAGAAGCAGTCAATTCAACCTGGCCACGATCAATATTTTACAGGATAACGCATGTTAGGTCTAGGTTAGGTCTGGGATTTGCCGTCATCAGGCTCATGCAATCGCATATTTCGCATTCTTGTTGGCCAGTTCCTGGTCCTTTTCTGGATTGTATCACGTAGTAATGTGGTACCACACTGAAGGAGTCGATTAAACCTGGTTTCGATCACTATTTTAGAGGATAACCCATGTTAGGTCTAGGTTAGCTCTGGGATTTGCCCTCATCAGACTCATACTTTCGCATTCTTCACATAGTTGATGAACATATCCTGGACTTCTTCTGGTTTGAATCACGTAGTATTGTGGTACCACACAGAAACAGTCAATTAAACCTGGCCACGATCAATATTTTAGAGGATAACCCATGTTAGGTCTAGGCTAGGTCTGGTATTTGCCATCATCAGGCTCATACTTTCGCATTTCTCGCATTCTTGTTGGCCAGTTCCTGGTCCTTTTCTGGATTGTACCACGTAGTAATGTGGTACCTCACTGAAAGTGTCGATTAAACCTGGTTTCGATCAATATTTTAGAGGATAACGCATGTTAGGTCTGTGTTAGCTGTGGTACTTGCACTCATCAGGCTCATACTTTCGCATTTCTCGCATTCTTGTTGGCCAGATCCTGTTCCTTTTCTGGATTGTATCACGTAGTAATGTGGTACCACACTGAAACAGTCGATAAAACTCGGTTTCGACCAATATTTTAGAGGATAACGCATGTTAAGTCTAGGTTAGGTCTGGAATATGCTCTCTTCAGGCTCATACTTTCGTATATTTCGCACACTTGTAGACCAGATCGTTGGTTTTTTCTGGTTTGGACCACGTAGTAATGTGGTACCACACTGAAACAGTCAATAAAACCTGGCCACGATCAATATTTTAGAGGGTAACGCATGTTAGGTCTGGGTTAGGTCTGGGATTTGCCCTCATCAGGCTCATGCAATCGCATATTTCGCATACTTGTTGGCCAGATCCTCGTCCTTTCCTGGTTTGAATCACGTAGTATTGTGGTACCACACAGAAACAGTCAATTAAACTTGGCCACGATCAATGTTTTAGAGGATAGCGCATGTTAGGTCCAGGTTTGGTCTGGGATTTGCCGTCATCAGGTTCATGCAATCGCATATTTCGCATTCTTGTTGGCCAGTTCCTGGTCCTTTTCTGGATTGTATCACGTAGTAATGTGGTACCACACTGAGAGTGTCGATTAAACCTGGTTTCGATCAATATTTTAGAGGATGACCCATGTTAGGTCTAGGTTAGCTCTGGGATTTGCCCTCATCAGACTCGTACAATCGCATATTTCACATTCTTGTTGGCCAGTTCCTGGTCTTCTTCTGGTTTGAATCACGTAGTATTGTGGTACCACACAGAAACAGTCAATTAAACCTGGCCACGATCAATATTTTAGAGGATAACGCATGCTAGGTCCGGGTTTGGTCTGGGACTTGCCCTCATTAGGCTCATACTTTCGCATTCTTCACCTACTTGTTGAACAGATCCTGGGTTTTTTCTGGTTTGGATAAGGTGGTAATGTGGTACCACACTGAAACAGTCGATTAAGCCTGGCCACGATCAATATTTTAGAGGATAACGCGTGCTAGGTCTGGGTTAGGTCTGGGATTTGCCCGCATCAGGCTCATACCTTCGCGTTCTTCACATACTTGTTGAACAGATCCTGGACTTCTTCTGATTTGAATCACGTAGTAATGCGGTACTACACATAAAACAGTCAATTAAACCTGGCCACGGTCAATATTTTGGAGGATAACGCATGCTAGGTCTGGGTTAGGTCTGGTGTTTGCCGTCATCAGGCTCATGCAATCGCAAATTTCGCATTCTTGTTGGCCAGTTCCGGGTGCTTTTCTGGATTGTATCACGTAGTAATGTGGTACCACACTGAAAGAGTCGATTAAACCTGGTTTCGATAAATATTTTACAGGATAACGCGTGCTAGGTCTGGGTTAGGTCTGGGATTTGCCCTCATCAGGCTCATACCTTCGCGTTCTTCACATACTTGTTAAACAGATCCTGGTCTTCTTCTGGTTTGAATCACGTAGTAATGAGGTACCACACTGAAACAGTCAATAAAACCTGGCCACGATCAATATTTTATAGCAGAACGCATGTTAGGTCTAGGTCAGGTCTGGAATTTGCTCTCAACAGGCTCATACTTTCGTATATTTCGCATACTTGTTGGCCAGATCCTGGGCTTTGTATGGTTTGGATCACGTAGTAATGTGGTACCACGCTGAAACAGTCGATTAAACTTGGTTTCGATCAATATTTTAGAGGATAACGCATGTTAGGTCTAGGTTAGATCTGGGATTTGCCCTCATCAGGCTCATACAATCGGATATTTCACATTCTTGTTGCCCAGATCCTGGTCTTCTGCTGGTTTGAATCACGTAGTATTGTGGTACCACACAGAAACAGTCAATTAAACCTGGCCACGATCAATATTTTAGAGGATAACGCATGTTAGGTCTAGGTTAGGTCTGGGATTTGCCCTCATCAGGCTCATACCTTCGCGTTGTTCACATACTTGTTAAACAGATCCTGGTCTTCTTCTGGTTTGAATCACGTAGTAATGAGGTACCACACTGAAACAGTCAATAAAACCTGGCCACGATCAATATTTTAGAGGATAACGCATGTTAGGTCTAGGTTAGGTCTGGGATTTGTCCTCATCAGACTCATGCTTTCGCAATCTTCACATAGTTGATGAACAGATCCTGGACTTCTTCTGGTTTGAATCACGTAGTATTGTGGTACCACACAGAAACAGTCAATTAAGCCTGGCCACGATCAATATTTTAGAGGATAACGCATGTTAGGTCTGGGTTAGGTCTGGGATTTGCCCTCATCAGACTCATACTTTCGCATTCTTCACATACTTGTTCAACAGGTCCTGGGTTTTTTCTGGTTTGGATCACGTGGTAATGTGGTACCACACTAAAACAGTCGATTAAGCCTGGTTTCGATCAATATTTTAGAGGATAACGCATGTTAGGACTAGGTTAGGTCTGGGATTTGCCGTCATCAGGCTCATGCAATCGCATATTTCGCATTCTTGTTGGCCAGATCCTGGTCCTTTTCTGGATTGTATCACGTAGTAATATGGTACCACACTGAAAGAGTCGATTAAACCTGGTTTCGATCACTATTTTAGAGGATAACGCATGTTAGGTCTGTGTTAGCTCTGGTACTTGCCCTCATCAGGCTCATACAATCGCATTTCTCGCATTCTTGTTGGCCAGATCCTAGTCCTTTTCTGGTTTGTATCACGTAGCAATGTGGTACCACACTAAAACAGTCGATTAAGCCTGGTTTCGATCAATATTTTAGAGGATAACGCATGTTAGGACTAGGTTAGGTCTGGGATTTGCCGTCATCAGGCTAATGCAATCGCATATTTCGCATTCTTGTTGGCCAGATCCTGGTCCTTTTCTGGATTGTATCACGTAGTAATGTGGTACCACACTGAAAGAGTCGATTAAACCTGGGTTCGATCAATATTTTAGAGGATAACGGATGCTAGGTCTGGGTTAGGTCTGGGAGTTGCACCCATGTGGCTCGTACAATCGCATATTTCGCATTCTTGTTGGACAGATCCTGGTCTTCATCTGGTTTGAATCACGTAGTATTGTGGTACCACACAGAAACAGTCAATTAAACCTGGCCACGGTCAATACTTTAGAGGATAACGCATGTTAGGTCTAGATTAGGTCTGGGATTTGCCGTCATCAGGCTCATGCAATCGCATATTTCGCATTCTCGTTGGCCAGTTCCTGGTCCTTTTCTGGATTGTATCACGTAGTAATGTGGTACCACACTGAAAGAGTCGATTAAACCTGGTTTCGATCAATATTTTAGAGGATAACGCATGTTAGGTCTAGGTTAGGTCTGGGATTTGCCCTCATCAGAATCATACTTTCTCATTCTTCACATACTTGTTAATCAGATCCTGATCTTCTTCTGGTTTGAATCACGTAGTAATGAGGTACCACACAGAAACAGTCAATTAAGCCTGGCCACGATCAATATTTTAGAGGATAACGCATGTTAGGTCTAGGTTAGGACTGGGATTTGCCCTCATCAGGCTCATACCTTCGCGTTCTTCACATACTTGTTAAACCGATCCTGGTCTTGTTCTGGTTTGAATCACGTAGTAATGAGGTACCACACTGAAACAGTCAATAAAACCTGGCCACGATCAATATTTTATAGCAGAACGCATGTTAGGTCTAGGTCAGGTCTGGAGTTTGCTCTCAACAGGCTCATACTTTCGTATATTTCGCATACTTGTTGGCCAGATCCTGGGCTTTGTATGGTTTGGATCACGTAGTAATGTGGTACCACGCTGAAACAGTCGATTAAACCTGGTTTCGATCAATATTTTAGAGGATAACGCATGTTAGGTCTAGGTTAGGTCTGGGATTTGCCCTCATCAGAATCATACTTTCGCATTCTTCACATTCTTGTTGCCCAGATCCTGGTCTTCTGCTGGTTTGAATCACGTAGTATTGTGGTAGCACACAGAAACAGTCAATTAAACCTGGCCACGATCAATATTTTAGAGGATAACGCATGTTAGGTCTAGGTTAGGTCTGGAATATGTCCTCATCAGACTCATGCTTTTGCAATCTTCACATACTTCTTAAACAGATCCTGGTCTTCTTCTGGTTTGAATCACGTAGTAATGAGGTACCACACAGAAACAGTCAATTAAGCCTGGCCACGATCAATATTTTAGAGGATAACGCATGTTAGGTCTGGGTTAGGTCTGGGATTTGCCCTCATCAGACTCATACTTTCGCATTCTTCACATACTTGTTCAACAGGTCCTGGGTTTTTTCTGGTTTGGATCACGTGGTAATGTGGTACCACACTAAAACAGTCGATTAAGCCTGGTTTCGATCAATATTTTAGAGGATAACGCATGTTAGGACTAGGTTAGGTCTGGGATTTGCCGTCATCAGGCTCATGCAATCGCATATTTCGCATTCTTGTTGGCCAGATCCTGGTCCTTTTCTGGATTGTATCACGTAGTAATATGGTACCACACTGAAAGAGTCGATTAAACCTGGTTTCGATCACTATTTTAGAGGATAACGCATGTTAGGTCTGTGTTAGCTCTGGTACTTGCCCTCATCAGGCTCATACAATCGCATTTCTCGCATTCTTGTTGGCCAGATCCTAGTCCTTTTCTGGTTTGTATCACGTAGCAATGTGGTACCACACTAAAACAGTCGATTAAGCCTGGTTTCGATCAATATTTTAGAGGATAACGCATGTTAGGACTAGGTTAGGTCTGGGATTTGCCGTCATCAGGCTAATGCAATCGCATATTTCGCATTCTTGTTGGCCAGATCCTGGTCCTTTTCTGGATTGTATCACGTAGTAATGTGGTACCACACTGAAAGAGTCGATTAAACCTGGGTTCGATCAATATTTTAGAGGATAACGGATGCTAGGTCTGGGTTAGGTCTGGGAGTTGCACCCATGTGGCTCGTACAATCGCATATTTCGCATTCTTGTTGGACAGATCCTGGTCTTCATCTGGTTTGAATCACGTAGTATTGTGGTACCACACAGAAACAGTCAATTAAACCTGGCCACGGTCAATACTTTAGAGGATAACGCATGTTAGGTCTAGATTAGGTCTGGGATTTGCCGTCATCAGGCTCATGCAATCGCATATTTCGCATTCTCGTTGGCCAGTTCCTGGTCCTTTTCTGGATTGTATCACGTAGTAATGTGGTACCACACTGAAAGAGTCGATTAAACCTGGTTTCGATCAATATTTTAGAGGATAACGCATGTTAGGTCTAGGTTAGGTCTGGGATTTGCCCTCATCAGAATCATACTTTCTCATTCTTCACATACTTGTTAATCAGATCCTGATCTTCTTCTGGTTTGAATCACGTAGTAATGAGGTACCACACAGAAACAGTCAATTAAGCCTGGCCACGATCAATATTTTAGAGGATAACGCATGTTAGGTCTAGGTTAGGACTGGGATTTGCCCTCATCAGGCTCATACCTTCGCGTTCTTCACATACTTGTTAAACCGATCCTGGTCTTGTTCTGGTTTGAATCACGTAGTAATGAGGTACCACACTGAAACAGTCAATAAAACCTGGCCACGATCAATATTTTATAGCAGAACGCATGTTAGGTCTAGGTCAGGTCTGGAGTTTGCTCTCAACAGGCTCATACTTTCGTATATTTCGCATACTTGTTGGCCAGATCCTGGGCTTTGTATGGTTTGGATCACGTAGTAATGTGGTACCACGCTGAAACAGTCGATTAAACCTGGTTTCGATCAATATTTTAGAGGATAACGCATGTTAGGTCTGGGTTAGGTCTGGGATTTGCCCTCATCAGACTCATACTTTCGCATTCTTCACATACTTGTTCAACAGGTCCTGGGTTTTTTCTGGTTTGGATCACGTAGTAATGTGGTACCACACTAAAACAGTCGATTAAGCCTGGTTTCGATCAATATTTTAGAGGATAACGCATGTTAGGACTAGGTTAGGTCTGGGATTTGCCGTCATCAGGCTCATGCAATCGCATGTTTCGCATTCTTGTTGGCCAGATCCTGGTCCTTTTCTGGATTGTATCACGTAGTAATATGGTACCACACTGAAAGAGTCGATTAAACCTGGTTTCGATCAATATTTTAGAGGATAACGCATGTTAGGTCTAGGTTAGGTCTGGGATTTGCCCTCATCAGGCTCATACAATCGCATGTTTCACATTCTTGTAGGCCAGATCCTGGTCTTCTTCTGGTTTGAAACACGAAGTATTGTGGTACCACACAGAAACAGTCAATTAAACCTGGCCACGATCAATATTTTAGAGGATAACGCATGTTAGGTCTAGGTTAGGTCTGGGATTTGCACCCATCTGGCTCATACAATCGCATATTTCGTATTCTTCTTGGTCAGATCCTGGACTTCTTCTGGTTTGAATCACGTAGTATTGTGATACCACACAGAAACAGTCAATTAAGCCTGGCCACCATCAATATTTTAGAGGATAACGCATGCTAGGTCTGGGTTAGGTCTGGGACTTGCACTCATCTGGCTCATACAATCGCATATTTCGTATTCTTCTTGGACAGATCCTGGTCTTCTTCTGGCTTGAATCACGTAGTATTGTGCTACCACACAGAAGCAGTCAATTCAACCTGGCCACGATCAATATTTTACAGGATAACGCATGTTAGGCCTAGATTAGGTCTGGGATTTGCCGTCATCAGGCTCATGCAATCGCATATTTCGCATTCTTGTTGGCCAGTTCCTGGTCCTTTTCTGGATTGTATCACGTAGTAATGTGGTACCTCACTGAAAGTGTCGATTAAACCTGGTTTCGATCAATATTTTAGAGGATAACGCATGTTAGGCCTGTGTTAGCTCTGGTACTTGCCCTCATCAGGCTCATACTTTCGCATTTCTCGCATTCTTGTTGGCCAGATCCTGTTCCTTTTCTGGATTGTATCACGTACTAATGTGGTACCACACTGAAACATGCGATAAAACTCGGTTTCGACCAATATTTTAGAGGATAACGCATGTTAAGTCTAGGTTAGGTCTGGAATATGCTCTCTTCAGGCTCATACTTTCGTATATTTCGCACACTTGTAGACCAGATCGTTGGTTTTTTCTGGTTTGGACCACGTAGTAATGTGGTACCACACTGAAACAGTCAATAAAACCTGGCCACGATCAATATTTTAGAGGGTAACGCATGTTAGGTCTGGGTTAGGTCTGGGATTTGCCCTCATCAGGCTCATGCAATCGCATATTTCGCATACTTGTTGGCCAGATCCTCGTCCTTTCCTGGTTTGAATCACGTAGTATTGTGGTACCACACAGAAACAGTCAATTAAGCCTGGCCACCATCAATGTTTTAGAGGATAGCGCATGTTAGGTCCAGGTTTGGTCTGGGATTTGCCGTCATCGGGCTCATGCAATCGCATATTTCGCATTCTTGTTGGCCAGTTCCTGGTCCTTTTCTGGATTGTATCACGTAGTAATGTGGTACCACACTGAGAGTGTCGATTAAACCTGGTTTCGATCAATATTTTAGAGGATAACGCATGTTAGGTCTGTGTTAGCTCTGGTACTTGCCCTCATCAGGCTCATACAATCGCATTTCTCGCATTCTTGTTGGCCAGATCCTAGTCCTTTTCTGGTTTGTATCACGTAGCAATGTGGTACCACACTAAAACAGTCGATTAAGCCTGGCCACGATCAATATTTTAGAGGATAACGCATGTTAGGTCTGGGTTAGGTCTGGGATTTGCCCTCATCAGACTCATACTTTCGCATTCTTCACATACTTGTTCAACAGGTCCTGGGTTTTTTCTGGTTTGGATCACGTAGTAATGTGGTACCACACTAAAACAGTCGATTAAGCCTGGTTTCGATCAATATTTTAGAGGATAACGCATGTTAGGACTAGGTTAGGTCTGGGATTTGCCGTCATCAGGCTCATGCAATCGCATGTTTCGCATTCTTGTTGGCCAGATCCTGGTCCTTTTCTGGATTGTATCACGTAGTAATATGGTACCACACTGAAAGAGTCGATTAAACCTGGTTTCGATCAATATTTTAGAGGATAACGCATGTTAGGTCTAGGTTAGGTCTGGGATTTGCCCTCATCAGGCTCATACAATCGCATGTTTCACATTCTTGTAGGCCAGATCCTGGTCTTCTTCTGGTTTGAAACACGAAGTATTGTGGTACCACACAGAAACAGTCAATTAAACCTGGCCACGATCAATATTTTAGAGGATAACGCATGTTAGGTCTAGGTTAGGTCTGGGATTTGCACCCAGCTGGCTCATACAATCGCATATTTCGTATTCTTCTTGGTCAGATCCTGGACCTCTTCTGGTTTGAATCACGTAGTATTGTGATACCACACAGAAACAGTCAATTAAGCCTGGCCACCATCAATATTTTAGAGGATAACGCATGCTAGGTCTGGGTTAGGTCTGGGACTTGCACTCATCTGGCTCATACAATCGCATATTTCGTATTCTTCTTGGACAGATCCTGGTCTTCTTCTGGCTTGAGACGTAGTATTGTGCTACCACACAGAAGCATTCTGGGCCACGATCAATATTTTAGAGGATAACGCGTGCTAGGTCTGGGTTAGGTCTGGGATTTGCCCGCATCAGGCTCATACCTTCGCGTTCTTCACATACTTGTTGAACAGATCCTGGACTTCTTCTGATTTGAATCACGTAGTGATGCGGTACTACACATAAAACAGTCTATTAAACCTGGCCACGGTCAATATTTTGGAGGATAACGCATGCTAGGTCTGGGTTAGATCTGGTGTTTGCCGTCATCAGGCTCATGCAATCGCAAATTTCGCATTCTTGTTGGCCAGTTCCTGGTGCTTTTCTGGATTGTATCACGTAGTAATGTGGTACCACACTGAAAGAGTCGATTAAACCTGGGTTCGATCAATATTTTAGAGGATAACGCATGTTAGGTCTAGGTTAGGTCTGGGATTTGCCCTCATCAGAATCATACTTTCGCATTCTTCACATACTTGTTAAACAGATCCCGGTCTTCTTCTGGTTTGAATCACGTAGTAATGAGGTACCACACAGAAACAGTCAATTAAGCCTGGCCACGATCAATATTTTAGAGGATAACGCATGTTAGGTCTAGGTTAGGTCTGGGATTTGCCCTCATCAGGCTCATACCTTCGCATTCTTCACATACTTGTTAAACAGATCCTGGTCTTCTTCTGGTTTGAATCACGTAGTAATGAGGTACCACACTGAAACAGTCAATAAAACCTGGCCACGATCAATATTTTATAGCAGAACGCATGTTAGGTCTAGGTCAGGTCTGGAATTTGCTCTCAACAGGCTCATACTTTCGTATATTTCGCATACTTGTTGGCCAGATCCTGGGCTTTGTATGGTTTGGATCACGTAGTAATGTGGTACCACGCTGAAACAGTCGATTAAACTTGGTTTCGATCAATATTTTAGAGGATAACGCATGTTAGGTCTAGGTTAGATCTGGGATTTGCCCTCATCAGGCTCATACAATCGGATATTTCACATTCTTGTTGCCCAGATCCTGGTCTTCTGCTGGTTTGAATCACGTAGTATTGTGGTACCACACAGAAACAGTCAATTAAACCTGGCCACGATCAATATTTTAGAGGATAACGCATGTTAGGTCTAGGTTAGGTCTGGGATTTGCCCTCATCAGGCTCATACCTTCGCGTTCTTCACATACTTGTTAAACAGATCCTGGTCTTCTTCTGGTTTGAATCACGTAGTAATGAGGTACCACACTGAAACAGTCAATAAAACCTGGCCACGATCAATATTTTAGAGGATAACGCATGTTAGTTCTAGGTTAGGTCTGGGATTTGTCCTCATCAGAATCATGCTTTCGCAATCTTCACATAGTTGATGAACAGATCCTGGACTTCTTCTGGTTTGAATCACGTAGTATTGTGGTACCACACAGAAACAGTCAATTAAGCCTGGCCACGATCAATATTTTAGAGGATAACGCATGTTAGGGCTGGGTTAGGTCTGGGATTTGCCCTCATCAGACTCATGCAATCGCATATTTCGCATTCTTGTTGGCCAGATCCTGGTCCTTTTCTGGATTGTATCACGTAGTAATGTGGTACCACACTGAAAGAGTCGATTAAACCTGGGTTCGATCAATATTTTAGAGGATAACGCATGTTAGGTCTAGGTTAGGTCTGGGATTTGCCCTCATCAGACTCATACTTTCGCATTCTTCACATAGTTGATGAACAGATCCTGGAGTTCTTCTGGTTTGAATCACGTAGTATTGTGGTACCACACAGAAACAGTCAATTAAGCCTGGCCACGATCAATATTCTAGAGGATAACGGATGCTAGGTCTGGGTTAGGTCTGGGAGTTGCACCCATGTGGCTCGTACAATCGCATATTTCGCATTCTTGTTGGACAGATCCTGGTCTTCATCTGGTTTGATTCACGTAGTATTGTGGTACCACACAGAAACAGTCAATTAAACCTGGCCACGGTCAATATTTTAGAGGATAACGCATGTTAGGTCTAGATTAGGTCTGGGATTTGCCCTCATCAGGCTCATGCAATCGCATATTTCGCATACTTGTTAGCCAGATCCTGGTCCTTTTCTGGATTGTATCACGTAGTAATGTGGTACCACACTGAAGGAGTCTATTAAACCTGGTTTCGATCACTATTTTAGAGGATAACGCATGTTAGGTCTGGGTTAGGTCTGGGACTTGCACTCATCTGGCTCATACAATCGCATATTTCGTATTCTTCTTGGACAGATCCTGGACTTCTTCTGGTTTGAATCACGTAGTATTGTGATACCACACAGAAACAGTCAATTAAGCCTGGCCACCATCAATATTTTAGAGGATAACGCATGCTAGGTCTGGGTTAGGTCTGGGACTTGCACTCATCTGGCTCATACAATCGCATATTTCGTATTCTTCTTGGACAGATCCTGGTCTTCTTCTGGCTTGAATCACGTAGTATTGTGCTACCACACAGAAGCAGTCAATTCAACCTGGCCACGATCAATATTTTAGAGGATAACGCATGTTAGGTCTAGATTAGGTCTGGGATTTGCCCTCATCAGGCTCATGCAATCGCATATTTCGCATACTTGTTAGCCAGATCCTGGTCCTTTTCTGGATTGTATCACGTAGTAATGTGGTACCACACTGAAGGAGTCGATTAAACCTGGTTTCGATCACTATTTTAGAGGATAACGCATGTTAGGTCTGGGACTTGCACTCATCTGGCTCATACAATCGCATATTTCGTATTCTTCTTGGACAGATCCTGGACTTCTTCTGGTTTGAATCACGTAGTATTGTGATACCACACAGAAACAGTCAATTAAGCCTGGCCACCATCAATATTTTAGAGGATAACGCATGCTAGGTCTGGGTTAGGTCTGGGACTTGCACTCATCTGGCACATACAATCGCATTTCTCGCATTCTTGTTGGCCAGATCCTAGTCCTTTTCTGGTTTGTATCACGTAGCAATGTGGTACCGCACTGAGACAGTCGATTAAGCCTGGCCACGAACAATATTTTAGAGGATAGCGCATGTTAGGTCTAGGCTGGGTCTGGTATTTGCCATCATCAGGCTCATACTTTCGCATTTCTCGCATTCTTGTTGGCTAGATCCTGTTCCTTTTCTGGATTGTATCACGTAGTAATGTGGTACCACAATGAAACAGTCGATAAAACTCGATTTCGACCAATATTTTAGAGGATAACGCATGTTAAGTCTAGGTTAGGTCTGGAATATGCTCTCTTCAGGCTCATACTTTCGTATATTTCGCACACTTGTAGACCAGATCGTTGGTTTTTTCTGGTTTGGACCACGTAGTAATGTGGTACCACACTAAAACAGTCAATAAAACCTGGCCACGATCAATATTTTAGAGGATAACGCATGTTAGGTCTAGATTAGGTCTGGGACTTGCACTCATCTGGCACATACAATCGCATTTCTCGCATTCTTGTTGGCCAGATCCTAGTCCTTTTCTGGTTTGTATCACGTAGCAATGTGGTACCGCACTGAGACAGTCGATTAAGCCTGGCCACGAACAATATTTTAGAGGATAGCGCATGTTAGGTCTAGGCTGGGTCTGGTATTTGCCATCATCAGGCTCATACAATCGCATTTCTCGCATTCTTGTTGGACAGATCCTGGTCTTCATCTGGTTTGATTCACGTAGTATTGTGGTACCACACAGAAACAGTCAATTAAACTTGGCCACGATCAATGTTTTAGAGGATAGCGCATGTTAGGTCCAGGTTTGGTCTGGGATTTGCCGTCATCAGGCACATGCAATCGCATATTTCGCATTCTTGTTGGCCAGTTCCTGGTCCTTTTCTGGATTGTATCACGTAGTAATGTGGTACCACACTGAAACAGTCGATAAAACTCGGTTTCGACCAATATTTTAGAGGATAACGCACGTTAAGTCTAGGTAAGGTCTGGGATTTGCCCTCATCAGAATCATACTTTCGCATTCTTCACATACTTGTTAAACAGATCCTGGTCTTCTTCTGGTTTGAATCACGTAGTATTGTGGTAGCACACAGAAACAGTCAATTAAACCTGGCCACGATCAATATTTTAGAGGATAACGCATGTTAGGTCTAGGTTAGGTCTGGGATTTGTCCTCATCAGACTCATGCATTTGCAATCTTCACATACTTCTTAAACAGATCCTGGTCTTCTTCTGGTTTGAATCACGTAGTATTGTGGTACCACACAGAAACAGTCAATTAAGCCTGGCCACGATCAATATTTTAGAGGATAACGCATGTTAGGTCTGGGTTAGGTCTGGGATTTGCCCTCATCAGACTCATACTTTCGCATTCTTCACATACTTGTTCAACAGGTCCTGGGTTTTTTCTGGTTTGGATCACGTAGTAATGTGGTACCACACTAAAACAGTCGATTAAGCCTGGTTTCGATCAATATTTTAGAGGATAACGCATGTTAGGACTAGGTTAGGTCTGGGATTTGCCGTCATCAGGCTCATGCAATCGCATGTTTCGCATTCTTGTTGGCCAGATCCTGGTCCTTTTCTGGATTGTATCACGTAGTAATATGGTACCACACTGAAAGAGTCGATTAAACCTGGTTTCGATCAATATTTTAGAGGATAACGCATGTTAGGTCTAGGTTAGATCTGGGATTTGCCCTCATCAGGCTCATACAATCGCATGTTTCACATTCTTGTAGGCCAGATCCTGGTCTTCTTCTGGTTTGAAACACGAAGTATTGTGGTACCACACAGAAACAGTCAATTAAACCTGGCCACGATCAATATTTTAGAGGATAACGCATGTTAGGTCTAGGTTAGGTCTGGGATTTGCACCCATCTGGCTCATACAATCGGATATTTCGTATTCTTCTTGGTCAGATCCTGGACTTCTTCTGGTTTGAATCACGTAGTATTGTGATACCACACAGAAACAGTCAATTAAGCCTGGCCACCATCAATATTTTAGAGGATAACGCATGCTAGGTCTGGGTTAGGTCTGGGACTTGCACTCATCTGGCTCATACAATCGCATATTTCGTATTCTTCTTGGACAGATCCTGGTCTTCTTCTGGCTAGAATCACGTAGTATTGTGCTACCACACAGAAGCAGTCAATTCAACCTGGCCACGATCAATATTTTACAGGATAACGCATGTTAGGTCTAGGTTAGGTCTGGGATTTGCCATCATCAGCCTCATGCAATCGCATATTTCGCATTCTTGTTGGCCAGTTCCTGGTCCTTTTCTGGATTGTATCACGTAGTAATGTGGTACCACACTGAAGGAGTCGATTAAACCTGGCCACGGTCAATATTTTAGAGGATAACGCATGTTAGGTCTAGATTAGGTCTGGGATTTGCCGTCATCAGGCTCATGCAATCGCATATTTCGCATTCTCGTTGGCCAGTTCCTGGTCCTTTTCTGGATTGTATCACGTAGTAATGTGGTACCACACTGAAAGAGTCGATTAAACCTGGTTTCGATCAATATTTTAGAGGATAACGCATGTTAGGTCTAGGTTAGGTCTGGGATTTGCCCTCATCTGGCTCATACAATCGCATATTTCGTATTCTTCTTGGACAGATCCTGGTCTTCTTCTGGCTTGAGACGTAGTATTGTGCTACCACACAGAAGCATTCTGGGCCACGATCAATATTTTAGAGGATAACGCGTGCTAGGTCTGGGTTAGGTCTGGGATTTGCCCGCATCAGGCTCATACCTTCGCGTTCTTCACATACTTGTTGAACAGATCCTGGACTTCTTCTGATTTGAATCACGTAGTGATGCGGTACTACACATAAAACAGTCTATTAAACCTGGCCACGGTCAATATTTTGGAGGATAACGCATGCTAGGTCTGGGTTAGATCTGGTGTTTGCCGTCATCAGGCTCATGCAATCGCAAATTTCGCATTCTTGTTGGCCAGTTCCTGGTGCTTTTCTGGATTGTATCACGTAGTAATATGGTACCACACTGAAAGAGTCGATTAAACCTGGTTTCGATCAATATTTTAGAGGATAACGCATGTTAGGTCTAGGTTAGGTCTGGGATTTGCCCTCATCAGGCTCATACAATCGCATGTTTCACATTCTTGTAGGCCAGATCCTGGTCTTCTTCTGGTTTGAAACACGAAGTATTGTGGTACCACACAGAAACAGTCAATTAAACCTGGCCACGATCAATATTTTAGAGGATAACGCATGTTAGGTCTAGGTTAGGTCTGGGATTTGCACCCATCTGGCTCATACAATCGCATATTTCGTATTCTTCTTGGTCAGATCCTGGACTTCTTCTGGTTTGAATCACGTAGTATTGTGATACCACACAGAAACAGTCAATTAAGCCTGGCCACCATCAATATTTTAGAGGATAACGCATGCTAGGTCTGGGTTAGGTCTGGGACTTGCACTCATCTGGCTCATACAATCGCATATTTCGTATTCTTCTTGGACAGATCCTGGTCTTCTTCTGGCTTGAGACGTAGTATTGTGCTACCACACAGAAGCATTCTGGGCCACGATCAATATTTTAGAGGATAACGCGTGCTAGGTCTGGGTTAGGTCTGGGATTTGCCCGCATCAGGCTCATACCTTCGCGTTCTTCACATACTTGTTGAACAGATCCTGGACTTCTTCTGATTTGAATCACGTAGTGATGCGGTACTACACATAAAACAGTCTATTAAACCTGGCCACGGTCAATATTTTGGAGGATAACGCATGCTAGGTCTGGGTTAGATCTGGTGTTTGCCGTCATCAGGCTCATGCAATCGCAAATTTCGCATTCTTGTTGGCCAGTTCCTGGTGCTTTTCTGGATTGTATCACGTAGTAATGTGGTACCACACTGAAAGAGTCGATTAAACCTGGGTTCGATCAATATTTTAGAGGATAACGCATGTTAGGTCTAGGTTAGGTCTGGGATTTGCCCTCATCAGAATCATACTTTCGCATTCTTCACATACTTGTTAAACAGATCCTGGTCTTCTTCTGGTTTGAATCACGTAGTAATGAGGTACCACACAGAAACAGTCAATTAAGCCTGGCCACGATCAATATTTTAGAGGATAACGCATGTTAGGTCTAGGTTAGGTCTGGGATTTGCCCTCATCAGGCTCATACCTTCGCATTCTTCACATACTTGTTAAACAGATCCTGGTCTTCTTCTGGTTTGAATCACGTAGTAATGAGGTACCACACTGAAACAGTCAATAAAACCTGGCCACGATCAATATTTTATAGCAGAACGCATGTTAGGTCTAGGTCAGGTCTGGAATTTGCTCTCAACAGGCTCATACTTTCGTATATTTCGCATACTTGTTGGCCAGATCCTGGGCTTTGTATGGTTTGGATCACGTAGTAATGTGGTACCACGCTGAAACAGTCGATTAAACTTGGTTTCGATCAATATTTTAGAGGATAACGCATGTTAGGTCTAGGTTAGATCTGGGATTTGCCCTCATCAGGCTCATACAATCGGATATTTCACATTCTTGTTGCCCAGATCCTGGTCTTCTGCTGGTTTGAATCACGTAGTATTGTGGTACCACACAGAAACAGTCAATTAAACCTGGCCACGATCAATATTTTAGAGGATAACGCATGTTAGGTCTAGGTTAGGTCTGGGATTTGCCCTCATCAGGCTCATACCTTCGCGTTCTTCACATACTTGTTAAACAGATCCTGGTCTTCTTCTGGTTTGAATCACGTAGTAATGAGGTACCACACTGAAACAGTCAATAAAACCTGGCCACGATCAATATTTTAGAGGATAACGCATGTTAGTTCTAGGTTAGGTCTGGGATTTGTCCTCATCAGAATCATGCTTTCGCAATCTTCACATAGTTGATGAACAGATCCTGGTCTTCTTCTGGTTTGAATCACGTAGTATTGTGGTACCACACAGAAACAGTCAATTAAGCCTGGCCACGATCAATATTTTAGAGGATAACGCATGTTAGGGCTGGGTTAGGTCTGGGATTTGCCCTCATCAGACTCATGCAATCGCATATTTCGCATTCTTGTTGGCCAGATCCTGGTCCTTTTCTGGATTGTATCACGTAGTAATGTGGTACCACACTGAAAGAGTCGATTAAACCTGGGTTCGATCAATATTTTAGAGGATAACGCATGTTAGGTCTAGGTTAGGTCTGGGATTTGCCCTCATCAGACTCATACTTTCGCATTCTTCACATAGTTGATGAACAGATCCTGGAGTTCTTCTGGTTTGAATCACGTAGTATTGTGGTACCACACAGAAACAGTCAATTAAGCCTGGCCACGATCAATATTCTAGAGGATAACGGATGCTAGGTCTGGGTTAGGTCTGGGAGTTGCACCCATGTGGCTCGTACAATCGCATATTTCGCATTCTTGTTGGACAGATCCTGGTCTTCATCTGGTTTGATTCACGTAGTATTGTGGTACCACACAGAAACAGTCAATTAAACCTGGCCACGGTCAATATTTTAGAGGATAACGCATGTTAGGTCTAGATTAGGTCTGGGATTTGCCCTCATCAGGCTCATGCAATCGCATATTTCGCATACTTGTTAGCCAGATCCTGGTCCTTTTCTGGACTGTATCACGTAGTAATGTGGTACCACACTGAAGGAGTCTATTAAACCTGGTTTCGATCACTATTTTAGAGGATAACGCATGTTAGGTCTGGGTTAGGTCTGGGACTTGCACTCATCTGGCTCATACAATCGCATATTTCGTATTCTTCTTGGACAGATCCTGGACTTCTTCTGGTTTGAATCACGTAGTATTGTGATACCACACAGAAACAGTCAATTAAGCCTGGCCACCATCAATATTTTAGAGGATAACGCATGCTAGGTCTGGGTTAGGTCTGGGACTTGCACTCATCTGGCTCATACAATCGCATATTTCGTATTCTTCTTGGACAGATCCTGGTCTTCTTCTGGCTTGAATCACGTAGTATTGTGCTACCACACAGAAGCAGTCAATTCAACCTGGCCACGATCAATATTTTAGAGGATAACGCATGTTAGGTCTAGATTAGGTCTGGGATTTGCCCTCATCAGGCTCATGCAATCGCATATTTCGCATACTTGTTAGCCAGATCCTGGTCCTTTTCTGGATTGTATCACGTAGTAATGTGGTACCACACTGAAGGAGTCGATTAAACCTGGTTTCGATCACTATTTTAGAGGATAACGCATGTTAGGTCTGGGACTTGCACTCATCTGGCTCATACAATCGCATATTTCGTATTCTTCTTGGACAGATCCTGGACTTCTTCTGGTTTGAATCACGTAGTATTGTGATACCACACAGAAACAGTCAATTAAGCCTGGCCACCATCAATATTTTAGAGGATAACGCATGCTAGGTCTGGGTTAGGTCTGGGACTTGCACTCATCTGGCACATACAATCGCATTTCTCGCATTCTTGTTGGCCAGATCCTAGTCCTTTTCTGGTTTGTATCACGTAGCAATGTGGTACCGCACTGAGACAGTCGATTAAGCCTGGCCACGAACAATATTTTAGAGGATAGCGCATGTTAGGTCTAGGCTGGGTCTGGTATTTGCCATCATCAGGCTCATACTTTCGCATTTCTCGCATTCTTGTTGGCTAGATCCTGTTCCTTTTCTGGATTGTATCACGTAGTAATGTGGTACCACAATGAAACAGTCGATAAAACTCGATTTCGACCAATATTTTAGAGGATAACGCATGTTAAGTCTAGGTTAGGTCTGGAATATGCTCTCTTCAGGCTCATACTTTCGTATATTTCGCACACTTGTAGACCAGATCGTTGGTTTTTTCTGGTTTGGACCACGTAGTAATGTGGTACCACACTAAAACAGTCAATAAAACCTGGCCACGATCAATATTTTAGAGGATAACGCATGTTAGGTCTAGATTAGGTCTGGGACTTGCACTCATCTGGCACATACAATCGCATTTCTCGCATTCTTGTTGGCCAGATCCTAGTCCTTTTCTGGTTTGTATCACGTAGCAATGTGGTACCGCACTGAGACAGTCGATTAAGCCTGGCCACGAACAATATTTTAGAGGATAGCGCATGTTAGGTCTAGGCTGGGTCTGGTATTTGCCATCATCAGGCTCATACAATCGCATTTCTCGCATTCTTGTTGGACAGATCCTGGTCTTCATCTGGTTTGATTCACGTAGTATTGTGGTACCACACAGAAACAGTCAATTAAACTTGGCCACGATCAATGTTTTAGAGGATAGCGCATGTTAGGTCCAGGTTTGGTCTGGGATTTGCCGTCATCAGGCACATGCAATCGCATATTTCGCATTCTTGTTGGCCAGTTCCTGGTCCTTTTCTGGATTGTATCACGTAGTAATGTGGTACCACACTGAAACAGTCGATAAAACTCGGTTTCGACCAATATTTTAGAGGATAACGCACGTTAAGTCTAGGTAAGGTCTGGGATTTGCCCTCATCAGAATCATACTTTCGCATTCTTCACATACTTGTTAAACAGATCCTGGTCTTCTTCTGGTTTGAATCACGTAGTATTGTGGTAGCACACAGAAACAGTCAATTAAACCTGGCCACGATCAATATTTTAGAGGATAACGCATGTTAGGTCTAGGTTAGGTCTGGGATTTGTCCTCATCAGACTCATGCATTTGCAATCTTCACATACTTCTTAAACAGATCCTGGTCTTCTTCTGGTTTGAATCACGTAGTATTGTGGTACCACACAGAAACAGTCAATTAAGCCTGGCCACGATCAATATTTTAGAGGATAACGCATGTTAGGTCTGGGTTAGGTCTGGGATTTGCCCTCATCAGACTCATACTTTCGCATTCTTCACATACTTGTTCAACAGGTCCTGGGTTTTTTCTGGTTTGGATCACGTAGTAATGTGGTACCACACTAAAACAGTCGATTAAGCCTGGTTTCGATCAATATTTTAGAGGATAACGCATGTTAGGACTAGGTTAGGTCTGGGATTTGCCGTCATCAGGCTCATGCAATCGCATGTTTCGCATTCTTGTTGGCCAGATCCTGGTCCTTTTCTGGATTGTATCACGTAGTAATATGGTACCACACTGAAAGAGTCGATTAAACCTGGTTTCGATCAATATTTTAGAGGATAACGCATGTTAGGTCTAGGTTAGATCTGGGATTTGCCCTCATCAGGCTCATACAATCGCATGTTTCACATTCTTGTAGGCCAGATCCTGGTCTTCTTCTGGTTTGAAACACGAAGTATTGTGGTACCACACAGAAACAGTCAATTAAACCTGGCCACGATCAATATTTTAGAGGATAACGCATGTTAGGTCTAGGTTAGGTCTGGGATTTGCACCCATCTGGCTCATACAATCGGATATTTCGTATTCTTCTTGGTCAGATCCTGGACTTCTTCTGGTTTGAATCACGTAGTATTGTGATACCACACAGAAACAGTCAATTAAGCCTGGCCACCATCAATATTTTAGAGGATAACGCATGCTAGGTCTGGGTTAGGTCTGGGACTTGCACTCATCTGGCTCATACAATCGCATATTTCGTATTCTTCTTGGACAGATCCTGGTCTTCTTCTGGCTAGAATCACGTAGTATTGTGCTACCACACAGAAGCAGTCAATTCAACCTGGCCACGATCAATATTTTACAGGATAACGCATGTTAGGTCTAGGTTAGGTCTGGGATTTGCCGTCATCAGCCTCATGCAATCGCATATTTCGCATTCTTGTTGGCCAGTTCCTGGTCCTTTTCTGGATTGTATCACGTAGTAATGTGGTACCACACTGAAGGAGTCGATTAAACCTGGCCACGGTCAATATTTTAGAGGATAACGCATGTTAGGTCTAGATTAGGTCTGGGATTTGCCGTCATCAGGCTCATGCAATCGCATATTTCGCATTCTCGTTGGCCAGTTCCTGGTCCTTTTCTGGATTGTATCACGTAGTAATGTGGTACCACACTGAAAGAGTCGATTAAACCTGGTTTCGATCAATATTTTAGAGGATAACGCATGTTAGGTCTAGGTTAGGTCTGGGATTTGCCCTCATCAGAATCATACTTTCTCATTCTTCACATACTTGTTAATCAGATCCTGGTCTTCTTCTGGTTTGAATCACGTAGTAATGAGGTACCACACAGAAACAGTCAATTAAGCCTGGCCACGATCAATATTTTAGAGGATAACGCATGTTAGGTCTAGGTTAGGACTGGGATTTGCCCTCATCAGGGTCATACCTTCGCGTTCTTCACATACTTGTTAAACCGATCCTGGTCTTGTTCTGGTTTGAATCACGTAGTAATGAGGTACCACACTGAAACAGTCAATAAAACCTGGCCACGATCAATATTTTATAGCAGAACGCATGTTAGGTCTAGGTCAGGTCTGGAGTTTGCTCTCAACAGGCTCATACTTTCGTATATTTCGCATACTTGTTGGCCAGATCCTGGGCTTTGTATGGTTTGGATCACGTAGTAATGTGGTAGCACGCTGAAACAGTCGATTAAACCTGGTTTCGATCAATATTTTAGAGGATAACGCATGTTAGGTCTAGGTTAGGTCTGGGATTTGCCCTCATCAGAATCATACTTTCGCATTCTTCACATTCTTGTTGCCCAGATCCTGGTCTTCTGCTGGTTTGAATCACGTAGTATTGTGGTAGCACACAGAAACAGTCAATTAAACCTGGCCACGATCAATATTTTAGAGGATAACGCATGTTAGGTCTAGGTTAGGTCTGGAATTTGTCCTCATCAGACTCATGCTTTTGCAATCTTCACATACTTCTTAAACAGATCCTGGTCTTCTTCTGGTTTGAATCACGTAGTATTGTGGTACCACACAGAAACAGTCAATTAAGCCTGGCCACGATCAATATTTTAGAGGATAACGCATGTTAGGTCTGGGTTAGGTCTGGGATTTGCCCTCATCAGACTCATACTTTCGCATTCTTCACATACTTGTTCAACAGGACCTGGGTTTTTTCTGGTTTGGATCACGTAGTAATGTGGTACCACACTAAAACAGTCGATTAAGCCTGGTTTCGATCAATATTTTAGAGGATAACGCATGTTAGGACTAGGTTAGGTCTGGGATTTGCCGTCATCAGGCTCATGCAATCGCATGTTTCGCATTCTTGTTGGCCAGATCCTGGTCCTTTTCTGGATTGTATCACGTAGTAATATGGTACCACACTGAAAGAGTCGATTAAACCTGGTTTCGATCAATATTTTAGAGGATAACGCATGTTAGGTCTAGGTTAGGTCTGGGATTTGCCCTCATCAGGCTCATACAATCGCATGTTTCACATTCTTGTAGGCCAGATCCTGGTCTTCTTCTGGTTTGAAACACGAAGTATTGTGGTACCACACAGAAACAGTCAATTAAACCTGGCCACGATCAATATTTTAGAGGATAACGCATGTTAGGTCTAGGTTAGGTCTGGGATTTGCACCCATCTGGCTCATACAATCGCATATTTCGTATTCTTCT
The DNA here is from genome assembly GCF_051014445.1 of Colletes latitarsis. Taxonomy (NCBI): domain Eukaryota; kingdom Metazoa; phylum Arthropoda; class Insecta; order Hymenoptera; family Colletidae; genus Colletes; species Colletes latitarsis. The sequence continues at coordinate 36,794,175 of NW_027488366.1, forward strand.
TGGTCAGATCCTGGACTTCTTCTGGTTTGAATCACGTAGTATTGTGATACCACACAGAAACAGTCAATTAAGCCTGGCCACCATCAATATTTTAGAGGATAACGCATGCTAGGTCTGGGTTAGGTCTGGGACTTGCACTCATCTGGCTCATACAATCGCATATTTCGTATTTTTCTTGGACAGATCCTGGTCTTCTTCTGGCTTGAATCACGTAGTATTGTGCTACCACACAGAAGCAGTCAATTCAACCTGGCCACGATCAATATTTTACAGGATAACGCATGTTAGGTCTAGGTTAGGTCTGGGATTTGCCGTCATCAGGCTCATGCAATCGCATATTTCGCATTCTTGTTGGCCAGTTCCTGGTCCTTCTCTGGATTGTATCACGTAGTAATGTGGTACCTCACTGAAAGTGTCGATTAAACCTGGTTTCGATCAATATTTTAGAGGATAACGCATGTTAGGTCTGTGTTAGCTCTGGTACTTGCCCTCAACAGGCTCATACTTTCGCATTTCTCGCATTCTTGTTGGCCAGATCCTGTTCCTTTTCTGGATTGTATCACGTACTAATGTGGTACCACACTGAAACAGTCGATAAAACTCGGTTTCGACCAATATTTTAGAGGATAACGCATGTTAAGTCTAGGTTAGGTCTGGAATATGCTCTCTTCAGGCTCATGCTTTCGTATATTTCGCACACTTGTAGACCAGATCGTTGGTTTTTTCTGGTTTGGACCACGTAGTAATGTGGTACCACACTGAAACAGTCAATAAAACCTGGCCACGATCAATATTTTAGAGGGTAACGCATGTTAGGTCTGGGTTAGGTCTGGGATTTGCCCTCATCAGGCTCATGCAATCGCATATTTCGCATACTTGTTGGCCAGATCCTCGTCCTTTCCTGGTTTGAATCACGTAGTATTGTGGTACCACACAGAAACAGTCAATTAAGCCTGGCCACCATCAATGTTTTAGAGGATAGCGCATGTTAGGTCCAGGTTTGGTCTGGGATTTGCCGTCATCAGGCTCATGCAATCGCATATTTCGCATTCTTGTTGGCCAGTTCCTGATCCTTTTCTGGATTGTATCACGTAGTAATGTGGTACCACACTGAGAGTGTCGATTAAACCTGGTTTCGATCAATATTTTAGAGGATGACCCATGTTAGGTCTAGGTTAGCTCTGGGATTTGCCCTCATCAGACTCATACTTTCGCATTCTTCACATAGTTGATGAACATATCCTGGACTTCTTCTGGTTTGAATCACGTAGTATTGTGGTACCACACAGAAACAGTCAATTAAACCTGGCCACGATCAATATTTTAGAGGATAACCCATGTTAGGTCTAGGTTAGCTCTGGTATTTGCCCCCATCGGGCTCATACAATCGCATATTTCACATTCTTGTTGGCCAGTTCCTGGTCTTCTTCTGGTTTGAATCACGTAGTATTGTGGTACCACACAGAAACAGTCAATTAAACCTGGCCACGATCAATATTTTAGAGGATAACGCATGCTAGGTCCGGGTTTGGTCTGGGACTTGCCCTCATTAGGCTCATACTTTCGCATTCTTCACCTACTTGTTGAACAGATCCTGGGTTTTTTCTGGTTTGGATAAGGTGGTAATGTGGTACCACACTGAAACAGTCGATTAAGCCTGGCCACGATCAATATTTTAGAGGATAACGCGTGCTAGGTCTGGGTTAGGTCTGGGATTTGCCCGCATCAGGCTCATACCTTCGCGTTCTTCACATACTTGTTGAACAGATCCTGGACTTCTTCTGATTTGAATCACGTAGTAATGCGGTACTACACATAAAACAGTCAATTAAACCTGGCCACGGTCAATATTTTGGAGGATAACGCATGCTAGGTCTGGGTTAGGTCTGGTGTTTGCCGTCATCAGGCTCATGCAATCGCAAATTTCGCATTCTTGTTGGCCAGTTCCGGGTGCTTTTCTGGATTGTATCACGTAGTAATGTGGTACCACACTGAAAGAGTCGATTAAACCTGGTTTCGATAAATATTTTACAGGATAACGCGTGCTAGGTCTGGGTTAGGTCTGGGATTTGCCCTCATCAGGCTCATACCTTCGCGTTCTTCACATACTTGTTAAACAGATCCTGGTCTTCTTCTGGTTTGAATCACGTAGTAATGAGGTACCACACTGAAACAGTCAATAAAACCTGGCCACGATCAATATTTTATAGCAGAACGCATGTTAGGTCTAGGTCAGGTCTGGAATTTGCTCTCAACAGGCTCATACTTTCGTATATTTCGCATACTTGTTGGCCAGATCCTGGGCTTTGTATGGTTTGGATCACGTAGTAATGTGGTACCACGCTGAAACAGTCGATTAAACTTGGTTTCGATCAATATTTTAGAGGATAACGCATGTTAGGTCTAGGTTAGATCTGGGATTTGCCCTCATCAGGCTCATACAATCGGATATTTCACATTCTTGTTGCCCAGATCCTGGTCTTCTGCTGGTTTGAATCACGTAGTATTGTGGTACCACACAGAAACAGTCAATTAAACCTGGCCACGATCAATATTTTAGAGGATAACGCATGTTAGGTCTAGGTTAGGTCTGGGATTTGCCCTCATCAGGCTCATACCTTCGCGTTGTTCACATACTTGTTAAACAGATCCTGGTCTTCTTCTGGTTTGAATCACGTAGTAATGAGGTACCACACTGAAACAGTCAATAAAACCTGGCCACGATCAATATTTTAGAGGATAACGCATGTTAGGTCTAGGTTAGGTCTGGGATTTGTCCTCATCAGACTCATGCTTTCGCAATCTTCACATAGTTGATGAACAGATCCTGGACTTCTTCTGGTTTGAATCACGTAGTATTGTGGTACCACACAGAAACAGTCAATTAAGCCTGGCCACGATCAATATTTTAGAGGATAACGCATGTTAGGTCTGGGTTAGGTCTGGGATTTGCCCTCATCAGACTCATACTTTCGCATTCTTCACATACTTGTTCAACAGGTCCTGGGTTTTTTCTGGTTTGGATCACGTGGTAATGTGGTACCACACTAAAACAGTCGATTAAGCCTGGTTTCGATCAATATTTTAGAGGATAACGCATGTTAGGACTAGGTTAGGTCTGGGATTTGCCGTCATCAGGCTCATGCAATCGCATATTTCGCATTCTTGTTGGCCAGATCCTGGTCCTTTTCTGGATTGTATCACGTAGTAATATGGTACCACACTGAAAGAGTCGATTAAACCTGGTTTCGATCACTATTTTAGAGGATAACGCATGTTAGGTCTGTGTTAGCTCTGGTACTTGCCCTCATCAGGCTCATACAATCGCATTCTTGTTGGCCAGATCCTAGTCCTTTTCTGGTTTGTATCACGTAGCAATGTGGTACCACACTAAAACAGTCGATTAAGCCTGGTTTCGATCAATATTTTAGAGGATAACGCATGTTAGGACTAGGTTAGGTCTGGGATTTGCCGTCATCAGGCTAATGCAATCGCATATTTCGCATTCTTGTTGGCCAGATCCTGGTCCTTTTCTGGATTGTATCACGTAGTAATGTGGTACCACACTGAAAGAGTCGATTAAACCTGGGTTCGATCAATATTTTAGAGGAAAGCGGATGCTAGGTCTGGGTTAGGTCTGGGAGTTGCACCCATGTGGCTCGTACAATCGCATATTTCGCATTCTTGTTGGACAGATCCTGGTCTTCATCTGGTTTGAATCACGTAGTATTGTGGTACCACACAGAAACAGTCAATTAAACCTGGCCACGGTCAATATTTTAGAGGATAACGCATGTTAGGTCTAGATTAGGTCTGGGATTTGCCGTCATCAGGCTCATGCAATCGCATATTTCGCATTCTCGTTGGCCAGTTCCTGGTCCTTTTCTGGATTGTATCACGTAGTAATGTGGTACCACACTGAAACAGTCGATTAAACCTGGTTTCGATCAATATTTTAGAGGATAACGCATGTTAGGTCTAGGTTAGGTCTGGGATTTGCCCTCATCAGAATCATACTTTCTCATTCTTCACATACTTGTTAATCAGATCCTGGTCTTCTTCTGGTTTGAATCACGTAGTAATGAGGTACCACACAGAAACAGTCAATTAAGCCTGGCCACGATCAATATTTTAGAGGATAACGCATGTTAGGTCTAGGTTAGGACTGGGATTTGCCCTCATCAGGCTCATACCTTCGCGTTCTTCACATACTTGTTAAACCGATCCTGGTCTTGTTCTGGTTTGAATCACGTAGTAATGAGGTACCACACTGAAACAGTCAATAAAACCTGGCCACGATCAATATTTTATAGCAGAACGCATGTTAGGTCTAGGTCAGGTCTGGAGTTTGCTCTCAACAGGCTCATACTTTCGTATATTTCGCATACTTGTTGGCCAGATCCTGGGCTTTGTATGGTTTGGATCACGTAGTAATGTGGTACCACGCTGAAACAGTCGATTAAACCTGGTTTCGATCAATATTTTAGAGGATAACGCATGTCAGGTCTAGGTTAGGTCTGGGATTTGCCCTCATCAGAATCATACTTTCGCATTCTTCACATTCTTGTTGCCCAGATCCTGGTCTTCTGCTGGTTTGAATCACGTAGTATTGTGGTAGCACACAGAAACAGTCAATTAAACCTGGCCACGATCAATATTTTAGAGGATAACGCATGTTAGGTCTAGGTTAGGTCTGGAATTTGTCCTCATCAGACTCATGCTTTTGCAATCTTCACATACTTCTTAAACAGATCCTGGTCTTCTTCTGGTTTGAATCACGTAGTATTGTGGTACCACACAGAAACAGTCAATTAAGCCTGGCCACGATCAATATTTTAGAGGATAACGCATGTTAGGTCTGGGTTAGGTCTGGGATTTGCCCTCATCAGACTCATACTTTCGCATTCTTCACATACTTGTTCAACAGGTCCTGGGTTTTTTCTGGTTTGGATCACGTAGTAATGTGGTACCACACTAAAACAGTCGATTAAGCCTGGTTTCGATCAATATTTTAGAGGATAACGCATGTTAGGACTAGGTTAGGTCTGGGATTTGCCGTCATCAGGCTCATGCAATCGCATGTTTCGCATTCTTGTTGGCCAGATCCTGGTCCTTTTCTGGATTGTATCACGTAGTAATATGGTACCACACTGAAAGAGTCGATTAAACCTGGTTTCGATCAATATTTTAGAGGATAACGCATGTTAGGTCTAGGTTAGGTCTGGGATTTGCCCTCATCAGGCTCATACAATCGCATGTTTCACATTCTTGTAGGCCAGATCCTGGTCTTCTTCTGGTTTGAAACACGAAGTATTGTGGTACCACACAGAAACAGTCAATTAAACCTGGCCACGATCAATATTTTAGAGGATAACGCATGTTAGGTCTAGGTTAGGTCTGGGATTTGCACCCATCTGGCTCATACAATCGCATATTTCGTATTCTTCTTGGTCAGATCCTGGACTTCTTCTGGTTTGAATCACGTAGTATTGTGATACCACACAGAAACAGTCAATTAAGCCTGGCCACCATCAATATTTTAGAGGATAACGCATGCTAGGTCTGGGTTAGGTCTGGGACTTGCACTCATCTGGCTCATACAATCGCATATTTCGTATTCTTCTTGGACAGATCCTGGTCTTCTTCTGGCTTGAATCACGTAGTATTGTGCTACCACACAGAAGCAGTCAATTCAACCTGGCCACGATCAATATTTTACAGGATAACGCATGTTAGGTCTAGATTAGGTCTGGGATTTGCCGTCATCAGGCTCATGCAATCGCATATTTCGCATTCTTGTTGGCCAGTTCCTGGTCCTTTTCTGGATTGTATCACGTAGTAATGTGGTACCTCACTGAAAGTGTCGATTAAACCTGGTTTCGATCAATATTTTAGAGGATAACGCATGTTAGGTCTGTGTTAGCTCTGGTACTTGCCCTCATCAGGCTCATACTTTCGCATTTCTCGCATTCTTGTTGGCCAGATCCTGTTCCTTTTCTGGATTGTATCACGTACTAATGTGGTACCACACTGAAACAGTCGATAAAACTCGGTTTCGACCAATATTTTAGAGGATAACGCATGTTAAGTCTAGGTTAGGTCTGGAATATGCTCTCTTCAGGCTCATACTTTCGTATATTTCGCACACTTGTAGACCAGATCGTTGGTTTTTTCTGGTTTGGACCACGTAGTAATGTGGTACCACACTGAAACAGTCAATAAAACCTGGCCACGATCAATATTTTAGAGGATAACGCATGTTAGGTCTAGGTTAGGTCTGGGATTTGCCCTCATCAGGCTCATACCTTCGCGTTGTTCACATACTTGTTGAACAGATCCTGGGTTTTTTCTGGTTTGGATAAGGTGGTAATGTGGTACCACACTGAAACAGTCGATTAAGCCTGGCCACGATCAATATTTTAGAGGATAACGCGTGCTAGGTCTGGGTTAGGTCTGGGATTTGCCCGCATCAGGCTCATACCTTCGCGTTCTTCACATACTTGTTGAACAGATCCTGGACTTCTTCTGATTTGAATCACGTAGTAATGCGGTACTACACATAAAACAGTCAATTAAACCTGGCCACGGTCAATATTTTGGAGGATAACGCATGCTAGGTCTGGGTTAGGTCTGGTGTTTGCCGTCATCAGGCTCATGCAATCGCAAATTTCGCATTCTTGTTGGCCAGTTCCTGGTGCTTTTCTGGATTGTATCACGTAGTAATGTGGTACCACACTGAAAGAGTCGATTAAACCTGGTTTCGATAAATATTTTACAGGATAACGCGTGCTAGGTCTGGGTTAGGTCTGGGATTTGCCCTCATCAGGCTCATACCTTCGCGTTCTTCACATACTTGTTAAACAGATCCTGGTCTTCTTCTGGTTTGAATCACGTAGTAATGAGGTACCACACTGAAACAGTCAATAAAACCTGGCCACGATCAATATTTTATAGCAGAACGCATGTTAGGTCTAGGTCAGGTCTGGAATTTGCTCTCAACAGGCTCATACTTTCGTATATTTCGCATACTTGTTGGCCAGATCCTGGGCTTTGTATGGTTTGGATCACGTAGTAATGTGGTACCACGCTGAAACAGTCGATTAAACTTGGTTTCGATCAATATTTTAGAGGATAACGCATGTTAGGTCTAGGTTAGATCTGGGATTTGCCCTCATCAGGCTCATACAATCGGATATTTCACATTCTTGTTGCCCAGATCCTGGTCTTCTGCTGGTTTGAATCACGTAGTATTGTGGTACCACACAGAAACAGTCAATTAAACCTGGCCACGATCAATATTTTAGAGGATAACGCATGTTAGGTCTAGGTTAGGTCTGGGATTTGCCCTCATCAGGCTCATACCTTCGCGTTGTTCACATACTTGTTAAACAGATCCTGGTCTTCTTCTGGTTTGAATCACGTAGTAATGAGGTACCACACTGAAACAGTCAATAAAACCTGGCCACGATCAATATTTTAGAGGATAACGCATGTTAGGTCTAGGTTAGGTCTGGGATTTGTCCTCATCAGACTCATGCTTTCGCAATCTTCACATAGTTGATGAACAGATCCTGGACTTCTTCTGGTTTGAATCACGTAGTATTGTGGTACCACACAGAAACAGTCAATTAAGCCTGGCCACGATCAATATTTTAGAGGATAACGCATGTTAGGTCTGGGTTAGGTCTGGGATTTGCCCTCATCAGACTCATACTTTCGCATTCTTCACATACTTGTTCAACAGGTCCTGGGTTTTTTCTGGTTTGGATCACGTGGTAATGTGGTACCACACTAAAACAGTCGATTAAGCCTGGTTTCGATCAATATTTTAGAGGATAACGCATGTTAGGACTAGGTTAGGTCTGGGATTTGCCGTCATCAGGCTCATACAATCGCATTTCTCGCATTCTTGTTGGCCAGATCCTAGTCCTCTTCTGGTTTGTATCACGTAGCAATGTGGTACCACACTAAAACAGTCGATTAAGCCTGGTTTCGATCAATATTTTAGAGGATAACGCATGTTAGGACTAGGTTAGGTCTGGGATTTGCCGTCATCAGGCTCATACAATCGCATTTCTCGCATTCTTGTTGGCCAGATCCTAGTCCTTTTCTGGTTTGTATCACGTAGCAATGTGGTACCACACTAAAACAGTCGATTAAGCCTGGTTTCGATCAATATTTTAGAGGATAACGCATGTTAGGACTAGGTTAGGTCTGGGATTTGCCGTCATCAGGCTCATGCAATCGCATATTTCGCATTCTTGTTGGCCAGATCCTGGTCCTTTTCTGGATTGTATCACGTAGTAATGTGGTACCACACTGAAAGAGTCGATTAAACCTGGGTTCGATCAATATTTTAGAGGATAACGGATGCTAGGTCTGGGTTAGGTCTGGGAGTTGCACACATGTGGCTCGTACAATCGCATATTTCGCATTCTTGTTGGACAGATCCTGGTCTTCATCTGGTTTGAATCACGTAGTATTGTGGTACCACACAGAAACAGTCAATTAAACCTGGCCACGGTCAATATTTTAGAGGATAACGCATGTTAGGTCTAGATTAGGTCTGGGACTTGCACTCATCTGGCTCATACAATCGCATATTTCGTATTCTTCTTGGACAGATCCTGGACTTCTTCTGGTTTGGATCACGTAGTATTGTGATACCACACAGAAACAGTCAATTAAGCCTGGCCACCATCAATATTTTAGAGGATGACGCATGTTAGGTCTAGGTTAGGTCTGGGATTTGCCGTCATCAGGCTCATGCAATCGCATATTTCGCATTCTTGTTGGCCAGTTCCTGGTCCTTTTCTGGATTGTATCACGTAGTAATGTGGTACCACACTGAAGGAGTCGATAAAACCTGGTTTCGATCACTATTTTAGAGGATAACGCATGTAAGGTCTGTGTTAGCTCTGGTACTTGCCCTCATCAGGCTCATACAATCGCATTTGTCGCATTCTTGTTGGCCAGATCCTAGTCATTTCTGGTTTGTATCACGTAGCAATGTGGTACCGCACTGAGACAGTCGATTAAGCCTGGCCACGAACAATATTTTAGAGGATAGCGCATGTTAGGTCTAGGCTAGGTCTGGTATTTGCCATCATCAGGCTCATACTTTCGCATTTCTCGCATTCTTGTAGGCCAGATCCTGTTCCTTTTCTGGATTGTATCACGTAGTAATGTGGTACCACAATGAAACAGTCGATAAAACTCGATTTCGACCAATATTTTAGAGGATAACGCATGTTAAGTCTAGGTTAGGTCTGGAATATGCTCTCTTCAGGCTCATACTTTCGTATATTTCGCACACCTGTAGACCAGATCGTTGGTTTTTTCTGGTTTGGACCACGTAGTAATGTGGTACCACACTAAAACAGTCAATAAAACCTGGCCACGATCAATATTTTAGTGGGTAACGCATGCTAGGTCTGGGTTAGGTCTGGGATTTGCCCTCATCGGGCTCATACAATCGCATATTTCACATTCTTGTTGGCCAGTTCCTGGTCTTCTTCTGGTTTGAATCACGTAGTATTGTGGTACCACACAGAAACAGTCAATTAAACCTGGCCACGATCAATATTTTAGAGGATAACGCATGCTAGGTCCGGGTTTGGTCTGGGACTTGCCCTCATTAGGCTCATACTTTCGCATTCTTCGCATACTTGTTGAACAGATCCTGGGTTTTTTCTGGTTTGGATAAGGTGGTAATGTGGTACCACACTGAAACAGTCGATTAAGCCTGGCCACGATCAATATTTTAGAGGATAACGCTTGCTAGGTCTGGGTTAGGTCTGGGATTTGCCCGCATCAGGCTCATACCTTCGCGTTCTTCACATACTCGTTAAACAGATCCTGGTCTTCTTCTGGTTTGAATCACGTAGTAATGAGGTACCACACTGAAACAGTCAATAAAACCTGGCCAAGATCAATATTTTAGAGGGTAACGCATGTTAGGTCTGGGTTAGGTCTGGGATTTGCCGTCATCAGGCTCATGCAATCACATATTTCGCATTCTCGTTGGCCAGTTCCTGGTCCTTTTCTGGATTGTATCACGTAGTAATGTGGTACCACACTGAAAGAGTCGATTAAACCTGGTTTCGATCAATATTTTAGAGGATAACGCATGTTAGGTCTAGGTTAGGTCTGGGATTTGCCCTCATCAGAATCGTACTTTCGCATTCTTCACATACTTGTTAAACAGATCCTGGTCTTCTTCTGGTTTGAATCACGTAGTATTGTGGTAGCACACAGAAACAGTCAATTAAACCTGGCCACGATCAATATTTTAGAGGATAACGCATGTTAGGTCTAGGTTAGGTCTGGGATTTGCCTTCATCAGACTCATGCTTTCGCAATCTTCACATACTTCTTAAACAGATCCTGGTCTTCTTCTGGTTTGAATCACGTAGTATTGTGGTACCACACAGAAACAGTCAATTAAGCCTGGCCACGATCAATATTTTAGAGGATAACGCATGTTAGGTCTGGGTTAGGTCTGGGATTTGCCCTCATCAGACTCATACTTTCGCATTCTTCACATACTTGTTCAACAGGTCCTGGGTTTTTTCTGGTTTGGATCACGTGGTAATGTGGTACCACACTAAAACAGTCGATTAAGCCTGGTTTCGATCAATATTTTAGAGGATAACGCATGTTAGGACTAGGTTAGGTCTGGGATTTGCCGTCATCAGGCTCATACAATCGCATTTCTCGCATTCTTGTTGGCCAGATCCTAGTCCTCTTCTGGTTTGTATCACGTAGCAATGTGGTACCACACTAAAACAGTCGATTAAGCCTGGTTTCGATCAATATTTTAGAGGATAACGCATGTTAGGACTAGGTTAGGTCTGGGATTTGCCGTCATCAGGCTCATACAATCGCATTTCTCGCATTCTTGTTGGCCAGATCCTAGTCCTTTTCTGGTTTGTATCACGTAGCAATGTGGTACCACACTAAAACAGTCGATTAAGCCTGGTTTCGATCAATATTTTAGAGGATAACGCATGTTAGGACTAGGTTAGGTCTGGGATTTGCCGTCATCAGGCTCATGCAATCGCATATTTCGCATTCTTGTTGGCCAGATCCTGGTCCTTTTCTGGATTGTATCACGTAGTAATGTGGTACCACACTGAAAGAGTCGATTAAACCTGGGTTCGATCAATATTTTAGAGGATAACGGATGCTAGGTCTGGGTTAGGTCTGGGAGTTGCACCCATGTGGCTCGTACAATCGCATATTTCGCATTCTTGTTGGACAGATCCTGGTCTTCATCTGGTTTGAATCACGTAGTATTGTGGTACCACACAGAAACAGTCAATTAAACCTGGCCACGGTCAATATTTTAGAGGATAACGCATGTTAGGTCTAGATTAGGTCTGGGACTTGCACTCATCTGGCTCATACAATCGCATATTTCGTATTCTTCTTGGACAGATCCTGGACTTCTTCTGGTTTGGATCACGTAGTATTGTGATACCACACAGAAACAGTCAATTAAGCCTGGCCACCATCAATATTTTAGAGGATAACGCATGCTAGGTCTGGGTTAGGTCTGGGACTTGCACTCATCTGGCTCATACAATCGCATATTTCACATTCTTCTTGGACAGATCCTGGTCTTCTTCTGGCTTGAATCACGTAGTATTGTGCTACCACACAGAAGCAGTCAATTCAACCTGGCCACGATCAATATTTTAGAGGATGACGCATGTTAGGTCTAGGTTAGGTCTGGGATTTGCCGTCATCAGGCTCATGCAATCGCATATTTCGCATTCTTGTTGGCCAGTTCCTGGTCCTTTTCTGGATTGTATCACGTAGTAATGTGGTACCACACTGAAGGAGTCGATAAAACCTGGTTTCGATCACTATTTTAGAGGATAACGCATGTTAGGTCTGTGTTAGCTCTGGTACTTGCCCTCATCAGGCTCATACAATCGCATTTGTCGCATTCTTGTTGGCCAGATCCTAGTCATTTCTGGTTTGTATCACGTAGCAATGTGGTACCGCACTGAGACAGTCGATTAAGCCTGGCCACGAACAATATTTTAGAGGATAGCGCATGTTAGGTCTAGGCTAGGTCTGGTATTTGCCATCATCAGGCTCATACTTTCGCATTTCTCGCATTCTTGTAGGCCAGATCCTGTTCCTTTTCTGGATTGTATCACGTAGTAATGTGGTACCACAATGAAACAGTCGATAAAACTCGATTTCGACCAATATTTTAGAGGATAACGCATGTTAAGTCTAGGTTAGGTCTGGAATATGCTCTCTTCAGGCTCATACTTTCGTATATTTCGCACACCTGTAGACCAGATCGTTGGTTTTTTCTGGTTTGGACCACGTAGTAATGTGGTACCACACTAAAACAGTCAATAAAACCTGGCCACGATCAATATTTTAGTGGGTAACGCATGCTAGGTCTGGGTTAGGTCTGGGATTTGCCCTCATCGGGCTCATACAATCGCATATTTCACATTCTTGTTGGCCAGTTCCTGGTCTTCTTCTGGTTTGAATCACGTAGTATTGTGGTACCACACAGAAACAGTCAATTAAACCTGGCCACGATCAATATTTTAGAGGATAACGCGTGCTAGGTCCGGGTTTGCTCTGGGACTTGCCCTCATTAGGCTCATACTTTCGCATTCTTCGCATACTTGTTGAACAGATCCTGGGTTTTTTCTGGTTTGGATAAGGTGGTAATGTGGTACCACACTGAAACAGTCGATTAAGCCTGGCCACGATCAATATTTTAGAGGATAACGCTTGCTAGGTCTGGGTTAGGTCTGGGATTTGCCCGCATCAGGCTCATACCTTCGCGTTCTTCACATACTCGTTAAACAGATCCTGGTCTTCTTCTGGTTTGAATCACGTAGTAATGAGGTACCACACTGAAACAGTCAATAAAACCTGGCCAAGATCAATATTTTAGAGGGTAACGCATGTTAGGTCTGGGTTAGGTCTGGGATTTGCCGTCATCAGGCTCATGCAATCACATATTTCGCATTCTCGTTGGCCAGTTCCTGGTCCTTTTCTGGATTGTATCACGTAGTAATGTGGTACCACACTGAAAGAGTCGATTAAACCTGGTTTCGATCAATATTTTAGAGGATAACGCATGTTAGGTCTAGGTTAGGTCTGGGATTTGCCCTCATCAGAATCGTACTTTCGCATTCTTCACATACTTGTTAAACAGATCCTGGTCTTCTTCTGGTTTGAATCACGTAGTATTGTGGTAGCACACAGAAACAGTCAATTAAACCTGGCCACGATCAATATTTTAGAGGATAACGCATGTTAGGTCTAGGTTAGGTCTGGGATTTGCCCTCATCAGACTCATGCTTTCGCAATCTTCACATACTTCTTAAACAGATCCTGGTCTTCTTCTGGTTTGAATCACGTAGTATTGTGGTACCACACAGAAACAGTCAATTAAGCCTGGCCGCGATCAATATTTTAGAGGATAACGCATGTTAGGTCTGGGTTAGGTCTGGGATTTGCCCTCATCAGACTCATACTTTCGCATTCTTCACCTACTTGTTGAACAGATCCTGGGTTTTTTCTGGTTTGGATAAGGTGGTAATGTGGTACCACACTGAAACAGTCGATTAAGCCTGGCCACGATCAATATTTTAGAGGATAACGCATGCTAGGTCTGGGTTAGGTCTGGGACTTGCACTCATCTGGCTCATACAATCGCATATTTCGTATTCTTCTTGGACAGATCCTGGTCTTCTTCTGGCTTGAATCACGTAGTAATATGGTACCACACTGAAAGAGTCGATTAAACCTGGTTTCGATCAATATTTTAGAGGATAACGCATGTTAGGTCTAGGTTAGATCTGGGATTTGCCCTCATCAGGCTCATACAATCGCATGTTTCACATTCTTGTAGGCCAGATCCTGGTCTTCTTCTGGTTTGAAACACGAAGTATTGTGGTACCACACAGAAACAGTCAATTAAACCTGGCCACGATCAATATTTTAGAGGATAACGCATGTTAGGTCTAGGTTAGGTCTGGGATTTGCACCCATCTGGCTCATACAATCGCATATTTCGTATTCTTCTTGGTCAGATCCTGGACTTCTTCTGGTTTGAATCACGTAGTATTGTGATACCACACAGAAACAGTCAATTAAGCCTGGCCACCATCAATATTTTAGAGGATAACGCATGCTAGGTCTGGGTTAGGTCTGGGACTTGCACTCATCTGGCCCATACAATCGCATATTTCGTATTCTTCTTGGACAGATCCTGGTCTTCTTCTGGCTTGAATCACGTAGTATTGTGCTACCACACAGAAGCAGTCAATTCAACCTGGCCACGATCAATATTTTAGAGGATAACGCATGTTAGGTCTAGGTTAGGTCTGGGATTTGCCGTCATCAGGCTCATGCAATCGCATATTTCGCATTCTTGTTGGCCAGTTCCTGGTCCTTTTCTGGATTGTATCACGTAGTAATGTGGTACCACACTGAAGGAGTCGATTAAACCTGGTTTCGATCACTATTTTAGAGGATAACCCATGTTAGGTCTAGGCTAGGTCTGGTATTTGCCATCATCAGGCTCATACTTTCGCATTTCCCGCATTCTTGTTGGCCAGTTCCTGGTCCTTTTCTGAATTGTATCACGTAGTAATGTGGTACCACACTGAAAGTGTCGATTAATCCTGGTTTCGATCAATATTTTAGAGGATAACGCATGTTAGGTCTGTGTTAGCTCTGGTACTTGCCCTCATCAGGCTCATACAATCGCATTTCTCGCATTCTTGTTGGCCAGATCCTGGTCCTTTTCTGGTTTGTATCACGTAGCAATGTGGTACCGCACTGAAACAGTCGATTAAGCCTGGCCACGAACAATATTTTAGAGGATAGCGCATGTTAGGTCTAGGCTAGGTCTGGTATTTGCCATCATCAGGCTCATACTTTCGCATTTCTCGTATTCTTGTTGGCCAGATCCTGTTCCTTTTCTGGATTGTATCACGTAGTAATGTGGTACCACACTGAAACAGTCGATAAAACTCGGTTTCGACCAATATTTTAGAGGATAACGCATGTTAAGTCTAGGTTAGGTCTGGAATATGCTCTCTTCAGGCTCATACTTTCGTATATTTCGCACACTTGTAGACCAGATCGTTGGTTTTTTCTGGTTTGGACCACGTAGTAATGTGGTACCACACTGAAACAGTCAATTAAACTTGGCCACGATCAATATTTTAGAGGGTAACGCATGTTAGGTCTGGGTTAGGTCTGGGATTTGCCCTCATCAGGCTCATGCAATCGCATATTTCGCATACTTGTTGGCCAGATCCTCGTCCTTTCCTGGTTTGAATCACGTAGTATTGTGGTACCACACAGAAACAGTCAATTAAACTTGGCCACGATCAATGTTTTAGAGGATAGCGCATGTTAGGTCCAGGTTTGGTCTGGGATTTGCCGTCATCAGGCTCATGCAATCGCATATTTCGCATTCTTGTTGGCCAGTTCCTGGTCCTTTTCTGGATTGTATCACGTAGTAATGTGGTACCACACTGAGAGTGTCGATTAAACCTGGTTTCGATCAATATTTTAGAGGATGACCCATGTTAGGTCTAGGTTAGCTCTGGGATTTGCCCTCATCAGACTCATACTTTCGCATTCTTCACATAGTTGATGAACATATCCTGGACTTCTTCTGGTTTGAATCACGTAGTATTGTGGTACCACACAGAAACAGTCAATTAAACCTGGCCACGATCAATATTTTAGAGGATAACCCATGTTAGGTCTAGGTTAGCTCTGGTATTTGCCCCCATCGGGCTCATACAATCGCATATTTCACATTCTTGTTGGCCAGTTCCTGGTCTTCTTCTGGTTTGAATCACGTAGTATTGTGGTACCACACAGAAACAGTCAATTAAACCTGGCCACGATCAATATTTTAGAGGATAACGCATGCTAGGTCCGGGTTTGGTCTGGGACTTGCCCTCATTAGGCTCATACTTTCGCATTCTTCACCTACTTGTTGAACAGATCCTGGGTTTTTTCTGGTTTGGATAAGGTGGTAATGTGGTACCACACTGAAACAGTCGATTAAGCCTGGCCACGATCAATATTTTAGAGGATGACGCGTGCTAGGTCTGGGTTAGGTCTGGGATTTGCCCGCATCAGGCTCATACCTTCGCGTTCTTCACATACTTGTTGAACAGATCCTGGACTTCTTCTGATTTGAATCACGTAGTAATGCGGTACTACACATAAAACAGTCAATTAAACCTGGCCACGGTCAATATTTTGGAGGATAACGCATGCTAGGTCTGGGTTAGGTCTGGTGTTTGCTGTCATCAGGCTCATGCAATCGCAAATTTCGCATTCTTGTTGGCCAGTTCCTGGTGCTTTTCTGGATTGTATCACGTAGTAATGTGGTACCACACTGAAAGAGTCGATTAAACCTGGTTTCGATAAATATTTTACAGGATAACGCATGCTAGGTCCGGGTTAGGTCTGGGACTTGCCCTCATTAGGCTCATACTTTCGCATTCTTCACATACTTGTTGAACAGATCTTGGGTTTTTTCTGGTTTGCATAAGGTGGTAATGTGGTACCACTCTGAAACAGTCGATTAAGCCTGGCCACGGTCAATATTTTAGAGGATAACGCGTGCTAGGTCTGGGTTAGGTCTGGGATTTGCCCGCATCAGGCTCATACCTTCGCGTTCTTCACATACTCGTTAAACAGATCCTGGCCTTCTTCTGGTTTGAATCACGTAGTAATGAGGTACCACACTGAAACAGTCAATAAAACCTGGCCACGATCAATATTTTAGAGGGTAACGCATGTTAGGTCTGGGTTAGGTCTGGGATTTGCCGTCATCAGGCTCATGCAATCGCATATTTCGCATTCTCGTTGGCCAGTTCCTGGTCCTTTTCTGGATTGTATCACGTAGTAATGTGGTACCACACTGAAAGAGTCGATTAAACCTGGTTTCGATCAATATTTTAGAGGATAACGCATGTTAGGTCTAGGTTAGGTCTGGGATTTGCCCTCATCAGAATCATACTTTCTCATTTTTCACATACTTGTTAAACAGATCCTGGTCTTCTTCTGGTTTGAATCACGTAGTAATGAGGTACCTCACAGAAACAGTCAATTAAGCCTGGCCACGATCAATATTTTAGAGGATAACGCATGTTAGGTCTAGGTTAGGTCTGGGATTTGCCCTCATCAGGCTCATACCTTCGCGTTCTTCATATACTTGTTAAACAGATCCTGGCCTTCTTCTGGTTTGAATCACGTAGTAATGAGGTACCACACTGAAACAGACAATAAAACCTGGCCACGATCAATATTTTATAGCAGAACGCATGTTAGGTCTAGGTCAGGTCTGGAATTTGCTCTCAACAGGCTCATACTTTCGTATATTTCGCATACTTGTTGGCCAGATCCTGGGCTTTGTATGGTTTGGATCACGTAGTAATGTGGTACCACGCTGAAACAGTCGATTAAACCTGGTTTCGATCAATATTTTAGAGGATAACGCATGTTAGGTCTAGGTTAGGTCTGGGATTTGCCCTCATCAGAATCATACTTTCGCATTCTTCACATACTTGTTAAACAGATCCTGGTCTTCTTCTGGTTTGAATCACGTAGTATTGTGGTAGCACACAGAAACAGTCAATTAAACCTGGCCACGATCAATATTTTAGAGGATAACGCATGTTAGGTCTAGGTTAGGTCTGGGATTTGTCCTCATCAGACTCATGCTTTCGCAATCTTCACATACTTCTTAAACAGATCCTGGTCTTCTTCTGGTTTGAATCACGTAGTATTGTGGTACCACATAGAAACAGTCAATTAAGCCTGGCCACGATCAATATTTTAGAGGATAACGCATGTTAGGTCTGGGTTAGGTCTGGGATTTGCCCTCATCAGACTCATACTTTCGCATTCTTCACATACTTGTTCAACAGGTCCTGGGTTTTTTCTGGTTTGGATCACGTAGTAATGTGGTACCACACTAAAACAGTCGATTAAGCCTGGTTTCGATCAATATTTTAGATGATAACGCATGTTAGGACTAGGTTAGGTCTGGGATTTGCCGTCATCAGGCTCATGCAATCGCATGTTTCGCATTCTTGTTGGCCAGATCCTGGTCCTTTTCTGGATTGTATCACGTAGTAATATGGTACCACACTGAAAGAGTCGATTAAACCTGGTTTCGATCAATATTTTAGAGGATAACGCATGTTAGGTCTAGGTTAGATCTGGGATTTGCCCTCATCAGGCTCATACAATCGCATGTTTCACATTCTTGTTGGCCAGATCCTGGTCTTCTTCTGGTTTGAAACACGAAGTATTGTGGTACCACACAGAAACAGTCAATTAAACCTGGCCACGATCAATATTTTAGAGGATAACGCATGTTAGGTCTAGGTTAGGTCTGGGATTTGCACCCATCTGGCTCATACAATCGCATATTTCGTATTCTTCTTGGTCAGATCCTGGACTTCTTCTGGTTTGAATCACGTAGTATTGTGATACCACACAGAAACAGTCAATTAAGCCTGGCCACCATCAATATTTTAGAGGATAACGCATGCTAGGTCTGGGTTAGGTCTGGGATTTGTCCTCATCAGACTCATGCTTTCGCAATCTTCACATACTTCTTAAACAGATCCTGGTCTTCTTCTGGTTTGAATCACGTAGTATTGTGGTACCACACAGAAACAGTCAATTAAGCCTGGCCACGATCAATATTTTAGAGGATAACGCATGTTAGGTCTGGGTTAGGTCTGGGATTTGCCCTCATCAGACTCATACTTTCGCATTCTTCACCTACTTGTTGAACAGATCCTGGGTTTTTTCTGGTTTGGATAAGGTGGTAATGTGGTACCACACTGAAACAGTCGATTAAGCCTGGCCACGATCAATATCTTAGAGGATAACGCATGCTAGGTCTGGGTTAGGTCTGGGACTTGCACTCATCTGGCTCATACAATCGCATATTTCGTATTCTTCTTGGACAGATCCTGGTCTTCTTCTGGCTTGAATCACGTAGTAATATGGTACCACACTGAAAGAGTCGATTAAACCTGGTTTCGATCAATATTTTAGAGGATAACGCATGTTAGGTCTAGGTTAGATCTGGGATTTGCCCTCATCAGGCTCATACAATCGCATGTTTCACATTCTTGTAGGCCAGATCCTGGTCTTCTTCTGGTTTGAAACACGAAGTATTGTGGTACCACACAGAAACAGTCAATTAAACCTGGCCACGATCAATATTTTAGAGGATAACGCATGTTAGGTCTAGGTTAGGTCTGGGATTTGCACCCATCTGGCTCATACAATCGCATATTTCGTATTCTTCTTGGTCAGATCCTGGACTTCTTCTGGTTTGAATCACGTAGTATTGTGATACCACACAGAAACAGTCAATTAAGCCTGGCCACCATCAATATTTTAGAGGATAACGCATGCTAGGTCTGGGTTAGGTCTGGGACTTGCACTCATCTGGCTCATACAATCGCATATTTCGTATTCTTCTTGGACAGATCCTGGTCTTCTTCTGGCTTGAATCACGTAGTATTGTGCTACCACACAGAAGCAGTCAATTCAACCTGGCCACGATCAATATTTTAGAGGATAACGCATGTTAGGTCTAGGTTAGGTCTGGGATTTGCCGTCATCAGGCTCATGCAATCGCATATTTCGCATTCTTGTTGGCCAGTTCCTGGTCCTTTTCTGGATTGTATCACGTAGTAATGTGGTACCACACTGAAGGAGTCGATTAAACCTGGTTTCGATCACTATTTTAGAGGATAACCCATGTTAGGTCTAGGCTAGGTCTGGTATTTGCCATCATCAGGCTCATACTTTCGCATTTCTCGCATTCTTGTTGGCCAGTTCCTGGTCCTTTTCTGAATTGTATCACGTAGTAATGTGGTACCACACTGAAAGTGTCGATTAAACCTGGTTTCGATCAATATTTTAGAGGATAACGCATGTTAGGTCTGTGTTAGCTCTGGTACTTGCCCTCATCAGGCTCATACAATCGCATTTCTCGCATTCTTGTTGGCCAGATCCTGGTCCTTTTCTGGTTTGTATCACGTAGCAATGTGGTACCGCACTGAAACAGTCGATTAAGCCTGGCCACGAACAATATTTTAGAGGATAGCGCAAGTTAGGTCTAGGCTAGGTCTGGTATTTGCCATCATCAGGCTCATACTTTCGCATTTCTCGCATTCTTGTTGGCCAGATCCTGTTCCTTTTCTGGATTGTATCACGTAGTAATGTGGTACCACACTGAAACAGTCGATAAAACTCGGTTTCGACCAATATTTTAGAGGATAACGCATGTTAAGTCTAGGTTAGGTCTGGAATATGCTCTCTTCAGGCTCATACTTTCGTATATTTCGCACACTTGTAGACCAGATCGTTGGTTTTTTCTGGTTTGGACCACGTAGTAATGTGGTACCACACTGAAACAGTCAATAAAACCTGGCCACGATCAATATTTTAGAGGGTAACGCATGTTAGGTCTGGGTTAGGTCTGGGATTTGCCCTCATCAGGCTCATGCAATCGCATATTTCGCATACTTGTTGGCCAGATCCTCGTCCTTTCCTGGTTTGAATCACGTAGTATTGTGGTACCACACAGAAACCGTCAATTAAACTTGGCCACGATCAATGTTTTAGAGGATAGCGCATGTTAGGTCCAGGTTTGGTCTGGGATTTGCCGTCATCAGGCTCATGCAATCGCATATTTCGCATTCTTGTTGGCCAGTTCCTGGTCCTTTTCTGGATTGTATCACGTAGTAATGTGGTACCACACTGAGAGTGTCGATTAAACCTGGTTTCGATCAATATTTTAGAGGATGACCCATGTTAGGTCTAGGTTAGCTCTGGGATTTGCCCTCATCAGACTCATACTTTCGCATTCTTCACATAGTTGATGAACATATCCTGGACTTCTTCTGGTTTGAATCACGTAGTATTGTGGTACCACACAGAAACAGTCAATTAAACCTGGCCACGATCAATATTTTAGAGGATAACCCATGTTAGGTCTAGGTTAGCTCTGGTATTTGCCCCCATCGGGCTCATACAATCGCATATTTCACATTCTTGTTGGCCAGTTCCTGGTCTTCTTCTGGTTTGAATCACGTAGTATTGTGGTACCACACAGAAACAGTCAATTAAACCTGGCCACGATCAATATTTTAGAGGATAACGCATGCTAGGTCCGGGTTTGGTCTGGGACTTGCCCTCATTAGGCTCATACTTTCGCATTCTTCACCTACTTGTTGAACAGATCCTGGGTTTTTTCTGGTTTGGATAAGGTGGTAATGTGGTACCACACTGAAACAGTCGATTAAGCCTGGCCACGATCAATATTTTAGAGGATGACGCGTGCTAGGTCTGGGTTAGGTCTGGGATTTGCCCGCATCAGGCTCATACCTTCGCGTTCTTCACATACTTGTTGAACAGATCCTGGACTTCTTCTGATTTGAATCACGTAGTAATGCGGTACTACACATAAAACAGTCAATTAAACCTGGCCACGGTCAATATTTTGGAGGATAACGCATGCTAGGTCTGGGTTAGGTCTGGTGTTTGCTGTCATCAGGCTCATGCAATCGCAAATTTCGCATTCTTGTTGGCCAGTTCCTGGTGCTTTTCTGGATTGTATCACGTAGTAATGTGGTACCACACTGAAAGAGTCGATTAAACCTGGTTTCGATAAATATTTTACAGGATAACGCATGCTAGGTCCGGGTTAGGTCTGGGACTTGCCCTCATTAGGCTCATACTTTCGCATTCTTCACATACTTGTTGAACAGATCTTGGGTTTTTTCTGGTTTGCATAAGGTGGTAATGTGGTACCACTCTGAAACAGTCGATTAAGCCTGGCCACGGTCAATATTTTAGAGGATAACGCGTGCTAGGTCTGGGTTAGGTCTGGGATTTGCCCGCATCAGGCTCATACCTTCGCGTTCTTCACATACTCGTTAAACAGATCCTGGTCTTCTTCTGGTTTGAATCACGTAGTAATGAGGTACCACACTGAAACAGTCAATAAAACCTGGCCACGATCAATATTTTAGAGGGTAACGCATGTTAGGTCTGGGTTAGGTCTGGGATTTGCCGTCATCAGGCTCATGCAATCGCATATTTCGCATTCTCGTTGGCCAGTTCCTGGTCCTTTTCTGGATTGTATCACGTAGTAATGTGGTACCACACTGAAAGAGTCGATTAAACCTGGTTTCGATCAATATTTTAGAGGATAACGCATGTTAGGTCTAGGTTAGATCTGGGATTTGCCCTCATCAGGCTCATACTTTCGTATATTTCGCAAACTTGTTGGCCAGATCCTGGGCTTTGTATGGTTTGGATCACGTAGTAATGTGGTACCACGCTGAAACAGTCGATTAAACCTGGTTTCGATCAATATTTTAGAGGATAACGCATGTTAGGTCTAGGTTAGGTCTGGGATTTGCCCTCATCAGAATCATACTTTCGCATTCTTCACATACTTGTTAAACAGATCCTGGTCTTCTTCTGGTTTGAATCACGTAGTATTGTGGTAGCACACAGAAACAGTCAATAAAACCTGGCCACGATCAATATTTTAGAGGGTAACGCATGTTAGGTCTGGGTTAGGTCTGGGATTTGCCCTGATCAGAATCATACTTTCTCATTCTTCACATACTTGTTAAACAGATCCTGGTCTTCTTCTGGTTTGAATCACGTAGTAATGAGGTACCTCACAGAAACAGTCAATTAAGCCTGGCCACGATCAATATTTTAGAGGATAACGCATGTTAGGTCTAGGTTAGGTCTGGGATTTGCCCTCATCAGGCTCATACCTTCGCGTTCTTCATATACTTGTTAAACAGATCCTGGCCTTCTTCTGGTTTGAATCACGTAGTAATGAGGTACCACACTGAAACAGACAATAAAACCTGGCCACGATCAATATTTTATAGCAGAACGCATGTTAGGTCTAGGTCAGGTCTGGAATTTGCTCTCAACAGGCTCATACTTTCGTATATTTCGCATACTTGTTGGCCAGATCCTGGGCTTTGTATGGTTTGGATCACGTAGTAATGTGGTACCACGCTGAAACAGTCGATTAAACCTGGTTTCGATCAATATTTTAGAGGATAACGCATGTTAGGTCTAGGTTAGGTCTGGGATTTGCCCTCATCAGAATCATACTTTCGCATTCTTCACATACTTGTTAAACAGATCCTGGTCTTCTTCTGGTTTGAATCACGTAGTATTGTGGTAGCACACAGAAACAGTCAATTAAACCTGGCCACGATCAATATTTTAGAGGATAACGCATGTTAGGTCTAGGTTAGGTCTGGGATTTGTCCTCATCAGACTCATGCTTTCGCAATCTTCACATACTTCTTAAACAGATCCTGGTCTTCTTCTGGTTTGAATCACGTAGTATTGTGGTACCACACAGAAACAGTCAATTAAGCCTGGCCACGATCAATATTTTAGAGGATAACGCATGTTAGGTCTGGGTTAGGTCTGGGATTTGCCCTCATCAGACTCATACTTTCGCATTCTTCACATACTTGTTCAACAGGTCCTGGGTTTTTTCTGGTTTGGATCACGTAGTAATGTGGTACCACACTAAAACAGTCGATTAAGCCTGGTTTCGATCAATATTTTAGAGGATAACGCATGTTAGGACTAGGTTAGGTCTGGGATTTGCCGTCATCAGGCTCATGCAATCGCATGTTTCGCATTCTTGTTGGCCAGATCCTGGTCCTTTTCTGGATTGTATCACGTAGTAATATGGTACCACACTGAAAGAGTCGATTAAACCTGGTTTCGATCAATATTTTAGAGGATAACGCATGTTAGGTCTAGGTTAGATCTGGGATTTGCCCTCATCAGGCTCATACAATCGCATGTTTCACATTCTTGTAGGCCAGATCCTGGTCTTCTTCTGGTTTGAAACACGAAGTATTGTGGTACCACACAGAAACAGTCAATTAAACCTGGCCACGATCAATATTTTAGAGGATAACGCATGTTAGGTCTAGGTTAGGTCTGGGATTTGCACCCATCTGGCTCATACAATCGCATATTTCGTATTCTTCTTGGTCAGATCCTGGACTTCTTCTGGTTTGAATCACGTAGTATTGTGATACCACACAGAAACAGTCAATTAAGCCTGGCCACCATCAATATTTTAGAGGATAACGCATGCTAGGTCTGGGTTAGGTCTGGGACTTGCACTCATCTGGCTCATACAATCGCATATTTCGTATTCTTCTTGGACAGATCCTGGTCTTCTTCTGGCTTGAATCACGTAGTATTGTGCTACCACACAGAAGCAGTCAATTCAACCTGGCCACGATCAATATTTTAGTGGATAACGCATGTTAGGTCTAGGTCAGGTCTGGGATTTGCCGTCATGAGGCTCATGCAATCGCATATTTCGCATCCTTGTTGGCCAGTTCCTGGTCCTTTTCTGGATTCTATCACGTAGTAATGTGGTACCACACTGAAGGAGTCGATTAAGCCTGGCCACGAACAATATTTTAGAGGATAGCGCAAGTTAGGTCTAGGCTAGGTCTGGTATTTGCCATCATCAGGCTCATACTTTCGCATTTCTCGCATTCTTGTTGGCCAGATCCTGTTCCTTTTCTGGATTGTATCACGTAGTAATGTGGTACCACACTGAAACAGTCGATAAAACTCGGTTTCGACCAATATTTTAGAGGATAACGCATGTTAAGTCTAGGTTAGGTCTGGAATATGCTCTCTTCAGGCTCATACTTTCGTATATTTCGCACACTTGTAGACCAGATCGTTGGTTTTTTCTGGTTTGGACCACGTAGTAATGTGGTACCACACTGAAACAGTCAATAAAACCTGGCCACGATCAATATTTTAGAGGGTAACGCATGATAGGTCTGGGTTAGGTCTGGGATTTGCCCTCATCAGGCTCATGCAATCGCATATTTCGCATACTTGTTGGACAGATCCTCGTCCTTTCCTGGTTTGAATCACGTAGTATTGTGGTACCACACAGAAACAGTCAATTAAACTTGGCCACGATCAATGTTTTAGAGGATAGCGCATGTTAGGTCCAGGTTTGGTCTGGGATTTGCCGTCATCAGGCTCATGCAATCGCATATTTCGCATTCTTGTTGGCCAGTTCCTGGTCCTTTTCTGGATTGTATCACGTAGTAATGTGGTACCACACTGAGAGTGTCGATTAAACCTGGTTTCGATCAATATTTTAGAGGATAACGCATGTTAGGTCTAGGTTAGGTCTGGGATTTGCACCCATCTGGCTCATACAATCGCATATTTCGTATTCTTCTTGGTCAGATCCTGGACTTCTTCTGATTTCAATCACGTAGTATTGTGGTACCACACAGAAACAGTCAATTAAACCTGGCCACGATCAATATTTTAGAGGATAACGCATGTTAGGTCTAGGTTAGGTCTGGGATTTGCACCCATCTGGCTCATACAATCGCATATTTCGTATTCTTCTTGGTCAGATCCTGGACTTCTTCTGGTTTGAATCACGTAGTATTGTGATACCACACAGAAACAGTCAATTAAGCCTGGCCACCATCAATATTTTAGAGGATAACGCATGCTAGGTCTGGGTTAGGTCTGGGACTTGCACTCATCTGGCTCATACAATCGCATATTTCGTATTCTTCTTGGACAGATCCTGGTCTTCTTCTGGCTTGAATCACGTAGTATTGTGCTACCACACAGAAGCAGTCAATTCAACCTGGCCACGATCAATATTTTAGAGGATAACGCATGTTAGGTCTAGGTTAGGTCTGGGATTTGCCGTCATCAGGCTCATGCAATCGCATATTTCGCATTCTTGTTGGCCAGTTCCTGGTCCTTTTCTGGATTCTATCACGTAGTAATGTGGTACCACACTGAAGGAGTCGATTAAACCTGGTTTCGATCACTATTTTAGAGGATAACCCATGTTAGGTCTAGGCTAGGTCTGGTATTTGCCATCATCAGGCTCATACTTTCGCATTTCTCGCATTCTTGTTGGCCAGTTCCTGGTCCTTTTCTGAATTGTATCACGTAGTAATGTGGTACCACACTGAAAGTGTCGATTAAACCTGGTTTCGATCAATATTTTAGAGGATAACGCATGTTAGGTCTGTGTTAGCTCTGGTACTTGCCCTCATCAGGCTCATACAATCGCATTTCTCGCATTCTTGTTGGCCAGATCCTGGTCCTTTTCTGGTTTGTATCACGTAGCAATGTGGTACCGCACTGAAACAGTCGATTAAGCCTGGCCACGAACAATATTTTAGAGGATAGCGCAAGTTAGGTCTAGGCTAGGTCTGGTATTTGCCATCATCAGGCTCATACTTTCGCATTTCTCGCATTCTTGTTGGCCAGATCCTGTTCCTTTTCTGGATTGTATCACGTAGTAATGTGGTACCACACTGAAACAGTCGATAAAACTCGGTTTCGACCAATATTTTAGAGGATAACGCATGTTAAGTCTAGGTTAGGTCTGGAATATGCTCTCTTCAGGCTCATACTTTCGTATATTTCGCACACTTGTAGACCAGATCGTTGGTTTTTTCTGGTTTGGACCACGTAGTAATGTGGTACCACACTGAAACAGTCAATAAAACCTGGCCACGATCAATATTTTAGAGGGTAACGCATGTTAGGTCTGGGTTAGGTCTGGGATTTGCCCTCATCAGGCTCATGCAATCGCATATTTCGCATACTTGTTGGCCAGATCCTCGTCCTTTCCTGGTTTGAATCACGTAGTATTGTGGTACCACACAGAAACCGTCAATTAAACTTGGCCACGATCAATGTTTTAGAGGATAGCGCATGTTAGGTCCAGGTTTGGTCTGGGATTTGCCGTCATCAGGCTCATGCAATCGCATATTTCGCATTCTTGTTGGCCAGTTCCTGGTCCTTTTCTGGATTGTATCACGTAGTAATGTGGTACCACACTGAGAGTGTCGATTAAACCTGGTTTCGATCAATATTTTAGAGGATGACCCATGTTAGGTCTAGGTTAGCTCTGGGATTTGCCCTCATCAGACTCATACTTTCGCATTCTTCACATAGTTGATGAACATATCCTGGACTTCTTCTGGTTTGAATCACGTAGTATTGTGGTACCACACAGAAACAGTCAATTAAACCTGGCCACGATCAATATTTTAGAGGATAACCCATGTTAGGTCTAGGTTAGCTCTGGTATTTGCCCCCATCGGGCTCATACAATCGCATATTTCACATTCTTGTTGGCCAGTTCCTGGTCTTCTTCTGGTTTGAATCACGTAGTATTGTGGTACCACACAGAAACAGTCAATTAAACCTGGCCACGATCAATATTTTAGAGGATAACGCATGCTAGGTCCGGGTTTGGTCTGGGACTTGCCCTCATTAGGCTCATACTTTCGCATTCTTCACCTACTTGTTGAACAGATCCTGGGTTTTTTCTGGTTTGGATAAGGTGGTAATGTGGTACCACACTGAAACAGTCGATTAAGCCTGGCCACGATCAATATTTTAGAGGATGACGCGTGCTAGGTCTGGGTTAGGTCTGGGATTTGCCCGCATCAGGCTCATACCTTCGCGTTCTTCACATACTTGTTGAACAGATCCTGGACTTCTTCTGATTTGAATCACGTAGTAATGCGGTACTACACATAAAACAGTCAATTAAACCTGGCCACGGTCAATATTTTGGAGGATAACGCATGCTAGGTCTGGGTTAGGTCTGGTGTTTGCTGTCATCAGGCTCATGCAATCGCAAATTTCGCATTCTTGTTGGCCAGTTCCTGGTGCTTTTCTGGATTGTATCACGTAGTAATGTGGTACCACACTGAAAGAGTCGATTAAACCTGGTTTCGATAAATATTTTACAGGATAACGCATGCTAGGTCCGGGTTAGGTCTGGGACTTGCCCTCATTAGGCTCATACTTTCGCATTCTTCACATACTTGTTGAACAGATCTTGGGTTTTTTCTGGTTTGCATAAGGTGGTAATGTGGTACCACTCTGAAACAGTCGATTAAGCCTGGCCACGGTCAATATTTTAGAGGATAACGCGTGCTAGGTCTGGGTTAGGTCTGGGATTTGCCCGCATCAGGCTCATACCTTCGCGTTCTTCACATACTCGTTAAACAGATCCTGGTCTTCTTCTGGTTTGAATCACGTAGTAATGAGGTACCACACTGAAACAGTCAATAAAACCTGGCCACGATCAATATTTTAGAGGGTAACGCATGTTAGGTCTGGGTTAGGTCTGGGATTTGCCGTCATCAGGCTCATGCAATCGCATATTTCGCATTCTCGTTGGCCAGTTCCTGGTCCTTTTCTGGATTGTATCACGTAGTAATGTGGTACCACACTGAAAGAGTCGATTAAACCTGGTTTCGATCAATATTTTAGAGGATAACGCATGTTAGGTCTAGGTTAGATCTGGGATTTGCCCTCATCAGGCTCATACTTTCGTATATTTCGCAAACTTGTTGGCCAGATCCTGGGCTTTGTATGGTTTGGATCACGTAGTAATGTGGTACCACGCTGAAACAGTCGATTAAACCTGGTTTCGATCAATATTTTAGAGGATAACGCATGTTAGGTCTAGGTTAGGTCTGGGATTTGCCCTCATCAGAATCATACTTTCGCATTCTTCACATACTTGTTAAACAGATCCTGGTCTTCTTCTGGTTTGAATCACGTAGTATTGTGGTAGCACACAGAAACAGTCAATAAAACCTGGCCACGATCAATATTTTAGAGGGTAACGCATGTTAGGTCTGGGTTAGGTCTGGGATTTGCCCTGATCAGAATCATACTTTCTCATTCTTCACATACTTGTTAAACAGATCCTGGTCTTCTTCTGGTTTGAATCACGTAGTAATGAGGTACCTCACAGAAACAGTCAATTAAGCCTGGCCACGATCAATATTTTAGAGGATAACGCATGTTAGGTCTAGGTTAGGTCTGGGATTTGCCCTCATCAGGCTCATACCTTCGCGTTCTTCATATACTTGTTAAACAGATCCTGGCCTTCTTCTGGTTTGAATCACGTAGTAATGAGGTACCACACTGAAACAGACAATAAAACCTGGCCACGATCAATATTTTATAGCAGACGCATGTTAGGTCTAGGTCAGGTCTGGAATTTGCTCTCAACAGGCTCATACTTTCGTATATTTCGCATACTTGTTGGCCAGATCCTGGTCTTCTTCTGGTTTGAAACACGAAGTATTGTGGTACCACACAGAAACAGTCAATTAAACCTGGCCACGATCAATATTTTATAGCAGACGCATGTTAGGTCTAGGTTAGGTCTGGGATTTGCCCTCATCAGAATCATACTTTCGCATTCTTCACATACTTGTTAAACAGATCCTGGTCTTCTTCTGGTTTGAATCACGTAGTATTGTGGTAGCACACAGAAACAGTCAATTAAACCTGGCCACGATCAATATTTTAGAGGATAACGCATGTTAGGTCTAGGTTAGGTCTGGGATTTGTCCTCATCAGACTCATGCTTTCGCAATCTTCACATACTTCTTAAACAGATCCTGGTCTTCTTCTGGTTTGAATCACGTAGTATTGTGGTACCACACAGAAACAGTCAATTAAGCCTGGCCACGATCAATATTTTAGAGGATAACGCATGTTAGGTCTGGGTTAGGTCTGGGATTTGCCCTCATCAGACTCATACTTTCGCATTCTTCACATACTTGTTCAACAGGTCCTGGGTTTTTTCTGGTTTGGATCACGTAGTAATGTGGTACCACACTAAAACAGTCGATTAAGCCTGGTTTCGATCAATATTTTAGAGGATAACGCATGTTAGGACTAGGTTAGGTCTGGGATTTGCCGTCATCAGGCTCATGCAATCGCATGTTTCGCATTCTTGTTGGCCAGATCCTGGTCCTTTTCTGGATTGTATCACGTAGTAATATGGTACCACACTGAAAGAGTCGATTAAACCTGGTTTCGATCAATATTTTAGAGGATAACGCATGTTAGGTCTAGGTTAGATCTGGGATTTGCCCTCATCAGGCTCATACAATCGCATGTTTCACATTCTTGTAGGCCAGATCCTGGTCTTCTTCTGGTTTGAAACACGAAGTATTGTGGTACCACACAGAAACAGTCAATTAAACCTGGCCACGATCAATATTTTAGAGGATAACGCATGTTAGGTCTAGGTTAGGTCTGGGATTTGCACCCATCTGGCTCATACAATCGCATATTTCGTATTCTTCTTGGTCAGATCCTGGACTTCTTCTGGTTTGAATCACGTAGTATTGTGATACCACACAGAAACAGTCAATTAAGCCTGGCCACCATCAATATTTTAGAGGATAACGCATGCTAGGTCTGGGTTAGGTCTGGGACTTGCACTCATCTGGCTCATACAATCGCATATTTCGTATTCTTCTTGGACAGATCCTGGTCTTCTTCTGGCTTGAATCACGTAGTATTGTGCTACCACACAGAAGCAGTCAATTCAACCTGGCCACGATCAATATTTTAGTGGATAACGCATGTTAGGTCTAGGTCAGGTCTGGGATTTGCCGTCATGAGGCTCATGCAATCGCATATTTCGCATCCTTGTTGGCCAGTTCCTGGTCCTTTTCTGGATTCTATCACGTAGTAATGTGGTACCACACTGAAGGAGTCGATTAAGCCTGGCCACGAACAATATTTTAGAGGATAGCGCAAGTTAGGTCTAGGCTAGGTCTGGTATTTGCCATCATCAGGCTCATACTTTCGCATTTCTCGCATTCTTGTTGGCCAGATCCTGTTCCTTTTCTGGATTGTATCACGTAGTAATGTGGTACCACACTGAAACAGTCGATAAAACTCGGTTTCGACCAATATTTTAGAGGATAACGCATGTTAAGTCTAGGTTAGGTCTGGAATATGCTCTCTTCAGGCTCATACTTTCGTATATTTCGCACACTTGTAGACCAGATCGTTGGTTTTTTCTGGTTTGGACCACGTAGTAATGTGGTACCACACTGAAACAGTCAATAAAACCTGGCCACGATCAATATTTTAGAGGGTAACGCATGATAGGTCTGGGTTAGGTCTGGGATTTGCCCTCATCAGGCTCATGCAATCGCATATTTCGCATACTTGTTGGACAGATCCTCGTCCTTTCCTGGTTTGAATCACGTAGTATTGTGGTACCACACAGAAACAGTCAATTAAACTTGGCCACGATCAATGTTTTAGAGGATAGCGCATGTTAGGTCCAGGTTTGGTCTGGGATTTGCCGTCATCAGGCTCATGCAATCGCATATTTCGCATTCTTGTTGGCCAGTTCCTGGTCCTTTTCTGGATTGTATCACGTAGTAATGTGGTACCACACTGAGAGTGTCGATTAAACCTGGTTTCGATCAATATTTTAGAGGATAACGCATGTTAGGTCTAGGTTAGGTCTGGGATTTGCACCCATCTGGCTCATACAATCGCATATTTCGTATTCTTCTTGGTCAGATCCTGGACTTCTTCTGATTTCAATCACGTAGTATTGTGGTACCACACAGAAACAGTCAATTAAACCTGGCCACGATCAATATTTTAGAGGATAACGCATGTTAGGTCTAGGTTAGGTCTGGGATTTGCACTCATCTGGCTCATACAATCGCATATTTCGTATTCTTCTTGGACAGATCCTGGTCTTCTTCTGGCTTGAATCACGTAGTATTGTGCTACCACACAGAAGCAGTCAATTCAACCTGGCTACGATCAATATTCTAGTGGATAACGCATGTTAGGTCTAGGTCAGGTCTGGGATTTGCCGTCATCAGGCTCATGCAATCGCATATTTCGCATCCTTGTTGGCCAGTTCCTGGTCCTTTTCTGGATTGTATCACGTAGTAATGTGGGACCACACTGAAGGAGTCGATTAAACCTGGTTTCGATCACTATTTTAGAGGATAACCCATGTTAGGTCTAGGTTAGCTCTGGGATTTGCCCTCATCAGACTCATACTTTCGCATTCTTCACATAGTTGATGAACATATCCTGGACTTCTTCTGGTTTGAATCACGTAGTATTGTGGTACCACACTGAAACAGTCAATAAAACCTGGCCAGGATCAATATTTTAGGGGATAGCGCATGTTAGGTCTAGGTTAGGTCTGGGATTTGCCCTCATCAGGCTCATGCAATCGCATATTTCGCATACTTGTTGGCCAGATCCTCGTCCTTTTCTGGTTTGAATCACGTAGTATTGTGGTACCACACAGAAACAGTCAATTAAACTTGGCCTCGATCAATGTTTTAGAGGGTAGCGCATGTTAGGTCCAGGTTTGGTCTGGGATTTGCCGTCATCAGGCACATGCAATCGCATATTTCGCATTCTTGTTGGCCAGTTCCTGGTCCTTTTCTGGATTGTATCACGTAGTAATGTGGTACCACACTGAAAGTGTCGATTAAACCTGGTTTCGATCAATATTTTAGAGGATAACCCATGTTAGGTCTAGGTTACGTCTGGAATATGCTCTCTTCAGGCTCATACTTTCGTATATTTCGCACACTTGTAGACCAGATCGTTGGTTTTTTCTGGTTTGGACCACGTAGTAATGTGGTACCACACTGAAACAGTCGATAAAACTCGGTTTCGACCAATATTTTAGAGGATAACGCATGTTAAGTCTAGGTTAGGTATGGAATATGCTCTCTTCAGGCTCATACTTTCGTATATTTCGCACACTTGTAGACCAGATCGTTGGTTTTTTCTGGTTTGGACCACGTAGTAATGTGGTATCACACTGAAACAGTCAATAAAACCTGGCCACGATCAATATTTTAGAGGGTAACGCATGTTAGGTCTGGGTTAGGTCTGGGATTTGCCCTCATCAGGCTCATGCAATCGCATATTTCGCATTCTTGTTGGCCAGTTCCTGGCCCTTTTCTGGATTGTATCACGTAGTAATGTGGTACCACACTGAAAGTGTCGATTAAACCTGGTTTCGATCAATATTTTAGAGGATAACGCATGCTAGGTCCGGGTTAGGTCTGGGACTTGCCCTCATTAGGCTCATACTTTCGCATTCTTCACATACTTGTTGAACAGATCCTGGGTTTTTTCTGGTTTGGATAAGGTGGTCATGTGGTACCACACTGAAACAGTCGATTAAGCCCGGCCACGATCAATATTTTAGAGGATAGCGCATGCTAGGTCTGGGTTAGGTCTGGGATTTGCCCGCATCAGGCTCATGCTTTCGCAATCTTCACATAGTTGATGAACAGATCCTGGACTTCGTCTGGTTTGAATCACGTGGTATTGTGGTATCACACAGAAACAGTCAATAAAACCTGGCCACGATCAATATTTTAGAGGGTAACGCATGTTAGGTCTGGGTTAGGTCTGGGATTTGCCCTCATCAGGCTCATGCAATCGCATATTTCGCATACTTGTTGGCCAGATCCTCGTCCTTTTCTGGATTGTATCACGTAGTAATGTGGTACCACACTGAAAGTGTCGATTAAACCTGGTTTCGATCAATATTTTAGAGGATAACGCATGTTAGGTCTAGGTTAGGACTGGGATTTGCCGTCATCTGGCTTATGCAATCGCATATTTCGCATTCTTGTTGGCCAGATCCTGATCCCTTTCTGGATTGTATCACGTAGTAATGTGGTACCACACTGAAAGTGTCGATTAAACCTGGTTTCGGTCAATATTTTAGAGGATAACGCATGTTAGGTCTAGGGTAGATCTGGGATTTGCCCTTATCAGGCTCATACAATCGCATATTTCACATTCTTGTTGCCCAGATCCTGGTCTTCTTCTGGTTTGAATCGCGTAGTATTGTGGTACCACACAGAAACAGTCAATTAAACCTGGTTTCGGTCAATATTTTAGAGGATAACGCATGTTAGGTCTAGGTTAGGTCTGGGATTTGCCCTCATCAGGCTCATACCTTCGCGTTCTTCACATACTTGTTAAACAGATCCTGGTCTTCTTCTGGTTTGAATCACGTAGTAATGAGGTACCACACTGAGAGTGTCGATTAAACCTGGTTTCGATCAATATTTTAGAGGATAACCCATGTTAGGTCTAGGTTAGCTCTGGGATTTGCCCTCATCAGACTCATACTTTCGCATTCTTCACATAGTTGATGAACATATCCTGGACTTCTTCTGGTTTGAATCACGTAGTATTGTGGTACCACACAGAAACAGTCAATTAAACCTGGCCACGATCAATATTTTAGAGGATAACCCATGTTAGGTCTAGGTTAGCTCTGGTATTTGCCCTCATCGGGCTCATACAATCGCATTTCTCGCATTCTTGTTGGCCAGTTCCTGGTCCTTTTCTGGATTGTATCACGTAGTAATGTGGTACCACACTGAAAGTGTCGATTAAACCTGGTTTCGATCAATATTTTAGAGGATAACGCGTGTTAGGTCTGTGTTAGCTCTGGTACTTGCCCTCATCAGGCTCATACAATCGCATTTCTCGCATTCTTGTTGGCCAGATCCTGGTCCTTTTCTGGTTTGTATCACGTAGCAATGTGGTACCGCACTGAAACAGTCGATTAAGCCTGGCCACGATCAATATTTTAGAGGGTAACGCATGTTAGGTCTGGGTTAGGTCTGGGATTTGCCCTCATCAGGCTCATGCAATCGCATATTTCGCATACTTGTTGGCCAGATCCTCGTCCTTTCCTGGTTTGAATCACGTAGTATTGTGGTACCACACAGAAACAGTCAATTAAACTTGGCCACGATCAATGTTTTAGAGGATAGCGCATGTTAGGTCCAGGTTTGGTCTGGGATTTGCCGTCATCAGGCTCATGCAATCGCATATTTCGCATTCTTGTTGGCCAGTTCCTGGTCCTTTTCTGGATTGTATCACGTAGTAATGTGGTACCACACTGAAAGTGTCGATTAAACCTGGTTTCGATCAATATTTTAGAGGATAACGCGTGTTAGGTCTGTGTTAGCTCTGGTACTTGCCCTCATCAGGCTCATACAATCGCATTTCTCGCATTCTTGTTGGCCAGATCCTGGTCCTTTTCTGGTTTGTATCACGTAGCAATGTGGTACCGCACTGAAACAGTCGAGTAAGCCTGGCCACGATCAATATTTTAGAGGATAACGCGTGCTAGGTCTGGGTTAGGTCTGGGACTTGCACTCATCTGGCTCATACAATCGCATATTTCGTATTCTTCTTGGACAGATCCTGGTCTTCTTCTGGCTTGAATCACGTAGTATTGTGCTACCACACAGAAGCAGTCAATTCAACCTGGCCACGATCAATATTTTAGTGGATAACGCATGTTAGGTCTAGGTTAGGTCTGGTATTTGCCATCATCAGGCTCATACTTTCGCATTTCTCGCATTCTTGTTGGCCAGATCCTGTTCCTTTTCTGGATTGTATCACGTAGTAATGTGGTGCCACACTGAAACAGTCGATAAAACTCGGTTTCGACCAATATTTTAGAGGATAACGCATGTTAAGTCTAGGTTAGGTCTGGAATATGCTCTCTTCAGGCTCATACTTTCGTATATTTCGCACACTTGTAGACCAGATCGTTGGTTTTTTCTGGTTTGGACCACGTAGTAATGTGGTACCACACTGAAACAGTCAATAAAACCTGGCCACGATCAATATTTTAGAGGGTAACGCATGTTAGGTCTGGGTTAGGTCTGGGATTTGCCCTCATCAGGCTCATGCAATCGCATATTTCGCATACTTGTTGGCCAGATCCTCGTCCTTTCCTGGTTTGAATCACGTAGTATTGTGGTACCACACAGAAACAGTCAATTAAACTTGGCCACGATCAATGTTTTAGAGGATAGCGCATGTTAGGTCCAGGTTTGGTCTGGGATTTGCCGTCATCAGGCTCATGCAATCGCATATTTCGCATTCTTGTTGGCCAGTTCCTGGTCCTTTTCTGGATTGTATCACGTAGTAATGTGGTACCACACTGAGAGTGTCGATTAAACCTGGTTTCGATCAATATTTTAGAGGATAACCCATGTTAGGTCTAGGTTAGCTCTGGGATTTGCCCTCATCAGACTCATACTTTCGCATTCTTCACATAGTTGATGAACATATCCTGGACTTCTTCTGGTTTGAATCACGTAGTATTGTGGTACCACACAGAAACAGTCAATTAATCCTGGCCACGATCAATATTTTAGAGGATAACCCATGTTAGGCCTAGGTTAGCTCTGGTATTTGCCCTCATCGGGCTCATACAATCGCATATTTCACATTCTTGTTGGCCAGTTCCTGGTCTTCTTCTGGTTTGAATCACGTTGTATTGTGGTACCACACAGAAACAGTCAACTAAACCGGGCCACGATCAATATTTTAGAGGATAACGCATTCTAGGTCCGGGTTTGGTCTGGGACTTGCCCTCATTAGGCTCATACTTTCGCATTCTTCACCTACTTGTTGAACAGATCCTGGGTTTTTTCTGGTTTGGATAAGGTGGTAATGTGGTACCACACTGAAACAGTCGATTAAGCCTGGCCACGATCAATATTTTAGAGGATAACGCGTGCTAGGTCTGGGTTAGGTCTGGGATTTGCCCGCATCAGGCTCATACCTTCGCGTTCTTCACATACTTGTTGAACAGATCCTGGACTTCTTCTGATTTGAATCACGTAGTAATGCGGCACTACACATAAAACAGTCTATTAAACCTGGTCACGGTCAATATTTTGGAGGATAACGCATGCTAGGTCTGGGTTAGGTCTGGGATTTGCCCGCATGAGGCTCATACCTTCGCGTTCTTCACATACTCGTTAAACAGTTCCTGGTCTTCTTCTGGTTTGAATCACGTAGTAATGAGGTACCACACTGAAACAGTCAATAAAACCTGGCCAGGATCAATATTTTAGGGGATAGCGCATGTTAGGTCTAGGTTAGGTCTGGGATTTGCCCTCATCAGGCTCATGCAATCGCATATTTCGCATAATGGTTGGCCAGATCCTCGTCCTTTTCTGGTTTGAATCACGTAGTATTGTGGTACCACACAGAAACAGTCAATTAAACTTGGCCTCGATCAATGTTTTAGAGGATAGCGCATGTTAGGTCCAGGTTTGGTCTGGGATTTGCCGTCATCAGGCACATGCAATCGCATATTTCGCATTCTTGTTGGCCAGTTCCTGGTCCTTTTCTGGATTGTATCACGTAGTAATGTGGTACCACACTGAAAGTGTCGATTAAACCTGGTTTCGATCAATATTTTAGAGGATAACCCATGTTAGGTCTAGGTTACGTCTGGAATATGCTCTCTTCAGGCTCATACTTTCGTATATTTCGCACACTTGTAGACCAGATCGTTGGTTTTTTCTGGTTTGGACCACGTAGTAATGTGGTACCACACTGAAACAGTCGATAAAACTCTGTTTCGACCAATATTTTAGAGGATAACGCATGTTAAGTCTAGGTTAGGTCTGGAATATGCTCTCTTCAGGCTCATACTTTCGTATATTTCGCACACTTGTAGACCAGATCGTTGGTTTTTTCTGGTTTGGACCACGTAGTAATGTGGTACCACACTGAAACAGTCAATAAAACCTGGCCACGATCAATATTTTAGAGGGTAACGCATGTTAGGTCTGGGTTAGGTCTGGGATTTGCCCTCATCAGGCTCATGCAATCGCATATTTCGCATTCTTGTTGGCCAGTTCCTGGTCCTTTTCTGGATTGTATCACGTAGTAATGTGGTACCACACTGAAAGTGTCGATTAAACCTGGTTTCGATCAATATTTTAGAGGATAACGCATGCTAGGTCCGGGTTAGGTCTGGGACTTGCCCTCATTAGGCTCATACTTTCGCATTCTTCACATACTTGTTGAACAGATCCTGGGTTTTTTCTGGTTTGGATAAGGTGGTCATGTGGTACCACACTGAAACAGTCGATTAAGCCCGGCCACGATCAATATTTTAGAGGATAACGCATGCTAGGTCTGGGTTAGGTCTGGGATTTGCCCGCATCAGGCTCATGCTTTCGCAATCTTCACATAGTTGATGAACAGATCCTGGACTTCTTCTGGTTTGAATCACGTGGTATTGTGGTATCACACAGAAACAGTCAATAAAACCTGGCCACGATCAATATTTTAGAGGGTAACGCATGTTAGGTCTGGGTTAGGTCTGGGATTTGCCCGCATCAGGCTCATGCAATCGCATATTTCGCATTCTTGTTGGCCAGTTCCTGGTCCTTTTCTGGATTGTATCACGTAGTAATGTGGTACCACACTGAAAGTGTCGATTAAACCTGGTTTCGGTCAATATTTTAGAGGATAACGCATGTTAGGTCTAGGTTAGATCTGGGATTTGCCCTCATCAGGCTCATACAATCGCATATTTCACATTCCTGTTGCCCAGATCCTGGTCTTCTTCTGGTTTGAATCACGTAGTATTGTGGTACCACACAGAAACAGTCAATTAAACCTGGCCACGATCAATATTTTAGAGGATAACGCATGTTAGGTCTAGGTTAGGTCTGGGATTTGCCCTCATCAGGCTCATACCTTCGCGTTCTTCACATACTTGTTAAACAGATCCTGGTCTTCTTCTGGTTTGAATCACGTAGTAATGAGGTACCACACTGAAACAGTCAATAAAACCTGGCCACGAACAATATTTTAGAGGATAACGCATGCTAGGTCCGGGTTAGGTCTGGGATTTGCCCGCATCAGGCTCATGCTTTCGCAATCTTCACATAGTTGATGAACAGATCCTGGACTTCTTCTGGTTTGAATCACGTAGTATTGTGGTACCACACAGAAACAGTCAATTAAACTTGGCCACGATCAATGTTTTAGGGGATAGCGCATGTTTGGTCCAGGTTTGGTCTGGGATTTGCCGTCATCAGGCTCACGCAATCGCGTATTTCGCATTCTTGTTGGCCAGTTCCTGGTCCTTTTCTGGATTGTATCACGTAGTAATGTGGTACCACACTGAAAGTGTCGATTAAACCTGGTTTCGATCAATATTTTAGAGGATAACGCATGTTAGGTCTAGGTTAGATCTGGGATTTGCCCTCATCAGGCTCATACAATCGCATGTTTCACATTCTTGTAGGCCAGATCCTGGTCTTCTTTTGGTTTGAATCACGAAGTATTGTGGTACCACACAGAAACAGTCAATTAAACCTGGCCACGATCAATATTTTAGAGGATAACGCATGTTAGGTCTAGGTTAGGTCTGGGATTTGCCGTCATCAGGCTCATGCAATCGCATATTTCGCATTCTTGTTGGCCAGTTCCTGGTCCTTTTCTGGATTGTATCACGTAGTAATGTGGTACCACACTGAGAGTGTCGATTAAACCTGGTTTCGATCAATATTTTAGAGGATAACCCATGTTAGGTCTAGGTTAGCTCTGGGATTTGCCCTCATCAGACTCATACTTTCGCATTCTTCACATAGTTGATGAACATATCCTGGACTTCTTCTGGTTTGAATGACGTAGTATTGTGGTACCACACAGAAACAGTCAATTAAACCTGGCCACGATCAATATTTTAGAGGATAACCCATGTTAGGTCTAGGTTAGCTCTGGTATTTGCCCTCATCGGGCTCATACAATCGCATATTTCACATTCTTGTTGGCCAGTTCCTGGTCTTCTTCTGGTTTGAATCACGTAGTATTGTGGTACCACACAGAAACAGTCAACTAAACCGGGCCACGATCAATATTTTAGAGGATAACGCATGCTAGGTCCAGGTTTGGTCTGGGACTTGCCCTCATTAGGCTCATACTTTCGCATTCTTCACCTACATGTTGAACAGATCCTGGGTTTTTTCTGGTTTGGATAAGGTGGTAATGTGGTACCACACTGAAACAGTCGAGTAAGCCTGGCCACGATCAATATTTTAGAGGATAACGCGTGCTAGGTCTGGGTTAGGTCTGGGATTTGCCCGCATCAGGCTCATACCTTCGCGTTCTTCACATACTTGTTGAACAGATCCTGGACTTCTTCTGATTTGAATCACGTAGTATTGTGGTACCACACAGAAACAGTCAATTAAACCTGGCCACGATCAATATTTTAGAGGATAACGCATGTTAGGTCTAGGTTAGGTCTGGGATTTGCACCCATCTGGCTCATACAATCGCATATTTCGTATTCTTCTTGGTCAGATCCTGGACTTCTTCTGGTTTGAATCACGTAGTATTGTGATACCACACAGAAACAGTCAATTAAGCCTGGCCACCATCAATATTTTAGAGGATAACGCATGCTAGGTCTGGGTTAGTTCTGGGACTTGCACTCATCTGGCTCATACAATCGCATATTTCGTATTCTTCTTGGACAGATCCTGGTCTTCTGGCTTGAATCACGTAGTATTGTGCTACCACACAGAAGCAGTCAATTCAACCTGGCCACGATCAATATTTTAGTGGATAACGCATGTTAGGTCTAGGTTAGGTCTGGGATTTGCCGTCATCAGGCTCATGCAATCGCATATTTCGCATTCTTGTTGGCCAGTTCCTGGTCCTTTTCTGGATTGTATCACGTAGTAATGTGGTACCACACTGAAGGAGTCGATTAAACCTGGTTTCGATCACTATTTTAGAGGATAACCCATGTTAGGTCTAGGTTAGCTCTGGGATTTGCCCTCATCAGACTCATACTTTCGCATTCTTCACATAGTTGATGAACATATCCTGGACTTCTTCTGGTTTGAATGACGTAGTATTGTGGTACCACACAGAAACTGTCAATTAAACCTGGCCACGATCAATATTTTAGAGGATAACCCATGTTAGGTCTGTGTTAGCTCTGGTACTTGCCCTCATCAGGCTCATACAATCGCATTTCTCGCATTCTTGTTGGCCAGATCCTGGTCCTTTTCTGGTTTGTATCACGTAGCAATGTGGTACCGCACTGAAACAGTCGATTAAGCCTGGCCACGAACAATATTTTAGAGGATAGCGCATGTTAGGTCTAGGCTAGGCCTGGTATTTGCCATCATCAGGCTCATACTTTCGCATTTCTCGCATTCTTGTTGGCCAGATCCTGTTCCTTTTCTGGATTGTATCACGTAGTAATGTGGTACCACACTGAAGGAGTCGATTAAACCTGGTTTCGACCAATATTTTAGAGGATAACGCATGTTAAGTCTAGGTTAGGTCTGGAATATGCTCTCTTCAGGCTCATACTTTCGTATATTTCGCACACTTGTAGACCAGATCGTTGGTTTTTTCTGGTTTGGACCACGTAGTAATGTGGTACCACACTGAAACAGTCAATAAAACCTGGCCACGATCAATATTTTAGAGGGTAACGCATGTTAGGTCTGGGTTAGGTCTGGGATTTGCCCTCATCAGGCTCATGCAATCGCATATTTCGCATACTTGTTGGCCAGATCCTCGTCCTTTCCTGGTTTGAATCACGTAGTATTGTGGTACCACACAGAAACAGTCAATTAAACTTGGCCACGATCAATGTTTTAGAGGATAGCGCATGTTAGGTCCAGGTTTGGTCTGGGATTTGCCGTCATCAGGCTCATGCAATCGCATATTTCGCATTCTTGTTGGCCAGTTCCTGGCCCTTTTCTGGATTGTATCACGTAGTAATGTGGTACCACACTGAGAGTGTCGATTAAACCTGGTTTCGATCAATATTTTAGAGGATAACCCATGTTAGGTCTAGGTTAGCTCTGGGATTTGCCCTCATCAGACTCATACTTTCGCATTCTTCACATAGTTGATGAACATATCCTGGACTTCTTCTGGTTTGAATCACGTAGTATTGTGGTACCACACAGAAACAGTCAATTAAACCTGGCCACGATCAATATTTTAGAGGATAACCCATGTTAGGTCTAGGTTAGCTCTGTTATTTGCCCTCATCGGGCTCATACAATCGCATATTTCACATTCTTGTTGGCCAGTTCCTGGTCTTCTTCTGGTTTGAATCACGTAGTATTGTGGTACCACACAGAAACAGTCAACTAAACCGGGCCACGATCAATATTTTAGAGGATAACGCATGCTAGGTCCGGGTTTGGTCTGGGACTTGCCCTCATTAGGCTCATACTTTCGCATTCTTCACCTACTTGTTGAACAGATCCTGGGTTTTTTCTGGTTTGGATAAGG
Source organism: Colletes latitarsis (assembly GCF_051014445.1). NCBI lineage: Eukaryota > Metazoa > Arthropoda > Insecta > Hymenoptera > Colletidae > Colletes > Colletes latitarsis. The sequence goes on from NW_027488366.1 coordinate 36,836,265, forward strand.
TGGTAATGTGGTACCACACTGAAACAGTCGATTAAGCCTGGCCACGATCAATATTTTAGAGGATAACGCGTGCTAGGTCTGGGTTAGGTCTGGGATTTGCCCGCATCAGGCTCATACCTTCGCGTTCTTCACATACTTGTTGAACAGATCCTGGACTTCTTCTGATTTGAATCACGTAGTAATGCGATACTACACATAAAACAGTCTATTAAACCTGGTCACGGTCAATATTTTGGAGGATAACGCATGCTAGGTCTGGGTTAGGTCTGGGATTTGCCCGCATCAGGCTCATACCTTCGCGTTCTTCACATACTCGTTAAACAGATCCTGGTCTTCTTCTGGTTTGAATCACGTAGTAATGAGGTACCACACTGAAACAGTCAATAAAACCTGGCCAGGATCAATATTTTAGAGGATAACGCATGTTAGGTCTAGGTTAGGTCTGGGATTTGCCCTCATCAGGCTCATGCAATCGCATATTTCGCATACTTGTTGGCCAGATCCTCGTCCTTTTCTGGTTTGAATCACGTAGTATTGTGGTACCACACAGAAACAGTCAATTAAACTTGGCCACGATCAATGTTTTAGAGGATAGCGCATGTTAGGTCCAGGTTTGGTCTGGGATTTGCCGTCATCAGGCACATGCAATCGCATATTTCGCATTCTTGTTGGCCAGTTCCTGGTCCTTTTCTGGATTGTATCACGTAGTAATGTGGTACCACACTGAAAGTGTCGATTAAACCTGGTTTCGATCAATATTTTAGAGGATAACCCATGTTAGGTCTAGGTTACGTCTGGAATATGCTCTCTTCAGGCTCATACTTTCGTATATTTCGCACACTTGTAGACCAGATCGTTGGTTTTTTCTGGTTTGGACCACGTAGTAATGTGGTACCACACTGAAACAGTCGATAAAACTCGGTTTCGACCAATATTTTAGAGGATAACGCATGTTATGTCTAGGTTAGGTCTGGAATATGCTCTCTTCAGGCTCATACTTTCGTATATTTCGCACACTTGTAGACCAGATCGTTGGTTTTTTCTGGTTTGGACCACGTAGTAATGTGGTACCACACTGAAACAGTCAATAAAACCTGGCCACGATCAATATTTTAGAGGGTAACGCATGTTAGGTCTGGGTTAGGTCTGGGATTTGCCCTCATCAGGCTCATGCAATCGCATATTTCGCATTCTTGTTGGCCAGTTCCTGGTCCTTTTCTGGATTGTATCACGTAGTAATGTGGTACCACACTGGAAGTGTCGATTAAACCTGGTTTCGATCAATATTTTAGAGGATAACGCATGCTAGGTCCGGGTTAGGTCTGGGACTTGCCCTCATTAGGCTCATACTTTCGCATTCTTCACATACTTGTTGAACAGATCCTGGGTTTTTTCTGGTTTGGATAAGGTGGTCATGTGGTACCACACTGAAACAGTCGATTAAGCCCGGCCACGATCAATATTTTAGAGGATAACGCATGCTAGGTCTGGGTTAGGTCTGGGATTTGCCCGCATCAGGCTCATGCTTTCGCAATCTTCACATAGTTGATGAACAGATCCTGGACTTCTTCTGGTTTGGATCACGTAGTATTGTGGTATCACACAGAAACAGTCAATAAAACCTGGCTACGATCAATATTTTAGAGGGTAACGCATGTTAGGTCTAGGTTAGGTCTAGGATTTGCCCTCATCAGGCTCATACAATCGCATATTTCACATTCTTGTTGGCCAGAACCTGGTCCTTTTCTGGATTGTATCACGTAGTATTGTGGTACCACACAGAAAAAGTCAATTAAGCCTGGCCACGATCAATATTTTAGAGGATAACGCATGCTAGCTTTGGGTTAGGTCTGGGACTTGCACTCACCAGCCTCAAACTTTCGCATTCTTCACATACTTGTTGAACAGATCCCGGGTTTTTTCTGGTTTGGATCAGGTAGTAATGTGGTACCACACTGGAACAGTCGATAAAACCCGGCTTCGATCAATATTTTAGGGGATACGGCATGTTAGGTCTAGGTTAGGTTTGGGATTTGCCCTCATCAGGCTCATGCAATCGCATATTTCGCATTCTTGTTGGCCAGATCCTTGTCCTTTTCTGGATTGTATCACGTAGTAATATGGTACCACACTGAAAGAGTCGATTAAACCTGGTTTCAATCAATATTTTAGAGGATCACGCATGTTAGGTCTAGGTTAGGTCTGGGATTTGCCCTCATCAGAATCATACTTTCGCATTCTTCACATACTTGTTAAACAGATCCTGGTCTTCTTCTGGTTTGAATCACGAAGTATTGTGGTACCACACTGAAGGAGTCGATTAAACCTGGCCACGATCAATATTTTAGAGGATAACGCATGCTAGGTCCGGGTTTGGTCTGGGACTTGCCCTCATTAGGCTCATACTTTCGCATTCTTCACATACTTGTTGAACAGATCCTGGGTTTTTTCTGGTTTGGATAAGGTGGTAATGTGGTACCACACTGAAACAGTCAATTAAGCCTGGCCACGATCAATATTTTAGAGGATAACGCATGCTAGGTCTGGGTGAGGTCTGGGACTTGCACTCATCTGGCTCATACAATCGCATATTTCGTATTCCTCTTGGACAGATCCTGATCTTCTTCTGGCTTGAATCACGTAGTATTGTGCTACCACACAGAAACAGTCGATTAAACCTGGCCACGATCAATATTTTAGAGGATAACGCATGTTAGGTCTAGGTTAGGTCTAGGATTTGCCCTCACCAAAATCATACTTTCGCATTCTTCACATACTTGTTGAACAGATCCTAGGTTTTTTCTGGTTTGGATCACGTAGTAATGTGGTACCACACTGAAGGAGTCGATTAAACCTGGCCACGATCAATATTTTAGAGGATAACGCATGCTAGGTCCGGGTTTGGTCTGGGACTTGCCCTCATTAGGCTCATACTTTCGCATTCTTCACATACTTGTTGAACAGATCCTGGGTTTTTTCTGGTTTGGATAAGGTGGTAATGGGGTACCACACTGACACAGTCGATTAAGCCTGGCCACGATCAATATTTTAGAGGATAACGCGTGCTAGGTCTCGGTTAGGTCTGGGATTTGCCCGCATCAGGCTCATACCTTCGCATTTCTCGCATTCTTGTTGGCCAGATCCTGGTCCTTTTCTGGATTGTATCACGTAGTAATGTGGTACCACACTGAAACAGTCGATAAAACTCGGTTTCGACCAATATTTTAGAGGATAACGCATGTTAAGTCTAGGTTAGGTCTGGAATATGCTCTCTTCAGGCTCATACCTTCGTATATTTCGCACACTTGTAGACCAGATCGTTGGTTTTTTCTGGTTTGGACCACGTAGTAATGTGGTACCACACTGAAACAGTCAATAAAACCTGGCCACGATCAATATTTTAGAGGGTAACGCATGTTAGGTCTGGGTTAGGTCTGGGATTTGCCCTCATCAGGCTCATGCAATCGCATATTTCGCATACTTGTTGGCCAGATCCTCGTCCTTTTCTGGTTTGAATCACGTAGTATTGTGGTACCACACAGAAACAGTCAATTAAACCTGGCCACGATCAATATTTTAGAGGATAACGCATGTTAGGTCTAGGTTAGGTTTGGGATTTGCCCTCATCAGGCTCATACCTTCGCGTTCTTCACATACTTGTTAAACAGATCCTGGTCTTCTTTTGGTTCGAATCACGTAGTAATGAGGTACCACACTGAAACAGTCAATAAAACCTGGCCACGATCAATATTTTATAGCAGAACGCATGTTAGGTCTAGGTCAGGTCTGGAATTTGCTCTCAACAGGCTCATACTTTCGTATATTTCGCATACTTGTTGGCCAGATCCTGGGCTTTGTATGGTTTGGATCACGTAGTAATGTGGTACCCCGCTGAAACAGTCGATTAAACCTGGTTTCGATCAATATTTTAGAGGATAACGCATGTTAGGTCTAGGTTAGATCTGGGATTTGCCCTCATCAGGCTCATACAATCGGATATTTCACATTCTTGTTGCCCAGATCCTGGTCTTCTTCTGGTTTGAATCACGTAGTATTGTGGTACCACACAGAAACAGTCAATTAAACGTGGCCACGATCAATATTTTAGAGGATAACGCATGTTAGGTCTAGGTTAGGTCTGGGATTTGCCCTCATCAGGCTCATACCTTCGCGTTCTTCACATACTTGTTAAACAGATCCTGGTCTTCTTCTGGTTTGAATCACGTATTAATGAGGTACCACACTGAAACAGTCAATAAAACCTGGCCACGATCAATATTTTAGAGGATAACGCATGTTAGGTCTAGGTTAGGTCTGGGATTTGTCCTCATCAGACTCATGCTATCGCAATCTTCACATAGTTGATGAACAGATCCTGGACTTCTTCTGGTTTGAATCACGTAGTATTGTGGTACCACACAGAAACAGTCAATTAAGCCTGGCCACGATCAATATTTTAGAGGATAACGCATGTTAGGTCTGGGTTAGGTCTGGGATTTGCCCTCATCAGACTCATACTTTCGCATTCTTCACATACTTGTTCAACAGGTCCTGGGTTTTTTCTGGTTTGGATCACGTAGTAATATGGTACCACACTGAAAGAGTCGATTAAACCTGGTTTCGATCAATATTTTAGAGGATAACGCATGTTAGGTCTAGGTTAGATCTGGGATTTGCCGTCATCAGGCTCATGCAATCCCATATTTCGCATTCTTGTTGGCCAGTTCCTGGTCCTTTTCTGGATTGTATCACGTAGTAATGTGGTACCACACTGAAAGGATCAGTTAAACCTGGTTTCGATTAATATTTTAGAGGATAACGCATGCTAGGTCTGGGTTAGGTCTGGGCTTTGCCCTCATCAGACTCATACTTTCGCATTCTTCACATAGTTGATGAACAGATCCTGGAGTTCTTCTGGTTTGAATCACGTAGTATTGTGGTACCACACAGAAACAGTCAATTAAGCCTGGCCACGATCAATATTTTAGAGGATAACGGATGCTAGGTCTGGGTTAGGTCTGGGAGTTGCACCCATCTGGCTCGTACAATCGCATATTTCGCATTCTTGTTGGACAGATCCTGGTCTTCATCTGGTTTGAATAACGTAGTATTGTGGTACCACACAGAAACAGTCAATTAAGCCTGGCCACCATCAATATTTTAGAGGATAACGCATGCTAGGTCTGGGTTAGGTCTGGTGTTTGCCGTCATCAGGCTCATGCAATCGCAAATTTCGCATTCTTGTTGGCCAGTTCCTGGTGCTTTTCTGGATTGTATCACGTAGTAATGTGGTACCACACTGAAAGACTCGATTAAACCTGGTTTCGATCAATATTTTAGAGGATAACGCATGTTAGGTCTAGGTTAGGTCTGGGATTTGCCCGCATCAGGCTCATACCTTCGCGTTCTTCACATACTTGTTGAACAGATCCTGGGTTTTTTCTGGTTTGGATAAGGTGGTAATGTGGTACCACACTGAAACAGTCGATTAAGCGTGGCCACGATCAATATTTTAGAGGATAACGCGTGCTAGGTCTGGGTTAGGTCTGGGATTTGCCCGCATCAGGCTCATACCTTCGCGTTCTTCACATACTCGTTAAACAGATCCTGGTCTTCTTCTGGTTTGAATCACGTAGTAATGAGGTACCACACTGAAACAGTCAATAAAACCTGGCCACGATCAATATTTTAGAGGGTAACGCATGTTAGGTCTGGGTTAGGTCTGCGATTTGCCGTCATCAGGCTCATGCAATCGCAAATTTCGCATTCTTGTTGGCCAGTTCCTGGTGCTTTTCTGGATTGTATCACGTAGTAATGTGGTACCACACTGAAAGACTCGATTAAACCTGGTTTCGATCAATATTTTAGAGGATAACGCATGTTAGGTCTAGGTTAGGTCTGGGATTTGCCCTCATCAGAATCATACTTTCGCATTCTTCACATACTTGTTAAACAGATCCTGGTCTTCTTCTGGTTTGAATCACGTAGTATTGTGGTACCACACAGAAACAGTCAATTAAGCCTGGCCACGATCAATATTTTAGAGGATAACGCATGTTAGGTCTGGGTTAGGTCTGGGATTTGCCCTCATCAGGCTCATACTTTCGCATTTCTCGCATTCTTGTTGGCCAGTTCCTGGTCCTTTTCTGGATTGTATCACGTAGTAATGTGGTACCACACTGAAAGTGTCGATTAAACCTGGTTTCGATCAATATTTTAGAGGATAACGCATGTTAGGTCTGTGTCAGCTCTGATACTTGCCCTCATCTGGCTCATACAATCGCATTTCTCGCATTCTTGTTGGCCAGATCCTGTTCCTTTTCTGGATTGTATCACGTAGTAATGTGGTACCACACTGAAACAGTCGATAAAACTCGGTTTCGACCAATATTTTAGAGGATAACGCATGTTAGGTCTAGGTTAGGTCTGGGATTTGTCCTCATCAGACTCATGCTTTCGCAATCTTCACATACTTCTTAAACAGATCCTGGTCTTCTTCTGGTTTGAATCACGTAGTATTGTGGTACCACACAGAAACAGTCAATTAAGCCTGGCCACGATCAATATTTTAGAGGATAACGCATGTTAGGACTAGGTTAGGTCTGGGATTTGCCGTCATCAGGCTCATGCAATCGCATGTTTCGCATTCTTGTTGGCCAGATCCTGGTCCTTTTCTGGATTGTATCACGTAGTAATATGGTACCACACTGAAAGAGTCGATTAAACCTGGTTTCGATCAATATTTTAGAGGATAACGCATGTTAGGTCTAGGTTAGATCTGGGATTTGCCCTCATCAGGCTCATACAATCGCATGTTTCACATTCTTGTAGGCCAGATCCTGGTCTTCTTCTGGTTTGAATTACGAAGTATTGTGGCACCACACAGAAACAGTCAATTAAACCTGGCCACGATCAATATTTTAGAGGATAACGCATGTTAGGTCTAGGTTAGGTCTGGGATTTGCACCCATCTGGCTCACACAATCGCATAGTTCGTATTCTTCTTGGTCAGATCCTGGACTTCTTCTGGTTTGAATCACGTAGTATTGTGATACCACACAGAAACAGTCAATTAAGCCTGGCCACCATCAATATTTTAGAGGATAACGCATGCTAGGTCTGGGTTAGGTCTGGGACTTGCACTCATCTGGCTCATACAATCGCATATTTCGTATTCTTCTTGGACAGATCCTGGTCTTCTTCTGGCTTGAATCACGTAGTATTGTGCTACCACACAGAAGCAGTCAATTCAACCTGGCCACGATCAATATTTTAGAGGATAACGCATGTTAGGTCTAGGTTAGGTCTGGGATTTGCCGTCATCAGGCTCATGCAATCGCATATTTCGCATTCTTGTTGGCCAGTTCCTGGTCCTTTTCTGGATTGTATCACGTAGTAATGTGGTACCACACTGAAGGAGTCGATTAAACCTGGTTTCGATCACTATTTTAGAGGATAACCCATGTTAGGTCTAGGTTAGCTCTGGGATTTGCCCTCATCAGACTCATACTTTCGCATTCTTCACATAGTTGATGAACATATCCTGGACTTCTTCTGGTTTGAATCACGTAGTATTGTGGTACCACACAGAAACAGTCAATTAAACCTGGCCACGATCAATATTTTAGAGGATAACCCATGTTAGGTCTAGGCTAGGTCTGGTATTTGCCATCATCAGGCTCATACTTTCGCATTTCTCGCATTCTTGTTGGCCAGTTCCTGGTCCTTTTCTGGATTGTATCACGTAGTAATGTGGTACCACACTGAAAGTGTCGATTAAACCTGGTTTCGATCAATATTTTAGAGGATAACGCATGTTAGGTCTGTGTCAGCTCTGACACTTGCCCTCATCTGGCTCATACAATCGCATTTCTCGCATTCTTGTTGGCCAGATCCTGTTCCTTTTCTGGATTGTATCACGTAGTAATGTGGTACCACAACGAAACAATCGATAAAACTCGGTTTCGACCAATATTTTAGAGGATAACGCATGTTAGGTCTAGGCTAGGTCTGGTATTTGCCTTCATCAGGCTCATACTTTCGTATATTTCGCACACTTGTAGACCAGATCGTTGGTTTTTTCTGGTTTGGACCACGTAGTAATGTGGTACCACACTGAAACAGTCAATAAAACCTGACCACGATCAATATTTTAGAGGGTAACGCATGTTAGGTCTGGGTTAGGTCTGGGATTTGCCGTCATCAGGCTCATGCAATCGCATATTTCGCATTCTTGTTGGCCAGTTCCTGGTCCTTTTCTGGATTGTATCACGTAGTAATGTGGTACCACACTGAGAGTGTCGATTAAACCCGGTTTCGATCAATATTTTAGAGGATAACCCATGTTAGGTCTAGGTTAGATCTGGGATTTGCCCTCATCAGACTCATACTTTCGCATTCTTCACATAGTTGATGAACATATCCTGGACTTCTTCTGGTTTGAATCACGTAGTATTGTGGTACCACACAGAAACAGTCAATTAAACCTGGCCACGATCAATATTTTAGAGGATAACCCATGTTAGGTCTAGGTTAGCTCTGGTATTTGCCCTCATCGGGCTCATACAATCGCATATTTCACATTCTTGTTGGCCAGTTCCTGGTCTTCTTCTGGTTTGAATCACGTAGTATTGTGGTACCACACAGAAACAGTCAATTAAACCTGGCCACGATCAATATTTTAGAGGATAACGCATGCTAGGTCCGGGTTTGGTCTGGGACTTGCCCTCATTAGGCTCATACTTTCGCATTCATCACCTACTTGTTGAACAGATCCTGGGTTTTTTCTGGTTTGGATAAGGTGGTAATGTGGTACCACACTGAAACAGTCGATTAAGCCTGGCCACGATCAATATTTTAGAGGATAACGCGTGCTAGGTCTGGGTTAGGTCTGGGATTTGCCCGCATCAGGCTCATACCTTCGCGTTCTTCACATACTTGTTGAACAGCTCCTGGACTTCTTCTGATTTGAATCACGTAGTAATGCGGTACTACACATAAAACAGTCTATTAAACCTGGTCACGGTCAATATTTTGGAGGATGACGCATGCTAGGTCTGGGTTAGGTCTGGGATTTGCCCGCATCAGGCTCATACCTTCGCGTTCTTCACATACTCGTTAAACAGATCCTGGTCTTCTTCTGGTTTGAATCACGTAGTAATGAGGTACCACACTGAAACAGTCAATAAAACCTGGCCAGGATCAATATTTTAGAGGATAACGCATGTTAGGTCTAGGTTAGGTCTGGGATTTGCCCTCATCAGGCTCATGCAATCGCTTATTTCGCATACTTGTTGGCCAGATCCTCGTCCTTTTCTGGTTTGAATCACGTAGTATTGTGGTACCACACAGAAACAGTCAATTAAACTTGGCCACGATCAATGTTTTAGAGGATAGCGCATGTTAGGTCCAGGTTTGGTCTGGGATTTGCCGTCATCAGGCACATGCAATCGCATATTTCGCATACTTGTTGGCCAGTTCCTGGTGCTTTTCTGGATTGTATCACGTAGTAATGTGGTACCACACAGAAAGTGTCGATTAAACCTGGTTTCGATCAATATTTTAGAGGATAACCCATGTTAGGTCTAGGTTAGGTCTGGGCTTTGCCCTCATCAGACTCATACTTTCGCATTCTTCACATAGTTGATGAACAGATCCTGGAGTTCTTCTGGTTTGAATCACGTAGTATTGTGGTACCACACAGAAACAGTCAATTAAGCCTGGCCACGATCAATATTTTAGAGGATAACGGATGCTAGGTCTGGGTTAGGTCTGGGAGTTGCACCCATCTGGCTCGTACAATCGCATATTTCGCATTCTTGTTGGACAGATCCTGGTCTTCATCTGGTTTGAATAACGTAGTATTGTGGTACCACACAGAAACAGTCAATTAAGCCTGGCCACCATCAATATTTTAGAGGATAACACATGCTAGGTCTGGGTTAGGTCTGGTGTTTGCCGTCATCAGGCTCATGCAATCGCAAATTTCGCATTCTTGTTGGCCAGTTCCTGGTGCTTTTCTGGATTGTATCACGTAGTAATGTGGTACCACACTGAAAGAGTCGATTAAACCTGGTTTCGATAAATAGTTTACAGGATAACGCATGCTAGGTCCGGGTTAGGTCTGGGACTTGCCCTCATTAGGCTCATACTTTCGCATTCCTCACATACTTGTTGAACAGATCCTGGGTTTTTTCTGGTTTGGATAAGGTGGTAATGTGGTACCACACTGAAACAGTCGATTAAGCCTGGCCACGATCAATATTTTAGAAAATAACGCGTGCTAGGTCTGGGTTAGGTCTGGGATTTGCCCGCATCAGGCTCATACCTTCGCGTTCTTCACATACTCGTTAATCAGATCCTGGTCTTCTTCTGGTTTGAATCACGTAGTAATGAGGTACCACACTGAAACAGTCAATAAAACCTGGCCACGATCAATATTTTAGAGGGTAACGCATGTTAGGTCTGGGTTAGGTCTGCGATTTGCCGTCATCAGGCTCATGCAATCGCAAATTTCGCATTCTTGTTGGCCAGTTCCTGGAGCTTTTCTGGATTGTATCACGTAGTAATGTGGTACCACACTGAAAGACTCGATTAAACCTGGTTTCGATCAATATTTTAGAGGATAACGCATGTTAGGTCTAGGTTAGGTCTGGGATTTGCCCTCATCAGAATCATACTTTCGCATTCTTCACATACTTGTTAAACAGATCCTGGTCTTCTTCTGGTTTGAATCACGTAGTAATGAGGTACCACACAGAAACAGTCAATTAAGCCTGGCCACGATCAATATTTTAGAGGATAACGCATGTTAGGTCTAGGTTAGGTCTGGGATTTGCCCTCATCAGGCTCATACCTTCGCGTTCTTCACATACTTGGTAAACAGATCCTGGTCTTCTTCTGGTTTGAATCACGTAGTATTGTGGTAGCACACAGAAACAGTCAATTAAACCTGGCCACGATCAATATTTTAGAGGATAACGCATATAGGTCTAGGTTAGGTCTGGGATTTGTCCTCATCAGACTCATGCTTTCGCAATCTTCACATACTTCTTAAACAGATCCTGGTCTTCTTCTGGTTTGAATCACGTAGTATTGTGGTACCACACAGAAACAGTCAATTAAGCCTGGCCACGATCAATATTTTAGAGGATAACGCATGTTAGGTCTGGGTTAGGTCTGGGATTTGCCCTCATCAGGCTCATACTTTCGCATTTCTCGCATTCTTGTTGGCCAGTTCCTGGTGCTTTTCTGGATTGCATCACGTAGTAATGTGGTACCACACTGAAAGTGTCGATTAAACCTGGTTTCGATCAATATTTTAGAGGATAACGCATGTTAGGTCTGTGTCAGCTCTGATACTTGCCCTCATCTGGCTCATACAATCGCATTTCTCGCATTCTTGGTGGCCAGATCCTGTTCCTTTTCTGGATTGTATCACGTAGTAATGTAGTACCACACTGAAACAGTCGATTAAGCCTGGTTTCGATCAATATTTTAGAGGATAACGCATGTTAGGACTAGGTTAGGTCTGGGATTTGCCGTCATCAGGCTCATGCAATCGCATGTTTCGCATTCTTGTTGGCCAGATCCTGGTCCTTTTCTGGATTGTATCACGTAGTAATGTGGTACCACACTGAAAGTGTCGATTAAACCTGGTTTCGATCAATATTTTAGAGGATAACGCATGTTAGGTCTAGGTTAGGTCTGGGATTTGCCCTCATCAGGCTCATACCTTCGCGTTCTTCACATACTTGGTAAACAGATCCTGGTCTTCTTCTGGTTTGAATCACGTAGTATTGTGGTAGCACACAGAAACAGTCAATTAAACCTGGCCACGATCAATATTTTAGAGGATAACGCATATAGGTCTAGGTTAGGTCTGGGATTTGTCCTCATCAGACTCATGCTTTCGCAATCTTCACATACTTCTTAAACAGATCCTGGTCTTCTTCTGGTTTGAATCACGTAGTATTGTGGTACCACACAGAAACAGTCAATTAAGCCTGGCCACGATCAATATTTTAGAGGATAACGCATGTTAGGTCTGGGTTAGGTCTGGGATTTGCCCTCATCAGGCTCATACTTTCGCATTTCTCGCATTCTTGTTGGCCAGTTCCTGGTGCTTTTCTGGATTGTATCACGTAGTAATGTGGTACCACACTGAAAGTGTCGATTAAACCTGGTTTCGATCAATATTTTAGAGGATAACGCATGTTAGGTCTGTGTCAGCTCTGATACTTGCCCTCATCTGGCTCATACAATCGCATTTCTCGTATTCTTGTTGGCCAGATCCTGTTCCTTTTCTGGATTGTATCACGTAGTAATGTGGTACCACACTGAAACAGTCGATTAAGCCTGGTTTCGATCAATATTTTAGAGGATAACGCATGTTAGGACTAGGTTAGGTCTGGGATTTGCCGTCATCAGGCTCATGCAATCGCATGTTTCGCATTCTTGTTGGCCAGATCCTGGTCCTTTTCTGGATTGTATCACGTAGTAATATGGTACCACACTGAAAGAGTCGATTAAACCTGGTTTCGATCAATATTTTAGAGGATAACGCATGTTAGGTCTAGGTTAGATCTGGGATTTGCCCTCATCAGGCTCATACAATCGCATGTTTCACATTCTTGTAGGCCAGATCCTGGTCTTCTTCTGGTTTGAATCACGAAGTATTGTGGTACCACACAGAAACAGTCAATTAAACCTGGCCACGATCAATATTTTAGAGGATAACGCATGTTAGGTCTAGGTTAGGTCTGGGATTTGCACCCATCTGGCTCACACAATCGCATAGTTCGTATTCTTCTTGGTCAGATCCTGGACTTCTTCTGGTTTGAATCACGTAGTATTGTGATACCACACAGAAACAGCCAATTAAGCCTGGCCACCATCAATATTTTAGAGGATAACGCATGCTAGGTCTGGGTTAGGTCTGGGACTTGCACTCATCTGGCTCATACAATCGCATATTTCGTATTCTTCTTGGACAGATCCTGGTCTTCTTCTGGCTTGAATCACGTAGTATTGTGCTACCACACAGAAGCAGTCAATTCAACCTGGCCACGATCAATATTTTAGAGGATAACGCATGTTAGGTCTAGGTTAGGTCTGGGATTTGCCGTCATCAGGCTCATGCAATCGCATATTTCGCATTCTTGTTGGCCAGTTCCTGGTCCTTTTCTGGATTGTATCACGTAGTAATGTGGTACCACACTGAAGGAGTCGATTAAACCTGGTTTCGATCACTATTTTAGAGGATAACCCATGTTAGGTCTAGGTTAGGTCTGGGATTTGCCGTCATCAGGCTCATGCAATCGCATATTTCGCATTCTTGTTGGCCAGTTCCTGGTCCTTTTCTGGTTTGAATCACGTAGTATTGTGGTACCACACAGAAACAGTCAATTAAACCTGGCCACGATCAATATTTTAGAGGATAACCCATGTTAGGTCTAGGCTAGGTCTGGTATTTGCCATCATCAGGCTCATACTTTCGCATTTCTCGCATTCTTGTTGGCTAGTTCCTGGTCCTTTTCTGGATTGTATCACGTAGTAATGTGGTACCACACTGAAAGTGTCGATTAAACCTGGTTTCGATCAATATTTTAGAGGATAACGCATGTTAGGTCTGTGTCAGCTCTGACACTTGCCCTCATCTGGCTCATACAATCGCATTTCTCGCATTCTTGTTGGCCAGATCCTGTTCCTTTTCTGGATTGTATCACGTAGTAATGTGGTACCACACTGAAACAGTCGATAAAACTCGGTTTCGACCAATATTTTAGAGGATAACGCATGTTAGGTCTAGGCTAGGTCTGGTATTTGCCATCATCAGGCTCATACTTTCGTATATTTCGCACACTTGTAGACCAGATCGTTGGTTTTTTCTGGTTTGGACCACGTAGTAATGTGGTACCACACTGAAACAGTCAATAAAACCTGGCCACGATCAATATTTTAGAGGGTAACGCATGTTAGGTCTGGGTTAGGTCTGGGATTTGCCGTCATCAGGCTCATGCAATCGCATATTTCGCATTCTTGTTGGCCAGTTCCTGGTCCTTTTCTGGATTGTATCACGTAGTAATGTGGTACCACACTGAGAGTGTCGATTAAACCCGGTTTCGATCAATATTTTAGAGGATAACCCATGTTAGGTCTAGGTTAGATCTGGGATTTGCCCTCATCAGACTCATACTTTCGCATTCTTCACATAGTTGATGAACATATCCTGGACTTCTTCTGGTTTGAATCACGTAGTATTGTGGTACCACACAGAAACAGTCAATTAAACCTGGCCACGATCAATATTTTAGAGGATAACCCATGTTAGGTCTAGGTTAGCTCTGGTATTTGCCCTCATCGGGCTCATACAATCGCATATTTCACATTCTTGTTGGCCAGTTCCTGGTCTTCTTCTGATTTGAATCACGTAGTAATGCGGTACTACACATAAAACAGTCTATTAAACCTGGTCACGGTCAATATTTTGGAGGATGACGCATGCTAGGTCTGGGTTAGGTCTGGGATTTGCCCGCATCAGGCTCATACCTTCGCGTTCTTCACATACTCGTTAAACAGATCCTGGTCTTCTTCTGGTTTGAATCACGTAGTAATGAGGTACCACACAGAAACAGTCAATTAAGCCTGGCCACGATCAATATTTTAGAGGATAACGCATGTTAGGTCTAGGTTAGGTCTGGGATTTGCCCTCATCAGGCTCATACCTTCGCGTTCTTCACATACTTGTTAAACAGATCCTGGTCTTCTTCTGGTTTGAATCACGTAGTATTGTGGTAGCACACAGGAACAGTCAATTAAACCTGGCCACGATCAATATTTTAGAGGATAACGCATGTTAGGTCTAGGTTAGGTCTGGGAATTGTCCTCATCAGACTCATGCTTTCGCAATCTTCACATACTTGTTAATCAGATCCTGGTCTTCTTCTGGTTTGAATCACGTAGTATAGTGGTACCGCACAGAAACAGTCAATTAAGCCTGGCCACGATCAATATTTTAGAGGATAACGCAAGTTAGGTCTAGGTTAGGTCTGGGATTTGCCGTCATCAGGCTCATGCAATCCCATATTTCGCATTCTTGTTGGCCAGTTCCTGGTCCTTTTCTGGATTGTATCACGTAGTAATGTGGTACCACACTGAAAGGATCAGTTAAACCTGGTTTCGATTAATATTTTAGAGGATAACGCATGCTAGGTCTGGGTTAGGTCTGGGATTTGCCCTCATCAGACTCATGCTTTCGCATGTTTCACATTCTTGTTGGACAGATCCTGGTCTTCTTCTGGCTTGAACCACGTAGTATTGTGCTACCACACAGAAGCAGTCAATTCAACCTGGCCACGATCAATATTTTAGGGGATAACGGATGCTAGGTCTGGGTTAGGTCTGGGAGTTGCACCCATCTGGCTCATACAATCGCATATTTCGTATTCTTCTTGGACAGATCCTGGACTTCTTCTGGTTTGAATCACGTAGTATTGTGATACCACACAGAAACAGTCAATTAAGCCTGGCCACCATCAATATTTTAGAGGATAACGCATGCTAGGTCTGGGTTAGGTTTGGGACTTGCACTCATCAGGCTCATACAATCGCATATTTCGTATTCTTCTTGGACAGATCCTGGTCTTCTTCTGGCTTGAATCACGTAGTAATGTGGTACCACACTGAAACAGTCAATAAAACCTGGCCACGATCAATATTTTAGAGGGTAACGCATGTTAGGTCTGGGTTAGGTCTGGGATTTGCCCTCATCAGGCTCATGCAATCGCATATTTCGCATACTTGTTGGCCAGATCCTCGTCGTTTTCTGGTTTGAATCACGTAGTATTGTGGTACCACACAGAAACAGTCAATTAAACTTGGCCACGATCAATGTTTTAGAGGATAGCGCATGTTAGGTCCAGGTTTGGTCTGGGATTTGCCGTCATCAGGCTCATGCAATCGCATATTTCGCATTCTTGTTGGCCAGTTCCTGGTCCTTTTCTGGATTGTATCACGTAGTAATGTGGTACCACACTGAAAGTGTCGACTAAACCTGGTTTCGACCAATATTTTAGAGGATAACCCATGTTAGGTCTAGGTTAGCTCTGGGATCTGCCCTCATCAGACTCATACTTTCGCATTCTTCACATAGTTGATGAACATATCCTGGACTTCTTCTGGTTTGAATCACGAAGTATTGTGGTACCACACAGAAACAGTCAATTAAACCTGGCCACGATCAATATTTTAGAGGATAACGCATGTTAGGTCTAGGTTAGGTCTGGGATTTGCACCCATCTGGCTCACACAATCGCATAGTTCGTATTCTTCTTGGTCAGATCCTGGACTTCTTCTGGTTTGAATCACGTAGTATTGTGATACCACACAGAAACAGCCAATTAAGCCTGGCCACCATCAATATTTTAGAGGATAACGCATGCTAGGTCTGGGTTAGGTCTGGGACTTGCACTCATCTGGCTCATACAATCGCATATTTCGTATTCTTCTTGGACAGATCCTGGTCTTCTTCTGGCTTGAATCACGTAGTATTGTGCTACCACACAGAAGCAGTCAATTCAACCTGGCCACGATCAATATTTTAGAGGATAACGCATGTTAGGTCTAGGTTAGGTCTGGGATTTGCCGTCATCAGGCTCATGCAATCGCATATTTCGCATTCTTGTTGGCCAGTTCCTGGTCCTTTTCTGGATTGTATCACGTAGTAATGTGGTACCACACTGAAGGAGTCGATTAAACCTGGTTTCGATCACTATTTTAGAGGATAACCCATGTTAGGTCTAGGTTAGCTCTGGGATTTGCCCTCATCAGACTCATACTTTCGCATTCTTCACATAGTTGATGAACATATCCTGGACTTCTTCTGGTTTGAATCACGTAGTATTGTGGTACCACACAGAAACAGTCAATTAAACCTGGCCACGATCAATATTTTAGAGGATAACCCATGTTAGGTCTAGGCTAGGTCTGGTATTTGCCATCATCAGGCTCATACTTTCGCATTTCTCGCATTCTTGTTGGCTAGTTCCTGGTCCTTTTCTGGATTGTATCACGTAGTAATGTGGTACCACACTGAAAGTGTCGATTAAACCTGGTTTCGATCAATATTTTAGAGGATAACGCATGTTAGGTCTGTGTCAGCTCTGACACTTGCCCTCATCTGGCTCATACAATCGCATTTCTCGCATTCTTGTTGGCCAGATCCTGTTCCTTTTCTGGATTGTATCACGTAGTAATGTGGTACCACACTGAAACAGTCGATAAAACTCGGTTTCGACCAATATTTTAGAGGATAACGCATGTTAGGTCTAGGCTAGGTCTGGTATTTGCCATCATCAGGCTCATACTTTCGTATATTTCGCACACTTGTAGACCAGATCGTTGGTTTTTTCTGGTTTGGACCACGTAGTAATGTGGTACCACACTGAAACAGTCAATAAAACCTGGCCACGATCAATATTTTAGAGGGTAACTCATGTTAGGTCTGGGTTAGGTCTGGGATTTGCCGTCATCAGGCTCATGCAATCGCATATTTCGCATTCTTGTTGGCCAGTTCCTGGTCCTTTTCTGGATTGTATCACGTAGTAATGTGGTACCACACTGAGAGTGTCGATTAAACCCGGTTTCGATCAATATTTTAGAGGATAACCCATGTTAGGTCTAGGTTAGATCTGGGATTTGCCCTCATCAGACTCATACTTTCGCATTCTTCACATAGTTGATGAACATATCCTGGACTTCTTCTGGTTTGAATCACGTAGTATTGTGGTACCACACAGAAACAGTCAATTAAACCTGGCCACGATCAATATTTTAGAGGATAACCCATGTTAGGTCTAGGTTAGCTCTGGTATTTGCCCTCATCGGGCTCATACAATCGCATATTTCACATTCTTGTTGGCCAGTTCCTGGTCTTCTTCTGATTTGAATCACGTAGTAATGCGGTACTACACATAAAACAGTCTATTAAACCTGGTCACGGTCAATATTTTGGAGGATGACGCATGCTAGGTCTGGGTTAGGTCTGGGATTTGCCCGCATCAGGCTCATACCTTCGCGTTCTTCACATACTCGTTAAACAGATCCTGGTCTTCTTCTGGTTTGAATCACGTAGTAATGAGGTACCACACAGAAACAGTCAATTAAGCCTGGCCACGATCAATATTTTAGAGGATAACGCATGTTAGGTCTAGGTTAGGTCTGGGATTTGCCCTCATCAGGCTCATACCTTCGCGTTCTTCACATACTTGTTAAACAGATCCTGGTCTTCTTCTGGTTTGAATCACGTAGTATAGTGGTACCGCACAGAAACAGTCAATTAAGCCTGGCCACGATCAATATTTTAGAGGATAACGCAAGTTAGGTCTAGGTTAGGTCTGGGATTTGCCGTCATCAGGCTCAAGCAATCCCATATTTCGCATTCTTGTTGGCCAGTTCCTGGTCCTTTTCTGGATTGTATCACGTAGTAAAGTGGTACCACACTGAAAGGATCAGTTAAACCTGGTTTCGATTAATATTTTAGAGGATAACGCATGCTAGGTCTGGGTTAGGTCTGGGATTTGCCCTCATCAGACTCATGCTTTCGCATGTTTCACATTCTTGTTGGACAGATCCTGGTCTTCTTCTGGCTTGAACCACGTAGTATTGTGCTACCACACAGAAGCAGTCAATTCAACCTGGCCACGATCAATATTTTAGGGGATAACGGATGCTAGGTCTGGGTTAGGTCTGGGAGTTGCACCCATCTGGCTCATACAATCGCATATTTCGTATTCTTCTTGGACAGATCCTGGACTTCTTCTGGTTTGAATCACGTAGTATTGTGATACCACACAGAAACAGTCAATTAAGCCTGGCCACCATCAATATTTTAGAGGATAACGCATGCTAGGTCTGGGTTAGGTTTGGGACTTGCACTCATCAGGCTCATACAATCGCATATTTCGTATTCTTCTTGGACAGATCCTGGTCTTCTTCTGGCTTGAATCACGTAGTAATGTGGTACCACACTGAAACAGTCAATAAAACCTGGCCACGATCAATATTTTAGAGGGTAACGCATGTTAGGTCTGGGTTAGGTCTGGGATTTGCCCTCATCAGGCTCATGCAATCGCATATTTCGCATACTTGTTGGCCAGATCCTCGTCGTTTTCTGGTTTGAATCACGTAGTATTGTGGTACCACACAGAAACAGTCAATTAAACTTGGCCACGATCAATGTTTTAGAGGATAGCGCATGTTAGGTCCAGGTTTGGTCTGGGATTTGCCGTCATCAGGCTCATGCAATCGCATATTTCGCATTCTTGTTGGCCAGTTCCTGGTCCTTTTCTGGATTGTATCACGTAGTAATGTGGTACCACACTGAAAGTGTCGACTAAACCTGGTTTCGATCAATATTTTAGAGGATAACCCATGTTAGGTCTAGGTTAGCTCTGGGATTTGCCCTCATCAGACTCATACTTTCGCATTCTTCACATAGTTGATGAACATATCCTGGACTTCTTCTGGTTTGAATCACGTAGTATTGTGGTACCACACAGAAACAGACAATTAAACCTGGCCACGATCAATATTTTAGAGGATAACCCATGTTAGGACTAGGTTAGCTCTGGTATTTGCCCTCATCGGGCTCATACAATCGCATATTTCACATTCTTGTTGGCCAGTACCTGGTCTTCTTCTGGTTTGAATCACGTAGTATTGTGGTACCACACAGAAACAGTAAATTAAACCTGGCCACGATCAATATTTTAGAGGATAACGCATGCTAGGTCCGGGTTTGGTCTGGGACTTGCCCTCATTAGGCTCATACTTTCGCATTCTTCACATACTTGTTGAACAGATCCTGGGTTTTTTCTGGTTTGGATAAGGTGGTAATGTGGTACCACACTGAAACAGTCGATTAAGCCTGGCCACGATCAATATTTTAGAGGATAACGCGTGCTAGGTCTGGGTTAGGTCTGGGATTTGCCCGCATCAGGCTCATACCTTCGCGTTCTTCACATACTTGTTGAACAGATCTTGGACTTCTTCTGATTTGAATCACGTAGTAATGCGATACTACACATAAAACAGTCTATTTAACCTGGTCACGGTTAATATTTTGGAGGATAACGCATGCTAGGTCTGGGTTAGGTCTGGGATTTGCCCGCATCAGGCTCATACCTTCGCGTTCTTCACATACTCGTTAAACAGATCCTGGTCTTCTTCTGGTTTGAATCACGTAGTAATGAGGTACCACACTGGAACAGTCAATTAAGCCTGGCCACGATCAATATTTTAGAGGATAACGCATGTTAGGTCTGGGTTAGGTCTGGTGTTTGCCGTCATCAGGCTCATGCAATCGCAAATTTCGCATTCTTGTTGGCCAGTTCCTGGTGCTTTTCTGGATTGTATCACGTAGTAATGTGGTACCACACTGAAACAGTCGATAAAACTCGGTTTCGACCAATATTTTAGAGGATAACGCATGTTAAGTCTAGGTTAGGTCTGGAATATGCTCTCTTCAGGCTCATACCTTCGTATATTTCGCACACTTGTAGACCACATCGTTGGTTTTTTCTGGTTTGGACCACGTAGTAATGTGGTACCACACTGAAACAGTCAATAAAACCTGGCCACGATCAATATTTTAGAGGGTAACGCATCTTAGGTCTGCGTTAGGTCTGGGATTTGCCCCCATCAGGCTCATGCAATCGCATATTTCGCATACTTGTTGGCCAGATCCTCGTCCTTTTCTGGTTTGAATCACGTAGTATTGTGGTACCACACAGAAACAGTCAATTAAACCTGGCCACGATCAATATTTTAGAGGATAACGCATGCTAGGTCCGGGTTTGGTCTGGGACTTGCCCTCATTAGGCTCATACTTTCGCATTCTTCACATACTTGTTGAACAGATCCTGGGTTTTTTCTGGTTTGGATAAGGTGGTAATGTGGTACCACACTGAAACAGTCGATTAAGCCTGGCCACGATCGGTATTTTAGAGGATAACGCGTGCTAGGTCTGGGTTAGGTCTGGGATTTGCCCGCATCAGGCTCATACCTTCGCGTTCTTCACATACTTGTTGAACAGATCCTGGACTTCTTCTGATTTGAATCACGTAGTGATGCGGTACTACACATAAAACAGTCTATTAAACCTGGCCACGGTCAATATTTTGGAGGGTAACGCATGCTAGGTCTGGGTTAGGTCTGGTGTTTGCCGTCATCAGGCTCATGCAATCGCAAATTTCGCATTCTTGTTGGCCAGTTCCTGGTGCTTTTCTGGATTGTATCACGTAGTAATGTGGTACCACACTGAAAGAGTCGATTAAACCTGGTTTCGATCAATATTTTGGAGGATACCGCATGTTAGGTCTAGGTTAGGTCTGGGATTTGCCCTGATCAGAATCATACTTCCGCATTCTTCATATACTTGTTAAACAGATCCTGGTCTTCTTCTGGTTTGAATCACGTAGTAATGAGGTACCACACAGAAACAGTCAATTAAGCCTGGCCACGATCAATATTTTAGAGGATAACGCATGTTAGGTCTAGGTTAGGTCTGGGATTTGCCCTCATCAGGCTCATACCTTCGCGTTCTTCACATGCTTGTTAAACAGATCCTGGTCTTCTTCTGGTTTGAATCACGTAGTAATGAGGTACCACACTGAAACAGTCAATAAAACCTGGCCACGATCAATATTTTATAGCAGAACGCATATTAGGTCTAGGTCAGGTCTGGAATTTGCTCTCAACAGGCTCATACTTTCGTATATTTCGCATACTTGTTGGCCAGATCCTGGGCTTTGTATGGTTTGGATCACGTAGTAATGTGGTACCACGCTGAAACAGTCGATTAAACCTGGTTTCGATCAATATTTTAGAGGATAACGCATGTTAGGTCTAGGTTAGATCTGGGATTTGCCCTCATCAGGCTCATACAATCGGATATTTCACATTCTTGTTGCCCAGATCCTGGTCTTCTTCTGGTTTGAATCACGTAGTATTGTGGTACCACACAGAAACAGTCAATTAAACCTGGCCACGATCAATATTTTAGAGGATAACGCATGTTAGGTCTGGGTTAGGTCTGGGATTTGCCGTCATCAGACTCATACTTTCGCATTCTTCACATACTTGTTCAACAGGTCCAGGGTTTCTTCTGGTTTGGATCACGTAGTAATGTGGTACCACACTAAAACAGTCGATTAAGCCTGGTTTCGATCAATATTTTAGAGGATAACGCATGTTAGGACTAGGTTAGGTCTGGGATTTGCCGTCATCAGGCTCACGCAATCGCATATTTCGCATTCTTGTTGGCCAGATCCTGGTCCTTTTCTGGATTGTATCACGTAGTAATATGGTACCACCCTGAAAGAGTCGATTAAACCTGGTTTCGATCAATATTTTAGAGGATAACGCATGTTAGGTCTAGGTTAGATCTGGGATTTGCCCTCATCAGGCTCATAAAATCGCATGTTTCACATTCTTGTAGGCCAGATCCTGGTCTTCTTCTGGTTTGAATCACGAAGTATTGTGGTACCACACAGAAACAGTCAATTAAACCTGGCCACGATCAATATTTTAGAGGATAACGCATGTTAGGTCTAGGTTAGGTCTGGGATTTGCCGTCATCTGGCACATACAATCGCATATTTCACATTCTTGTAGGCCAGATCCTGGTCTTCTTCTGGTTTGAATCACGTAGTATTGTGCTACAACACAGAAGCAGTCAATTAAAGCAGGCCACGATCAATATTTTAGAGTATAACGCATGTTAGGTCTAGGTTAGTTCTGGGATTTGCCGTCATCAGGCTCATGCAATCGCATATTTCGCATTCTTGTTGGCCAGTTCCTGGTCCTTTTCTGGATTGTATCACGTAGTAATGTGGTACCACACTGAAGGAGTCGATTAAACCTGGTTTCGATCACTATTTTAGCGGATAACGCATGTTAGGTCTGTGTTAGCTCTGGTACTTGCCCTCATCAGGCTCATACAATCGCATTTCTCGCATTCTTGTTGGCCAGTTCCTGGTCCTTTTCCGGATTGTATCACGTAGTAATGTGGTACCACACTGAAAGGGTCGGTTAAACCTGGTTTCGATCAATATTTTACAGGATAACACATGCTAGGCATGGGTTAGGTCTGGGATTTGCCATCATCACGCTCATACAATCGCATATTTCACATTCTTGTAGGCCAGATCCTGGTCTTCTTCTGGTTTGTATCACGTAGTATTGTGGTACCACACAGAAACAGTCAATTAAACCTGGCCACGATCAAAATTTTAGAGGATAACGCATGTTAGGTCTAGGTTAGGTCTGGGATTTGTCCTCATCAGACTCATGCTTTCGCAATCTTCACATAGGTGATGAACAGATCCTGGACTTCTTCTGGTTTGAATCACGTAGTATTGTGGTACCACACAGAAACAGTCAATTAAGCCTGGCAACGATCAATATTTTAGAGGATAACGCATGCTAGGTCTGGGTTAGGTCTGGGACTTGCACTCATCTGGCTCATACAATCGCATATTTCGTATTCTTGTAGGCCAGATCCTGGTCTTCTTCTGGTTTGAATCACGAAGTATTGTGGTACCACACAGAAACAGTCAATTGAACCTGGCCACGATCAATATTTTAGATGATAACGCATGTTAGGTCTAGGTTAGGTCTGGGATTTGCCGTCATCAGGCTCATGCAATCCCATATTTCGCATTCTTGTTGGCCAGTTCCTGGTCCTTTTCTGGATTGTATCACGTAGTAATGTGGTACCACACTGAAAGTGTCGGTTAAACCTGGATTCGATCAATATTTTAGAGGATAACGCATGCTAGGTCTGGGTTAGGTCTGGGATTTGCCCTCATCAGACTCATACTTTCGCCTTCTTCACATAGTTGATGAACAGATCCTGGAGTTCTTCTGGTTTGAATCACGTAGTATTGTGGTACCACACAGAAACAGTCAATTAAGCCTGGCAACGATCAATATTTTAGAGGATAACGCATGCTAGGTCTGGGTTAGGTCTGGGACTTGCACTCATCTGGCTCATACAATCGCATATTTCGTATTCTTGTAGGCCAGATCCTGGTCTTCTTCTGGTTTGAATCACGTAGTATTGTGGTACCACACAGAAACAGTCAATTAAACCTGGCCACGATCAATATTTTAGAGGATAACGCATGTTAGGTCTAGGTTAGGTCTGGGATTTGTCCTCATCAGACTCATGCTTTCGCAATCTTCACATAGTTGATGAACAGATCCTGGACTTCTTCTGGTTCGAATCACGTAGTATTGTGGTACCACACAGAAACAGTCAATTAAACCTGGCCACGATCAATATTTTAGAGGATAACGCATGCTAGGCCTAGGTTAGGTCTGGGATTTGTCCTCATCAGACTCATGCTTTCGCAATCTTCACATAGTTGATGAACAGATCCTGGACTTCTTCTGGTTTGA
This sequence comes from Colletes latitarsis, assembly GCF_051014445.1. NCBI lineage: Eukaryota > Metazoa > Arthropoda > Insecta > Hymenoptera > Colletidae > Colletes > Colletes latitarsis. The sequence goes on from NW_027488366.1 coordinate 36,860,727, forward strand.
ATCACGTAGTATTGTGGTACCACACAGAAACAGTCAATTAAGCCTAGCCACGATCAATATTTTAGAGGATAACGCATGTTAGGTCTAGGTTAGATCTGGGATTTGCCCTCATCAGGCTCATACAATCGCATGTTTCATATTCTTGTAGGCCAGATCCTGGTCTTCTTCTGGATTGTATCACGTAGTAATGTGGTACCACACTGAAAGGGTCGGTTAAACCTGGTTTCGATCAATATTTTAGCGGATACCGCATGCTAGGTCTAGGTTAGGTCTGGGATTTGCCGTCATCAGGCTCATGCAATCCCATATTTGGCATTCTTGTTGAACAGATCCTGTGTTTTTTCTGGTTTGGATCAGGTAGTAATGTGGTACCACACTGAAACAGTCGATAAAACTCGGTTTCGACCACTATTTTAGAGGATAACGCATGTAAAGTCCAGGTTAGGTCTGGAATGTGCACTCATTAGGCTCATACTTTCGTATATTTCGCTCACTTGTTGACCAGATCGTTGGTTTTGTCTGGTTTGGATCACGCAGTAATGTGGTACCACACTGAAACAGTCAATAAAACCTGGCCGCGATCAATATTTTATAGGATAACGCATGTTAGGTCTAGGTTACGTCTGGAATTTGCTCTCAACAGGCACAGACTTTCGTATATTTCGGACACATGTTGGCCAGATCCTGGGCTTTGTATGGTTTGGATCACGTAGTAATGTGGTACCACACTGAAACAGTCGATTAAGCCTGGCCACGATCAATATTTTAGAGGATTCCGCATGTTAGGTCTAGGTTAGGACTGGGATTTGTCCTCATCAGACTCATGCTTTCGCAATCTTCACATAGTTGATGAACAGATCCCGGACTTCTTCTGGTTCGAATCACGTAGTATTGTGGTACCACACAGAAACAGTCAATTAAGCCTGGCCACGATCAATATTTTAGAGGATAACGCATGCTAGGTCTGGGTTAGGTCTGGGACTTGCACGCATCTGGCTCATACAATCGCATATTTCGTATTCTTCTTGGACAGATCCTGGTCTTCTTCTGGCTTGAATCACGTAGTATTGTGCTACAACACAGAAGCAGTCAATTAAAGCTGGCCACGATCAATATTTTAGAGGATAACGCATGTTAGGTCTAGGTTAGGTCTGGGATTTGCCGTCATCAGGCTCATGCAATCGCATATTTCGCATTCTTGTTGGCCAGTTCCTGGTCCTTTTCTGGATTGTATCACGTAGTAATGTGGTACCACACTGAAACAGTCGATAAAACTCGGTTTCGACCACTATTTTAGAGGATAACGCATGTAAAGTCCAGGTTAGGTCTGGAATGTGCACTCATTAGGCTCATACTTTCGTATATTTCGCTCACTTGTTGACCAGATCGTTGGTTTTGTCTGGTTTGGATCACGCAGTAATGTGGTACCACACTGAAACAGTCAATAAAACCTGGCCGCGATCAATATTTTATAGGATAACGCATGTTAGGTCTAGGTTACGTCTGGAATTTGCTCTCAACAGGCACAGACTTTCGTATATTTCGGACACATGTTGGCCAGATCCTGGGCTTTGTATGGTTTGGATCACGTAGTAATGTGGTACCACACTGAAACAGTCGATTAAGCCTGGCCACGATCAATATTTTAGAGGATTCCGCATGTTAGGTCTAGGTTAGGACTGGGATTTGTCCTCATCAGACTCATGCTTTCGCAATCTTCACATAGTTGATGAACAGATCCCGGACTTCTTCTGGTTCGAATCACGTAGTATTGTGGTACCACACAGAAACAGTCAATTAAGCCTGGCCACGATCAATATTTTAGAGGATAACGCATGCTAGGTCTGGGTTAGGTCTGGGACTTGCACGCATCTGGCTCATACAATCGCATATTTCGTATTCTTCTTGGACAGATCCTGGTCTTCTTCTGGCTTGAATCACGTAGTATTGTGCTACAACACAGAAGCAGTCAATTAAAGCTGGCCACGATCAATATTTTAGAGGATAACGCATGTTAGGTCTAGGTTAGGTCTGGGATTTGCCGTCATCAGGCTCATGCAATCGCATATTTCGCATTCTTGTTGGCCAGTTCCTGGTCCTTTTCTGGATTGTATCACGTAGTAATGTGGTACCACACTGAAGGAGTCGATTAAACCTGGTTTCGATCACTATTTTAGCGGATAACGCATGTTAGGTCTGTGTTGGCTCTGGTACTTGCCCTCATCAGGCTCATACAATCGCATTTCTCGCATTCTTTTTGGCCAGATCCTGGTCCTTTTCTGGTTTGTATCACGTAGCAATGTGGTACCACACTGAAACAGTCGATTAAGCCTGGCCACGAACAATATTTTAGAGGATAGCGCATGTTAGGTCTAGGCTTGGTCTGGTATTTGCCATCATCAGGCTCATACTTTCGCATTTCGCGCATTCTTGTTTGCCAGATCCTGGTCCTTTTCTGGATTGTATCACGTAGTAATGTGGTACCACACTGAAACTGTCGATAAAACTCGGTTTCGACTAATATTTTAGAAGATAACGCATGTTAAGTCTAGGTTAGGTCTGGGATTTGCCATCATCACGCTCATACAATCGCATATTTCACATTCCTGTAGGCCAGATCCTGGTCTTCTTCTGGTTTGTATCACGCAGTATTGTGGTACCACACAGAAACAGTCAATTAAACCTGGCCACGATCAATATTTTAGAGGATAACGCATGCTAGGCCTAGGTTAGGTCTGGGATTTGTCCTCATCAGACTCATGCTTTCGCAATCTTCACATAGTTGATGAACAGATCCTGGACTTCTTCTGGTTTGTATCACGTAGTATTGTGGTACCACACAGAAACAGTCAATTAAACCTGGCCACGATCAAAATTTTAGAGGATAACGCATGTTAGGTCTAGGTTAGGTCTGGGATTTGTCCTCATCAGACTCATGCTTTCGCAATCTTCACATAGGTGATGAACAGATCCTGGACTTCTTCTGGTTTGAATCACGTAGTATTGTGGTACCACACAGAAACAGTCAATTAAGCCTGGCAACGATCAATATTTTAGAGGATAACGCATGCTAGGTCTGGGTTAGGTCTGGGACTTGCACTCATCTGGCTCATACAATCGCATATTTCGTATTCTTGTAGGCCAGATCCTGGTCTTCTTCTGGTTTGAATCACGAAGTATTGTGGTACCACACAGAAACAGTCAATTGAACCTGGCCACGATCAATATTTTAGATGATAACGCATGTTAGGTCTAGGTTAGGTCTGGGATTTGCCGTCATCAGGCTCATGCAATCCCATATTTCGCATTCTTGTTGGCCAGTTCCTGGTCCTTTTCTGGATTGTATCACGTAGTAATGTGGTACCACACTGAAAGTGTCGGTTAAACCTGGATTCGATCAATATTTTAGAGGATAACGCATGCTAGGTCTGGGTTAGGTCTGGGATTTGCCCTCATCAGACTCATACTTTCGCCTTCTTCACATAGTTGATGAACAGATCCTGGACTTCTTCTGGTTCGAATCACGTAGTATTGTGGTACCACACAGAAACAGTCAATTAAACCTGGCCACGATCAATATTTTAGAGGATAACGCATGTTAGGTCTAGGTTAGGTCTGGGATTTGTCCTCATCAGACTCATGCTTTCGCAATCTTCACATAGTTGATGAACAGATCCTGGACTTCTTCTGGTTCGAATCACGTAGTATTGTGGTACCACACAGAAACAGTCAATTAAACCTGGCCACGATCAATATTTTAGAGGATAACGCATGCTAGGCCTAGGTTAGGTCTGGGATTTGTCCTCATCAGACTCATGCTTTCGCAATCTTCACATAGTTGATGAACAGATCCTGGACTTCTTCTGGTTTGAATCACGTAGTATTGTGGTACCACACAGAAACAGTCAATTAAGCCTAGCCACGATCAATATTTTAGAGGATAACGCATGTTAGGTCTAGGTTAGATCTGGGATTTGCCCTCATCAGGCTCATACAATCGCATGTTTCATATTCTTGTAGGCCAGATCCTGGTCTTCTTCTGGATTGTATCACGTAGTAATGTGGTACCACACTGAAAGGGTCGGTTAAACCTGGTTTCGATCAATATTTTAGCGGATAACGCATGCTAGGTCTAGGTTAGGTCTGGGATTTGCCGTCATCAGGCTCATGCAATCCCATATTTGGCATTCTTGTTGAACAGATCCTGTGTTTTTTCTGGTTTGGATCAGGTAGTAATGTGGTACCACACTGAAACAGTCGATAAAACTCGGTTTCGACCACTATTTTAGAGGATAACGCATGTAAAGTCCAGGTTAGGTCTGGAATGTGCACTCATTAGGCTCATACTTTCGTATATTTCGCTCACTTGTTGACCAGATCGTTGGTTTTGTCTGGTTTGGATCACGCAGTAATGTGGTACCACACTGAAACAGTCAATAAAACCTGCCCGCGATCAATATTTTATAGGATAACGCATGTTAGGTCTAGGTTACGTCTGGAATTTGCTCTCAACAGGCACAGACTTTCGTATATTTCGGACACATGTTGGCCAGATCCTGGGCTTTGTATGGTTTGGATCAGGTAGTATTGTGGTACCACACAGAAACAGTCAATTAAGCCTGGCCACGATCAATATTTTAGAGGATAACGCATGCTAGGTCTGGGTTAGGTCTGGGACTTGCACGCATCTGGCTCATACAATCGCATATTTCGTATTCTTCTTGGACAGATCCTGGTCTTCTTCTGGCTTGAATCACGTAGTATTGTGCTACAACACAGAAGCAGTCAATTAAAGCTGGCCACGATCAATATTTTAGAGGATAACGCATGTTAGGTCTAGGTTAGGTCTGGGATTTGCCGTCATCAGGCTCATGCAATCGCATATTTCGCATTCTTGTTGGCCAGTTCCTGGTCCTTTTCTGGATTGTATCACGTAGTAATGTGGTACCACACTGAAGGAGTCGATTAAACCTGGTTTCGATCACTATTTTAGCGGATAACGCATGTTAGGTCTGTGTTGGCTCTGGTACTTGCCCTCATCAGGCTCATACAATCGCATTTCTCGCATTCTTGTTGGCCAGATCCTGGTCCTTTTCTGGTTTGTATCACGTAGCAATGTGGTACCACACTGAAACAGTCGATTAAGCCTGGCCACGAACAATATTTTAGAGGATAGCGCATGTTAGGTCTAGGCTTGGTCTGGTATTTGCCATCATCAGGCTCATACTTCCGCATTTCGCGCATTCTTGTTTGCCAGATCCTGGTCCTTTTCTGGATTGTATCACGTAGTAATGTGGTACCACACTGAAACTGTCGATAAAACTCGGTTTCGACTAATATTTTAGAAGATAACGCATGTTAAGTCTAGGTTAGGTCTGGGATTTGCCATCATCACGCTCATACAATCGCATATTTCACATTCCTGTAGGCCAGATCCTGGTCTTCTTCTGGTTTGTATCACGCAGTATTGTGGTACCACACAGAAACAGTCAATTAAACCTGGCCACGATCAATATTTTAGAGGATAACGCATGTTAGGTCTAGGTTAGGTCTGGGATTTGTCCTCATCAGACTCATGCTTTCGCAATCTTCACATAGTTGATGAACAGATCCTGGACTTCTTCTGGTTTGAATCACGTAGTATTGTGGTACCACACAAAAACAGTCAATTAAGCCTGGCCACGATCAATATTTTAGAGGATAACGCATGCTAGGTCTGGGTTAGGTCTGGGATTTGCCGTCATCAGGCTCATACAATCGCATGTTTCATATTCTTGTAGGCCAGATCCTGGTCTTCTTCTGGTTTGAATCACGAAGTATTGTGGTACCACACAGAGACAGTCAATTAAACCTGGCTACGATCAATATTTTAGAGGATAACGCATGTTAGGTCTAGGTTAGGTCTGGGATTTGCCGTCATCAGGCTCATGCAATCCCATATTTCGCATTCTTGTTGGCCAGTTCCTGGTCCTTTTCTGGATTGTATCACGTAGTAATGTGGTACCACACTGAAAGGGTAGGTTAAACCTGGTTTCGATCAATATTTTAGAGGATAACGCATGCTAGGTCTGGGTTAGGTCTGGGATTTGCCATCATCAGACTCATACTTTCGCATTCTTCACATAGTTGATGAACTGATCCTGGAGTTCTTCTGGTTTGAATCACGTAGTATTGTGGTACCACACAGAAGCAGTCAATTAAGCCTGGCCACGATCAATACTTTAGAGGATAACGGATGCCAGGTCTGGGTTAAGTCTGGGACTTGCACCCATCTGGCTCGTACAATCGCATATTTCGCATTCTTGTTGAACAGATCCTGTGTTTTTTCTGGTTTGGATCAGGTAGTAAGGTGGTACCACACTGAAACAGTCGATTAAACTCGGTTTCGACCACTATTTTAGAGGATAACGCATGTTAAGTCCAGGTTAGGTCTGGAATCTGCTCCACGTCAGGCTCATACTTTCGTATATTTCGCACACTTGTTGACCAGATCGTTGGTTTTTTCTGGTTTGGATCACGGAGTAATGTGGTACCACACTGAAACAGTCAATAAAACCTGGCCACGATCAATATTTTATAGAATAACGCATGTTAGGTCTAGGTTACGTCTGGAATTTGCTCTCAACAGGCTCATACTTTCGTATATTTCGGACACATGTTGGCCAGTTCCTGGGCTTTGTATGGTTTGGATCACGTAGTAATGTGGTACCACACTGAAACAGTCGATTAAGCCTGGCCACGATCAATATTTTAGAGGATACCGCATGTTAGGTCTAGGTTAGGTCTGGGATTTGCCGTCATCAGGCTCATGCAATCACATATTTCGCATTCTTGTTGGCCAGTTCCTGGTCCTTTTCTGGATTGTATCACGTAGTAATGTGGTACCACACTGAAGGAGTCGATTAAACCTGGTTTCGATCACTATTTTAGAGGATAACGCATGTTAGGTCTGTGTTAGCTCTGGTACTTGCCCTCATCAGGCTCATACAATCGCATTTCTCGCATTCTTGTTGGCCAGATCCTGGTCCTTTTCTGGTTTGTATCACGTAGCAATGTGGTTCCACACTGAAACAGTCGATTAAGCCTGGCCACGAACAATATTTTAGAGGATAGCGCATGTTACGTCTAGGCTTGGTCTGGTATTTGCCATCATCAGGCTCATACTTTCGCATTTCTCGCATTCTTGTTTGCCAGATCCTGGTCCTTTTCTGGATTGTATCACGTAGTAATGTGGTACCACACAGAAACAGTCGACTAAGCCTGGTCTCGATCAGTATTTCAGAGGGCAAGGCATCTTAAGTCTAGGTTAGGTCTGGAATATGCTCTCATCAGGCTCATACTTTCGTATATTTCGCACACTTGTTGAACAGGACGTGGGTTTTCTCGGGTTTGGATCACGTAATATTGTGGTACCACACAGAAATAATCAGTTAAACCTGGCCATGATCAATATTTTGGAGGATAGCGCATGTTAGGTCTAGGTTAGGGCTGGGATTTGCCCTCATCAGGCTCATACAATCGCATATTTCGCATTCTTGGTGGCCAGATCCTGGTCTTCTTCTGGTTTGAATCACGTAGTATTGTGGTACCACGCAGAAACAGTCAATTAAACCTGGCCACGATCAATAATTTAGAGGATAACGCATGCTAGGTCTGGGTTAGGTCTGGGATTTGCCCTCATCAGGCTCATACAATCGCATATTTCGCATTCTTGGTGGCCAGATCCCGGTCTTCTTCTGGTTTGAATCACGTAGTATTGTGGTACAACACAGAAACAGCCAATTAAACCTGGCCACGATCAATAATTTAGAGGACAACGAATGCTTGGTCTGGGTTAGGTCTGGGATTTGCCCTCATCAGGCTCACACTGTCGCATTCTTCACATACATGTTGAACAGATCCTGGGTTTATTCTGGTATCGATCAGGTAGTAACATGGTACCACACTGGAACAGTCGATTAAACCCGGTTTCGACCAATATTTTAGAGGAAAACGAATGCCTGGTCTGGGTTAGGTCTGGTATTTGCCCTCATCAGGCTCATACTGTCGCATTCTTCACATACATGTTGAACAGATCCCGGGTTTTTTCTGGTTTGGATCAGGTAGTAATATGGTACCACACTCGAACAGTCGATTAAACGCGGTTTCGATCAATATTTTAGAGGATAACGCATGCTAGGTCTGGGTTAGGTCTGGGATTTGCCCTCATCAGGCTCATGCAATCGCATATTTCACATTCTTGTTGGCCAGATCCTGGTCTTCTTCCGGCTTCAATCACGTAATATTGTGGTACCGCACAGAAACGGACAATTAAACCAGGCCACGAGCAATGTTTTAGAGGATAACGCATTCTAGGTCTGGGGTAGGTCCGGGATTTGCCCTCATCAGACTCATACTTTCGCATTCTTCACATAGTTGTTGAACAGATCCTGGGTTTTTTCTGGCTTGGGTCAGCTAGTAATGTGGTACCACACTGAAACAGTCGATTAAGCCTCGTCTCGATCAATATTTTAGATGATAACGCATGTTAGGTCTAGGTTAGGTCTGGTATTTGCCATTATCAGGCTCATACAATCGCATATTTCGCATTCTTGGTGGCCAGATCCTGGCCTTCTTCTGGTTTGAATCACGTAGTATTGTGGTACCACACAGAAACAGGCAATTAAACCTGGCCACGATCAATATTTTAGAGCATAACGCATGCTAGGTCTAGGTTAGGTCTGGGATTTGCCCTCATCAGGCTCATACAATCGCATATTTCGCATTCTTGGTGGCCAGATCCTGATCCTTTTCTGGATTGTACAACGTAGTAATGTGGTACCTCACTTATAGTGTCGATTAAACCTGGTTTCGATCAATATTTTAGAGGATAACGCATGTTAGGTGTAGGTTAGGTCTGGGATTTGCCCCCATCAGGCTCATACAATCGCATATTTCGCATTCTTGGTGGCCTGATCCTGGTCCTTTTCTGGTTTGAATCACGTAGTATTGTGGTACCACACAGGAACAGTCAATAAAACCCGGCCACGATCAATATTTTAGAGGATAACGCATGCTAGGTCTGGGTTAGGCCTGGGATTTGCCCTCATCAGGCTCATACTTTCGCATTCGTCACATACTTGTTTTACTGATCCTGGGTTTTTCAGGTTTGGATCACGTAGTAGTGCGGTACCACACTGAAACAGTCGACTAAGCCTGGTCTCGATCAGTATTTCAGAGGGTAACGCATCTTAAGTCTAGGTTAGGTCTGGTATTTGCCACCATCAGGCTCATACTTTCGCATTTCTCGCACTCTTGTTGGCCAGATCCTGGTCCTTTTCTGGATTGTATCACCTAGTAATGTGGTACCACACTGAAACAGTCGATTAAACCTGGTTTCGATGAATATTTTAGAGGAGAACGCATGTTAGGTCTAGGTTAGGGCTGGGATTTGCCCTCATCAGGCTCATACAATCGCATTTTTCGCATTCTTGGTGGCCAGATCCTGGTCTTCTTCTGGTTTGAATCACGTAGTATTGTGGTACCACGCAGAAACAGTCAATTAAACCTGGCCACGATCAATAATTTAGAGGATAGCGCATGCTAGGTCTGGGTTAGGTCTGGGATTTGCCCTCATCAGGGGCATACAATCGCATACTTCGCATTCTTGGTGGCCAGATCCTGGTCTTCTTCTGGTTTGAATCACGTAGTATTGTGGTACAACACAGAAACAGCCAATTAAACCTGGCCACGATCAATAATTTAGAGGACAACGAATGCTTGGTCTGGGTTAGGTCTGGGATTTGCCCTCATCAGGCTCACACTGTCGCATTCTTCACATACATGTTGAACAGATCCTGGGTTTATTCTGGTTTCGATCAGGTAGTAACATGGTACCACACTGGAACAGTCGATTAAACCCGGTTTCGACCAATATTTTAGAGGAAAACGAATGCTTGGTCTGGGTTAGGTCTGGGATTTGCCCTCATCAGGCTCATACTGTCGCATTCTTCACATACATGTTGAACAGATCCTGGGTTTTTTCTGGTTTGGATCAGGTAGTAATATGGTACCACACTCGAACAGTCGATTAAACGCGGTTTCGATCAATATTTTAGAGGATAACGCATGCTAGGTCTGGGTTAGGTCTGGGATTTGCCCTCATCAGGCTCATGCAATCGCATATTTCACATTCTTGTTGGTCAGATCCTGGTCTTCTTCCGGCTTCAATCACGTAATATTGTGGTACCGCACAGAAACGGACAATTAAACCAGGCCACGAGCAATATTTTAGAGGATAACGCATGCTAGGTCTGGGGTAGGTCCGGGATTTGCCCTCATCAGACTCATACTTTCGCATTCTTCACATAGTTGTGAACAGATCCTGGGTTTTTTCTGGCTTGGGTCAGCTAGTAATGTGGTACCACACAGAAACAGCCAATTAAAGCTGGCCACGATCAATATTTTAGAGGATATCGCATGCTAGGTCTGGGTTAGGTCTGGGATTTGCCCTCATCAGGCTCATACAATCGCATATTTCGCATTCTTGGTGGCCAGATCCTGGTCTTCTTCTGGTTTGAATCACGTAGTATTGTGGTACCACACAGAAACAGTCAATTAAACCTGGCCACGATCAATATTTTAGAGGATAACGCATGCTAGGTCTGGGTTAGGTCAGGGATTTGACCTCATCCGACTCATACAATCGCATATTTCGCATACTTGTTGGCCAGATCCTTGCCTTCTTCATGCTTGAATCATGTAGTATTGTGGAACCACACGGAAACATTCAATTAAACCTGGCCACGATCAATATTTTAAAGGATAACGCATGCTAGGTCCGGGTTAGGTGTGCGATTTGCCCTCATCAGACTCATACTTTCGCATTCGTCACATACTTGTTTTACTGATCCTGGGTTTTTCAGGTTTGGATCACGTAGTAGTGCGGTACCACACTGAAACAGTCGACTAAGCCTGGCCTCGATCAATATTTTAGAGCATAACGCATGCTAGGTCTAGGTTAGGTCTGGGATTTGCCCTCATCAGGCTCATACAATCGCATATTTCGCATTCTTGGTGGCCAGATCCTGATCCTTTTCTGGATTGTACAACGTAGTAATGTGGTACCACACTTATAGTGTCGATTAAACCTGGTTTCGATCAATGTTTTAGAGGATAACGCATGTTAGGTGTAGGTTAGGTCTGGGATTTGCCCCCATCAGGCTCATACAATCGCATATTTCGCATTCTTGGTGGCCTGATCCTGGTCCATTTCTGGTTTGAATCACGTAGTATTGTGGTACCACACAGGAACAGTCAATAAAACCCGGCCACGATCAATATTTTAGAGGATAACGCATGCTAGGTCTGGGTTAGGCCTGGGATTTGCCCTCATCAGGCTCATACAATCGCATATTTCGCATTCTTGGTGGCCAGATCCTGGTCTTCTTCTGGTTTGAATCACGTAGTATTGTGGTACCACACAGAAACAGCCAATTAAACCTGGCCACGATCAATATTTTAGAGGATAACGCATGCTAGGTCTGGGATAGGTCTGGGATTTGCCCTCATCAGACTCATACTTTCGCATTATTCACATAGTTGTTGAACAGATCCTGGTCTTCTCCTGGTTTGAATCACGTAGTAATGTGGTACCACACAGAAACAGTCAACTAAACCGGGCCACGATCAATATTTTAGAGGATAACGCATGCTAGGTCTGGGTTAGGTCTGGGATTTGACCTCATCCGACTCATACAATCGCATATTTCGCATCCTTGTTGGCCAGATCCTTGTCTTCTTCATGTTTGAAACATGTAGTATTGTGGAACCACACGGAAACAGTCAATTAAACCTGGCCACGATCAATAATTTAGAGGATAACGCATGCTAGGTCTGGGTTAGGTCTGGGATTTGCCCTCATCAGGCTCATACAATCGCATACTTCGCATTCTTGGTGGCCAGATCCTGGTCTTCTCCTGGTTTGAATCACGTAGTAATGTGGTACCACACAGAAACAGTCAACTAAACCGGGCCACGATCAATATTTTAGAGGATAACGCATGCTAGGTCTGGGTTAGGTCTGGGATTTGACCTCATCCGACTCATACAATCGCATATTTCGCATCCTTGTTGGCCAGATCCTTGTCTTCTTCATGTTTGAAACATGTAGTATTGTGGAACCACACGGAAACAGTCAATTAAACCTGGCCACGATCAATAATTTAGAGGACAACGAATGCTTGGTCTGGGTTAGGTCTGGGATTTGCCCTCATCAGGCTCACACTGTCGCATTCTTCACATACATGTTGAACAGATCCTGGGTTTATTCTGGTTTCGATCAGGTAGTAACATGGTACCACACTGGAACAGTCGATTAAACCCGGTTTCGACCAATATTTTAGAGGAAAACGAATGCCTGGTCTGGGTTAGGTCTGGGATTTGCCCTCATCAGGCTCATACTGTCGCATTCTTCACATACATGTTGAACAGATCCTGGGTTTTTTCAGGTTTGGATCAGGTAGTAAAATGGTACCACACTCGAACAGTCGATTAAACGCGGTTTCGATCAATATTTTAGAGGATAACGCATGCTAGGTCTGGGGTAGGTCTGGGATTTGCCATTATCAGGCTCATGCAATCGCATATTTCACATTCTTGTTGGCCAGATCCTGGTCTTCTTCCGGCTTCAATGACGTAATATTGTGGTACCGCACAGAAACGGACAATTAAACCAGGCCACGAGCAATATTTTAGAGGATAACGCATGCTAGGCCTGGGGTAGGTCCGGGATTTGCCCTCATCAGACTCATACTTTCGCATTCTTCACATAGTTGTTGAACAGATCCTGGGTTTTTTCTGGCTTGGGTCAGCTAGTAATGTGGTACCACACAGAAACAGCCAATTAAAGCTGGCCACGATCAATATTTTAGAGGATAACGCATGCTAGGTCTGGGTTAGGTCGGGGATTTGCCCTCATCAGGCTCATACAATCGCATATTTCGCATTCTTGGTGGCCAGATCCTGGTCTTCTTCTGGTTTGAATCACGTAGTATTGTGGTACCACACAGAAACAGTCAATTAAACCTGGCCACGATCAATATTTTAGAGGATAACGCATGCTAGGTCTGCGTTAGGTCAGGGATTTGACCTCATCCGACTCATACAATCGCATATTTCGCATACTTGTTGGCCAGATCCTTGCCTTCTTCATGCTTGAATCATGTAGTATTGTGGAACCACACGGAAACAGTCAATTAAACCTGGCCACGATCAATATTTTAGAGGATAACGCATGCTAGGTCCGGGTTAGGTGTGCGATTTGCCCTCATCAGACTCATACTTTCGCATTCGTCACATACTAGTTTTACTGATCCTGGGTTTTTCAGGTTTGGATCACGTAGTAGTGCGGTACCACACTGAAACAGTCGACTAAACCTGGTCTCGATCAGTATTTCAGAGGGTAACGCATCTTAAGTCTAGGTTAGGTCTGGAATATGCTCTCATCAGGCTCATACTTTCGTATATTTCGCACACTTGTTGAACAGGACGTGGGTTTTCTCGGGTTTGGATCACGTAATATTGTGGTACCACACAGAAATAATCAGTTAAACCTGGCCACGATCAATATTTTGGAGGATAGCGCATGTTAGGTCTAGGTTAGGGCTGGGATTTGCCCTCATCAGGCTCATACAATCGCATATTTCGCATTCTTGGTGGCCAGATCCTGGTCTTCTTCTGGTTTGAATCACGTAGTATTGTGGTACCACGCAGAAACAGTCAATTAAACCTGGCCACGATCAATAATTTAGAGGATAACGCATGCTAGGTCTGGGTTAGGTCTGGGATTTGCCCTCATCAGGCTCATACAATCGCATATTTCGCATTCTTGGTGGCCAGATCCCGGTCTTCTTCTGGTTTGAATCACGTAGTATTGTGGTACAACACAGAAACAGCCAATTAAACCTGGCCACGATCAATAATTTAGAGGACAACGAATGCTTGGTCTGGGTTAGGTCTGGGATTTGCCCTCATCAGGCTCACACTGTCGCATTCTTCACATACATGTTGAACAGATCCTGGGTTTATTCTGGTATCGATCAGGTAGTAACATGGTACCACACTGGAACAGTCGATTAAACCCGGTTTCGACCAATATTTTAGAGGAAAACGAATGCCTGGTCTGGGTTAGGTCTGGGATTTGCCCTCATCAGGCTCATACTGTCGCATTCTTCACATACATGTTGAACAGATCCTGGGTTTTTTCTGGTTTGGATCAGGTAGTAATATGGTACCACACTCGAACAGTCGATTAAACGCGGTTTCGATCAATATTTTAGAGGATAACGCATGCTAGGTCTGGGTTAGGTCTGGGATTTGCCCTCATCAGGCTCATGCAATCGCATATTTCACATTCTTGTTGGCCAGATCCTGGTCTTCTTCCGGCTTCAAACACGTAATATTGTGGTACCGCACAGAAACGGACAATTAAACCAGGCCACGAGCAATGTTTTAGAGGATAATGCATTCTAGGTCTGGGGTAGGTCCGGGATTTGCCGTCATCAGACTCATACTTTCACATTCTTCACATAGTTGTTGAACAGATCCTGGGTTTTTTCTGGCTTGGGTCAGCTAGTAATGTGGTACCACACTGAAACAGTCGATTAAGCCTCGTCTCGATCAATATTTTAGAGGATAACGCATGTTAGGTCTAGGTTAGGTCTGGTATTTGCCATTATCAGGCTCATACAATCGCATATTTCGCATTCTTGGTGGCCAGATCCTGGCCTTCTTCTGGTTTGAATCACGTAGTATTGTGGTACCACACAGAAACAGGCAATTAAACCTGGCCACGATCAATATTTTAGAGCATAACGCATGCTAGGTCTAGGTTAGGTCTGGGATTTGCCCTCATCAGGCTCATACAATCGCATATTTCGCATTCTTGGTGGCCAGATCCTGATCCTTTTCTGGGTTGTACAACGTAGTAATGTGGTACCACACTTATAGTGTCGATTAAACCTGGTTTCGATCAATGTTTTAGAGGATAACGCATGTTAGGTGTAGGTTAGGTCTGGGATTTGCCCCCATCAGGCTCATACAATCGCATATTTCGCATTCTTGGTGGCCTGATCCTGGTCCTTTTCTGGTTTGAATCACGTAATATTGTGGTACCACACAGGAACAGTCAATAAAACCCGGCCACGATCAATATTTTAGAGGATAACGCATGCTAGGTCTGGGTTAGGCCTGGGATTTGCCCTCATCAGGCTCATACAATCGCATATTTCACATTCTTGTTGGCCAGATCCTGGTCTTCTTCTGGTTTCAATCACGTAATATTGTGGTACCGCACAGAAACGGACAATTAAACCAGGCCACGAGCAATATTTTAGAGGATAGCGCATGTTAGATCTAGGCTAGGTCTGGTATTTGCCACCATCAGGCTCATACTTTCGCATTTCTCGCACTCTTGTTGGCCAGATCCTGGTCCTTTTCTGGATTGTATCACCTAGTAATGTGGTACCACACTGAAACAGTCGATTAAACCTGGTTTCGATGAATATTTTAGAGGAGAACGCATGTTAGGTCTAGGTTAGGTCTGGGATTAACCCTCATCAGGCTCATACAATCACATATTTCGCATTCTTGGTGACCAGATCCTGGCCTTCTTCTGGTTTGAATCACGTAGTATTGCGGTACCACACAGAAACAGGCAATTAAACCTGGCCACGATCAATATTTTAGAGGATAACGCATGTTAGGTCTAGGTTATGTCTGGGATTTGCCCTCATCAGACTCATACTTTCGCATTCTTCACATACTTGTTGAACAGATCGTGGGTTTTTTCTAGTTTGGATCACGTAGTAATGTGGTACTACACTGAAACAGTCGATTAAGCCTGGTCTCGATCAATGTTTTAGATGATAACGCATGTTAGGTCTAGGTTATGTCTGGGATTTGCCCTCATCAGACTCATACTTTCGCATTCTTCACATACTTGTTGAACAGATCGTGGGTTTTTTCTGGTTTGGATCACGTAGTAATGTGGTACTACACTGAAGCAGTCGATTAAGCCTGGTCTCGATCAATGTTTTAGAGGACAACGCATGTTAGGTCTGGGTTAGATCTGGGTCTTGCCCTCATCAGGCTCATACTATCGCATTCTTCACATACTTGTTGAACAGATCGTTGGTGTTTTCTGGTTTGGATCACGTACTAATGTGACACTACACTAAAACAGTCGATGAAGCCTGGTCTCGACTAATATTTTAGAGCATAACGCATGTTAGGGCTGGGTTAGATTTGGGACTTGCCCTTATCAGGCTCATACTGTCGCATTCCTCACATTCATGTTGAACAGATCCTGGGTTTTTTCTGGTTTGGATCATGTAGTAATGTGGTACCACACTGGAACAGTCGATTAAACCCTGTTTCGATCAATATTTTAGAGGATAACGCATGCTAGGTCTGGGTTAGGTCTGGGATTTGCCCTCATCAGGCTCATGCAATCATATATTTCGCATTCTTATTGGCCAGATCCTGGTCCTTTCCTGGATTGTATCACGTAGTAATGTGTTACCACACTGAAACAGTCGATTAAACCCGGTTTCGACCAATATTTTAGAGGACAACGAATGCTTGGTCTGGGTTAGGTCTGGGAGTTGCCCTCATCAGGCTCATACTGTCGCATTCTTCACATACATGTTGAACAGATCCTGGGTTTTTTCTGGTTTGGATTAGGTAGTAATATGGTACCACACTGGAACAGTCGATTAAACGCGGTTTCGATCAATACTTTAGAGGATAACGCATGCTAGGTCTGGGTTAGGTCTGGGATCTGCACTCATCAGGCTCATACACTCGCATATTTCACATTCTTGTTGGCCAGATCCTGGTCTTCTTCTGGTTTCAATCACGTAATATTGTGGTACCGCACAGAAACGGACAATTAAACCAGGCCACGAGCAATATTTTAGAGGATAGCGCATGTTAGATCTAGGCTAGGTCTGGTATTTGCCACCATCAGGCTCATACAATCGCATATTTCGCATTCTTGTTCGCCAGATCCTGGTCCTTTTCTGGATTGTATAACGTAGTAATGTGGTACCACACTGAAAGTGTCGATTAAACCTGGTTTCGATCAATATTTTAGAGGATAACGCATGTTAGGTCTAGGTTAGGTCTGGGGTTTGCCCTCATCAGGCTCATACAATCGCATATTTCGCATTCTTGGTGGCCAGATCCTGGTCTTCTTCTGGTTTGAATCACGTAGTATTGTGGTACCACGCAGAAACAGTCAATTAAACCTGGCCACGATCAATAATTTAGAGGATAACGCATGCTAGGTCTGGGTTAGGTCTGGGATTTGCCCTCGTCAGCCTCATACAATCGCATATTTCGCATTCTTGGTGGCCAGATCCTGGTCTTCTTCTGGTTTGAATCACGTAGTATTGTGGTACCACACGGAAACAGCCAATTAAACCTGGCCACGATCAATAATTTAGAGGATAACGCATGCTAGGTCTGGGTTAGGTCTGGGATTTGCCCTCGTCAGCCTCATACAATCGCATATTTCGCATTCTTGGTGGCCAGATCCTGGTCTTCTTCTGGTTTGAATCACGTAGTATTGTGGTACCACACAGAAACAGCCAATTAAAGCTGGCCACGATCAATATTTTAGAGGATAACGCATGCTAGGTCTGGGTTAGGTCTGGGATTTGCCCTCATCAGGCTCATGCAATCGCATATTTGGCATTCTTGTTGGCCAGATCCTGGTCCTTTTCTGGATTGTATCACGTAGTAATGTGGTACCACACTGAAACAGTCGAATAAACCCGGTTTCGACCAATATTTTAGAGGATAACGCATGCTAGGTCTGGGTTAGGACTGGGACTTGCCCTCATTTGGCTCATACTTTCTCATTCTTCACATATTTGTTGAACAGATCCTGGGTTTTTTCTGGTTTGGATCACGTGGTAATGTGGTACCACATTAAAACAGTCGATTAAGCCTTATCTCGATCAATATTTTGGAGGATAACGCATGTTAGGTCTGGGTTAGGTCTGGGACTTGCCCTCATCAGGCTCATACTTTCGCATTCTTCACATACTTGTTGAACAGATCCTGGGTTGTTTCTGGTTTGGGTCATGTAGTAATGCGGTACCACACTGGAACAGTCGATTAAACTCGGTTTCGATCAATATTTTATAGGATAACGCATGCTAGGTCTGGGTTAGTTCTGGGTCTTGCCCTCATCAGGCTCATACTATCGCATTCTTCACATACTTGTTGAACAGATCCTGGTCTTCTTCTGGTTTGAATCACGTAGTATTGTGGTACCACACAGAAACAGGCAATTAAACCTGGCCACGATCAATATTTTAGAGGATAACGCATGCTAGGTGTGGGTTAGGTCTGGGATTTGCCCTCATCAGACTCATACTTTCGCATTCTTCACATACTTTTTGAGCAGATCCTGGGTTTTTTCTGGTTTGGATTACGTAGTAATGTGGTACCACACTGAAAGTGTCGATTAAACCTGGTTTCGATCAATATTTTAGAGGATAACGCATGTTAGGTCTAGGTTAGGTCTGGGGTTTGCCCTCATCAGGCTCATACAATCGCATATTTCGCATTCTTGGTGGCCAGATGCTGGTCTTCTTCTGGTTTGAATCACGTAGTATTGTGGTACCACACAGAAACAGTCAATTAAACCTGGCCACGATCAATAATTTAGAGGATAACGCATGCTAGGTCTGGGTTAGGTCTGGGATTTGCCCTCATCAGGCTCATACAATCGCATATTTCGCATTCTTGGTGGCCAGATCCTGGTCTTCTTCTGGTTTGAATCACGTAGTATTGTGGTACCACACAGAAACCGCCAATTAAAGATGGCCACGATCAATATTTTAGAGGATAACGCATGCTAGGTCTGGGTTAGGTCTGGGATTTGCCCTCATCAGGCTCATGCAATCGCATATTTCGCATTCTTGTTGGCCAGATCCTGGTCCTTTTCTGGATTGTATCACGTAGTAATGTGGTACCACACTGAAACAGTCGAATAAACCCGGTTTCGACCAATATTTTAGAGGATAACGCATGCTAGGTCTGGGTTAGGACTGGGACTTGCCCTCATTTGGCTCATACTTTCGCATTTCTAACAAATATGTTGACAAGATCGTGGGTTTTTTTCTGGTTTGGATCACGTAGTAATGTGGTAACACACAGAAACTGTCAATTAAACCTGACCACAATCAATATTTTAGAGGATAACGCATGCTAGGTCTGGGTTAGGACTGGGACTTGCCCTCATTTGGCTCATACTTTCGCATTCTTCACATACTTGTTGAACAGATCCTGGGTTTTTTTCTGGTTTGGATCAGGTGGTATTGTGGTACCACATTAAAACAGTCGATTAAGCCTTATCTCGATCAATATTTTAGAGGATAACGCATGTTAGGTCTGGGTTAGGTCTGGGACTTGCCCTGATCAGGCTCATAGTTTCGCATTCTTCACATACTTGTTGAACAGATCCTGGGTTGTTTCTGGTTTGGATCATGTAGTAATGCGGTACCACACTGGAACAGTCGATTAAACCCGGTTTCGATCAATAGTTTAGAGGGCAGCGCTTGCTAGGTCTGGGTTAGGACTGGGACTTGCCCTCATTTGGCTCATACTTTCGCATTCTTCACATACTTGTTGAACAGATCCTGAGTTTCTTCTGGTTTGCATCACGTAGTAATGTGGTACCACACTGAAACAGTCGATTAGGCCTGGTCTCGATCGATATTTTAGAGGATAGCGCATGTTAGGTCTAGGCTAGTTCTGGGATTTGCCCTCATCAGGCTCATACAATCGCATATTTCGCATTCTTGTTGGCCAGAACTTGGTCTTCTCCTGGTTTGAATCACGTAGTATTGTGGTACCACACGGAAACAGTCAATTAAACCTGGCCACGATCCATGTTTTAGAGGATAACGCATGCTAGGTCTGGGTTGGTTCTGGGATTTGTCCTCATCAGACTCATACTTTCGCATTCTTCACATACTTGTTGTACAGATCCTGGGTTTTTTCTGGTTTGGATCACGTAGTAATGTGGTACCACACTGAAACAACCGATTAAGCCTGGTCTCGATCAATATTTTAGAGCATAACACATGTTAGGTCTGGGTTAAGTCTGGTATTTGCCATCATCAGGCTCATACTTTCGCATTTCTCCCATTCTTGTTTAACAGATGCTGGGCTTTGTGTGGTTTGAATCACGTAGTATTGTGTTGCCACACTGAAAGAGTCGATTAAACCTGGTTTCGAACAATATTTTAGAGGATGACGCATGTTAGGTCTAGGCTAGGTCTGGGATTTGCCCTCATCAGGCTCATACAATCGCATATTTCACATTCTTGTTGACCAGATCCTCGTCTTCTTCTGGTTTGAATCACGTAGTATTTTGGTACCACACAGAAACAGTCAATTAAACCTGGCCACGATCCATATTTTAGAGGATAACGCATGCTAGTTATGGGTTAGTTCTGGGATTTGCCCTCATCAGACTCATACTTTCGCATTCTTCACATACTTGTTGTACAGATCCTGGGCATTTTCCGGTTTGGATCACGTAGTAATGTGGTACCACACTGAAACATTCGATTAAGCCTGGTCTCGATCAGTATATTAGAGGATAACGCATGTTAGGTCTGTGTTAGTTCTGGTACTTGCCCTCATCAGACTCATACTTTCGCATTCTTCACATACTTGTTGAACAGATCCTGAGTTTCTTCTGGTTTGGATCACGTAGTCATGCGGTACTACACATAAAACGGTCGATTAAGCCTCGTCGCGACCAATATTTTAGAGGATAACGGATGTTAGTTCTGGGTTAGGTCTGGGATTTGCCCTCATCAGGCTCATACGTTCGCATTCTTCAGATACTTGTTGAACAGATCCTGGGTTATTTCTGGTTTGGATCACGTAGTAATGTGGTACCACACTGAAACAGTCGATTAAGCCTGGTCTCGATCAGTAAATTAGAGGATAACGCATGTCAGGTCTGTGTTAGTTCTGGTACTTGCCCTCAACAGACTCATACTTTCGCATTCTCCACATACTTGATGTACAGATCCTGGGCATTTTCCGGTTTGGATCACGTAGTAATGTGGTACCACACTGAAACATTCGATTAAGCCTGGTCTCGATCAGTATATTAGAGGATAACACATGTTAGGTCTGTGTTATTTCTGGTACTTGCCCTCATCAGACTCATACTTTCGCATTCTTCACATACTTGTTGAACAGATCCTGAGTTTCTTCTGGTTTGGATCACGTAGTCATGCGGTACTACACATAAAACGGTCGATTAAGCCTCGTCGCGACCAATATTTTAGAGGATAACGGATGTTAGTTCTGGGTTAGGTCTGGGATTTGCCCTCATCAGGCTCATACGTTCGCATTCTTCATATACTTTTTGAACACCTCCCGGGATTTTTCTAGTTTGGATCACGTAGTAATGTGGTACTACACTGAAACAGTCGATTAAGCCTGGTCTCGATCAATGTTTTAGAGGACAACGCATGTTAGGTCTGGGTTAGATCTGCGTCTTGCTCTCATCATCAGGCTCATACTATCGCATTCTTCAGATACTTGTTGAACAGATCCTGGGTGTTTTCTGGTTTGGATCACGCACTAATGTGATACTACACTAAAACAGTCGATGAAGCCTGGTCTCGACTAATATTTTAGAGCATAACGCATGTTAGGTCTGGGTTAGATTTGGGACTTGCCCTTATCAGGCTCATACTGTCGCATTCCTCACATTCATGTTGAACAGATCCTGGGTTTTTTCTGGTTTGGATCATGTAGTAATGTGGTACCACACTGGAACAGTCGATTAAACCTGGTTTCGATCAATATTTTAGAGGATAACGCATGTTTGGTCTAGGTTAGGTCTGGGATTTGACCTCATCAGGCTCATACAATCGCATATTTCGCATTCTTGTTGAACAGATCCTGGGTTATTTGTGGTTTGGATCACGTAGTAATGTGGTACCACACTGAAACAGTCGATTAAGCCTGGTCTCGATCAGTAAATTAGAGGATAACGCATGTTAGGTCTGTGTTAGTTCTGGTACTTGCCCTCAACAGACTCATACTTTCGCATTCTCCACATACTTGATGTACAGATCCTGGGCATTTTCCGGTTTGGATCACGTAGTAATGTGGTACCACACTGAAACATTCGATTAAGCCTGGTCTCGATCAGTATATTAGAGGATAACACATGTTAGGTCTGTGTTATTTCTGGTACTTGCCCTCATCAGACTCATACTTTCGCATTCTTCACATACTTGTTGAACAGATCCTGAGTTTCTTCTGGTTTGGATCACGTAGTCATGCGGTACTACACATAAAACGGTCGATTAAGCCTCGTCGCGACCAATATTTTAGAGGATAACGGATGTTAGTTCTGGGTTAGGTCTGGGATTTGCCCTCATCAGGCTCATACGTTCGCATTCTTCATATACTTTTTGAACACCTCCCGGGATTTTTCTAGTTTGGATCACGTAGTAATGTGGTACTACACTGAAACAGTCGATTAAGCCTGGTCTCGATCAATGTTTTAGAGGATAACGCATGTTAGGTCTAGGTTATGGCTGGGATTTGCCCCCATCAGACTCATACTTTCGCATTCTTCACATACTTGTTGAACAGATCGTGGGTTTTTTCTGGTTTGGATCACGTAGTAATGTGGTACTACACTGAAGCAGTCGATTAAGCCTGGTCTCGATCAATGTTTTAGAGGACAACGCATGTTAGGTCTGGGTTAGATCTGCGTCTTGCTCTCATCATCAGGCTCATACTATCGCATTCTTCACATACTTGTTGAACAGATCCTGGGTGTTTTCTGGTTTGGATCACGCACTAATGTGATACTACACTAAAACAGTCGATGAAGCCTGGTCTCGACTAATATTTTAGAGCATAACGCATGTTAGGTCTGGGTTAGATTTGGGACTTGCCCTTATCAGGCTCATACTGTCGCATTCCTCACATTCATGTTGAACAGATCCTGGGTTTTTTCTGGTTTGGATCATGTAGTAATGTGGTACCACACTGGAACAGTCGATTAAACCTGGTTTCGATCAATATTTTAGAGGATAACGCATGTTTGGTCTAGGTTAGGTCTGGGATTTGACCTCATCAGGCTCATACAATCGCATATTTCGCATTCTTGTTGAACAGATCCTGGGTTGTTTCTGGTTTGGATCATGTAGTAGTGCGGTACCACACTGGAACAGTCGATTAAACCCGGTTTCGATCAATATTTTAGAGGATAACGCATGTTAGGTCTAAGTTAGGTCTGGGATTTACCCTCTTTACGCTCATGCAATCCAATATTTCGCATTCTTGTTGGCCAGATCCTGGTCCTATTCTGGATTGTATCACGTAGTAATGTGGTACCACACTGAAAGAGTCGATTAAACCTGGTTTCGATCAATATTTTAGAGGATAACGCATGTTAGGTCTAGGTTTGGTCTTGGATGTGCCCTCATCAGGCTCATGCAATCGCATATTTCGCATTCTTGTTGGCCAGATCCTGGTCCTTTTCAGGACTGTATCGCGTAGTAATGTGGTACTACACTGAAAGAGTCGATTAAGCCTGGTTACTATCAATATTTTAGAGGATAACGCTTGTTAGGTCTAGGTTAGGTCTGGGATTTGCACTCATCAGGCTCATACAATCGCATATTTCACATTCTTGTTGGCCAGATCCTGGGTTTTTTCTGGTCTGGATTACGTAGTAATGTGGTAACACACTGAAGAAGTCGATTAAACCTGGTTTCGATCAATATTTTAGAGGATAACGCATGTTAGGTCTAGGTTAGGTCTGGGATTTGCCCTCATCAGGCTCATGCAATCGCATGTTTCACATTCTTGTTGGCCATATGCTGGTCTTCTTCTGGTTTGAATCACGTAGTAATGTGGTACCACACAGAAACTGTCGATTAAGCCTGGCCACGATCAAAATTTTAGAGGATAACGCATGCTAGGTCTGGGTTAGGTCTGGGATTTGCCCTCATCAGGCTCATACTTTCGCGTCCTTCACATACTTGTTGAACATATCCTGGACTCCTTCTGGTTTGAGTCACGTAGTATTGTGGTACAACACAGAAACAATCAATAAAACCTGGCCACGATCAATATTTTAGAGGTTTACGCATGTTTGGTCTAGGTTGGGTCTGGGATTTGCCCTCATTACGCTCATACTTTCGCATTCTTCACATACTTTTTGAGCAGATCCTGGGTTTTTTCTGGTTTGGATCACGTAGTAATGTGGTACCACACTGAGACAGTCGATTAAGCCTGGTCTCGATCAGTATATTAGAGGATAACGCATGTTTGGTCTGTGTTAGTTCTGGTACTTGCCCTCATCAGACTCATACTTTCGCATTCTTCACATACTTGTTGAACAGATCCTGGGTTATTTCTGGTTTGGATCACGTAGTAATGTGGTACCACACTGAAACAGTCGATTAAGCCTGGTCTCGATCAATGTTTTAGAGGATAACGCATGTTAGGTCTAGGTTATGTCTGGGATTTGCCCTCATCAGACTCATACTTTCGCATTCTTCACATACTTGTTGAACAGATCCTGAGTTACTTCTAGTTTGGATCACGTAGTAATGCGGTACTACACATAAAACAGTCGATTAAGCCTCGTCTCGACCAATATTTTAGAGGATAACGGATGTTAGTTCTGGGTTAGGTCTGGGATTTGCTCTCATCAGGCTCATACGTTCGCATTCTTCATATACTTTTTGAACAGCTCCCGGGATTTTTCTAGTTTGGATCACGTAGTAATGTGGTACTACACTGAAACAGTCGATTAAGCCTGGTCTCGATCAATGTTTTAGATGATAACGCATGTTAGGTCTAGGTTATGTCTGGGATTTGCCCTCATCAGACTCATACTTTCGCATTCTTCACATACTTGTTGAACAGATCGTGGGTTTTTTCTGGTTTGGATCACGTAGTAATGTGGTACTACACTGAAGCAGTCGATTAAGCCTGGTCTCGATCAATGTTTTAGAGGACAACGCATGTTAGGTCTGGGTTAGATCTGGGTCTTGTACTGATCGGGGACTATCTGCGGGGCAGGGTAGTCCAATATCCGGGTCGGAACGGGATGGAGCAGAGAGCGGTGCACCGCGGCGTTCCACAGGGGTCGGTCCTCGGGCCGCTCCTGTGGAACTTGGCGTATGACGCGGTGCTGCGGGCTGACCTCCCCGTCGGCGTGTCGTTGGTTTGTTATGCCGACGACACCCTGGTGATAGCCGGCGGGGATACGTGGTGGAGGGCCGTGGCCCTCGCGGAGGAAGGGACGGCACGAGTCGTCGCCGAGATAGAGCGTCTGGGGTTGCGCGTGGCACCCCAAAAGACCGAGGCCATCTGGCTGTGTAACGTCAGTGGTCGAGGGGTGCCGCGCCAGGCGTCTCTACGGGTGGGTGGAGCCCAAGTCGGGGTGGGGCGCCGGATGAAGTACCTGGGCCTCACCCTCGACAGCTACTGGCGGTTCGGGCATCATTTGGAAGGGTTGGGTCCCCGTATTGAAAGGGCAGCGGCCGCGTTAGGTCGCATAACGCCCAATCTCGGGGGACCCAACATGGCGGCACGGCGGCTGTATTTGGGAGTCGTCCGGTCCATGGCGCTTTATGGCGCGCCTATATGGGCCGGCGGTCTGATGGCCAATCGGCGGGGTGCATTTGTACTCCGTCGGTTACAGAGGTTGGTCGCCATCAGAGTCGTGCGGGGTTATCGCACGATCTCCTACACAGCCGCCACCTTGCTGGCGGGTTCCGCACCGTTTCACCTGCTGGCGAAAATGGACGCAGAGGTCTATCAAAACCTCTGCGACCTTCGCCAGCGGGGTGTGGACCCGCACGGCGAGGAGGCCGCCAGGGCCCGAAGCCAGGCGTGGCGACGCGTCTATAGTCGGTGGCTGGTCTGGTTATCCAAGCCAGACCAGCGGGATGATCGCGTCGCCGCGGCGGTCCGCCCAGAGTTTTATGCCTGGGTGGGCCGTAGCTGGGGTACGCCCACCTACCGCCTGACACAGGTACTGACCGGACACGGTTGCTTCGGTCGGTACCTGCATCGGATAGGGCGGGAGGCGACGGCTGCGTGCCATCATTGCAGGGGAAGGGAGGACACCGCGCAGCACACGCTGCAGTTTTGCCCGGCGTGGGCAGCGCAGCGCGGTGTCCTTATTAGAGCGATTGGAGCGGACCTCTCGCTGCCGGCCGTCATTCGTGCGATGGTCGGCAGTAAGGAGGCGTGGGCGGCCATGGCCTTGTTTTGTGAAGAGGTCATGGCCGCGAAGGAGGACGCCGAAAGGGCGCGAGAGGAGGTGGGGGGCAGGCGGCGACGCCGACCGTAAGACCCTCCACCGCTCCCCGTGGCAGGGGGAGCGCGAAGGGGTCGGTGATGGTGTTTGTGGTGCGACGTGAGGGACTTTATCCCCTCATTCCCCCTCGCACCCAGCCCATCACCGGACCGGGGGCCCGTGGTAGGGGCCCCGTCTAGCGGGGGCGGCAGTGTTAGCCGGCCCCGCAGCCGTGGTCGCGATCGGGTGGGGGCCCGGTCGCGGCTAGTAGCAACGGCGCGAGTGGGGGCGACGTCGCGTGTGACCGCGCGGCGTCGCCGGGGGGCAATCAGTTTAGTTTGCCCCCCATTGGGGGAGGAGGATCGCTTCTCCTCCCCCGGGAAGGGCCCGTAGTAGGGTGTTGCGCCAACGGGGAGAGCCACGGTAGTATCGCTAGTTTGGTTCCCGTGACTCTCCCCAGATAAAGGGCGCAGGCGGTCACCGTGGTGTTTTAGCCGGTAAGAGTCCGGCACTACCCCGGCCTCCCCCCCAGGGAGCCGGGGTGTCCATGAGGATTTCACCACGTTAAAAAAAAAAAAAAAAAAAAAAAAAGATCTGGGTCTTGCCCTCATCAGGCTCATACTATCGCATTCTTCACATACTTGTTGAACAGATCGTTGGTGTTTTCTGGTTTGGATCACGTACTAATGTGATACTACACTAAAACAGTCGATGAAGCCTGGTCTCGACTAATATTTTAGAGCATAACGCATGTTAGGGCTGGGTTAGATTTGGGACTTGCCCTTATCAGGCTCATACTGTCGCATTCCTCACATTCATGTTGAACAGATCCTGGGTTTTTTCTGGTTTGGATCATGTAGTAATGTGGTACCACACTGGAACAGTCGATTAAACCCTGTTTCGATCAATATTTTAGAGGATAACGCATGCTAGGTCTGGGTTAGGTCTGGGATTTGCCCTCATCAGGCTCATGCAATCATATATTTCGCATTCTTATTGGCCAGATCCTGGTCCTTTCCTGGATTGTATCACGTAGTAATGTGTTACCACACTGAAACAGTCGATTAAACGCGGTTTCGATCAATACTTTAGAGGATAACGCATGCTAGGTCTGGGTTAGGTCTGGGATCTGCACTCATCAGGCTCATACACTCGCATATTTCACATTCTTGTTGGCCAGATCCTGGTCTTCTTCTGGTTTCAATCACGTAATATTGTGGTACCGCACAGAAACGGACAATTAAACCAGGCCACGAGCAATATTTTAGAGGATAGCGCATGTTAGATCTAGGCTAGGTCTGGTATTTGCCACCATCAGGCTCATACTTTCGCATTTCTCGCACTCTTGTTGGCCAGATCCTGGTCCTTTTCTGGATTGTATCACCTAGTAATGTGGTACCACACTGAAACAGTCGATTAAACCTGGTTTCGATGAATATTTTAGAGGAGAACGCATGTTAGGTCTAGGTTATGTCTGGGATTAACCCTCATCAGGCTCATACAATCACATATTTCGCATTCTTGGTGGCCAGATCCTGGCCTTCTTCTGGTTTGAATCACGTAGTATTGTGGTACCACACAGAAACAGGCAATTAAACCTGGCCACCATCAATATTTTAGAGGATAGCGCATGCTAGGTCTGGGTTAGGTCTGGGATTTGCCCTCATCAGACTCATACTTTCGCATTCTTCACATAGTTGTTGATCAGATCCTGGTCTTCTTCTGGTTTGAATAACGTAGTATTGTGGTACCACACAGAAGCAGTCAATTAAACCTGGCCACGATCAATAATTTAGAGGATAACGCATGCTAGGTCTGAGTTAGGTCTGGGATTTGCACTCATCAGGCTCATACAATCGCATATTTCGCATTCTTGTTCGCCAGATCCTGGTCCTTTTCTCGATTGTATAACGTAGTAATGTGGTACCACACTGAAAGTGTCGATTAAACCTGGTTTCGATCAATATTTTAGAGGATAACGCATGTTAGGTCTAGGTTAGGTCTGGGGTTTGCCCTCATCAGGCTCATACAATCGCATATTTCGCATTCTTGGTGGCCAGATCCTGGTCTTCTTCTGGTTTGAGTCACGTAGTATTGTGGTACCACGCAGAAACAGTCAATTAAACCTGGCCACGATCAATAATTTAGAGGATAACGCATGCTAGGTCTGGGTTAGGTCTGGGATTTGCCCTCATCAGACTCATACTTTCGCATTCTTCACATAGTTGTTGATCAGATCCTGGTCTTCTTCTGGTTTGAATCACGTAGTATTGTAGTACCACGCAGAAACAGTCAATTAAACCTGTCTACGATCAATATTTTAGAGGATAACGCATGCTAGGTCTGGGTTAGGTCTGGGATTTGCCATCATCAGGCTCATACCTTCGGATATTTCACATTCTTGTTGGCCAGATCCTGGTCTTCTTCATGTTTGAATCACGTAGTATTGTGGTACCACGCAGAAACAGTCAATTAAACCTGGCCACGATCAATATTTTAGAGGATTACGCATGCTAGGCCTGGGTTAGGTCTGGGATTTGCCTTCATCAGACTCATACTTTCGCAATCTTCACATACTTGTTGAACAGATCCTGGGTTTTTCTGGTTTGGATCACGTAGTAATGTGGTACCACACTGAAACAGTCGATTAAGCCTGGTATCGATCAGTATTTTAGAGGATAACGCATGTTAGGTCTGTGTTAGGTCTGGGACTTGCTGTCATCAGGCTCATACTTTCGCATATTTCGCATTCTTGTTGGCAAGATCCTGGTCTTTTTCTGGGTTGTATCACGTAGTAATGTGGTACCACACTGGAACATTCGATTAAACCCGGTTTCGATGAATATTTTAGAGGATAACGTATGTTAGGTCTAGGCTACGTCTGCGATTTGCTCTCACCAGGTTCATACAATCGCATATTTCACATACTTGTTGGCCAGATCCTGGTCTTCTTCTGGTTTGAATCACGTAGTATTGAGGTACCACGCAGAAACAGTCAATTAAACCTGTTTACGATCAATATTTTAGAGGATAACGCATGCTAGGTCTGGGTTAGGTCTGGGATTTGCCATCATCAGGCTCATACTTTCGCATATTTCACATTCTTGTTGTCCAGATCCTGGTCTTCTTCTGGTTTGAATCACGTAGTAATGTGGTACCACACAGAAACAGTCAATTAAACCTGGCCACGATCAATATTTTAGAGGATAACGCATGCTAGGCCTGGGTTAGGTCTGGGATTTGCCCTCATCAGACTCATACAATCGCATATTTCACATTCTTGTTGGCCAGATCCTGGTCTTCTTCTGGTTTGAATCACGTAGTAATGTGGTACCACACAGAAACAGTCAATTAAACCTGGCCACGATCAATATTTTGGAGGATAACGCATGCTAAGCCTGGGTTAGGTCTGGGATTTGCCCTCATCAGAATCATACAAACGCATATTTCGCCTTTTCTTGGCCAGATCCTGGTCTTCTTCCGGTTTGAATCACGTAGTATTGTGGTACCACACAGAAGCAGTCAATTAAACCTGGCCACCATCAATATTTTAGAGGACAACGCATGCTAGGTCTGGGTTAGGTCTGGGATTTGCCCTCAACAGACTCATACAATCGCATTTTTACATACTTGTTGAACAGATCCCGGGTTTTATCTGGTTTGGATCACGTAGTAATGTGGTACCACCACCGAGACAGTCTATTAAGCCTGGCCTCGATCAATATTTTAGGGGATAACGCATGTTAGCTCTAGGTTAGGTCTGGGATTTGCCCTCATCATACTGATACTTTCGCATTCTTCACATACTTGTTAAACAGATCCTGGGTTTTTTATGGTTTGGATAACGTAGTAATGTGGTACCACACTGAAACAGTCGATTAAGCCTGGTCTCGATCAATATTTTAGAGGATAACGCATGTTAGGTCTAGGTTAGATCTGGGATTTGCTCTCATCAGGCTCATACTTTCGCATATTTCGCACACTAGTTGGCCAGATCCTGGGTTTTTTCTGGTTTGAATCACGTAGTAGTGTGGTACCACACAGAAACAGTCAATTAAGCCTGGTCACGATCAATATTTTAGAGGATAACGTATGCTAGGTCTGGGTTAGGTCTGGGACTTGCCCTCATCAGGCTCATACTTTCGCATTCTTCACATACTTGTTGGCCAGATCCTGGTCTTCTTCTGGTTTGAATCACGTAGTAATGTGGTACCACACAGAAACAGTCAATTAAGCCTGGTCACGATCAATATTTTAGAGGATAACGTATGCTAGGTCTGGGTTAGGTCTGGGACTTGCCCTCATCAGGCTCATACTTTCGCATTCTTCACATACTTGTTGGCCAGATCCTGGTCTTCTTCTGGTTTGAATCACGTAGTATTGAGGCACCACGCAGAAACAGTCAATTAAACCTGTTTACGATCAGTATTTTAGAGGATAACGCATGCTAGGTCTGGGTTAGGTCTGGGATCTGCCATCATCAGGCTCATACTTTCGCATATTTCACATTCTTGTTGGCCAGATCCTGGTCTTCTTCTGGTTTGGATAACGTAGTAATGTTGTACCACCACCAAGACAGTCTATTAAGCCTGGCCTCGATCAATATTTTAGAGGATAACGCATGCTAGGTCTGGGTTAGGTCTGGGATTTGCACTCATCAGGCTCATACCTTCGCATATTTCACATTCTTGTTGGCCAGATCCTGGTCTTCTTCTGGTTTGAATCACGTAGTAATGTGGTACCACACAGAAACAGTCAATTAAGCCTGGTCACGATCAATATTTTAGAGGATAACGTATGCTAGGTCTGGGTTAGGTCTGGGACTTGCCCTCATCAGGCTCATACTTTCGCATTCTTCACATACTTGTTAGCCAGATCCTGGGTTTTATCTGGTTTGGATCACGTAGTAATGTGGTACCACACAGAAACAGTCAATAAAACCTGGCCACGATAAATATTTTAGAGGATAACGCATGTTAGGTCTAGGTTAGGTCTGGGATTTGCACTCATCAGGCTCATACAATCGCATATTTCGAATTTTGTTGGCCAGATCCTGGACTTCTTCTGGCTTGAATCACGTAGTATTGTGGTACCACACAGAAACAGTCAATTAAACCTGGCCACCATCAATATTTTAGAGGATAACGCATGCTAGGTCTGGGTTAGGTCTGGGATTTGCCCTCATCAGACTCATACTTACGCAGTTTTACATACGTGTTGAACAGATCCCGGGTTTTATCTGGTTTGGATCACGTAGTAATGTTGTACCACCACCGAGACAGTCTATTAAGCCTGGCCTCGATCAATATTTTAGAGGATAACGCATTCTAGGTCTGGGTTAGGTCTGGGATTTGCACTCATCAGGCTCATACTTTCGCATATTTCACATTCTTGTTGGCCAGATCCTGGTCTTCTTCTGCTTTGAATCACGTAGTAATGTGGTACCACACAGAAACAGTCAATTAACCCTGGCCACGATCAATATTTTAGACGATAACGTATGCTAGGTCTGGGTTAGGTCTGGGACTTGCCCTCATCAGGCTCATACTTTCGCATTCTTCACAAACTTGTTGACCAGATCCTGGGTTTTATCTGGTTTGGATCACGTAGTAATGTGGTACCACACAGAAACAGTCAATAAAACCTGGCCACGATAAATATTTTAGAGGATAACGCATGCTAGGCCTGGGTAAGTTCTGGGACTTGCCCTCATCAGGCTCATACTTTCGTATATTTCGCATTCTTGTTGGCAAGATCCTGGTCTTTTTCTGGGTTGTATCACGTAGTAATGTGGTACCACACTGGAAGATTTGATTAAACCCGGTTTCGATGAATATTTTAGAGGATAACGCATGTTAGGTCTAGGTTACGTCTGGGATTTGCACTCATCAGGCTCATACTATCGCATATTTCGCACACTAGTTGGCCAGATCCTGGGTTTTTTCTGGTTTGGATCACGTAGTAGTGTGGTACCACACAGAAAGTGTCGGTTAAACCTGGTTTCGATCAATAGTTTAGAGGATAACGCATGTTAGGTCTAGGTTACGTCTGGGATTTGCACTCATCAGGCTCATACAATCGCATATTTCACATACTTGTTGGCCAGATCCTGGTCTTCTTCTGGGGTGAATCACGTAGTAATGTGGTACCACACAGAAACAGTCAATTAAACCTGGCCACGATCAATATTTTAGAGGATAACGCATGCTAGGTCTGGGTTAGGTCTGGGATTTGCCCTCATCAGGCTCATACTTTCGCATTCTTCACATACTTGTTGAACAGATCCTGGGTTTTATCTGGTTTGGATCAAGTAGTAATGTGGTACCACACAGAAACAGTCAATAAAACCTGGTCACGACAAATATTTTAGAGGATAACGCATGCTAGGCCTGGGTTAGGTCTGGGACTTGCTCTCATCATACTGATACTTTCGCATTCTTCACATACTTGTTAAACAGATCCTGGGTTTTTTAAGGTTTGGATAACGTAGTAATGTGGTACCACACTGAAACAGTCGATTAAGCCTGGTCTCGATCAATATTTTAGAGGATATCGCATGTTTGGTCTAGGTTAGATCTGGGATTTGCTCTCATCAGGCTCATACTTTCGCATATTTCGCACACTAGTTGGCCAGATCCTGGGGTTTTTCTGGTTTGGATCACGTAGTAGTGTGGTACCACACAGAAAGTGTCGATTAAACCTGGTTTCGATCAATGATTTAGAGGATAACGCATGTTAGGTCTAGGTTACGTCTGGGATTTGCACTCATCAGGCTCATACAATCGCATATTTCACATACTTGTTGGCCAGATCCTGGTCTTCTTCAGGTTTGAATCACGTAGTATTGTGGTACCACGCAGAAACAGTCAATTAAACCTGTCTACGATCAATATTTTAGAGGATAACGCATGCTAGGTCTGGGTTAGGTCTGGGATTTGCCCTCATCAGACTCATACTTACGCAGTTTTACATACTTGTTGAACAGATCCCGGGTTTTATCTGGTTTGGATCACGTAGTAATGTTGTACCACCACCGAGACAGTCTATTAAGCCTGGCCTCGATCAATATTTTAGAGGATAACGCATTCTAGGTCTGGGTTAGGTCTGGGATTTGCACTCATCAGGCTCATACTTTCGCATATTTCACATTCTTGTTGGCCAGATCCTGGTCTTCTTCTGCTTTGAATCACGTAGTAATGTGGTACCACACAGAAACAGTCAATTAACCCTGGCCACGATCAATATTTTAGAGGATAACGTATGCTAGGTCTGGGTTAGGTCTGGGACTTGCCCTCATCAGGCTCATACTTTCGCATTCTTCACATACTTGTTGGCCAGATCCTGGGTTTTATCTGGTTTGGATCACCTAGTAATGTGGTACCACACAGAAACAGTCAATAAAACCTGGCCACGATAAATATTTTAGAGGATAACGCATGCTAGGCCTGGATAAGTTCTGGGACTTGCCCTCATCAGGCTCATACTTTCGTATATTTCGCATTCTTGTTGGCAAGATCCTGGTCTTTTTCTGGGTTGTATCACGTAGTAATGTGGTACCACACTGGAACATTCGATTAAACCCGGTTTCGATGATTATTTTAGAGGATAACGCATGTTAGGTCTAGGTTACGTCTGGGATTTGCACTCATCAGGCTCATACAATCGCATATTTCACATACTTGTTGGCCAGATCCTGGTCTTCTTCTGGTTTGAATCACGTAATAATGTGGTACCACACAGAAACAGTCAATTAAGCCTGGCCACGATCAGTATTTTAGAGGATAACGCATGTTAGGTCTAGGTTAGATCTGGGATTTGCTCTCATCAGGCTCATACTATCGCATATTTCGCACACTAGTTGGCCAGATCCTGGGTTTTTTCTGGTTTGGATCACGTAGTAGTGTGGTAACACACAGAAAGTGTCGGTTAAACCTGGTTTCGATCAATAATTTAGAGGATAACGCATGTTAGGTCTAGGTTACGTCTGGGATTTGCACTCATCAGGCTCATACAATCGCATATTTCACATACTTGTTGGCCAGATCCTGGTCTTCTTCTGGGGTGAATCACGTAGTAATGTGGTACCACACAGAAACAGTCAATTAAACCTGGCCACGATCAATATTTTAGAGGTTAACGCATGCTAGGTCTGGGTTAGGTCTGGGATTTGCACTCATCAGACTCATACAATCGCATATTTCACATACATGTTAACCAGATCCTGGTCTTCCTCTGGCTTGAATCACGTAGTATTGTAGTACCACGCAGAAACAGTCAATTAAACCTGTCTACGATCAATATTTTAGAGGATAACGCATGCTAGGTCTGGGTTAGGTCTGGGATTTGCCATCATCAGGCTCATACCTTCGCATATTTCACATTCTTGTTGGCCAGATCCTGGTCTTCTTCATGTTTGAATCACGTAGTATTGTAGTACCACGCAGAAACAGTCAATTAAACCTGGCCACGATCAATATTTTAGAGGATTACGCATGCTAGGCCTGGGTTAGGTCTGGGATTTGCCTTCATCAGACTCATACTTTCGCAATCTTCACATACTTGTTGAACAGATCCTGGGTTTTTCTGATTTGGATCACGTAGTAATGTGGTACCACACTGAAACAGTCGATTAAGCCTGGTATCGATCAGTATTTTAGAGGATAACGCATGTTAGGTCTGTGTTAGGTCTGGGACTTGCTCTCATCAGGCTCATACTTTCGCATATTTCGCATTCTTGTTGGCAAGATCCTGGTCTTTTTCTGGGTTGTATCACGTAGTAATGTGGTACCACACTGGAACATTCGATTAAACCCGGTTTCGATGAATATTTTAGAGGATAACGCATGTTAGGTCTAGGCTACGTCTGCGATTTGCTCTCACCAGGTTCATACAATCGCATATTTCACATACTTGTTGGCCAGATCCTGGTCTTCTTCTGGTTTGAATCACGTAGTATTGAGGTACCACGCAGAAACAGTCAATTAAACCTGGCCACGATCAATATTTTAGAGGATTACGCATGCTAGGCCTGGGTTAGGTCTGGGATTTGCCTTCATCAGACTCATACTTTCGCAATCTTCACATACTTCTTGAACAGATCCTGGGTTTTTCTGGTTTGGATCACGTAGTAATGTGGTACCACACTGAAACAGTCGATTAAGCCTGGTATCGATCAGTATTTTAGAGGATAACGCATGCTAGGCCTGGGTTAGGTCTGGGATTTGCCCTCATCAGACTCATACAATCGCATATTTCACATTCTCGTTGGCCAGATCCTGGTCTTCTTCTGGTTTGAATCACGTAGTAATGTGGTACCACACAGAAACAGTCAATTAAACCTGGCCACGATCAATATTTTGGAGGATAACGCATGCTAAGCCTGGGTTAGGTCTGGGATTTGCCCTCATCAGAATCATACAAACGCATATTTCGCCTTTTCTTGGCCAGATCCTGGTCTTCTTCCGGTTTGAATCACGTAGTATTGTGGTACCACACAGAAGCAGTCAATTAAACCTGGCCACCATCAATATTTTAGAGGACAACGCATGCTAGGTCTGGGTTAGGTCTGGGATTTGCCCTTATCAGACTCATACAATCGCATTTTTACATACTTGTTGAACAGATCCCGGGTTTTATCTGGTTTGGATCACGAAATAATGTGATACCACCACCGAGACAGTCTATTAAGCCTGGCCTCGATCAATATTTTAGAGGACAACGCATGTTAGGTCTAGGTTAGGTCTGGGATTTGCTCTCATCAGACTCATACAATCGCATTTTTACATACTTGTTGAACAGATCCCGGGTTTTATCTGGTTTGGATCACGTAGTAATGTGGTACCACCACCGAGACAGTCTATTAAGCCTGGCCTCGATCAATATTTTAGGGGATAACGCATGTTAGGTCTAGGTTAGGTCTGGGATTTGCCCTCATCATACTGATACTTTCGCATTCTTCACATACTTGTTAAACAGATCCTGGGTTTTTTATGGTTTGGATAACGTAGTAATGTGGTACCACACTGAAACAGTCGATTAAGCCTGGCCTCGATCAATATTTTAGAGGATAACGCATGTTAGGTCTAGGTTAGATCTGGGATTTGCTCTCATCAGACTCATACTTTCGCATTCTTCACATACTTGTTGAACAGATCCTGAGTTTCTTCTGGTTTGGATCACGTAGTCATGCGGTACTACACATAAAACGGTCGATTAAGCCTCGTCGCGACCAATATTTTAGAGGATAACGGATGTTAGTTCTGGGTTAGGTCTGGGATTTGCCCTCATCAGGCTCATACGTTCGCATTCTTCAGATACTTGTTGAACAGATCCTGGGTTATTTCTGGTTTGGATCACGTAGTAATGTGGTACCACACTGAAACAGTCGATTAAGCCTGGTCTCGATCAGTAAATTAGAGGATAACGCATGTTAGGTCTGTGTTAGTTCTGGTACTTGCCCTCAACAGACTCATACTTTCGCATTCTCCACATACTTGATGTACAGATCCTGGGCATTTTCCGGTTTGGATCACGTAGTAATGTGGTACCACACTGAAACATTCGATTAAGCCTGGTCTCGATCAGTATATTAGAGGATAACACATGTTAGGTCTGTGTTATTTCTGGTACTTGCCCTCATCAGACTCATACTTTCG
Organism: Colletes latitarsis; assembly: GCF_051014445.1. Lineage (NCBI taxonomy): Eukaryota > Metazoa > Arthropoda > Insecta > Hymenoptera > Colletidae > Colletes > Colletes latitarsis. The sequence continues at coordinate 36,897,741 of NW_027488366.1, forward strand.
CATTCTTCACATACTTGTTGAACAGATCCTGAGTTTCTTCTGGTTTGGATCACGTAGTCATGCGGTACTACACATAAAACGGTCGATTAAGCCTCGTCGCGACCAATATTTTAGAGGATAACGGATGTTAGTTCTGGGTTAGGTCTGGGATTTGCCCTCATCAGGCTCATACGTTCGCATTCTTCATATACTTTTTGAACACCTCCCGGGATTTTTCTAGTTTGGATCACGTAGTAATGTGGTACTACACTGAAACAGTCGATTAAGCCTGGTCTCGATCAATGTTTTAGAGGATAACGCATGTTAGGTCTAGGTTATGGCTGGGATTTGCCCCCATCAGACTCATACTTTCGCATTCTTCACATACTTGTTGAACAGATCGTGGGTTTTTTTTGGTTTGGATCACGTAGTAATGTGGTACTACACTGAAGCAGTCGATTAAGCCTGGTCTCGATCAATGTTTTAGAGGACAACGCATGTTAGGTCTGGGTTAGATCTGCGTCCTGCTCTCATCATCAGGCTCATACTATCGCATTCTTCACATACTTGTTGAACAGATCCTGGGTGTTTTCTGGTTTGGATCACGCACTAATGTGATACTACACTAAAACAGTCGATGAAGCCTGGTCTCGACTAATATTTTAGAGCATAACGCATGTTAGGTCTGGGTTAGATTTGGGACTTGCCCTTATCAGGCTCATACTGTCGCATTCCTCACATTCATGTTGAACAGATCCTGGGTTTTTTCTGGTTTGGATCATGTAGTAATGTGGTACCACACTGGAACAGTCGATTAAACCTGGTTTCGATCAATATTTTAGAGGATAACGCATGTTTGGTCTAGGTTAGGTCTGGGATTTGACCTCATCAGGCTCATACAATCGCATATTTCGCATTCTTGTTGAACAGATCCTGGGTTGTTTCTGGTTTGGATCATGTAGTAGTGCGGTACCACACTGGAACAGTCGATTAAACCCGGTTTCGATCAATATTTTAGAGGATAACGCATGTTAGGTCTAAGTGAGGTCTGGGATTTACCCTCTTTACGCTCATGCAATCCATTATTTCGCATTCTTGTTGGCCAGATCCTGGTCCTATTCTGGATTGTATCACGTAGTAATGTGGTACCACACTGAAAGAGTCGATTAAACCTGGTTTCGATCAATATTTTAGAGGATAACGCATGTTAGGTCTAGGTTTGGTCTTGGATGTGCCCTCATCAGGCTCATGCAATCGCATATTTCGCATTCTTGTTGGCCAGATCCTGGTCCTTTTCAGGACTGTATCGCGTAGTAATGTGGTACTACACTGAAAGAGTCGATTAAGCCTGGTTACTATCAATATTTTAGAGGATAACGCTTGTTAGGTCTAGGTTAGGTCTAGGATTTGCACTCATCAGGCTCATACAATCGCATATTTCACATTCTTGTTGGCCAGATCCTGGGTTTTTTCTGGTTTGGATTACGTAGTAATGTGGTAACACACTGAAGAAGTCGATTAAACCTGGTTTCGATCAATATTTTAGAGGATAACGCATGTTAGGTCTAGGTTAGGTCTGGGATTTGCCCTCATCAGGCTCATGCAATCGCATGTTTCTCATTCTTGTTGACCATATGCTGGTCTTCTTCTGGTTTGAATCACGTAGTAATGTGGTACCACACAGAAACTGTCGATTAAGCCTGGCCACGATCAAAATTTTAGAGGATAACGCATGCTAGGTCTGGGTTAGGTCTGGGATTTGCCCTCATCAGGCTCATACTTTCGCGTTCTTCACATACTTGTTGAACATATCGTGGACTCCTTCTGATTTGAGTCACGTAGTATTGTGGTACAACACAGAAACAATCAATAAAACCTGGCCACGATCAATATTTTAGAGGTTTACGCATGTTTGGTCTAGGTTGGGTCTGGGATTTGCCCTCATTACGCTCATACTTTCGCATTCTTCACATACTTTTTGAGCAGATCCTGGGTTTTTTCTGGTTTGGATCACGTAGTAATGTGGTACCACACTGAGACAGTCGATTAAGCCTGGTCTCGATCAGTATATTAGAGGATAACGCATGTTAGGTCTGTGTTAGTTCTGGTACTTGCCCTCATCAGACTCATACTTTCGCATTCTTCACATACTTGTTGAACAGATCCTGAGTTTCTTCTGGTTTGGATCACGTAGTAATGCGGTACTACACATAAAACAGTCGATTAAGCCTCGTCTCGACCAATATTTTAGAGGATAACGGATGTTAGTTCTGGGTTAGGTCTGGGATTTGCCCTCATCAGGCTCATACGTTCGCATTCTTCACATACTTGTTGAACAGATCCTGGGTTATTTCTGGTTTGGATCACGTAGTAATGTGGTACCACACTGAAACAGTCGATTAAGCCTGGTCTCGATCAATGTTTTAGAGGATAACGCATGTTAGGTCTAGGTTATGTCTGGGATTTGCCCTCATCAGACTCATACTTTCGCATTCTTCACATACTTGTTGAACAGATCCTGAGTTTCTTCTAGTTTGGATCAACTAGTAATGCGGTACTACACATAAAACAGTCGATTAAGCCTCGTCTCGACCAATATTTTAGAGGATAACGGATGTTAGTTCTGGGTTAGGTCTGGGATTTGCTCTCATCAGGCTCATACGTTCGCATTCTTCATATACTTTTTGAACAGCTCCCGGGATTTTTCTAGTTTGGATCACGTAGTAATGTGGTACTACACTGAAACAGTCGATTAAGCCTGGTCTCGATCAATGTTTTAGATGATAACGCATGTTAGGTCTAGGTTATGTCTGGGATTTGCCCTCATCAGACTCATACTTTCGCATTCTTCACATACTTGTTGAACAGATCGTGGGTTTTTTCTGGTTTGGATCACGTAGTAATGTGGTACTACACTGAAGCAGTCGATTAAGCCAGGTCTCGATCAATGTTTTAGAGGACAACGCATGTTAGGTCTGGGTTAGATCTGGGTCTTGCCCTCATCAGGCTCATACTATCGCATTCTTCACATACTTGTTGAACAGATCGTTGGTGTTTTCTGGTTTGGATCACGTACTAATGTGATACTACACTAAAACAGTCGATGAAGCCTGGTCTCGACTAATATTTTAGAGCATAACGCATGTTAGGGCTGGGTTAGATTTGGGACTTGCCCTTATCAGGCTCATACTGTCGCATTCCTCACATTCATGTTGAACAGATCCTGGGTTTTTTCTGGTTTGGATCATGTAGTAATGTGGTACCACACTGGAACAGTCGATTAAACCCTGTTTCGATCAATATTTTAGAGGATAACGCATGCTAGGTCTGGGTTAGGTCTGGGATTTGCCCTCATCAGGCTCATGCAATCATATATTTCGCATTCTTATTGGCCAGATCCTGGTCCTTTCCTGGATTGTATCACGTAGTAATGTGTTACCACACTGAAACAGTCGATTAAACCCGGTTTCGACCAATATTTTAGAGGACAACGAATGCTTGGTCTGGGTTAGGTCTGGGAGTTGCCCTCATCAGGCTCATACTGTCGCATTCTTCACATACATGTTGAACAGATCCTGGGTTTTTTCTGGTTTGGATTAGGTAGTAATATGGTACCACACTGGAACAGTCGATTAAACGCGGTTTCGATCAATACTTTAGAGGATAACGCATGCTAGGTCTGGGTTAGGTCTGGGATCTGCACTCATCAGGCTCATACACTCGCATATTTCACATTCTTGTTGGCCAGATCCTGGTCTTCTTCTGGTTTCAATCACGTAATATTGTGGTACCGCACAGAAACGGACAATTAAACCAGGCCACGAGCAATATTTTAGAGGATAGCGCATGTTAGATCTAGGCTAGGTCTGGTATTTGCCACCATCAGGCTCATACTTTCGCATTTCTCGCACTCTTGTTGGCCAGATCCTGGTCCTTTTCTGGATTGTATCACCTAGTAATGTGGTACCACACTGAAACAGTCGATTAAACCTGGTTTCGATGAATATTTTAGAGGAGAACGCATGTTAGGTCTAGGTTATGTCTGGGATTAACCCTCATCAGGCTCATACAATCACATATTTCGCATTCTTGGTGGCCAGATCCTGGCCTTCTTCTGGTTTGAATCACGTAGTATTGTGGTACCACACAGAAACAGGCAATTAAACCTGGCCACGATCAATATTTTAGAGGATAGCGCATGCTAGGTCTGGGTTAGGTCTGGGATTTGCCCTCATCAGACTCATACTTTCGCATTCTTCACATAGTTGTTGATCAGATCCTGGTCTTCTTCTGGTTTGAATAACGTAGTATTGTGGTACCACACAGAAGCAGTCAATTAAACCTGGCCACGATCAATAATTTAGAGGATAACGCATGCTAGGTCTGAGTTAGGTCTGGGATTTGCACTCATCAGGCTCATACAATCGCATATTTCGCATTCTTGTTCGCCAGATCCTGGTCCTTTTCTCGATTGTATAACGTAGTAATGTGGTACCACACTGAAAGTGTCGATTAAACCTGGTTTCGATCAATATTTTAGAGGATAACGCATGTTAGGTCTAGGTTAGGTCTGGGGTTTGCCCTCATCAGGCTCATACAATCGCATATTTCGCATTCTTGGTGGCCAGATCCTGGTCTTCTTCTGGTTTGAATCACGTAGTATTGTGGTACCACGCAGAAACAGTCAATTAAACCTGGCCACGATCAATAATTTAGAGGATAACGCATGCTAGGTCTGGGTTAGGTCTGGGATTTGCCCTCATCAGACTCATATTTTCGCATTCTTCACATAGTTGTTGATCAGATCCTGGTCTTCTTCTGGTTTGAATCACGTAGTATTGTAGTACCACGCAGAAACAGTCAATTAAACCTGTCTACGATCAATATTTTAGAGGATAACGCATGCTAGGTCTGGGTTAGGTCTGGGATTTGCCATCATCAGGCTCATACCTTCGCATATTTCACATTCTTGTTGGCCAGATCCTGGTCTTCTTCATGTTTGAATCACGTAGTATTGTGGTACCACGCAGAAACAGTCAATTAAACCTGGCCACGATCAATATTTTAGAGGATTACGCATGCTAGGCCTGGGTTAGGTCTGGGATTTGCCTTCATCAGACTCATACTTTCGCAATCTTCACATACTTGTTGAACAGATCCTGGGTTTTTCTGGTTTGGATCACGTAGTAATGTGGTACCACACTGAAACAGTCGATTAAGCCTGGTATCGATCAGTATTTTAGAGGATAACGCATGTTAGGTCTGTGTTAGGTGTGGGACTTGCTCTCATCAGGCTCATACTTTCGCATATTTCGCATTCTTGTTGGCAAGATCCTGGTCTTTTTCTGGGTTGTATCACGTAGTAATGTGGTACCACACTGGAACATTCGATTAAACCCGGTTTCGATGAATATTTTAGAGGATAACGCATGTTAGGTCTAGGCTACGTCTGCGATTTGCTCTCACCAGGTTCATACAATCGCATATTTCACATACTTGTTGGCCAGATCCTGGTCTTCTTCTGGTTTGAATCACGTAGTATTGAGGTACCACGCAGAAACAGTCAATTAAACCTGTTTACGATCAATATTTTAGAGGATAACGCATGCTAGGTCTGGGTTAGGTCTGGGATTTGCCATCATCAGGCTCATACCTTCGCATATTTCACATTCTTGTTGTCCAGATCCTGGTCTTCTTCTGGTTTGAATCACGTAGTAATGTGGTACCACACAGAAACAGTCAATTAAACCTGGCCACGATCAATATTTTGGAGGATAACGCATGCTAAGCCTCGGTTAGGTCTGGGATTTGCCCTCATCAGAATCATACAAACGCATATTTCGCCTTTTCTTGGCCAGATCCTGGTCTTTTTCCGGTTTGAATCACGTAGTATTGTGGTACCACACAGAAGCAGTCAATTAAACCTGGCCACCATCAATATTTTAGAGGACAACGCATGCTAGGTCTGGGTTAGGTCTGGGATTTGCCCTTATCAGACTCATACAATCGCATTTTTACATACTTGTTGAACAGATCCCGGGTTTTATCTGGTTTGGATCACGAAATAATGTGATACCACCACCGAGACAGTCTATTAAGCCTGGCCTCGATCAATATTTTAGAGGACAACGCATTTTAGGTCTAGGTTAGGTCTGGGATTTGCCCTCATCAGACTCATACAATCGCATTTTTACATACTTGTTGAACAGATCCCGGGTTTTATCTGGTTTGGATCACGTAGTAATGTGGTACCACCACCGAGACAGTCTATTAAGCCTGGCCTCGATCAATATTTTAGGGGATAACGCATGTTAGGTCTAGGTTAGGTCTGTGATTTGCCCTCATCATACTGATACTTTCGCATTCTTCACATACTTGTTAAACAGATCCTGGGTTTTTTATGGTTTGGATAACGTAGTAATGTGGTACCACACTGAAACAGTCGATTAAGCCTGGTCTCGATCAATATTTTAGAGGATAACGCATGTTAGGTCTAGGTTAGATCTGGGATTTGCTCTCATCAGGCTCATACTTTCGCATATTTCGCACACTAGTTGGCCAGATCCTGGGTTTTTTCTGGTTTGGATCACGTAGTAGTGTGGTACCACACAGAAACAGTCAATTAAGCCTGGTCACGATCAATATTTTAGAGGATAACGTATGCTAGGTCTGGGTTAGGTCTGGGACTTGCCCTCATCAGGCTCATACTTTCGCATTCTTCACATACTTGTTGGCCAGATCCTGGTCTTCTTCTGGTTTGAATCACGTAGTAATGTGGTACCACACAGAAACAGTCAATTAAGCCTGGTCACGATCAATATTTTAGAGGATAACGTATGCTAGGTCTGGGTTAGGTCTGGGACTTGCCCTCATCAGGCTCATACTTTCGCATTCTTCACATACTTGTTGGCCAGATCCTGGTCTTCTTCTGGTTTGAATCACGTAGTATTGAGGCACCACGCAGAAACAGTCAATTAAACCTGTTTACGATCAATATTTTAGAGGATAACGCATGCTAGGTCTGGGTTAGGTCTGGGATTTGCCATCATCAGGCTCATACTTTCGCATATTTCACATTCTTGTTGGCCAGATCCTGGTCTTCTTCCGGTTTGGATAACGTAGTAATGTTGTACCACCACCAAGACAGTCTATTAAGCCTGGCCTCGATCAATATTTTAGAGGATAACGCATGCTAGGTCTGGGTTAGGTCTGGGATTTGCACTCATCAGGCTCATACCTTCGCATATTTCACATTCTTGTTGGCCAGATCCTGGTCATCTTCTGGTTTGAATCACGTAGTAATGTGGTACCACACAGAAACAGTCAATTAAGCCTGGTCACGATCAATATTTTAGAGGATAACGTATGCTAGGTCTGGGTTAGGTCTGGGACTTGCCCTCATCAGGCTCATACTTTCGCATTCTTCACATACTTGTTAGCCAGATCCTGGGTTTTATCTGGTTTGGATCACGTAGTAATGTGGTACCACACAGAAACAGTCAATAAAACCTGGCCACGATAAATATTTTAGAGGATAACGCATGCTAGGCCTGGGTTAGGACCGGGATTTGCCCTCATTTGGCTCATACTTTCGCATTCTACACATACTTTTTGAGCAGATCCTAGGTTTTTTCTGGTTTGGATCACGTAGTTGTGTGGTACCACACTGAAAGTGTCGATTAAATCTGGTTTCGATCAATAATTTAGAGGATAACGCATGTTAGGTCTAGGTTAGGTCTGGGATTTGCACTCATCAGGCTCATACGATCGCATATTTCGAATTTTGTTGGCCAGATCCTGGACTTCTTCTGGCTTGAATCACGTAGTATTGTGGTACCACACAGAAACAGTCAATTAAACCTGGCCACCATCAATATTTTAGAGGATAACGCATGCTAGGTCTGGGTTAGGTCTGGGATTTGCCCTCATCAGACTCATACTTACGCAGTTTTACATACTTGTTGAACAGATCCCGGGTTTTATCTGGTTTGGATCACGTAGTAATGTTGTACCACCACCGAGACAGTCTATTAAGCCTGGCCTCGATCAATATTTTAGAGGATAACGCATTCTAGGTCTGGGTTAGGTCTGGGATTTGCACTCATCAGGCTCATACTTTCGCATATTTCACATTCTTGTTGGCCAGATCCTGGTCTTCTTCTGCTTTGAATCACGTAGTAATGTGGTACCACACAGAAACAGTCAATTAACCCTGGCCACGATCAATATTTTAGACGATAACGTATGCTAGGTCTGGGTTAGGTCTGGGACTTGCCCTCATCAGGCTCATACTTTCGCATTCTTCACAAACTTGTTGACCAGATCCTGGGTTTTATCTGGTTTGGATCACGTAGTAATGTGGTACCACACAGAAACAGTCAATAAAACCTGGCCACGATAAATATTTTAGAGGATAACGCATGCTAGGCCTGGGTAAGTTCTGGGACTTGCCCTCATCAGGCTCATACTTTCGTATATTTCGCATTCTTGTTGGCAAGATCCTGGTCTTTTTCTGGGTTGTATCACGTAGTAATGTGGTACCACACTGGAACATTCGATTAAACCCGGTTTCGATGAATATTTTAGAGGATAACGCATGTTAGGTCTAGGCTACGTCTGCGATTTGCTCTCACCAGGTTCATACAATCGCATATTTCACATACTTGTTGGCCAGATCCTGGTCTTCTTCTGGTTTGAATCACGTAATAATGTGGTACCACACAGAAACAGTCAATTAAGCCTGGCCACGATCAGTATTTTAGAGGATAACGCATGTTAGGTCTAGGTTAGATCTGGGATTTGCTGTCATCAGGCTCATACTATCGCATATTTCGCACACTAGTTGGCCAGATCCTGGGTTTTTTCTGGTTTGGATCACGTAGTAGTGTGGTACCACACAGAAAGTGTCGGTTAAACCTGGTTTCGATCAATAATTTAGAGGATAACGCATGTTAGGTCTAGGTTACGTCTGGGATTTGCACTCATCAGGCTCATACAATCGCATATTTCACATACTTGTTGGCCAGATCCTGGTCTTCTTCTGGGGTGAATCACGTAGTAATGTGGTACCACACAGAAACAGTCAATTAAACCTGGCCACGATCAATATTTTAGAGGATAACGCATGCTAGGTCTGGGTTAGGTCTGGGATTTGCCCTCATCAGACTCATACAATCGCATATTTCACATACTTGTTAACCAGAACCTGGTCTTCCTCTGGTTTGTATCACGTAGTATTGTAGTACCACGCAGAAACAGTCAATTAAACCTGTTTACGATCAATATTTTAGAGGATAACGCATGCTAGGTCTGGATTAGGTCTGGGATTTGCCATCATCAGGCTCATACTTTCTCATATTTCACATTCTTGTTCGCCAGATCCTGGTCTTCTTCTGGTTTGAATCACGTAGTAATGTGGTACCACACAGAAACAGTCAATTAAACCTGGCCACGATCAATATTATAGAGGATAACGCATGCTAGGACTGGGTTTGGTCTGGGATTTGCCCTCATCAGACTCATACAATCGCATATTTCACATTTTGTTGGCCAGATCCTGGTCTTCTTCTGGTTTGAATCACGCAGTAATGTGGTACCATACAGAAACAGTCAATTAAGCCTGGCCACGATCAATATTTTAGAGGATAACGTATGCTAGGTCTGGGTTAGGTTTGGGACTTGCCCTCATCAGGCTCATACTTTCGCATTCTTCACATACTTGTTGAACAGATCCTGGGTTTTATCTGGTTTGGATCAAGTAGTAATGTGGTACCACACAGAAACAGTCAATAAAACCTGGCCACGACAAATATTTTAGAGGATAACGCATGCTAGGCCTGGGTTAGGTCTGGGACTTGCTCTCATCATACTGATACTTTCGCATTCTTCACATACTTGTTAAACAGATCCTGGGTTTTTTAAGGTTTGGATAACGTAGTAATGTGGTACCACACTGAAACAGTCGATTAAGCCTGGTCTCGATCAATATTTTAGAGGATATCGCATGTTTGGTCTAGGTTAGATCTGGGATTTGCTCTCATCAGGCTCATACTTTCGCATATTTCGCACACTAGTTGGCCAGATCCTGGGGTTTTTCTGGTTTGGATCACGTAGTAGTGTGGTACCACACAGAAAGTGTCGATTAAACCTGGTTTCGATCAATGATTTAGAGGATAACGCATGTTAGGTCTAGGTTACGTCTGGGATTTGCACTCATCAGGCTCATACTATCGCATATTTCACATACTTGTCGGCCAGATCCTGGTCTTCTTCAGGTTTGAATCACGTAGTATTGTGGTACCACGCAGAAACAGTCAATTAAACCTGTCTACGATCAATATTTTAGAGGATAACGCATGCTAGGTCTGGGTTAGGTCTGGGATTTGCCCTCATCAGACTCATACTTACGCAGTTTTACATACTTGTTGAACAGATCCCGGGTTTTATCTGGTTTGGATCACGTAGTAATGTTGTACCACCACCGAGACAGTCTATTAAGCCTGGCCTCGATCAATATTTTAGAGGATAACGCATTCTAGGTCTGGGTTAGGTCTGGGATTTGCACTCATCAGGCTCATACTTTCGCATATTTCACATTCTTGTTGGCCAGATCCTGGTCTTCTTCTGCTTTGAATCACGTAGTAATGTGGTACCACACAGAAACAGTCAATTAACCCTGGCCACGATGAATATTTTAGAGGATAACGTATGCTAGGTCTGGGTTAGGTCTGGGACTTGCCCTCATCAGGCTCATACTTTCGCATTCTTCACATACTTGTTGGCCAGATCCTGGGTTTTATCTGGTTTGGATCACGTAGTAATGTGGTACCACACAGAAACAGTCAATAAAACCTGACCACGATAAATATTTTAGAGGATAACGCATGCTAGGCCTGGATAAGTTCTGGGACTTGCCCTCATCAGGCTCATACTTTCGTATATTTCGCATTCTTGTTGGCAAGATCCTGGTCTTTTTCTGGGTTGTATCACGTAGTAATGTGGTACCACACTGGAAGATTCGATTAAACCCGGTTTCGATGATTATTTTAGAGGATAACGCATGTTAGGTCTAGGTTACGTCTGGGATTTGCACTCATCAGGCTCATACAATCGCATATTTCACATACTTGTTGGCCAGATCCTGGTCTTCTTCTGGTTTGAATCACGTAATAATGTGGTACCACACAGAAACAGTCAATTAAGCCTGGCCACGATCAGTATTTTAGAGGATAACGCATGTTAGGTCTAGGTTAGATCTGGGATTTGCTGTCATCAGGCTCATACTATCGCATATTTCGCACACTAGTTGGCCAGATCCTGGGTTTTTTCTGGTTTGGATCACGTAGTAGTGTGGTAACACACAGAAAGTGTCGGTTAAACCTGGTTTCGATCAATAATTTAGAGGATAACGCATGTTAGGTCTAGGTTACGTCTGGGATTTGCACTCATCAGGCTCATACAATCGCATATTTCACATACTTGTTGGCCAGATCCTGGTCTTCTTCTGGGGTGAATCACGTAGTAATGTGGTACCACACAGAAACAGTCAATTAAACCTGGCCACGATCAATATTTTAGAGGTTAACGCATGCTAGGTCTGGGTTAGGTCTGGGATTTGCACTCATCAGACTCATACAATCGCATATTTCACATACATGTTAACCAGATCCTGGTCTTCCTCTGGCTTGAATCACGTAGTATTGTAGTACCACGCAGAAACAGTCAATTAAACCTGTCTACGATCAATATTTTAGAGGATAACGCATGCTAGGTCTGGGTTAGGTCTGGGATTTGCCATCATCAGGCTCATACCTTCGCATATTTCACATTCTTGTTGGCCAGATCCTGGTCTTCTTCATGTTTGAATCACGTAGTATTGTAGTACCACGCAGAAACAGTCAATTAAACCTGGCCACGATCAATATTTTAGAGGATTACGCATGCTAGGCCTGGGTTAGGTCTGGGATTTGCCTTCATCAGACTCATACTTTCGCAATCTTCACATACTTGTTGAACAGATCCTGGGTTTTGCTGGTTTGGATCACGTAGTAATGTGGTACCACACTGAAACAGTCGATTAAGCCTGGTATCGATCAGTATTTTAGAGGATAACGCATGTTAGGTCTGTGTTAGGTCTGGGACTTGCTCTCATCAGGCTCATACTTTCGCATATTTCGCATTCTTGTTGGCAAGATCCTGGTCTTTTTCTGGGTTGTATCACGTAGTAATGTGGTACCACACTGGAACATTCGATTAAACCCGGTTTCGATGAATATTTTAGAGGATAACGCATGTTAGGTCTAGGCTACGTCTGCGATTTGCTCTCACCAGGTTCATACAATCGCATATTTCACATACTTGTTGGCCAGATCCTGGTCTTCTTCTGGTTTGAATCACGTAGTATTGAGGTACCACGCAGAAACAGTCAATTAAACCTGTTTACGATCAATATTTTAGAGGATAACGCATGCTAGGTCTGGGTTAGGTCTGGGATTTGCCATCATCAGGCTCATACTTTCGCATATTTCACATTCTTGTTGGCCAGATCCTGGTCTTCTTCTGGTTTGAATCACGTAGTAATGTGGTACCACACAGAAACAGTCAATTAAACCTGGCCACGATCAATATTTTAGAGGATAACGCATGCTAGGCCTGGGTTAGGTCTGGGATTTGCCCTCATCAGACTCATACAATCGCATATTTCACATTCTTGTTGGCCAGATCCTGGTCTTCTTCTGGTTTGAATCACGTAGTAATGTGGTACCACACAGAAACAGTCAATTAAACCTGGCCACGATCAATATTTTGGAGGATAACGCATGCTAAGCCTGGGTTAGGTCTGGGATTTGCCCTCATCAGAATCATACAAACGCATATTTCGCCTTTTCTTGGCCAGATCCTGGTCTTCTTCCGGTTTGAATCACGTAGTATTGTGGTACCACACAGAAGCAGTCAATTAAACCTGGCCACCATCAATATTTTAGAGGACAACGCATGCTAGGTCTGGGTTAGGTCTGGGATTTGCCCTTATCAGACTCATACAATCGCATTTTTACATACTTGTTGAACAGATCCCGGGTTTTATCTGGTTTGGATCACGAGATAATGTGATACCACCACCGAGACAGTCTATTAAGCCTGGCCTCGATCAATATTTTAGAGGACAACGCATGTTAGGTCTAGGTTAGGTCTGGGATTTGCTCTCATCAGACTCATACAATCGCATTTTTACATACTTGTTGAACAGATCCCGGGTTTTATCTGGTTTGGATCACGTAGTAATGTGGTACCACCACCGAGACAGTCTATTAAGCCTGGCCTCGATCAATATTTTAGGGGATAACGCATGTTAGGTCTAGGTTAGGTCTGGGATTTGCCCTCATCATACTGATACTTTCGCATTGTTCACATACTTGTTAAACAGATCCTGGGTTTTTTATGGTTTGGATAACGTAGTAATGTGGTACCACACTGAAACAGTCGATTAAGCCTGGTCTCGATCAATATTTTAGAGGATAACGCATGTTAGGTCTAGGTTAGATCTGGGATTTGCTCTCATCAGGCTCATACTTTCGCATATTTCGCACACTAGTTGGCCAGATCCTGGGTTTTTTCTGGTTTGGATCACGTAGTAGTGTGGTACCACACAGAAACAGTCAATTAAGCCTGGTCACGATCAATATTTTAGAGGATAACGTATGCTAGGTCTGGGTTAGGTCTGGGACTTGCCCTCATCAGGTTCATACTTTCGCATTCTTCACATACTTGTTGGCCAGATCCTGGTCTTCTTCTGGTTTGAATCACGTAGTAATGTGGTACCACACAGAAACAGTCAATTAAGCCTGGTCACGATCAATATTTTAGAGGATAACGTATGCTAGGTCTGGGTTAGGTCTGGGACTTGCCCTCATCAGGCTCATACTTTCGCATTCTTCACATACTTGTTGGCCAGATCCTGGTCTTCTTCTGGTTTGAATCACGTAGTATTGAGGCACCACGCAGAAACAGTCAATTAAACCTGTTTACGATCAATATTTTAGAGGATAACGCATGCTAGGTCTGGGTTAGGTCTGGGATTTGCACTCATCAGGCTCATACCTTCGCATATTTCACATTCTTGTTGGCCAGATCCTGGTCTTCTTCTGGTTTGAATCACGTAGTAATGTGGTACCACACAGAAACAGTCAATTAAGCCTGGTCACGATCAATATTTTAGAGGATAACGTATGCTAGGTCTGGGTTAGGTCTGGGACTTGCCCTCATCAGGCTCATACCTTCGCATATTTCACATTCTTGTTGGCCAGATCCTGGTCTTCTTCTGGTTTGAATCACGTAGTAATGTGATACCACACAGAAACAGTCAATTAAACCTGGCCACGATCAATATTTTGGAGGATAACGCATGCTAAGCCTGGGTTAGGTCTGGGATTTGCCCTCATCAGAATCATACAAACGCATATTTCGCCTTTTCTTGGCCAGATCCTGGTCTTCTTCTGGGGTGAATCACGTAGTAATGTGGTACCACACAGAAACAGTCAATTAAACCTGGCCACGATCAATATTTTAGAGGATAACGCATGCTAGGTCTGGGTTAGGTCTGGGATTTGCCCTCATCAGACTCATACAATCGCATATTTCACATACTTGTTAACCAGAACCTGGTCTTCCTCTGGTTTGTATCACGTAGTATTGTAGTACCACGCAGAAACAGTCAATTAAACCTGTTTACGATCAATATTTTAGAGGATAACGCATGCTAGGTCTGGATTAGGTCTGGGATTTGCCATCATCAGGCTCATACTTTCTCATATTTCACATTCTTGTTCGCCAGATCCTGGTCTTCTTCTGGTTTGAATCACGTAGTAATGTGGTACCACACAGAAACAGTCAATTAAACCTGGCCACGATCAATATTATAGAGGATAACGCATGCTAGGACTGGGTTTGGTCTGGGATTTGCCCTCATCAGACTCATACAATCGCATATTTCACATTTTGTTGGCCAGATCCTGGTCTTCTTCTGGTTTGAATCACGCAGTAATGTGGTACCATACAGAAACAGTCAATTAAGCCTGGCCACGATCAATATTTTAGAGGATAACGTATGCTAGGTCTGGGTTAGGTTTGGGACTTGCCCTCATCAGGCTCATACTTTCGCATTCTTCACATACTTGTTGAACAGATCCTGGGTTTTATCTGGTTTGGATCAAGTAGTAATGTGGTACCACACAGAAACAGTCAATAAAACCTGGCCACGACAAATATTTTAGAGGATAACGCATGCTAGGCCTGGGTTAGGTCTGGGACTTGCTCTCATCATACTGATACTTTCGCATTCTTCACATACTTGTTAAACAGATCCTGGGTTTTTTAAGGTTTGGATAACGTAGTAATGTGGTACCACACTGAAACAGTCGATTAAGCCTGGTCTCGATCAATATTTTAGAGGATATCGCATGTTTGGTCTAGGTTAGATCTGGGATTTGCTCTCATCAGGCTCATACTTTCGCATATTTCGCACACTAGTTGGCCAGATCCTGGGGTTTTTCTGGTTTGGATCACGTAGTAGTGTGGTACCACACAGAAAGTGTCGATTAAACCTGGTTTCGATCAATGATTTAGAGGATAACGCATGTTAGGTCTAGGTTACGTCTGGGATTTGCACTCATCAGGCTCATACTATCGCATATTTCACATACTTGTCGGCCAGATCCTGGTCTTCTTCAGGTTTGAATCACGTAGTATTGTGGTACCACGCAGAAACAGTCAATTAAACCTGTCTACGATCAATATTTTAGAGGATAACGCATGCTAGGTCTGGGTTAGGTCTGGGATTTGCCCTCATCAGACTCATACTTACGCAGTTTTACATACTTGTTGAACAGATCCCGGGTTTTATCTGGTTTGGATCACGTAGTAATGTTGTACCACCACCGAGACAGTCTATTAAGCCTGGCCTCGATCAATATTTTAGAGGATAACGCATTCTAGGTCTGGGTTAGGTCTGGGATTTGCACTCATCAGGCTCATACTTTCGCATATTTCACATTCTTGTTGGCCAGATCCTGGTCTTCTTCTGCTTTGAATCACGTAGTAATGTGGTACCACACAGAAACAGTCAATTAACCCTGGCCACGATGAATATTTTAGAGGATAACGTATGCTAGGTCTGGGTTAGGTCTGGGACTTGCCCTCATCAGGCTCATACTTTCGCATTCTTCACATACTTGTTGGCCAGATCCTGGGTTTTATCTGGTTTGGATCACGTAGTAATGTGGTACCACACAGAAACAGTCAATAAAACCTGACCACGATAAATATTTTAGAGGATAACGCATGCTAGGCCTGGATAAGTTCTGGGACTTGCCCTCATCAGGCTCATACTTTCGTATATTTCGCATTCTTGTTGGCAAGATCCTGGTCTTTTTCTGGGTTGTATCACGTAGTAATGTGGTACCACACTGGAAGATTCGATTAAACCCGGTTTCGATGATTATTTTAGAGGATAACGCATGTTAGGTCTAGGTTACGTCTGGGATTTGCACTCATCAGGCTCATACAATCGCATATTTCACATACTTGTTGGCCAGATCCTGGTCTTCTTCTGGTTTGAATCACGTAATAATGTGGTACCACACAGAAACAGTCAATTAAGCCTGGCCACGATCAGTATTTTAGAGGATAACGCATGTTAGGTCTAGGTTAGATCTGGGATTTGCTGTCATCAGGCTCATACTATCGCATATTTCGCACACTAGTTGGCCAGATCCTGGGTTTTTTCTGGTTTGGATCACGTAGTAGTGTGGTAACACACAGAAAGTGTCGGTTAAACCTGGTTTCGATCAATAATTTAGAGGATAACGCATGTTAGGTCTAGGTTACGTCTGGGATTTGCACTCATCAGGCTCATACAATCGCATATTTCACATACTTGTTGGCCAGATCCTGGTCTTCTTCTGGGGTGAATCACGTAGTAATGTGGTACCACACAGAAACAGTCAATTAAACCTGGCCACGATCAATATTTTAGAGGTTAACGCATGCTAGGTCTGGGTTAGGTCTGGGATTTGCACTCATCAGACTCATACAATCGCATATTTCACATACATGTTAACCAGATCCTGGTCTTCCTCTGGCTTGAATCACGTAGTATTGTAGTACCACGCAGAAACAGTCAATTAAACCTGTCTACGATCAATATTTTAGAGGATAACGCATGCTAGGTCTGGGTTAGGTCTGGGATTTGCCATCATCAGGCTCATACCTTCGCATATTTCACATTCTTGTTGGCCAGATCCTGGTCTTCTTCATGTTTGAATCACGTAGTATTGTAGTACCACGCAGAAACAGTCAATTAAACCTGGCCACGATCAATATTTTAGAGGATTACGCATGCTAGGCCTGGGTTAGGTCTGGGATTTGCCTTCATCAGACTCATACTTTCGCAATCTTCACATACTTGTTGAACAGATCCTGGGTTTTGCTGGTTTGGATCACGTAGTAATGTGGTACCACACTGAAACAGTCGATTAAGCCTGGTATCGATCAGTATTTTAGAGGATAACGCATGTTAGGTCTGTGTTAGGTCTGGGACTTGCTCTCATCAGGCTCATACTTTCGCATATTTCGCATTCTTGTTGGCAAGATCCTGGTCTTTTTCTGGGTTGTATCACGTAGTAATGTGGTACCACACTGGAACATTCGATTAAACCCGGTTTCGATGAATATTTTAGAGGATAACGCATGTTAGGTCTAGGCTACGTCTGCGATTTGCTCTCACCAGGTTCATACAATCGCATATTTCACATACTTGTTGGCCAGATCCTGGTCTTCTTCTGGTTTGAATCACGTAGTATTGAGGTACCACGCAGAAACAGTCAATTAAACCTGTTTACGATCAATATTTTAGAGGATAACGCATGCTAGGTCTGGGTTAGGTCTGGGATTTGCCATCATCAGGCTCATACTTTCGCATATTTCACATTCTTGTTGGCCAGATCCTGGTCTTCTTCTGGTTTGAATCACGTAGTAATGTGGTACCACACAGAAACAGTCAATTAAACCTGGCCACGATCAATATTTTAGAGGATAACGCATGCTAGGCCTGGGTTAGGTCTGGGATTTGCCCTCATCAGACTCATACAATCGCATATTTCACATTCTTGTTGGCCAGATCCTGGTCTTCTTCTGGTTTGAATCACGTAGTAATGTGGTACCACACAGAAACAGTCAATTAAACCTGGCCACGATCAATATTTTGGAGGATAACGCATGCTAAGCCTGGGTTAGGTCTGGGATTTGCCCTCATCAGAATCATACAAACGCATATTTCGCCTTTTCTTGGCCAGATCCTGGTCTTCTTCCGGTTTGAATCACGTAGTATTGTGGTACCACACAGAAGCAGTCAATTAAACCTGGCCACCATCAATATTTTAGAGGACAACGCATGCTAGGTCTGGGTTAGGTCTGGGATTTGCCCTTATCAGACTCATACAATCGCATTTTTACATACTTGTTGAACAGATCCCGGGTTTTATCTGGTTTGGATCACGAGATAATGTGATACCACCACCGAGACAGTCTATTAAGCCTGGCCTCGATCAATATTTTAGAGGACAACGCATGTTAGGTCTAGGTTAGGTCTGGGATTTGCTCTCATCAGACTCATACAATCGCATTTTTACATACTTGTTGAACAGATCCCGGGTTTTATCTGGTTTGGATCACGTAGTAATGTGGTACCACCACCGAGACAGTCTATTAAGCCTGGCCTCGATCAATATTTTAGGGGATAACGCATGTTAGGTCTAGGTTAGGTCTGGGATTTGCCCTCATCATACTGATACTTTCGCATTGTTCACATACTTGTTAAACAGATCCTGGGTTTTTTATGGTTTGGATAACGTAGTAATGTGGTACCACACTGAAACAGTCGATTAAGCCTGGTCTCGATCAATATTTTAGAGGATAACGCATGTTAGGTCTAGGTTAGATCTGGGATTTGCTCTCATCAGGCTCATACTTTCGCATATTTCGCACACTAGTTGGCCAGATCCTGGGTTTTTTCTGGTTTGGATCACGTAGTAGTGTGGTACCACACAGAAACAGTCAATTAAGCCTGGTCACGATCAATATTTTAGAGGATAACGTATGCTAGGTCTGGGTTAGGTCTGGGACTTGCCCTCATCAGGTTCATACTTTCGCATTCTTCACATACTTGTTGGCCAGATCCTGGTCTTCTTCTGGTTTGAATCACGTAGTAATGTGGTACCACACAGAAACAGTCAATTAAGCCTGGTCACGATCAATATTTTAGAGGATAACGTATGCTAGGTCTGGGTTAGGTCTGGGACTTGCCCTCATCAGGCTCATACTTTCGCATTCTTCACATACTTGTTGGCCAGATCCTGGTCTTCTTCTGGTTTGAATCACGTAGTATTGAGGCACCACGCAGAAACAGTCAATTAAACCTGTTTACGATCAATATTTTAGAGGATAACGCATGCTAGGTCTGGGTTAGGTCTGGGATTTGCACTCATCAGGCTCATACCTTCGCATATTTCACATTCTTGTTGGCCAGATCCTGGTCTTCTTCTGGTTTGAATCACGTAGTAATGTGGTACCACACAGAAACAGTCAATTAAGCCTGGTCACGATCAATATTTTAGAGGATAACGTATGCTAGGTCTGGGTTAGGTCTGGGACTTGCCCTCATCAGGCTCATACCTTCGCATATTTCACATTCTTGTTGGCCAGATCCTGGTCTTCTTCTGGTTTGAATCACGTAGTAATGTGATACCACACAGAAACAGTCAATTAAACCTGGCCACGATCAATATTTTGGAGGATAACGCATGCTAAGCCTGGGTTAGGTCTGGGATTTGCCCTCATCAGAATCATACAAACGCATATTTCGCCTTTTCTTGGCCAGATCCTGGTCTTCTTCCGGTTTGAATCACGTAGTATTGTGGTACCACACAGAAGCAGTCAATTAAACCTGGCCACCATCAATATTTTAGAGGACAACGCATGCTAGGTCTGGGTTAGGTCTGGGATTTGCCCTTATCAGACTCATACAATCGCATTTTTACATACTTGTTGAACAGATCCCGGGTTTTATCTGGTTTGGATCACGAAATAATGTGATACCACCACCGAGACAGTCTATTAAGCCTGGCCTCGATCAATATTTTAGAGGACAACGCATGTTAGGTCTAGGTTAGGTCTGGGATTTGCTCTCATCAGACTCATACAATCGCATTTTTACATACTTGTTGAACAGATCCCGGGTTTTATCTGGTTTGGATCACGTAGTAATGTGGTACCACCACCGAGACAGTCTATTAAGCCTGGCCTCGATCAATATTTTAGGGGATAACGCATGTTAGGTCTAGGTTAGGTCTGGGATTTGCCCTCATCATACTGATACTTTCGCATTCTTCACATACTTGTTAAACAGATCCTGGGTTTTTTATGGTTTGGATAACGTAGTAATGTGGTACCACACTGAAACAGTCGATTAAGCCTGGTCTCGATCAATATTTTAGAGGATAACGCATGTTAGGTCTAGGTTAGATCTGGGATTTGCTCTCATCAGGCTCATACTTTCGCATATTTCGCACACTAGTTGGCCAGATCCTGGGTTTTTTCTGGTTTGGATCACGTAGTAGTGTGGTACCACACAGAAACAGTCAATTAAGCCTGGTCACGATCAATATTTTAGAGGATAACGTATGCTAGGTCTGGGTTAGGTCTGGGACTTGCCCTCATCAGGCTCATACTTTCGCATTCTTCACATACTTGTTGGCCAGATCCTGGTCTTCTTCTGGTTTGAATCACGTAGTAATGTGGTACCACACAGAAACAGTCAATTAAGCCTGGTCACGATCAATATTTTAGAGGATAACGTATGCTAGGTCTGGGTTAGGTCTGGGACTTGCCCTCATCAGGCTCATACTTTCGCATATTTCACATTCTTGTTGGCCAGATCCTGGTCTTCTTCTGGTTTGAATCACGTAGTAATGTGGTACCACACAGAAACAGTCAATTAAGCCTGGTCACGATCAATATTTTAGAGGATAACGTATGCTAGGTCTGGGTTAGGTCTGGGACTTGCCCTCATCAGGCTCATACTTTCGCATTCTTCACATACTTGTTAGCCAGATCCTGGGTTTTATCTGGTTTGGATCACGTAGTAATGTGGTACCACACAGAAACAGTCAATAAAACCTGGCCACGATAAATATTTTAGAGGATAACGCATGCTAGGCCTGGGTTAGGACCGGGATTTGCCCTCATTTGGCTCATACTTTCGCATTCTACACATACTTTTTGAGCAGATCCTAGGTTTTTTCTGGTTTGGATCACGTAGTTGTGTGGTACCACACTGAAAGTGTCGATTAAATCTGGTTTCGATCAATAATTTAGAGGATAACGCATGTTAGGTCTAGGTTAGGTCTGGGATTTGCACTCATCAGGCTCATACGATCGCATATTTCGAATTTTGTTGGCCAGATCCTGGACTTCTTCTGGCTTGAATCACGTAGTATTGTGGTACCACACAGAAACAGTCAATTAAACCTGGCCACCATCAATATTTTAGAGGATAACGCATGCTAGGTCTGGGTTAGGTCTGGGATTTGCCCTCATCAGACTCATACTTACGCAGTTTTACATACTTGTTGAACAGATCCCGGGTTTTATCTGGTTTGGATCACGTAGTAATGTTGTACCACCACCGAGACAGTCTATTAAGCCTGGCCTCGATCAATATTTTAGAGGATAACGCATTCTAGGTCTGGGTTAGGTCTGGGATTTGCACTCATCAGGCTCATACTTTCGCATATTTCACATTCTTGTTGGCCAGATCCTGGTCTTCTTCTGCTTTGAATCACGTAGTAATGTGGTACCACACAGAAACAGTCAATTAACCCTGGCCACGATCAATATTTTAGACGATAACGTATGCTAGGTCTGGGTTAGGTCTGGGACTTGCCCTCATCAGGCTCATACTTTCGCATTCTTCACATACTTGTTGGCCAGATCCTGGTCTTCTTCTGGTTTGAATCACGTAGTATTGAGGCACCACGCAGAAACAGTCAATTAAACCTGTTTACGATCAATATTTTAGAGGATAACGCATGCTAGGTCTGGGTTAGGTCTGGGATTTGCCATCATCAGGCTCATACTTTCGCATTCTTCACATACTTGTTGGCCAGATCCTGGTCTTCTTCTGGTTTGAATCACGTAGTATTGAGGCACCACGCAGAAACAGTCAATTAAACCTGTTTACGATCAATATTTTAGAGGATAACGCATGCTAGGTCTGGGTTAGGTCTGGGATTTGCCATCATCAGGCTCATACTTTCGCATATTTCACATTCTTGTTGGCCAGATCCTGGTCTTCTTCTGGTTTGGATAACGTAGTAATGTTGTACCACCACCAAGACAGTCTATTAAGCCTGGCCTCGATCAATATTTTAGAGGATAACGCATGCTAGGTCTGGGTTAGGTCTGGGATTTGCACTCATCAGGCTCATACCTTCGCATATTTCACATTCTTGTTGGCCAGATCCTGGTCTTCTTCTGGTTTGAATCACGTAGTAATGTGGTACCACACAGAAACAGTCAATTAAGCCTGGTCACGATCAATATTTTAGAGGATAACGTATGCTAGGTCTGGGTTAGGTCTGGGATTTGCCCTCATCAGACTCATACTTACGCAGTTTTACATACTTGTTGAACAGATCCCGGGTTTTATCTGGTTTGGATCACGTAGTAATGTTGTACCACCACCGAGACAGTCTATTAAGCCTGGCCTCGATCAATATTTTAGAGGATAACGCATTCTAGGTCTGGGTTAGGTCTGGGATTTGCACTCATCAGGCTCATACTTTCGCATATTTCACATTCTTGTTGGCCAGATCCTGGTCTTCTTCTGCTTTGAATCACGTAGTAATGTGGTACCACACAGAAACAGTCAATTAACCCTGGCCACGATCAATATTTTAGACGATAACGTATGCTAGGTCTGGGTTAGGTCTGGGACTTGCCCTCATCAGGCTCATACTTTCGCATTCTTCACAAACTTGTTGACCAGATCCTGGGTTTTATCTGGTTTGGATCACGTAGTAATGTGGTACCACACAGAAACAGTCAATAAAACCTGACCACGATAAATATTTTAGAGGATAACGCATGCTAGGCCTGGGTAAGTTCTGGGACTTGCCCTCATCAGGCTCATACTTTCGTATATTTCGCATTCTTGTTGGCAAGATCCTGGTCTTTTTCTGGGTTGTATCACGTAGTAATGTGGTACCACACTGGAACATTTGATTAAACCCGGTTTCGATGAATATTTTAGAGGATAACGCATGTTAGGTCTAGGTTACGTCTGGGATTTGCACTCATCAGGCTCATACAATCGCATATTTCACATACTTGTTGGCCAGATCCTGGTCTTCTTCTGGTTTGAATCACGTAATAATGTGGTACCACACAGAAACAGTCAATTAAGCCTGGCCACGATCAGTATTTTAGAGGATAACGCATGTTAGGTCTAGGTTAGATCTGGGATTTGCTGTCATCAGGCTCATACTATCGCATATTTCGCACACTAGTTGGCCAGATCCTGGGTTTTTTCTGGTTTGGATCACGTAGTAGTGTGGTACCACACAGAAAGTGTCGGTTAAACCTGGTTTCGATCAATAATTTAGAGGATAACGCATGTTAGGTCTAGGTTACGTCTGGGATTTGCACTCATCAGGCTCATACAATCGCATATTTCACATACTTGTTGGCCAGATCCTGGTCTTCTTCTGGGGTGAATCACGTAGTAATGTGGTACCACACAGAAACAGTCAATTAAACCTGGCCACGATCAATATTTTAGAGGATAACGCATGCTAGGTCTGGGTTAGGTCTGGGATTTGCCCTCATCAGACTCATACAATCGCATATTTCACATACTTGTTAACGTGAACCTGGTCTTCCTCTGGTTTGAATCACGTAGTATTGTAGTACCACGCAGAAACAGTCAATTAAACCTGTTTACGATCAATATTTTAGAGGATAACGCATGCTAGGTCTGGATTAGGTCTGGGATTTGCCATCATCAGGCTCATACTTTCTCATATTTCACATTCTTGTTCGCCAGATCCTGGTCTTCTTCTGGTTTGAATCACGTAGTAATGTGGTACCACACTGAAACAGTCAATTAAACCTGGCCACGATCAATATTATAGAGGATAACGCATGCTAGGACTGGGTTTGGTCTGGGATTTGCCCTCATCAGACTCATACAATCGCATATTTCACATTTTGTTGGCCAGATCCTGGTCTTCTTCTGGTTTGAATCACGCAGTAATGTGGTACCATACAGAAACAGTCAATTAAGCGTGGCCACGATCAATATTTTAGAGGATAACGTATGCTAGGTCTGGGTTAGGTTTGGGACTTGCCCTCATCAGGCTCATACTTTCGCATTCTTCACATACTTGTTGAACAGATCCTGGGTTTTATCTGGTTTGGATCAAGTAGTAATGTGGTACCACACAGAAACAGTCAATAAAACCTGGCCACGACAAATATTTTAGAGGATAACGCATGCTAGGCCTGGGTTAGGTCTGGGACTTGCTCTCATCATACTGATACTTTCGCATTCTTCACATACTTGTTAAACAGATCCTGGGTTTTTTAAGGTTTGGATAACGTAGTAATGTGGTACCACACTGAAACAGTCGATTAAGCCTGGTCTCGATCAATATTTTAGAGGATATCGCATGTTTGGTCTAGGTTAGATCTGGGATTTGCTCTCATCAGGCTCATACTTTCGCATATTTCGCACACTAGTTGGCCAGATCCTGGGGTTTTTCTGGTTTGGATCACGTCGTAGTGTGGTACCACACAGAAAGTGTCGATTAAACCTGGTTTCGATCAATGATTTAGAGGATAACGCATGTTAGGTCTAGGTTACGTCTGGGATTTGCACTCATCAGGCTCATACAATCGCATATTTCACATACTTGTTGGCCAGATCCTGGTCTTCTTCAGGTTTGAATCACGTAGTATTGTGGTACCACGCAGAAACAGTCAATTAAACCTGTCTACGATCAATATTTTAGAGGATAACGCATGCTAGGTCTGGGTTAGGTCTGGGATTTGCCCTCATCAGACTCATACTTACGCAGTTTTACATACTTGTTGAACAGATCCCGGGTTTTATCTGGTTTGGATCACGTAGTAATGTTGTACCACCACCGAGACAGTCTATTAAGCCTGGCCTCGATCAATATTTTAGAGGATAACGCATTCTAGGTCTGGGTTAGGTCTGGGATTTGCACTCATCAGGCTCATACTTTCGCATATTTCACATTCTTGTTGGCCAGATCCTGGTCTTCTTCTGCTTTGAATCACGTAGTAATGTGGTACCACACAGAAACAGTCAATTAACCCTGGCCACGATCAATATTTTAGAGGATAACGTATGCTAGGTCTGGGTTAGGTCTGGGACTTGCCCTCATCAGACTCATACTTTCGCAATCTTCACATACTTGTTGAACAGATCCTGGGTTTTTCTGGTTTGGATCACGTAGTAATGTGGTACCACACTGAAACAGTCGATTAAGCCTGGTATCGATCAGTATTTTAGAGGATAACGCATGTTAGGTCTGTGTTAGGTCTGGGACTTGCTCTCATCAGGCTCATACTTTCGCATATTTCGCATTCTTGTTGGCAAGATCCTGGTCTTTTTCTGGGTTGTATCACGTAGTAATGTGGTACCACACTGGAACATTCGATTAAACCCGGTTTCGATGAATATTTTAGAGGATAACGCATGTTAGGTCTAGGCTACGTCTGCGATTTGCTCTCACCAGGTTCATACAATCGCATATTTCACATACTTGTTGGCCAGATCCTGGTCTTCTTCTGTTTTGAATCACGTAGTATTGAGGTACCACGCAGAAACAGTCAATTAAACCTGTTTACGATCAATATTTTAGAGGATAACGCATGCTAGGTCTGGGTTAGGTCTGGGATTTGCCATCATCAGGCTCATACTTTCGCATATTTCACATTCTTGTTGGCCAGATCCTGGTCTTCTTCTGGTTTGGATAACGTAGTAATGTTGTACCACCACCAAGACAGTCTATTAAGCCTGGCCTCGATCAATATTTTAGAGGATAACGCATGCTAGGTCTGGGTTAGGTCTGGGATTTGCACTCATCAGGCTCATACCTTCGCATATTTCACATTCTTGTTGGCCAGATCCTGGTCTTCTTCTGGTTTGAATCACGTAGTAATGTGGTACCACACAGAAACAGTCAATTAAGCCTGGTCACGATCAATATTTTAGAGGATAACGTATGCTAGGTCTGGGTTAGGTCTGGGACTTGCCCTCATCAGGCTCATACTTTCGCATTCTTCACATACTTGTTAGCCAGATCCTGGGTTTTATCTGGTTTGGATCACGTAGTATTGTGGTACCACACAGAAGCAGTCAATTAAACCTGGCCACCATCAATATTTTAGAGGACAACGCATGCTAGGTCTAGGTTAGGTCTGGGATTTGCCCTCATCAGACTCATACTTTCGCATTCTTCACATACTTGTTGGCCAGATCCTGGGTTTTATCTGGTTTGGATCACGTAGTACTGTGGTACCACACAGAAACAGTCAATAAAACCTGGCCACGATAAATATTTTAGAGGATAACGTATGCTAGGTCTGGGTTAGGTCTGGGACTTGCCCTCATCAGGCTCATACTTTCGCATTCTTCACATACTTGTTGGCCAGATCCTGGGTTTTATCTGGTTTGGATCACGTAGTACTGTGGTACCACACAGAAACAGTCAATAAAACCTGGCCACGATAAATATTTTAGAGGATAACGCATGCTAGGCCTGGATAAGTTCTGGGACTTGCCCTCATCAGGCTCATACTTTCGTATATTTCGCATTCTTGTTGGCAAGATCCTGGTCTTTTTCTGGGTTGTATCACGTAGTAATGTGGTACCACACTGGAACATTCGATTAAACCCGGTTTCGATGATTATTTTAGAGGATAACGCATGTTAGGTCTAGGTTACGTCTGGGATTTGCACTCATCAGGCTCATACAATCGCATATTTCACATACTTGTTGGCCAGATCCTGGTCTTCTTCTGGTTTGAATCACGTAATAATGTGGTACCACACAGAAACAGTCAATTAAGCCTGGCCACGATCAGTATTTTAGAGGATAACGCATGTTAGGTCTAGGTTAGATCTGGGATTTGCTGTCATCAGGCTCATACTATCGCATATTTCGCACACTAGTTGGCCAGATCCTGGGTTTTTTCTGGTTTGGATCACGTAGTAGTGTGGTAACACACAGAAAGTGTCGGTTAAACCTGGTTTCGATCAATAATTTAGAGGATAACGCATGTTAGGTCTAGGTTACGTCTGGGATTTGCACTCATCAGGCTCATACAATCGTATATTTCACATACTTGTTGGCCAGATCCTGGTCTTCTTCTGGGGTGAATCACGTAGTAATGTGGTACCACACAGAAACAGTCAATTAAACCTGGCCACGATCAATATTTTAGAGGTTAACGCATGCTAGGTCTGGGTTAGGTCTGGGATTTGCACTCATCAGACTCATACAATCGCATATTTCACATACATGTTAACCAGATCCTGGTCTTCCTCTGGTTTGAATCACGTAGTATTGTAGTACCACGCAGGAACAGTCAATTAAACCTGTCTACGATCAATATTTTAGAGGATAACGCATGCTAGGTCTGGGTTAGGTCTGGGATTTGCCATCATCAGGCTCATACCTTCGCATATTTCACATTCTTGTTGGCCAGATCCTGGTCTTCTTCATGTTTGAATCACGTAGTATTGTGGTACCACGCAGAAACAGTCAATTAAACCTGGCCACGATCAATATTTTAGAGGATTACGCATGCTAGGCCTGGGTTAGGTCTGGGATTTGCCTTCATCAGACTCATACTTTCGCAATCTTCACATACTTGTTGAACAGATCCTGGGTTTTTCTGGTTTGGATCACGTAGTAATGTGGTACCACACTGAAACAGTCGATTAAGCCTGGTATCGATCAGTATTTTAGAGGATAACGCATGTTAGGTCTGTGTTAGGTCTGGGACTTGCTCTCATCAGGCTCATACTTTCGCATATTTCGCATTCTTGTTGGCAAGATCCTGGTCTTTTTCTGGGTTGTATCACGTAGTAATGTGGTACCACACTGGAACATTCGATTAAACCCGGTTTCGATGAATATTTTAGAGGATAACGCATTTTAGGTCTAGGCTACGTCTGCGATTTGCTCTCACCAGGTTCATACAATCGCATATTTCACATACTTGTTGGCCAGATCCTGGTCTTCTTCTGGTTTGAATCACGTAGTATTGAGGTACCACGCAGAAACAGTCAATTAAACCTGTTTACGATCAATATTTTAGAGGATAACGCATGCTAGGTCTGGGTTAGGTCTGGGATTTGCACTCATCAGGCTCATACCTTCGCATATTTCACATTCTTGTTGGCCAGATCCTGGTCTTCTTCTGGTTTGAATCACGTAGTAATGTGGTACCACACAGAAACAGTCAATTAAGCCTGGTCACGATCAATATTTTAGAGGATAACGTATGCTAGGTCTGGGTTAGGTCTGGGACTTGCCCTCATCAGGCTCATACTTTCGCAATCTTCACATACTTGTTAGCCAGATCCCGGGTTTTATCTGGTTTGGATCACGAAATAATGTGATACCACGACCGAGACAGTCTATTAAGCCTGGCCTCGATCAATATTTTAGAGGACAACGCATGTTAGGTCTAGGTTAGGTCTGGGATTTGCCCTCATCAGACTCATACAATCGCATTTTTACATACTTGTTAAACAGATCCTGGGTTTTTTATGGTTTGGATAACGTAGTAATGTGGTACCACACTGAAACAGTCGATTAAGCCTGGTCTCGATCAATATTTTAGAGGATAACGCATGTTAGGTCTAAGTTAGATCTGGGATTTGCTCTCATCAGGCTCATACTTTCGCATATTTCGCACACTAGTTGGCCAGATCCTGGGTTTTTTCTGGTTTGGATCACGTAGTAGTGTGGTACCACACAGAAACAGTCAATTAAGCCTGGTCACGATCAATATTTTAGAGGATAACGTATGCTAGGTCTGGGTTAGGTCTGGGACTTGCCCTCATCAGGCTCATGCTTTCGCATTCTTCACATACTTGTTGGCCAGATCCTGGTCTTCTTCTGGTTTGAATCACGTAGTAATGTGGTACCACACAGAAACAGTCAATTAAGCCTGGTCACGATCAATATTTTAGAGGATAACGTATGCTAGGTCTGGGTTAGGTCTGGGACTTGCCCTCATCAGGCTCATACTTTCGCATTCTTCACATACTTGTTAGCCAGATCCTGGGTTTTATCTGGTTTGGATCACGTAGTAATGTGGTACCACACAGAAACAGTCAATAAAACCTGGCCACGATAAATATTTTAGAGGATAACGCATGCTAGGCCTGGGTTAGGACCGGGATTTGCCCTCATCTGGCTCATACTTTCGCATTCTACACATACTTTTTGAGCAGATCCTGGTCTTTTTCTGGGTTGTATCACGTAGTAATGTGGTACCACACTGGAACATTCGATTAAACCCGGTTTCGATGATTATTTTAGAGGATAACGCATGTTAGGTCTAGGTTACGTCTGGGATTTGCACTCATCAGGCTCATACAATCGCATATTTCACATACTTGTTGGCCAGATCCTGGTCTTCTTCTGGTTTGAATCACGTAATAATGTGGTACCACACAGAAACAGTCAATTAAGCCTGGCCACGATCAGTATTTTAGAGGATAACGCATGTTAGGTCTAGGTTAGATCTGGGATTTGCTGTCATCAGGCTCATACTATCGCATATTTCGCACACTAGTTGGCCAGATCCTGGGTTTTTTCTGGTTTGGATCACGTAGTAGTGTGGTAACACACAGAAAGTGTCGGTTAAACCTGGTTTCGATCAATAATTTAGAGGATAACGCATGTTAGGTCTAGGTTACGTCTGGGATTTGCACTCATCAGGCTCATACAATCGTATATTTCACATACTTGTTGGCCAGATCCTGGTCTTCTTCTGGGGTGAATCACGTAGTAATGTGGTACCACACAGAAACAGTCAATTAAACCTGGCCACGATCAATATTTTAGAGGTTAACGCATGCTAGGTCTGGGTTAGGTCTGGGATTTGCACTCATCAGACTCATACAATCGCATATTTCACATACATGTTAACCAGATCCTGGTCTTCCTCTGGTTTGAATCACGTAGTATTGTAGTACCACGCAGGAACAGTCAATTAAACCTGTCTACGATCAATATTTTAGAGGATAACGCATGCTAGGTCTGGGTTAGGTCTGGGATTTGCCATCATCAGGCTCATACCTTCGCATATTTCACATTCTTGTTGGCCAGATCCTGGTCTTCTTCATGTTTGAATCACGTAGTATTGTGGTACCACGCAGAAACAGTCAATTAAACCTGGCCACGATCAATATTTTAGAGGATTACGCATGCTAGGCCTGGGTTAGGTCTGGGATTTGCCTTCATCAGACTCATACTTTCGCAATCTTCACATACTTGTTGAACAGATCCTGGGTTTTTCTGGTTTGGATCACGTAGTAATGTGGTACCACACTGAAACAGTCGATTAAGCCTGGTATCGATCAGTATTTTAGAGGATAACGCATGTTAGGTCTGTGTTAGGTCTGGGACTTGCTCTCATCAGGCTCATACTTTCGCATATTTCGCATTCTTGTTGGCAAGATCCTGGTCTTTTTCTGGGTTGTATCACGTAGTAATGTGGTACCACACTGGAACATTCGATTAAACCCGGTTTCGATGAATATTTTAGAGGATAACGCATTTTAGGTCTAGGCTACGTCTGCGATTTGCTCTCACCAGGTTCATACAATCGCATATTTCGCACACTAGTTGGCCAGATCCTGGGTTTTTTCTGGTTTGGATCACGTAGTAGTGTGGTACCACACAGAAACAGTCAATTAAGCCTGGTCACGATCAATATTTTAGAGGATAACGCATGCTAGGTCTGGGTTAGGTCTGGGATTTGCACTCATCAGGCTCATACCTTCGCATATTTCACATTCTTGTTGGCCAGATCCTGGTCTTCTTCTGGTTTGAATCACGTAGTAATGTGGTACCACACAGAAACAGTCAATTAAGCCTGGTCACGATCAATATTTTAGAGGATAACGTATGCTAGGTCTGGGTTAGGTCTGGGACTTGCCCTCATCAGGCTCATACTTTCGCAATCTTCACATACTTGTTAGCCAGATCCCGGGTTTTATCTGGTTTGGATCACGAAATAATGTGATACCACCACCGAGACAGTCTATTAAGCCTGGCCTCGATCAATATTTTAGAGGACAACGCATGTTAGGTCTAGGTTAGGTCTGGGATTTGCCCTCATCAGACTCATACAATCGCATTTTTACATACTTGTTAAACAGATCCTGGGTTTTTTATGGTTTGGATAACGTAGTAATGTGGTACCACACTGAAACAGTCGATTAAGCCTGGTCTCGATCAATATTTTAGAGGATAACGCATGTTAGGTCTAAGTTAGATCTGGGATTTGCTCTCATCAGGCTCATACTTTCGCATATTTCGCACACTAGTTGGCCAGATCCTGGGTTTTTTCTGGTTTGGATCACGTAGTAGTGTGGTACCACACAGAAACAGTCAATTAAGCCTGGTCACGATCAATATTTTAGAGGATAACGTATGCTAGGTCTGGGTTAGGTCTGGGACTTGCCCTCATCAGGCTCATGCTTTCGCATTCTTCACATACTTGTTGGCCAGATCCTGGTCTTCTTCTGGTTTGAATCACGTAGTAATGTGGTACCACACAGAAACAGTCAATTAAGCCTGGTCACGATCAATATTTTAGAGGATAACGTATGCTAGGTCTGGGTTAGGTCTGGGACTTGCCCTCATCAGGCTCATACTTTCGCATTCTTCACATACTTGTTAGCCAGATCCTGGGTTTTATCTGGTTTGGATCACGTAGTAATGTGGTACCACACAGAAACAGTCAATAAAACCTGGCCACGATAAATATTTTAGAGGATAACGCATGCTAGGCCTGGGTTAGGACCGGGATTTGCCCTCATTTGGCTCATACTTTCGCATTCTACACATACTTTTTGAGCAGATCCTGGTCTTTTTCTGGGTTGTATCACGTAGTAATGTGGTACCACACTGGAACATTCGATTAAACCCGGTTTCGATGATTATTTTAGAGGATAACGCATGTTAGGTCTAGGTTACGTCTGGGATTTGCACTCATCAGGCTCATACAATCGCATATTTCACATACTTGTTGGCCAGATCCTGGTCTTCTTCTGGTTTGAATCACGTAATAATGTGGTACCACACAGAAACAGTCAATTAAGCCTGGCCACGATCAGTATTTTAGAGGATAACGCATGTTAGGTCTAGGTTAGATCTGGGATTTGCTGTCATCAGGCTCATACTATCGCATATTTCGCACACTAGTTGGCCAGATCCTGGGTTTTTTCTGGTTTGGATCACGTAGTAGTGTGGTAACACACAGAAAGTGTCGGTTAAACCTGGTTTCGATCAATAATTTAGAGGATAACGCATGTTAGGTCTAGGTTACGTCTGGGATTTGCACTCATCAGGCTCATACAATCGTATATTTCACATACTTGTTGGCCAGATCCTGGTCTTCTTCTGGGGTGAATCACGTAGTAATGTGGTACCACACAGAAACAGTCAATTAAACCTGGCCACGATCAATATTTTAGAGGTTAACGCATGCTAGGTCTGGGTTAGGTCTGGGATTTGCACTCATCAGACTCATACAATCGCATATTTCACATACATGTTAACCAGATCCTGGTCTTCCTCTGGTTTGAATCACGTAGTATTGTAGTACCACGCAGGAACAGTCAATTAAACCTGTCTACGATCAATATTTTAGAGGATAACGCATGCTAGGTCTGGGTTAGGTCTGGGATTTGCCATCATCAGGCTCATACCTTCGCATATTTCACATTCTTGTTGGCCAGATCCTGGTCTTCTTCATGTTTGAATCACGTAGTATTGTGGTACCACGCAGAAACAGTCAATTAAACCTGGCCACGATCAATATTTTAGAGGATTACGCATGCTAGGCCTGGGTTAGGTCTGGGATTTGCCTTCATCAGACTCATACTTTCGCAATCTTCACATACTTGTTGAACAGATCCTGGGTTTTTCTGGTTTGGATCACGTAGTAATGTGGTACCACACTGAAACAGTCGATTAAGCCTGGTATCGATCAGTATTTTAGAGGATAACGCATGTTAGGTCTGTGTTAGGTCTGGGACTTGCTCTCATCAGGCTCATACTTTCGCATATTTCGCATTCTTGTTGGCAAGATCCTGGTCTTTTTCTGGGTTGTATCACGTAGTAATGTGGTACCACACTGGAACATTCGATTAAACCCGGTTTCGATGAATATTTTAGAGGATAACGCATTTTAGGTCTAGGCTACGTCTGCGATTTGCTCTCACCAGGTTCATACAATCGCATATTTCACATACTTGTTGGCCAGATCCTGGTCTTCTTCTGGTTTGAATCACGTAGTATTGAGGTACCACGCAGAAACAGTCAATTAAACCTGTTTACGATCAATATTTTAGAGGATAACGCATGCTAGGTCTGGGTTAGGTCTGGGATTTGCACTCATCAGGCTCATACCTTCGCATATTTCACATTCTTGTTGGCCAGATCCTGGTCTTCTTCTGGTTTGAATCACGTAGTAATGTGGTACCACACAGAAACAGTCAATTAAGCCTGGTCACGATCAATATTTTAGAGGATAACGTATGCTAGGTCTGGGTTAGGTCTGGGACTTGCCCTCATCAGGCTCATACTTTCGCAATCTTCACATACTTGTTAGCCAGATCCCGGGTTTTATCTGGTTTGGATCACGAAATAATGTGATACCACCACCGAGACAGTCTATTAAGCCTGGCCTCGATCAATATTTTAGAGGACAACGCATGTTAGGTCTAGGTTAGGTCTGGGATTTGCCCTCATCAGACTCATACAATCGCATTTTTACATACTTGTTAAACAGATCCTGGGTTTTTTATGGTTTGGATAACGTAGTAATGTGGTACCACACTGAAACAGTCGATTAAGCCTGGTCTCGATCAATATTTTAGAGGATAACGCATGTTAGGTCTAAGTTAGATCTGGGATTTGCTCTCATCAGGCTCATACTTTCGCATATTTCGCACACTAGTTGGCCAGATCCTGGGTTTTTTCTGGTTTGGATCACGTAGTAGTGTGGTACCACACAGAAACAGTCAATTAAGCCTGGTCACGATCAATATTTTAGAGGATAACGTATGCTAGGTCTGGGTTAGGTCTGGGACTTGCCCTCATCAGGCTCATACTTTCGCATTCTTCACATACTTGTTGGCCAGATCCTGGTCTTCTTCTGGTTTGAATCACGTAGTAATGTGGTACCACACAGAAACAGTCAATTAAGCCTGGTCACGATCAATATTTTAGAGGATAACGTATGCTAGGTCTGGGTTAGGTCTGGGACTTGCCCTCATCAGGCTCATACTTTCGCATTCTTCACATACTTGTTAGCCAGATCCTGGGTTTTATCTGGTTTGGATCACGTAGTAATGTGGTACCACACAGAAACAGTCAATAAAACCTGGCCACGATAAATATTTTAGAGGATAACGCATGCTAGGCCTGGGTTAGGACCGGGATTTGCCCTCATTTGGCTCATACTTTCGCATTCTACACATACTTTTTGAGCAGATCCTAGGTTTTTTCTGGTTTGGATCACGTAGTTGTGTGGTACCACACTGAAAGTGTCGATTAAATCTGGTTTCGATCAATAATTTAGAGGATAACGCATGCTAGGTCTGGGTTAGGTCTGGGATATGCCCTCATCAGACTCATACTTACGCAGTTTTACATACTTGTTGAACAGATCCCGGGTTTTATCTGGTTTGGATCACGTAGTAATGTTGTACCACCACCGAGACAGTCTATTAAGCCTGGCCTCGATCAATATTTTAGAGGATAACGCATTCTAGGTCTGGGTTAGGTCTGGGATTTGCACTCATCAGGCTCATACTTTCGCATATTTCACATTCTTGTTGGCCAGACCCTGGTCTTCTTCTGCTTTGAATCACGTAGTAATGTGGTACCACACAGAAACAGTCAATTAACCCTGGCCACGATCAATATTTTAGAGGATAACGTATGCTAGGTCTGGGTTAGGTCTGGGACTTGCCCTCATCAGGCTCATACTTTCGCATTCTTCACATACTTGTTGGCCAGATCCTGGGTTTTATCTGGTTTGGGTCACGTAGTAATGTGGTACCACACAGAAACAGTCAATAAAACCTGGCCACGATAAATATTTTAGAGGATAACGCATGCTAGGCCTGGATAAGTTCTGGGACTTGCCCTCATCAGGCTCATACTTTCGTATATTTCGCATTCTTGTTGGCAAGATCCTGGTCTTTTTCTGGGTTGTATCACGTAGTAATGTGGTACCACACTGGAACATTCGATTAAACCCGGTTTCGATGATTATTTTAGAGGATAACGCATGCTAGGTCTAGGTTACGTCTGGGATTTGCACTCATCAGGCTCATACAATCGCTTATTTCACATACTTGTTGGCCAGATCCTGGTCTTCTTCTGGTTTGAATCACGTAATAATGTGGTACCACACAGAAACAGTCAATTAAGCCTGGCCACGATCAGTATTTTAGAGGATAACGCATGTTAGGTCTAGGTTAGATCTGGGATTTGCTGTCATCAGGCTCATACTATCGCATATTTCGCACACTAGTTGGCCAGATCCTGGGTTTTTTCTGGTTTGGATCACGTAGTAGTGTGGTAACACACAGAAAGTGTCGGTTAAACCTGGTTTCGATCAATAATTTAGAGGATAACGCATGTTAGGTCTAGGTTACGTCTGGGATTTGCACTCATCAGGCTCATACAATCGCATATTTCACATACTTGTTGGCCAGATCCTGGTCCTCTTCTGGGGTGAATCACGTAGTAATGTGGTACCACACAGAAACAGTCAATTAAACCTGGCCACGATCAATATTTTAGAGGTTAACGCATGCTAGGTCTGGGTTAGGTCTGGGATTTGCACTCATCAGACTCATACAATCGCATATTTCACATACATGTTAACCAGATCCTGGTCTTCCTCTGGTTTGAATCACGTAGTATTGTAGTACCACGCAGAAACAGTCAATTAAACCTGTCTACGATCAATATTTTAGAGGATAACGCATGCTAGGTCTGGGTTAGGTCTGGGATTTGCCATCATCAGGCTCATACCTTCGCATATTTCACATTCTTGTTGGCCAGATCCTGGTCTTCTTCATGTTTGAATCACGTAGTATTGTGGTACCACGCAGAAACAGTCAATTAAACCTGGCCACGATCAATATTTTAGAGGATTACGCATGCTAGGCCTGGGTTAGGTCTGGGATTTGCCTTCATCAGACTCATACTTTCGCAATCTTCACATACTTGTTGAACAGATCCTGGGTTTTTCTGGTTTGGATCACGTAGTAATGTGGTACCACACTGAAACAGTCGATTAAGCCTGGTATCGATCAGTATTTTAGAGGATAACGCATGTTAGGTCTGTGTTAGGTCTGGGACTTGCTCTCATCAGGCTCATACTTTCGCATATTTCGCATTCTTGTTGGCAAGATCCTGGTCTTTTTCTGGGTTGTATCACGTAGTAATGTGGTACCACACTGGAACATTCGATTAAACCCGGTTTCGATGAATATTTTAGAGGATAACGCATGTTAGGTCTAGGCTACGTCTGCGATTTGCTCTCACCAGGTTCATACAATCGCATATTTCACATACTTGTTGGCCAGATCCTGGTCTTCTTCTGGTTTGAATCACGTAGTATTGAGGTACCACGCAGAAACAGTCAATTAAACCTGGCCACGATCAATATTTTAGAGGATAACGCATGCTAGGTCTGGGTTAGGTCTGGGATTTGCCATCATCAGGCTCATACTTTCGCATATTTCACATTCTTGTTGGCCAGATCCTGGTCTTCTTCTGGTTTGGATAACGTAGTATTGTTGTACCACCACCAAGACAGTCTATTAAGCCTGGCCTCGATCAATATTTTAGAGGATAACGCATGCTAGGTCTGGGTTAGGTCTGGGATTTGCACTCATCAGGCTCATACCTTCGCATATTTCACATTCTTGTTGGCCAGATCCTGGTCTTCTTCTGGTTTGAATCACGTAGTAATGTGGTACCACACAGAAACAGTCAATTAAGCCTGGTCACGATCAATATTTTAGAGGATAACGTATGCTAGGTCTGGGTTAGGTCTGGGACTTGCCCTCATCAGGCTCATACTTTCGCATTCTTCACATACTTGTTAGCCAGATCCTGGGTTTTATCTGGTTTGGATCACGTAGTATTGTGGTACCACACAGAAGCAGTCAATTAAACCTGGCCACCATCAATATTTTAGAGGACAACGCATGCTAGGTCTGGGTTAGGTCTGGGATTTGCCCTTATCAGACTCATACAATCGCATTTTTACATACTTGTTGAACAGATCCCGGGTTTTATCTGGTTTGGATCACGCAATAATGTGATACCACCACCGAGACAGTCTATTAAGCCTGGCCTCGATCAATATTTTAGAGGACAACGCATGTTAGGTCTAGGTTAGGTCTGGGATTTGCCCTCATCAGACTCATACCATCGCATTTTTACATACTTGTTGAACAGATCCCGGGTTTTATCTGGTTTGGATCACGTAGTAATGTGGTACCACCACCGAGACAGTCTATTAAGCCTGGCCTCGATCAATATTTTAGGGGACAACGCATGTTAGGTCTAGGTTAGGTCTGGGATTTGCCCTCATCAGACTCATACAATCGCATTTTTACATACTTGTTAAACAGATCCTGGGTTTTTTATGGTTTGGATAACGTAGTAATGTGGTACCACACTGAAACAGTCGATTAAGCCTGGTCTCGATCAATATTTTAGAGGATAACGCATGTTAGGTCTAGGTTAGATCTGGGATTTGCTCTCATCAGGCTCATACTTTCGCATATTTCGCACACTAGTTGGCCAGATCCTGGGTTTTTTCTGGTTTGGATCACGTAGTAGTGTGGTACCACACAGAAACAGTCAATTAAGCCTGGTCACGATCAATATTTTAGAGGATAACGTATGCTAGGTCTGGGTTAGGTCTGGGACTTGCCCTCATCAGGCTCATACTTTCGCATTCTTCACATACTTGTTGGCCAGATCCTGGTCTTCTTCTGGTTTGAATCACGTAGTAATGTGGTACCACACAGAAACAGTCAATTAAGCCTGGTCACGATCAATATTTTAGAGGATAACGTATGCTAGGTCTGGGTTAGGTCTGGGACTTGCCCTCATCAGGCTCATACTTTCGCATTCTTCACATACTTGTTAGCCAGATCCTGGGTTTTATCTGGTTTGGATCACGTAGTAATGTGGTACCACACAGAAACAGTCAATAAAACCTGGCCACGATAAATATTTTAGAGGATAACGCATGCTAGGCCTGGGTTAGGACCGGGATTTGCCCTCATTTGGCTCATACTTTCGCATTCTACACATACTTTTTGAGCAGATCCTAGGTTTTTTCTGGTTTGGATCACGTAGTTGTGTGGTACCACACTGAAAGTGTCGATTAAATCTGGTTTCGATCAATAATTTAGAGGATAACGCATGTTAGGTCTAGGTTAGGTCTGGGATTTGCACTCATCAGGCTCATACAATCGCATATTTCGAATTTTGTTGGCCAGATCCTGGACTTCTTCTGGCTTGAATCACGTAGTATTGTGGTACCACACAGAAACAGTCAATTAAACCTGGCCACCATCAATATTTTAGAGGATAACGCATGCTAGGTCTGGGTTAGGTCTGGGATTTGCCCTCATCAGACTCATACTTACGCAGTTTTACATACTTGTTGAACAGATCCCGGGTTTTATCTGGTTTGGATCACGTAGTAATGTTGTACCACCACCGAGACAGTCTATTAAGCCTGGCCTCGATCAATATTTTAGAGGATAACGCATTCTAGGTCTGGGTTAGTTCTGGGATTTGCACTCATCAGGCTCATACTTTCGCATATTTCACATTCTTGTTGGCCAGACCCTGGTCTTCTTCTGCTTTGAATCACGTAGTAATGTGGTACCACACAGAAACAGTCAATTAACCCTGGCCACGATCAATATTTTAGAGGATAACGTATGCTAGGTCTGGGTTAGGTCTGGGACTTGCCCTCATCAGGCTCATACTTTCGCATTCTTCACATACTTGTTGGCCAGATCCTGGGTTTTATCTGGTTTGGGTCACGTAGTAATGTGGTACCACACAGAAACAGTCAATAAAACCTGGCCACGATAAATATTTTAGAGGATAACGCATGCTAGGCCTGGATAAGTTCTGGGATTTGCACTCATCAGACTCATACAATCGCATATTTCACATACTTGTTGGCCAGATCCTGGTCTTCTTCTGGGGTGAATCACGTAGTAATGTGGTACCACACAGAAACAGTCAATTAAACCTGGCCACGATCAATATTTTAGAGGTTAACGCATGCTAGGTCTGGGTTAGGTCTGGGATTTGCACTCATCAGACTCATACAATCGCATATTTCACATACATGTTAACCAGATCCTGGTCTTCCTCTGGTTTGAATCACGTAGTATTGTAGTACCACGCAGAAACAGTCAATTAAACCTGTCTACGATCAATATTTTAGAGGATAACGCATGCTAGGTCTGGGTTAGGTCTGGGATTTGCCATCATCAGGCTCATACCTTCGCATATTTCACATTCTTGTTGGCCAGATCCTGGTCTTCTTCATGTTTGAATCACGTAGTATTGTGGTACCACGCAGAAACAGTCAATTAAACCTGGCCACGATCAATATTTTAGAGGATTACGCATGCTAGGCCTGGGTTAGGTCTGGGATTTGCCTTCATCAGACTCATACTTTCGCAATCTTCACATACTTGTTGAACAGATCCTGGGTTTTTCTGGTTTGGATCACGTAGTAATGTGGTACCACACTGAAACAGTCGATTAAGCCTGGTATCGATCAGTATTTTAGAGGATAACGCATGTTAGGTCTGTGTTAGGTCTGGGACTTGCTCTCATCAGGCTCATACTTTCGCATATTTCGCATTCTTGTTGGCAAGATCCTGGTCTTTTTCTGGGTTGTATCACGTAGTAATGTGGTACCACACTGGAACATTCGATTAAACCCGGTTTCGATGAATATTTTAGAGGATAACGCATGTTAGGTCTAGGCTACGTCTGCGATTTGCTCTCACCAGGTTCATACAATCGCATATTTCACATACTTGTTGGCCAGATCCTGGTCTTCTTCTGGTTTGAATCACGTAGTATTGAGGCACCACGCAGAAACAGTCAATTAAACCTGGCCACGATCAATATTTTAGAGGATAACGCATGCTAGGTCTGGGTTAGGTCTGGGATTTGCCATCATCAGGCTCATACTTTCGCATATTTCACATTCTTGTTGGCCAGATCCTGGTCTTCTTCTGGTTTGGATAACGTAGCAATGTTGTACCACCACCAA
Source organism: Colletes latitarsis (assembly GCF_051014445.1). Classification (NCBI taxonomy): domain Eukaryota; kingdom Metazoa; phylum Arthropoda; class Insecta; order Hymenoptera; family Colletidae; genus Colletes; species Colletes latitarsis. Next base: position 36,938,463 of record NW_027488366.1, read on the forward strand.
GACAGTCTATTAAGCCTGGCCTCGATCAATATTTTAGAGGATAACGCATGCTAGGTCTGGGTTAGGTCTGGGATTTGCACTCATCAGGCTCATACCTTCGCATATTTCACATTCTTGTTGGCCAGATCCTGGTCTTCTTCTGGTTTGAATCACGTAGTAATGTGGTACCACACAGAAACAGTCAATAAAACCGGGCCACGATAAATATTTTAGAGGATAACGTATGCTAGGTCTGGGTTAGGTCTGGGACTTGCCCTCATCAGGCTCATACTTTCGCATTCTTCACATACTTGTTAGCCAGATCCTGGGTTTTATCTGGTTTGGATCACGTAGTATTGTGGTACCACACAGAAGCAGTCAATTAAACCTGGCCACCATCAATATTTTAGAGGACAACGCATGCTAGGTCTGGGTTAGGTCTGGGATTTGCCCTTATCAGACTCATACAATCGCATTTTTACATACTTGTTGAACAGATCCCGGGTTTTATCTGGTTTGGATCACGCAATAATATGATACCACCACCGAGACAGTCTATTAAGCCTGGCCTCGATCAATATTTTAGAGGACAACGCATGTTAGGTCTAGGTTAGGTCTGGGATTTGCCCTCATCAGACTCATACCATCGCATTTTTACATACTTGTTGAACAGATCCCGGGTTTTATCTGGTTTGGATCACGTAGTAATGTGGTACCACCACCGAGACAGTCTATTAAGCCTGGCCTCGATCAATATTTTAGGGGATAACGCATGTTAGGTCTAGGTTAGGTCTGGGATTTGCCCTCATCATACTGATACTTTCGCATTCTTCACATACTTGTTAAACAGATCCTGGGTTTTTTATGGTTTGGATAACGTAGTAATGTGGTACCACACTGAAACAGTCGATTAAGCCTGGTCTCGATCAATATTTTAGAGGATAACGCATGTTAGGTCTAGGTTAGATCTGGGATTTGCTCTCATCAGGCTCATACTTTCGCATATTTCGCACACTAGTTGGCCAGATCCTGGGTTTTTTCTGGTTTGGATCACGTAGTAGTGTGGTACCACACAGAAACAGTCAATTAAGCCTGGTCACGATCAATATTTTAGAGGATAACGTATGCTAGGTCTGGGTTAGGTCTGGGACTTGCCCTCATCAGGCTCATACTTTCGCATTCTTCACATACTTGTTGGCCAGATCCTGGGTTTTATCTGGTTTGGATCACGTAGTAATGTGGTACCACACAGAAACAGTCAATAAAACCTGGCCACGATAAATATTTTAGAGGATAACGCATGCTAGGCCTGGATAAGTTCTGGGACTTGCCCTCATCAGGCTCATACTTTCGTATATTTCGCATTCTTGTTGGCAAGATCCTGGTCTTTTTCTGGGTTGTATCACGTAGTAATGTGGTACCACACTGGAACATTCGATTAAACCCGGTTTCGATGATTATTTTAGAGGATAACGCATGTTAGGTCTAGGTAACGTCTGGGATTTGCACTCATCAGGCTCATACAATCGCATATTTCACATACTTGTTGGCCAGATCCTGGTCTTCTTCTGGTTTGAATCACGTAATAATGTGGTACCACACAGAAACAGTCAATTAAGCCTGGCCACGATCAGTATTTTAGAGGATAACGCATGTTAGGTCTAGGTTAGATCTGGGATTTGCTGTCATCAGGCTCATACTATCGCATATTTCGCACACTAGTTGGCCAGATCCTGGGTTTTTTCTGGTTTGGATCACGTAGTAGTGTGGTAACACACAGAAAGTGTCGGTTAAACCTGGTTTCGATCAATAATTTAGAGGATAACGCATGTTAGGTCTAGGTTACGTCTGGGATTTGCACTCATCAGGCTCATACAATCGCATATTTCACATACTTGTTGGCCAGATCCTGGTCTTCTTCTGGGGTGAATCACGTAGTAATGTGGTACCACACAGAAACAGTCAATTAAACCTGGCCACGATCAATATTTTAGAGGTTAACGCATGCTAGGTCTGGGTTAGGTCTGGGATTTGCACTCATCAGACTCATACAATCGCATATTTTACATACATGTTAACCAGATCCTGGTCTTCCTCTGGTTTGAATCACGTAGTATTGTAGTACCACGCAGAAACAGTCAATTAAACCTGTCTACGATCAATATTTTAGAGGATAACGCATGCTAGGTCTGGGTTAGGTCTGGGATTTGCCATCATCAGGCTCATACCTTCGCATATTTCACATTCTTGTTGGCCAGATCCTGGTCTTCTTCATGTTTGAATCACGTAGTATTGTGGTACCACGCAGAAACAGTCAATTAAACCTGGCCACGATCAATATTTTAGAGGATTACGCATGCTAGGCCTGGGTTAGGTCTGGGATTTGCCTTCATCAGACTCATACTTTCGCAATCTTCACATACTTGTTGAACAGATCCTGGGTTTTTCTGGTTTGGATCACGTAGTAATGTGGTACCACACTGGAACATTCGATTAAACCCGGTTTCGATGAATATTTTAGAGGATAACGCATTTTAGGTCTAGGCTACGTCTGCGATTTGCTCTCACCAGGTTCATACAATCGCATATTTCACATACTTGTTGGCCAGATCCTGGTCTTCTTCTGGTTTGAATCACGTAGTATTGAGGTACCACGCAGAAACAGTCAATTAAACCTGTTTACGATCAATATTTTAGAGGATAACGCATGCTAGGTCTGGGTTAGGTCTGGGATTTGCCATCATCAGGCTCATACTTTCGCATATTTCACATTCTTGTTGGCCAGATCCTGGTCTTCTTCTGGTTTGGATAACGTAGTAATGTTGTACCACCACCAAGACAGTCTATTAAGCCTGGCCTCGATCAATATTTTAGAGGATAACGCATGCTAGGTCTGGGTTAGGTCTGGGATTTGCACTCATCAGGCTCATACCTTCGCATATTTCACATTCTTGTTGGCCAGATCCTGGTCTTCTTCTGGTTTGAATCACGTAGTAATGTGGTACCACACAGAAACAGTCAATTAAGCCTGGTCACGATCAATATTTTAGAGGATAACGTATGCTAGGTCTGGGTTAGGTCTGGGACTTGCCCTCATCAGGCTCATACTTTCGCATTCTTCACATACTTGTTAGCCAGATCCTGGGTTTTATCTGGTTTGGATCACGTAGTATTGTGGTACCACACAGAAGCAGTCAATTAACCCTGGCCACGATCAATATTTTAGAGGACAACGCATGCTAGGTCTGGGTTAGGTCTGGGATTTGCCCTTATCAGACTCATACAATCGCATTTTTACATACTTGTTGAACAGATCCCGGGTTTTATCTGGTTTGGATCACGAAATAATGTGATACCACCACCGAGACAGTCTAATAAGCCTGGCCTCGATCAATATTTTAGAGGACAACGCATGTTAGGTCTAGGTTAGGTCTGGGATTTGCCCTCATCAGACTCATACAATCGCATTTTTACATACTTGTTGAACAGATCCCGGGTTTTATCTGGTTTGGATCACGTAGTAATGTGGTACCACCACCGAGACAGTCTATTAAGCCTGGCCTCGATCAATATTTTAGGGGATAACGCATGTTAGGTCTAGGTTACGTCTGGGATTTGCACTCATCAGGCTCATACAATCGCATATTTCACATACTTGTTGGCCAGATCCTGGTCTTCTTCTGGTTTGAATCACGTAATAATGTGGTACCACACAGAAACAGTCAATTAAGCCTGGCCACGATCAGTATTTTAGAGGATAACGCATGTTAGGTCTAGGTTAGATCTGGGATTTGCTGTCATCAGGCTCATACTATCGCATATTTCGCACACTAGTTGGCCAGATCCTGGGTTTTTTCTGGTTTGGATCACGTAGTAGTGTGGTACCACACAGAAAGTGTCGGTTAAACCTGGTTTCGATCAATAATTTAGAGGATAACGCATGTTAGGTCTAGGTTACGTCTGGGATTTGCACTCATCAGGCTCATACAATCGCATATTTCACATACTTGTTGGCCAGATCCTGGCCTTCCTCTGGTTTGAATCACGTAGTATTGTAGTACCACGCAGAAACAGTCAATTAAACCTGTTTACGATCAATATTTTAGAGGATAACGCATGCTAGGTCTGGATTAGGTCTGGGATTTGCCATCATCAGGCTCATACTTTCTCATATTTCACATTCTTGTTCGCCAGATCCTGGTCTTCTTCTGGTTTGAATCACGTAGTAATGTGGTACCACACAGAAACAGTCAATTAAACCTGGCCACGATCAATATTATAGAGGATAACGCATGCTAGGACTGGGTTTGGTCTGGGATTTGCCCTCATCAGACTCATACAATCGCATATTTCACATTTTGTTGGCCAGATCCTGGTCTTCTTCTGGTTTGAATCACGCAGTAATGTGGTACCACACAGAAACAATCAATTAAACCTGGCCACGATCAATATTTTAGAGGATAACGCATGCTAGGTCTGGGTTAGGTCTGGGATTTGCCCTCATCAGACTCATACAATCGCATATTTCACATTCTTGTTGGCCAGATCCTGATCTTCTGCTGGTTTGAATCACGTAGTAATGTGGTACCACACAGAAACATTCAATTAATCCTGGCCACGATCAATATTTTAGAGGATAACGCATGCTAGGCCTGGGTTAGGGCTGGGATTTGCCCTCATTTGGCTCATACTATCGCATTCTGCACATACTTTTTGTGCAGATCCTAGGTTTTTTCTGGTTTGGATCAAGTAGTAGTGTGGTACCACACTGAAAGTGTCGATTAAACCTGGTTTCGATCAATAATTTAGAGGATAACGCATGCTAGGTCTGGGTTAGGTCTGGGATTTGCCCTCATCAGACTCATACTTACGCATTTATACATACTTGTTGAACAGATCCCGGGTTTTATCTGGTTTGGATCACGTAGCAATGTTGTACCACCACCGAGACAGTCTATTAAGCCTGGCCTCGATCAATATTTTAGAGGATAACGCATGCTAGGTCTGGGTTAGGTTTGGGATTTGCACTCATCAGGCTCGTACTTTCGCATATTTCACATTCTTGTTGGCCAGATCCTGGTCTTCCTCTGGTTTGAATCACGTAGTAATGTGGTACCACACAGAACCAGGCAATTAAGCCTGGCCACGATCAATATTTTAGAGGATAACGTATGCTAGGTCTGGGTTAGGTCTGGGACTTGCCCTCATCAGGCTCATACTTTCGCATTCTTCACATACTTGTTGAACAGATCCTGGGTTTTATCTGGCTTGGATCACGTAGTAATGTGGTACCACACAGAAACAGTCAATAAAACCGGGCCACGATAAATATTTTAGAGGATAACGCATGCTAGGCCTGGGTTAGGTCTGGGACTTGCCCTCATCAGGCTCATACTTTCGTATATTTCGCATTCTTGTTGGCAAGATCCTGGTCTTTTTCTGGGTTGTATCACGTAGTAATGTGGTACCACACTGGAACATTGGATTAAACCCGGTTTCGATGAATATTTTAGAGGCTCACGCATGTTAGGTCTAGGTTACGTCTGGGATTTGCACTCATCAGGCTCATACAATCGCATATTTCACATACTTGTTGGCCAGATCCTGGTCTTCTTCTGGTTTGAATCACGTAGTAATGTGGTACCACACAGAAACAGTCAATTAAGCCTGGCCACGATCAATATTTTAGAGGATAACGTATGCTTGGTCTGGGTTAGGTCTGGGACTTGCCCTCATCAGGCTCATACTTTCGCATTCTTCACATACTTGTTGAACTGATCCTGGGTTTTATCTGGTTTGGATCACGTAGTAATGTGGTACCACACAGAAACAGTCCATAAAACCTGGCCACGATAAATATTTTAGAGGATAACGCATGCTAGGCCTGGGTTAGGTCTGGGACTTGCTCTCATCAGGCTCATACTTTCGCATATTTCGCACACTAGTTGGCCAGATCCTGGGTTCTTTCTGTTCTGGATCACGTAGTAATGTGGCACCACACTGAAACAGTCGATTAAGCCTGGTATCGATCAGTATTTTAGAGGATAACGCATGTTAGGTCTGTGTTAGGTCTGGGACTTGCTCTCATCAGGCACATACTTTCGCATATTTCGCATTCTTGTTGGCATGATCCTGGTCTTTTTCTGGGTTGTATCACGTAGTAATGTGGTACCACACTGGAACATTCGATTAAACCCGGTTTCGATGAATATTTTAGAGGATAACGCATGTTAGGTCTAGGTTACGTCTGGGATTTGCACTCATCAGGCTCATACAATCGCATATTTCACATACTTGTTGGCCAGATCCTGGTCTTCTTCTGGTTTGAATCACGTAGTAATATGGTACCACACAGAAACAGTCAATTAAGCCTGGCCACGATCAATATTTTAGAGGATAACGCATGCTAGGTCTGGGTTAGGTCTGGGATTTGCCCTCATCAGACTCATACAATCGCATATTTCACATTCTTGTTGGCCAGATCCTGATCTTCTGCTGGTTTGAATCACGTAGTAATGTGGTACCACACAGAAACAGTCAATTAATCCTGGCCACGATCAATATTTTAGAGGATAACGCATGCTAGGCCTGGGTTAGGGCTGGGATTTGCCCTCATTTGGCTCATACTATCGCATTCTGCACATACTTTTTGTGCAGATCCTAGGTTTTTTCTGGTTTGGATCAAGTAGTAGTGTGGTACCACACTGAAAGTGTCGATTAAACCTGGTTTCGATCAATAATTTAGAGGATAACGCATGTTAGGTCTAGGTTAGGTCTGGAATTTGCCCTCATCAGACTCATACTTACGCATTTTTACATACTTGTTGAACAGATCCCTGGTTTTATCTGGTTTGGATCACGTAGTACTGTTGTATCACCACCGAGACAGTCTATTAAGCCTGGCCTCGATCAATATTTTAGAGGATAACGCATGCTAGGTCTGGGTTAGGTCTGGGATTTGCACTCATCAGGCTCATACTTTCGCATTCTTCACATACTTGTTGAACAGATCCTGGGTTTTATCTGGTTTGGATCACGTAGTAATGTGGTACCACACAGAAACAGTCAATAAAACCTGGCCACGATAAATATTTTAGAGGATAACGCATGCTAGGTCTGGGTTAGGTTTGGGATTTGCCCTCATCAGACTCATACTTACGCATTTATACATACTTGTTGAACAGATCCCGGGTTTTATCTGGTTTGGATCACGTAGCAATGTTGTACCACCACCGAGACAGTCTATTAAGCCTGGCCTCGATCAATATTTTAGAGGATAACGCATGCTAGGTCTGGGTTAGGTTTGGGATTTGCACTCATCAGGCTCGTACTTTCGCATATTTCACATTCTTGTTGGCCAGATCCTGGTCTTCCTCTGGTTTGAATCACGTAGTAATGTGGTACCACACAGAACCAGGCAATTAAGCCTGGCCACGATCAATATTTTAGAGGATAACGTATGCTAGGTCTGGGTTAGGTCTGGGACTTGCCCTCATCAGGCTCATACTTTCGCATTCTTCAAATACTTGTTGAACAGATCCTGGTTTTTATCTGGTTTGGATCACGTAGTAATGTGGTACCACACAGAAACAGTCAATAAAACCGGGCCACGATAAATATTTTAGAGGATAACGCATGCTAGGCCTGGGTTAGGTCTGGGACTTGCCCTCATCAGGCTCATACTTTCGTATATTTCGCATTCTTGTTGGCAAGATCCTGGTCTTTTTCTGGGTTGTATCACGTAGTAATGTGGTACCACACTGGAACATTCGATTAAACCCGGTTTCGATGAATATTTTAGAGGCTCACGCATGTTAGGTCTAGGTTACGTCTGGGATTTGCACTCATCAGGCTCATACAATCGCGTATTTCACATACTTGTTGGCCAGATCCTGGTCTTCTTCTGGTTTGAATCACGTAGTAATGTGGTACCACACAGAAACAGTCAATTAAGCCTGGCCACGATCAATATTTTAGAGGATAACGTATGCTTGGTCTGGGTTAGGTCTGGGACTTGCCCTCATCAGGCTCATACTTTCGCATTCTTCACATACTTGTTGAACTGATCCTGGGTTTTATCTGGTTTGGATCACGTAGTAATGTGATACCACACAGAAACAGTCCATAAAACCTGGCCACGATAAATATTTTAGAGGATAACGCATGCTAGGCCTGGGTTAGGTCTGGGACTTGCTCTCATCAGGCTCATACTTTCGCATATTTCGCACACTAGTTGGCCAGATCGTGGGTTCTTTCTGTTCTGGATCACGTAGTAATGTGGCACCACACTGAAACAGTCGATTAATCCTGGTATCGATCAGTATTTTAGAGGATAACGTATGTTAGGTCTGTGTTAGGTCTGGGACTTGCTCTCATCAGGCACATACTTTCGCATATTTCGCATTCTTGTTGGCATGATCCTGGTCTTTTTCTGGGTTGTATCACGTAGTAATGTGGTACCACACTGGAACATTCGATTAAACCCGGTTTCGATGAATATTTTAGAGGATAACGCATGTTAGGTCTAGGTTACGTCTGGGATTTGCACTCATCAGGCTCATACAATCGCATATTTCACATACTTGTTGGCCAGATCCTGGTCTTCTTCTGGTTTGAATCACGTAGTAATATGGTACCACACAGAAACAGTCAATTAAGCCTGGCCACGATCAATATTTTAGAGGATAACGTATGCTAGGTCTGGGTTAGGTCTGGGACTTGCCCTCATCAGGCTCATACTTTCGCATTCTCCACATACTTGTTGAGCAGATCCTGGGTTTTATCTGGCTTGGATCACGTAGTAATGTGGTACCACACAGAAACAGTCAATAAAACCTGGCCACGATAAGTATTTTAGAGGATAACGAATGCTAGGCCTGGGTTAGGACCGGGATTTGCCCTCATTTGGCTCATACTTTCGCATTCTACACATACTTTTTGAGCAGATCCTAGGTTTTTTCTGGTTTGGATCACGTAGTAGTGTGGTACCACACTGAAAGTGTCGATTAAATCTGGTTTCGATCAATAATTTAGAGGATAACGCATGTTAGGTCTAGGTTAGGTCTGGGACTTGCTCTCATCAGGCTCATACTTTCGCATATTTCGCATTCTTGTTGGCATGATCCTGGTCTTTTTCTGGGTTGTATCACGTAGTAATGTGGTACCACACTGGAACATTCGATTAAACCCGGTTTCGATGAATATTTTAGAGGATAACGCATGTTAGGTCTAGGTTACGTCTGGGATTTGCACTCATCAGGCTCATACAATCGCATATTTCACATACTTGTTGGCCAGATCCTGGTCTTCTTCTGGTTTGAATCACGTAGTAATGTGGTACCACACAGAAACAGTCAATTAAGCCTGGCCACGATCAATATTTTAGAGGATAACGTATGCTAGGTCTGGGTTAGGTCTGGGACTTGCTCTCATCAGGCTCATACTTTCGCATATTTCGCATTCTTGTTGAACAGATCCTGGGTTTTATCTGGTATGAATCACGTAGTAATGTGGTACCACACAGAAACAGGCAATTAAGCCTGGCCACGATCAATATGTTAGAGGATAACGTATGCTAGGTCTGGGTTAGGTCTGGGACTTGCCCTCATCAGGCTCATACAATCGCATATTTCACATTCTTGTTGGTCAGATCCTGGTCTTCTTCTGGTTTGAATCACGTAGTAATGTGGTACCACACAGAAACAGTCAATTAAACCTGGCCACGATCAAAATTTTAGAGGATAACGCATGCTATGCCTGGGTTAGGACTGGGATTTGCCCTCATTTGGCTCATACTTTCGCATTCTACACATACTTTTTGAGCAGATCCTAGGTTTTTTCTGGTTTCGATCACGTAGTATTGTGGTACCACCCAGAAACAGTCAATTAAACCTGGCCACCATCAATATTTTAGAGGATAACGCATGCTAGGTCTGGGTTAGATCTGGAATTTGCCCTCATCAGACTCATACTTACGCATTTTTACATACTTGTTGAACAGATCCCGGGTTTTATCTGGTTTGGGTCACGTAGTACTGTTGTAGCACCACCGAGACAGTCTATTAAGCCTGGCCTCGATCAATATTTTAGAGGATAACGCATGCTAGGTCTGGGTTAGGTCTGGGATTTGCACTCATCAGGCTCATACTTTCGCATTCTTCACATACTTGTTGGCAAGATCTTGGTCTTCCTCTGGTTTGAATCACGTAGTATTGTACTACCACGCAGAAACAGTCAATTAAACCTGTCTACGATATTTTAGAGGATAACGCATGCTAGGTCTGGGTTAGGTCTGGAATTTGCCATCATCAGACTCATACAATCGCATATTTCACATACTTGTTAACCAGAACCTGGTCTTCCTCTGGTTTGAATCACGTAGTATTGTAGTACCACGCAGAAACAGTCAATTAAACCTGTCTACGATCAATATTTTAGAGGATAACGCATGCTAGGTCTGGGTTAGGTCTGGAATTTGCCATCATCAGGCTCATACCTTCGCATATTTCACATTCTTGTTGGCCAGATCCTGGTCTTCTTCTGGTTTGAATCACGTAGTATTGTGGTACCACGCAGAAGCAGTCAATTAAACCTGTCTACGATCAATATTTTAGAGAATAACGCATGCTAGGTCTGGGTTAGGTCTGGGATTTGCCATCATCAGGCTCATACCTTCGCATATTTCACATTCTTGTTGGCCAGATCCTGGTCTTCCTCTGGTTTGAATCACGTACTAATGTGGTATCACACAGAAACAGTCAATTAAACCTGGCCACGATCAATATTATAGAGGATAACGCATGCTAGGTCTGGGTTAGGTCTGGAATTTGCCATCATCAGGCTCATACAATCGCATATTTCACATTTTGTTGGCCAGATCCTGGTCTTCTTCTGGTTTGAATCACGTAGTAATGTGGTACCACACAGAAACAGTCAATTAAACCTGGCCACGATCAATATTTTAGAGGATAACGCATGCTAGGTCTGGGTTAGGTCTGGGATTTGCCCTCATCAGACTCATACAATCGCATATTTCACATTCTTGTTGGCCAGATCCTGGTCTTCTTCTGGTTTGAATCACGTAGTATTGTGGTACCACACAGAAACAGTCAATTAAACCTGGCCACCATCAATATTTTAGACGATAACGCATGCTAGGTCTGGGTTAGGTCTGGGATTTGCCCTCATCAGACTCATACAATCGCATATTTCACATTCTTGTTGGCCAGATCCTGGTCTTCTTCTGGTTTGAATCATGTAGTATTGAGGTACCACGCAGAAACAGTCAATTAAACCTGTTTACGATCAATATTTTAGAGGATAACGCATGCTAGGTCTGGGTTAGGTCTGGGATTTGCCATCATCAGGCTCATACTTTCGCATATTTCACATTCTTGTTGGCCAGATCCTGGTCTTCTTCCGGTTTGAATCACGTAGTATTGTGGTACCACACAGAAACAGTCAATTAAACCTGGCCTCGATCAATATTTTAGAGGATAACCCATGTTAGGTCCAGGTTAGGTCTGGGATTTGCACTCATCAGGCTCATACAATCGCATATTTCGAATTTTGTTGGCCAGATCCTGGACTTCTTCTGGTTTGAATCACGTAGTATTGTGGTACCACACAGAAACAGTCAATTAAACCTGGCCACCATCAATATTTTAGAGGATAACGCATGCTAGGTCTGGGTTAGGTCTGGGATTTGCCCTCATCAGACTCATACAATCGCATTTTTACATACTTGTTGAACAGATCCCGGGTTTTATCTGGTTTAGATCACGTAGTAATGTGGTACCACCACCGAGACAGTCTATTAAGCCTGGCCTCGATCAATATTTTAGAGGATAACCCATGTTAGGTCTAGGTTAGGTCTGGGATTTGCCCTTATCAGACTCATGCAATCGCATTTTTACATACTTGTTGAACAGATCCCGGGTTTTATCTGGTTTGGATCACGTAGTAATGTGGTACCACCACCGAGACAGTCTATTAAGCCTGGCCTCGATCGATATTTTAGAGGATAACGCATGTTAGGTCTAGGTTAGGTCTGGGATTTGCCCTCATCAGACTCATACAATCGCATATTTCACATACTTGTTAACCAGATCCTGGTCTTCCTCTGGTTTGAGTCACGTAGTATCGTAGTACCACGCAGAAACAGTCAACTAAACCTGTCTACGATCAATATTTTAGAGGATAACGCATGCTAGGTCTGGGTTAGGTCTGGGATTTGCCATCATCAGGCTCATACTTTCGGGTTCTTCACATACTTGTTGAACAGATCCTGGACTTCCTCTGGTTTGAATCACGTAGTATTGTGGTACCACACAGAAACAGTCAATAAAACCTGGCCACGATAAATATTTTAGAGGGTGACGCATGTCAGGTCTAGGTTAGGTCTGGGATTTGCTCTCATCAGGCTTATACTTTCGCATATTTCGCACACTTGTTGGCCAGATCCTGGGTTTTTTCTGGTTTGGATAAGGTAGTAATGTGGTACCACACAGAAACAGTCAATTAAACCTGGCCACGATCAATATTTTGGAGGATAACGCATGCTAGGTCTGGGTTAGGTCTGGGATTTGCACTCATCAGACTCATACAATCGCATATTTCACATACTTGTTAACCAGAACCTGGTCTTCCTCTGGTTTGAATCACGTAGTATTGTAGTACCACGCAGAAACAGTCAATTAAACCTGTCTACGATCAATATTTTAGAGGATAACGCATGCTAGGTCTGGGTTAGGTCTGGGATTTGCACTCATCAGACTCATACAATCGCATATTTCACATACTTGTTAACCAGAACCTGGTCTTCCTCTGGTTTGAATCACGTAGTATTGTAGTACCACGCAGAAACAGTCAATTAAACCTGGCCACGATCAATATTATAGAGGATAACGCATGCTAGGACTGGGTTAGGTCTGGGATTTGCCCTCATCTGACTCATACAATCGCATATTTCACATTTTGTTGGCCAGATCCTGGTCTTCTTCTGGTTTGAATCACGTAGTAATGTGGTACCACACAGAAACAGTCAATTAAACCTGGCCACGATCAATATTTTGGAGGATAACGCATGCTAGGTCTGGGTTAGGTCTGGGATTTGCACTCATCAGACTCATACAATCGCATATTTCACATACTTGTTAACCAGAACCTGGTCTTCCTCTGGTTTGAATCACGTAGTATTGTAGTACCACGCAGAAACAGTCAATTAAACCTGGCCACGATCAATATTTTAGAGGATAACGCATGCTAGGTGTGGGTTAGGTCTGGGATTTGCCATCATCAGGCTCATACCTTCGCATATTTTACATTCTTGTTGGCCAGATCCTGGTCCTCTTCTGGTTTGAATCACGTAGTAATGTGGTATCACACAGAAACAGTCAATTAAACCTGGCCACGATCAATATTATAGAGGATAACGCATGCTAGGACTGGGTTAGGTCTGGGATTTGCCCTCATCTGACTCATACAATCGCATATTTCACATTTTGTTGGCCAGATCCTGGTCTTGTTCTGGTTTGAATCACGTAGTAATGTGGTACCACACAGAAACAGTCAATTAAACCTGGCCAAGATCAATATTTTAGAGGATAACGCATGCTAGGTCTGGGTTAGGTCTGGGATTTGCCCTCATCAGACTCATACAATCGCATATTTCACATTCTTGTTGGCCAGATCCTGGTCTTCTTCTGGTTTGAATCACGTAGTAATGTGGTACCACACAGAAACAGTCAATTAAACCTGGCCACGATAAATATTTTAGAGGATGACGCATGTTAGGTCTAGGTTAGGTCTGGGATTTGCCCTCATCAGACTCATACAATCGCATATTTCACATACTTGTTAACCAGAACCTGGTCTTCCTCTGGTTTGAATCACGTAGTATTGTAGTACCACGCAGAAACAGTCAATTAAACCTGTCTACGATCAATATTTTAGAGGATAACGCATGCTAGGTCTGGGTTAGGTCTGGGATTTGCCATCATCAGACTCATACTTTCGCATTCTTCACATACTTGTTGAACAGATCCCGGATTTTTTCTGGTTTGAATCACGTAGTATTGTGGTACCACACAGAAACAGTCAATAAAACCTGGCCACGATAAATATTTTAGAGGATAACGCATGTTAGGTCTAGGTTAGGTCTGGGATTTGCCCTCATCAGACTCATACAATCGCATATTTCACATACTTGTTAACCAGATCCTGGTCTTCCTCTGGTTTGAGTAACGTAGTATCGTAGTACCACGCAGAAACAGTCAACTAAACCTGTCTACGATCAATATTTTCGAGGTTAACTCATGCTAGGTCTGAGTTAGGTCTGGGATTTGCCCTCATCAGACTCATACTTTCGCATTCTTCACATACTTGTTGAACAGATCCCGGATTTTTTCTGGTTTGAATCACGTAGTATTGTGGTACCACACAGAAACAGTCAATAAAACCTGGCCACGATAAATATTTTAGAGGATAACGCATGTTAGGTCTATGTTAGGTCTGGGATTTGCCCTCATCAGGCTCATACTTTCGCATATTTCGCACTCTTGTTGGCAAGATCCTGGTCTTCTTCTGGTTTGAATCACGTAGTAATGTGGTACCACACTGCAACAGTCGATTAAGCCTGGTCTCGATCAATAATTTAGAGGATAACGCATGTTAGGTCTAGGTTAGATCTGGGATTTGCTCTCATCAGGCTCATACTATCGCATATTTCGCACACTAGTTGGCCAGATCCTGGGTTTTTTCTGGTTTGGATCACGTAGTAGTGTGGTACCACACAGAAAGTGTCGATTAAACCTGGTTTCGATCAATAATTTAGAGGATAACGCATGCGAGGTCTGGGATAGATCTGGGATTTGCTCTCATCAGGTTCATACTATCGCATATTTCGCACACTAGTTGCCCAGATCCTGGGTTTTTTCTGGTTTGGATCACGTAGTAGTGTGGTACCACACAGAAAGTGTCGATTAAACCTGGTTTCGATCAATAATTTAAAGCATAACGCATGTTAGGTCTAGGTTACGTCTGGGATTTGCACTCATCAGGCTCATACAATCGCATATTTCACATACTTGTTGGCCAGATCCTGGTCTTCTTCTGGTTTGAATCACGTAGTATTGTGGTACCACACAGAAACAGTCAATAAAACCTGGCCACGATAAATATTTTAGAGGATGACGCATGTTAGGTCTAGGTTAGGTCTGGGATTTGCTCTCATCAGGCTTATACTTTCGCATATTTCGCAAACTTGTTGGCCAGATCCTGGGTTTTTCCTGGTTTGAATCACGTTGTATTGTAGTACCACGCAGAAACAGTCAATTAAACCTGGCCACGATAAATATTTTAGAGGATAACGCATGTTAGGTCTAGGTTAGGTCTGGGATTTGCCCTCATCAGGCTCATACTTTCGCATATTTCGCACACTAGTTGGCCAGATCCTGGGTTTTTTCTGGTTTGGATCACGTAGTAGTGTGGTACCACACAGAAAGTGTCGATTAAACCTGGTTTCGATCAATAATTTAGAGGATAACGCATGCGAGGTCTGGGTTAGATCTGGGATTTGCTCTCATCAGGCTCATACTATCGCATATTTCGCACACTAGTTGCCCAGATCCTGGGTTTTTTCTGGTTTGGATCACGTAGTAGTGTGGTACCACACAGAAAGTGTCGATTAAACCTGGTTTCGATCAATAATTTAGAGGATAACGCATGCGAGGTCTAGGTTAGATCTGGGATTTGCTCTCATCAGGCTCATACTATCGCATATTTCGCACACTAGTTGCCCAGATCCTGGGTTTTTTCTGGTTTGGATCACGTAGTAGTGTGGTACCACACAGAAAGTGTCGATTAAACCTGGTTTCGATCAATAATTTAAAGCATAACGCATGTTAGGTCTAGGTTACGTCTGGGATTTGCACTCATCAGGCTCATACAATCGCATATTTCACATACTTGTTGGCCAGATCCTGGTCTTCTTCTGGTTTGAATCACGTAGTATTGTGGTACCACACAGAAACAGTCAATAAAACCTGGCCACGATAAATATTTTAGAGGATGACGCATATTAGGTCTAGGTTAGGTCTGGGATTTGCTCTCATCAGGCTTATACTTTCGCATATTTCGCAAACTTGTTGGCCAGATCCTGGGTTTTTCCTGGTTTGAATCACGTTGTATTGTAGTACCACGCAGAAACAGTCAATTAAACCTGGCCACGATAAATATTTTAGAGGATAACGCATGTTAGGTCTAGGTTAGGTCTGGGATTTGCCCTCATCAGGCTCATACTTTCGCATATTTCGCACACTAGTTGGCCAGATCCTGGGTTTTTTCTGGTTTGGATCACGTAGTAGTGTGGTACCACACAGAAAGTGTCGATTAAACCTGGTTTCGATCAATAATTTAGAGGATAACGCATGTTAGGTCTAGGTTACGTCTGGGATTTGCACTCATCAGGCTCATACAATCGCATATTTCATATACTTGTTGGCCAGATCCTGGTCTTCTTCTGGTTTGAATCGCGTAGTAATGTGGTACCACACAGAAACAGTCAATTAAACCTGGCCACGATCAATATTTTAGAGGATAACGCATGCGAGGTCTGGGTTAGGTCTGGGATTTGCCCTCATCTGACTCATACAATCGCATATTTCACATACTTGTTAACCAGAACCTGGTCTTCCTCTGGTTTGAATCACGTTGTGTTGTAGTACCACGCAGAAACAGTCAATTAAACCTGTCTACGATCAATATTTTAGAGGATAACGCATGCTAGGTCTGGGTTAGGTCTGGGATTTGCCATCATCAGGCTCATACTTTCGCATTCTTCACATACTTGTTGAACAGATCCTGGGTTTTTCTGGTTTGGATCACGTAGTAATGTGGTACCACACTGAAACAGTCGATTAAACCTGGTTTCGATCAATAATTTAGAGGATAACGCATGTTAGGTCTAGGTTACGTCTGGGATTTGCACTCATCAGGCTCATACAATCGCATATTTCACATACTTGTTGAACAGATCCTGGACTTCTTCTGGTTTGAATCACGTAGTATTGTGGTACCACATTGAAACAGTCAATAAAACCTGGCCACGATAAATATTTTAGAGGATGACGCATGTTAGGTCTAGGTTAGGTCTGGGATTTGCTCTCGTCAGGCTTATACTTTCGCATATTTCGCACACTTGTTGGCCAGATCCTGGGTTTTTTCTGGTTTGGATAAGGTAGTAATGTGGTACCACACTGGAACAGTCGATTAAACCCGGTTTCGATAAATATTTTAGAGGATCACGCATGTTAGGTCTAGGTTAGGTCTGGGATTTGCCCTCATCGGGCTCATGCAATCGCATATTTCGCATTCTTGTTGGCCAGATCCTGGTCTTCTTCTGGTTTGAATCACGTAGTAATGTGGTACCACACAGAAACAGTCAATTAAACCTGGCCACGATCAATATTTTGGAGGATAACGCATGCTAGGTCTGGGTTAGGTCTGGAATTTGCCATCATCAGGCTCATACCTTCGCATATTTCACATTCTTGTTGGCCAGATCCTGGTCTTCTTCTGGTTTGAATCACGTAGTATTGTGGTACCACACAGAAACAGTCAATAAAACCTGGCCACGATCAATATTTTAGAGGATAACGCACGCTAGGCCTGGGTTACGTCTGGGATTTGCTCTCATCAGGCTCATACAATCGCATATTTCACATACTTGTTGGCCAGATCCTGGTCTTCTTCTGGTTTGAATCACGTAGTATTGTGGTACCACGCAGAAGCAGTCAATTAAACCTGTCTACGATCAATATTTTAGAGAATAACGCGTGCTAGGTCTGGGTTAGGTCTGGGATTTGCCATCATCAGGCTCATACCTTCGCATATTTCACATTCTTGTTGGCCAGATCCTGGTCTTCTTCTGGTTTGAATCACGTAGTAATGTGGTATCACACAGAAACAGTCAATTAAACCTGGCCACGATCAATATTATAGAGGATAACGCATGCTAGGACTGGGTTAGATCTGGGATTTGCCCTCATCAGACTCATACAATCGCATATTTCACATTTTGTTGGCCAGATCCTGGTCTTCTTCTGGTTTGAATCACGTAGTAATGTGGTACCACACAGAAACAGTCAATTAAACCTGGCCACGATCAATATTTTAGAGGAAAACGCATGCTAGGTCTGGGTTAGGTCTGGGATTTGCCCTCATCAGACTCATACAATCGCATATTTCACATTCTTGTTGGCCAGATCCTGGTCTTCTTCTGGTTTGAATCACGTAGTATTGAGGTACCACGCAGAAACAGTCAATTAAACCTTGCCACGATCAATGTTTTAGAGGATAACCCATGCTAGGCCTGGGTTAGGTCTGGGTCTTGCCCTCATCAGGCTCTTACTTTCGCATTCTTTACATACTTGTTGAACAGATCCTGGGTTTTATCTGGTTTGGATCACGTAGTAATGTGGTCCCACACAGAACCAGTCAATGAAACCTGGCCACGATAAATATTTTAGAGGATAACGCATGTTAGGTCTAGGTTAGGTCTGGGATTTGCCCTCATCAGACTCATACTTTCGCATTCTTCACATACTTGTTGAACAGATCCTGGGTTTTTCTGGCTTGGATCACGTAGTAATGTGGTACCGCACTGAAACAGTCGATTAAGCCTGGTATCGATCAGTATTTTAGAGGATAACGCATGTTAGGTCTGTGTTAGGTCTGGGACTTGCTCTCATCAGGCTCATACTTTCGCATATTTCGCATTCTTGTTGGCAAGATCTTGGTCTTTTTCTGGGTTGTATCACGTAGTAATGTGGTACCACACTGGAACATTCGATTAAACCCGGTTTCGATGAATATTTTAGAGGATAACGCATGTTAGGTCTAGGTTACGTCAGGGATTTGCACTCAACAGGCTCATACAATCGCATATTTCACATACTTGTTGGCCAGATCCTGGTCTTCTTCTGGTTTGAATCACGTAGTATTGAGGTACCACGCAGAAACAGTCAATTAAACCTGTTTACGATCAATATTTTAGAGGATAACGCATCCTAGGTCTGGGTTAGGTCTGGGATTTGCCATCATCAGACTCATACTTTCGCATATTTCACATTCTTGTTGGCCAGATCCTGGTCTTCTTCTGGTTTGAATCACGTAGTAATGTGGTACCACACAGAAACAGCCTATTAAACCTGGCCACGATCAATATTTTAGAGGATAATGCATGCTAGGCCTGGGTTAGGTCTTTGATTTGCCCTCATCAGACTCATACAATCGCATATTTCACATTCTTGTTGGCCAGATCCTGGTCTTCTTCTGGTTTGAATCACGTAGTATTGAGGTACCACGCAGAAACAGTCAATTAAACCTGGCCACGATCAATGTTTTAGAGGATAACCCATGCTAGGCCTGGGTTAGGTCTGGGTCTTGCCCTCATCAGGCTCTTACTTTCGCATTCTTTACATACTTGTTGAACAGATCCTGGGTTTTATCTGGTTTGGATCACGTAGTAATGTGGTCCCACACAGAACCAGTCAATAAAACCTGGCCACGATAAATATTTTAGAGGATAACGCATGTTAGGTCTAGGTTAGGTCTGGGATTTGCCCTCATCAGACTCATACAATCGCATATTTCACATACTTGTTAACCAGATCCTGGTCTTCCTCTGGTTTGAGTAACGTAGTATCGTAGTACCACGCAGAAACAGTCAACTAAACCTGTCTACGATCAATATTTTCGAGGTTAACTCATGCTAGGTCTGAGTTAGGTCTGGGAGTTGCCATCATCAGGCTCATACCTTCGCATATTTCACATTCTTGTTGGCCAGATCCTGGTCTTCTTCTGGATTGAATCACGTAGTAATGTGGTACCACACAGAAACAGTCAATCAAACCTGTCCACGACCAATATTTTGGAGGATAGCGCATGCTAGGTCTGGGTTAGGACTGGGATTTGCCCTCATCAGACTCATACAATCGCATATTTCACATACTTGTTAACCAGTTCCTGGACTTCTTCTGGTTTGAATCACGTAGTATTGTGGTACCACACAGAAACAGTCAATAAAACCTGGCCACGATAAATATTTTAGAGGATAACGCATGTTAGGTCTGTGTTAGGTCTGGGACTTGCCCTCATCAGGCTCATACTTTCGGGTTCTTCACATACTTGTTGAACAGATCCTGGACTTTTTCTGGTCTGAATCACGTAGTATTGTGGTACCACACAGAAACAGTCAATAAAACCTGGCCACGATAAATATTTTAGAGGATAACGCATGTTAGGTCTAGGTTAGGTCTGGGATTTGCCCTCATCGGGCTCATGCAATCGCATATTTCGCATTCTTGTTGGCCAGATCCTGGTCTTCTTCTGGTTTGAATCACGTAGTAATGTGGTACCACACAGAAACTGTCAATTAAACCTGGCCGCGATCAATATTTTGGAGGATAACGCATGCTAGGCCTGGCTTAGGTCTGGGATTTGCCCTCCTCAGACTCATACAATCGCATATTTCACATAATTGTTAACCAGATCCTGGACTTCTTCTGGCTTAAATCACGTAGTATTGTGGTACCACACAGAAACAGTCAATAAAACCTGGCCACGATAAATATTTTAGAGGATAACGCATGTTAGGTCTAGGTTAGGTCTGGGATTTGCACTCATCAGGCTCATACAATCGCATATTTCGAATTTTGTTGGCAAGATCCTGGTCTTTTTCTGGATTGTATCACGTAGTAATGTGGTACCACACTGAAACAGTCGATTAAGCCTGGTCTCGATCAATATTTTATAGGATAACGCATGTTAGGTCTAGGTAAGGTCTGGGAGTTGCACTCATCAGGCTCATACTTTCGCATATTTCGCATTCTTGTTGGCAAGATCCTGGTCTTTTTCTGGGTTGTATCACGTAGTATTGTGTACCACATAGAGACAGTCAATAAAACCTGGCCACGATAAATATTTTAGAGGATGACGCATGCTAGGCCTGGGTTAGGTCTGGGTCTTGCCCTCATCAGGCTCTTACTTTCGCATTCTTCACATACTTGTTGAACAGATCCTGGGTTTTTCTGGCTTGGATCACGTAGTAATGTGGTACCGCACTGAAACAGTCGATTAAGCCTGGTATCGATCAGTATTTTAGAGGATAACGCATGTTAGGTCTGTGTTAGGTCTGGGCCTTGCTCTCATCAGGCTCATACTTTCGCATATTTCGCATTCTTGTTGGCAAGATCTTGGTCTTTTTCTGGGTTGTATCACGTAGTAATGTGGTACCACACTGGAACATTCGATTAAACCCGGTTTCGATGAATATTTTAGAGGATAACGCTTGTTAGGTCTAGGTTACGTCAGGGATTTGCACTCAACAGGCTCATACAATCGCATATTTCAAATACTTCTTGGCCAGATCCTGGTCTTCTTCTGGTATGAATCACGTAGTATTGAGGTACCACGCAGAAACAGTCAATGAAACCTGCTTACGATCAATATTTTAGAGGATAACGCATGCTAGGTCTGGGTTAGGTCTGGGATTTGCCATCATCAGGCTCATACCTTCGCATATTTCACATTCTTGTTGGCCAGATCCTGGTCTTCTTCTGGTTTGAATCACGTAGTATTGTAGTACCACGCAGAAACAGTCAATTAAACCTGTCTACGATCAATATTTTAGAGGATAACGCATGCCAGGTCTAGGTTAGGTCTGGGATTTGCCCTCATCAGACACATACTTTCGCATTCTTCACATATTTTTTGAACAGATCCCGGGTTTTTTCTGGTTTGGATCACGTAGTAGTATGGTACCACACTAAAACAGTCGATTATGCCTGGTCTCGATCAGTATTTTAGAGGATAACGCCTGTTAGGTCTAGGTTAGATCTGGGACTTGCCCTCATCAGGCTCATACTTTCGGGTTCTTCACATACTTGTTGAACAGATCCTGGACTTTTTCTGGTTTGAATCACGTAGTATTGTGGTACCACACAGAAACAGTCAATAAAACCTGGCCACGATAAATATTTTAGAGGATGACGCATGTTAGGTCTAGGTTAGGTCTGGGATTTCCTCTCATCAGGCTTATACTTTCGCATATTTCGCACACTTGTTGGCCAGATCCTGGGTGTTTCCTGGTTTGGACCAGGTAGTAATGTGGTAC
This sequence comes from Colletes latitarsis, assembly GCF_051014445.1. NCBI lineage: Eukaryota > Metazoa > Arthropoda > Insecta > Hymenoptera > Colletidae > Colletes > Colletes latitarsis. Next base: position 36,960,616 of record NW_027488366.1, read on the forward strand.
CACACTGGAACAGTCGATTAAACCCGGTTTCGATGAATATTTTAGAGGATAACGCATGTTAGGTCTAGGTTACGTCTGGGATTTGCCCTCATTTGGCTCATACTTTCGCATTCTTCACATACTTGTTGAACAGATCCCGGATTTTTTCTGGTTTGAATCTCGTAGTATTGTGGTACCACACAGAAACAGTCAATAAAACCTGGCCACGATAAATATTTTAGAGGATGACGCATGTTAGGTCTAGGTTAGGTCTGGGATTTGCCCTCATCAGACTCATACAATCGCATATTTCACATACTTGTTAACCAGAACCTGGTCTTCCTCTGGTTTGAATCACGTAGTATTGTAGTACCACGCAGAAACAGTCAATTAAACCTGTCTACGATCAATATTTTAGAGGATAACGCATGCTAGGTCTGGGTTAGGTCTGGGATTTGCCATCATCAGGCTCATACTTTCGCATATTTCGCACTCTTGTTGGCAAGATCCTGGTCTTCTTCTGGTTTGAATCACGTAGTAATGTGGTACCACACTGAAACAGTCGATTAAGCCTGGTCTCGATCAGTAGTTTAGAGGATAGCGCATGTTAGGTCTAGGTTAGGTCTGGGATTTGCCCTCATCAGACTCATACAATCGCATATTTCACATACTTGTTAACCAGATCCTGGGTTTTCTCTGGTTTGGATCAGGTAGTAATGTGGTACCACACTGGAGCAGTCGATTAAGCCTGGTCTCGATCAATAATTTAGAGGATAACGCATGTTAGGTCTAGGTTAGATCTGGGATTTGCTCTCATCAGGCTCATACTATCGCATATTTCGCACACTAGTTGGCCAGATCCTGGGTTTTTTCTGGTTTGGATCACGTAGTAGTGTGGTACCACACAGAAAGTGTCGATTAAACCTGGTTTCTATCAATAATTTAGAGGATAACGCATGCGAGGTCTGGGTTAGATCTGGGATTTGCTCTCATCAGGCTCATACTATCGCATATTTCGCACACTAGTTGCCCAGATCCTGGGTTTTTTCTGGTTTGGATCACGTAGTAGTGTGGTACCACACAGAAAGTGTCGATTAAACCTGGTTTCGATCAATAATTTAGAGGATAACGCATGTTAGGTCTAGCGTTACGTCTGGGATTTGCACTCATCAGGCTCATACAATCGCATATTTCACATACTTGTTGGCCAGATCCTGGTCTTCTTCTGGTTTGAATCACGTAGTATTGTGGTACCACACAGAAACAGTCAATAAAACCTGGCCACGATAAATATTTTAGAGGATGACGCATGTTAGGTCTAGGTTAGGTCTGGGATTTGCTCTCATCAGGCTTATACTTTCGCATATTTCGCACACTTGTTGGCCAGATCCTGGGTTTTTCCTGGTTTGGATCAGGTAGTAATGTGGTACCACACAGAACCAGTCAATAAAACCTGGCCACGATAAATATTTTAGAGGATAACGCATGTTAGGTCTAGGTTAGGTCTGGGATTTGCCCTCATCAGGCTCATACTTTCGCATATTTCGCACTCCTGTTGGCAAGATCCTGGTCTTCTTCTGGTTTGAAACACGTAGTAATGTGGTACCACACTGAAACAGTCGATTAAGCCTGGTCTCGATCAATATTTTAGAGGATAACGCATGTTAGGTCTAGGTTAGATCTGGGATTTGCTGTCATCAGGCTCATACTATCGCATATTTCGCACACTAGTTGGCCAGATCCTGGGTTTTTTCTGGTTTGGATCACGTAGTAGTGTGGTACCACACAGAAAGTGTCGATTAAACCTGGTTTCGATCAATAATTTAGAGGATAACGCATGTTAGGTCTAGGTTACGTCTGGGATTTGCACTCATCAGGCTCATACAATCGCATATTTCACATACTTGTTGGCCAGATCCTGGTCTTCTTCTGGTTTGAATCACGTAGTATTGAGGTACCACGCAGAAACAGTCAATTAAACCTGGCCACGATCAATATTTTAGAGGATAACCCATGCTAGGCCTGGGTTAGGTCTGGGTCTTGCCCTCATCAGGCTCTTACTTTCGCATTCTTCACATACTTGTTGAACAGATCCTGGGTTTTATCTGGTTTGGATCACGTAGTAATGTGGTCCCACACAGAACCAGTCAATAAAACCTGGCCACGATAAATATTTTAGAGGATAACGCATGTTAGGTCTAGGTTAGGTCTGGGATTTGCCCTCATCAGACTCATACTTTCGCATTCTTCACATACTTGTTGAACAGATCCTGGGTTTTTCTGGCTTGGATCACGTAGTAATGTGGTACCGCACTGAAACAGTCGATTAAGCCTGGTATCGATCAGTATTTTAGAGGATAACGCATGTTAGGTCTGTGTTAGGTCTGGGCCTTGCTCTCATCAGGCTCATACTTTCGCATATTTCGCATTCTTGTTGGCAAGATCTTGGTCTTTTTCTGGGTTGTATCACGTAGTAATGTGGTACCACACTGGAACATTCGATTAAACCCGGTTTCGATGAATATTTTAGAGGATAACGCTTGTTAGGTCTAGGTTACGTCAGGGATTTGCACTCAACAGGCTCATACAATCGCATATTTCAAATACTTCTTGGCCAGATCCTGGTCTTCTTCTGGTATGAATCACGTAGTATTGAGGTACCACGCAGAAACAGTCAATGAAACCTGCTTACGATCAATATTTTAGAGGATAACGCATGCTAGGTCTGGGTTAGGTCTGGGATTTGCCATCATCAGGCTCATACTTTCGCATATTTCACATTCTTGTTGGCCAGATCCTGGTCTTCTTCTGGTTTGAATCACGTAGTAATGTGGTACCACACAGAAACGGCCTATTAAACCTGGCCGCGATCAATATTTTGGAGGATAACGCATGCTAGGCCTGGCTTAGGTCTGGGATTTGCCCTCCTCAGACTCATACAATCGCATATTTCGAATTTTGTTGGCAAGATCCTGGGCTTTTTCTGGATTGTATCACGTAGTAATGTGGTACCACACTGAAACAGTCGATTAAGCCTGGTCTCGATCAATATTTTATAGGATAACGCATGTTAGGTCTAGGTTAGGTCTGGGAGTTGCACTCATCAGGCTCATACTTTCGCATATTTCGCATTCTTGTTGGCAAGATCCTGGTCTTTTTCTGGGTTGTATCACGTAGTATTGTGTACCACATAGAAACAGTCAATAAAACCTGGCCACGATAAATATTTTAGAGGATGACGCATGTTAGGTCTAGGTTAGGTCTGGGATTTGCCATCATCAGGCTCATACCTTCGCATATTTCACATTCTTGTTGGCCAGATCCTGGTCTTCCTCTGGTTTGAATCACGTAGTATTGTAGTACCACGCAGAAACAGTCAATTAAACCTGTCTACGATCAATATTTTAGAGGATAACGCATGCCAGGTCTAGGTTAGGTCTGGGATTTGCCCTCATCAGACACATACTTTCGCATTCTTCACATATTTTTTGAACAGATCCCGGGTTTTTTCTGGTTTGGATCACGTAGTAGTATGGTACCACACTAAAACAGTCGATTATGCCTGGTCTCGATCAGTATTTTAGAGGATAACGCCTGTTAGGTCTAGGTTAGATCTGGGACTTGCCCTCATCAGGCTCATACTTTCGGGTTCTTCACATACTTGTTGAACAGATCCTGGACTTTTTCTGGTTTGAATCACGTAGTATTGTGGTACCACACAGAAACAGTCAATAAAACCTGGCCACGATAAATATTTTAGAGGATGACGCATGTTAGGTCTAGGTTAGGTCTGGGATTTGCTCTCATCAGTCTTATACTTTCGCATATTTCGCACACTTGTTGGCCAGATCCTGGGTTTTTCCTGGTTTGGACCAGGTAGTAATGTGGTACCACACTGGAACAGTCGATTAAACCCGGTTTCGATGAATATTTTAGAGGATAACGCATGTTAGGTCTGGGATTTGCCCTCACCGGGCTCATGCAACCGCATATTTCGCATTCTTGTTGGCCAGATCCTGGTCTTGTTCTGGTTTGAATCACGTAGTAATGTGGTACCACACAGAAACAGTCAATTAAACCTGGCCACGATCAATATTTTGGAGGATAACGCATGCTAGGTCTGGGGTAGGTCTGGGATTTGCCCTCATCAGACTCATACAATCGCATATTTCACATACTTGTTAGCCAGATCCTGGGTTTTCTCTGGTTTGGATCAGGTAGTAATGTGGTACCACACTGGAGCAGTCGATTAAACCCGGTTTCGATGAATATGTTAGAGGATAACGCATGTTAGGTCTAGGTTACGTCTGGGATTTGCACTCATCAGGCTCATACAATCGCATATTTCACATACTTGTTGGCCAGATACTGGTCTTCTTCTGGTTTGAATCACGTAGTATTGTGGTACCACGCAGAAACAGTCAATTAAACCTGTCCACGATCAATATTTTAGAGGATAACGCATGCTAGGCCTGGCTTAGGTCTGGGATTTGCCCTTATCAGACTCATACAATCGCATATTTCGCATTTTGTTGACCAGATCCTGGTCTTCTTCTGGTATGAATCACGTAGTAATGTCGTACCACACTGAAAGTGTCGATTAAACCTGGTTTCGATCAATAATTTAGAGGATAACGCATGTTAGGTCTAGGTTAGGTCTGGGATTTGCACTTATCAGGCTCATACAATCGCATATTTCGAATTTTGTTGGCAAGATCCTGGTCTTTTTCTGGATTGTATCACGTAGTAATGTGGTACCACACAGAAACAGTCAATTAATCCTGGCCACGATCAATATTTTAGAGGATAACGTATGCTAGGTCTGGGTTAGGTCTGGGATTTGCCCTCATCATACTGATACTTTCGCATTCTTCACATACTTGTTGAACAGGTCCCGGATTTTTTCTGGTTTGAATCACGTAGTATTGTGGTACCACACAGAAACAGTCAATAAAACCTGGCCACGATAAATATTTTAGAGGATGACGCATGTTAGGTCTAGGTTAGGTCTGGGATTTTCCCTCATCAGACTCATACAATCGCATATTTCACATACTTGTTACCCAGAACCTGGTCTTCCTCTGGTTTGAATCACGTAGTATTGTAGTACCACGCAGAAACAGTCAATTAAACCTGTCTACGATCAATATTTTAGAGGATAACGCATGCTAGGTCTGGGTTAGGTCTGGGATTTGCCATCATCAGACTCATACTTTCGCATTCTTCACATACTTGTTGAACAGATCCCGGATTTTTTCTGGTTTGAATCACGTAGTATTGTGGTACCACACAGAAACAGTCAATAAAACCTGGCCACGATAAATATTTTAGAGGATAACGCATGTTAGGTCTAGGTTAGGTCTGGGATTTGCCCTCATCAGACTCATACAATCGCATATTTCGCATTTTGTTGGCCAGATCCTGGTCTTCTTCTGGTATGAATCACGTAGTAATGTGGTACCACACAGATACAGTCAATTAAACCTGTCCACGATCAATATTTTAGAGGATAACGCATGTTAGGTCTAGGTTAGGTCTGGGATTTGCCCTCATCAGACTCATACTTTCGCATTCTTCACATACTTGTTGAACAGATCCCGGATTTTTTCTGGTTTGAATCTCGTAGTATTGTGGTACCACACAGAAACAGTCAATAAAACCTGGCCACGATAAATATTTTAGAGGATGACGCATGTTAGGTCTAGGTTAGGTCTGGGATTTGCCCTCATCAGACTCATACAATCGCATATTTCACATACTTGTTAACCAGAACCTGGTCTTCCTCTGGTTTGAATCACGTAGTATTGTAGTACCACGCAGAAACAGTCAATTAAACCTGTCTACGATCAATATTTTAGAGGATAACGCATGCTAGGTCTGGGTTAGGTCTGGGATTTGCCATCATCAGGCTCATACTTTCGCATATTTCGCACTCTTGTTGGCAAGATCCTGGTCTTCTTCTGGTTTGAATCACGTAGTAATGTGGTACCACACTGAAACAGTCGATTAAGCCTGGTCTCGATCAGTAGTTTAGAGGATAACGCATGTTAGGTCTAGGTTAGGTCTGGGATTTGCCCTCATCAGACTCATACAATCGCATATTTCACATACTTGTTAACCAGATCCTGGGTTTTCTCTGGTTTGGATCAGGTAGTAATGTGGTACCACACTGGAGCAGTCGATTAAGCCTGGTCTCGATCAATAATTTAGAGGATAACGCATGTTAGGTCTAGGTTAGATCTGGGATTTGCTCTCATCAGGCTCATACTATCGCATATTTCGCACACTAGTTGGCCAGATCCTGGGTTTTTTCTGGTTTGGATCACGTAGTAGTGTGGTACCACACAGAAAGTGTCGATTAAACCTGGTTTCTATCAATAATTTAGAGGATAACGCATGCGAGGTCTGGGTTAGATCTGGGATTTGCTCTCATCAGGCTCATACTATCGCATATTTCGCACACTAGTTGCCCAGATCCTGGGTTTTTTCTGGTTTGGATCACGTAGTAGTGTGGTACCACACAGAAAGTGTCGATTAAACCTGGTTTCGATCAATAATTTAGAGTATAACGCATGTTAGGTCTAGCGTTACGTCTGGGATTTGCACTCATCAGGCTCATACAATCGCATATTTCACATACTTGTTGGCCAGATCCTGGTCTTCTTCTGGTTTGAATCACGTAGTATTGTGGTACCACACAGAAACAGTCAATAAAACCTGGCCACGATAAATATTTTAGAGGATGACGCATGTTAGGTCTAGGTTAGGTCTGGGATTTGCTCTCATCAGGCTTATACTTTCGCATATTTCGCACACTTGTTGGCCAGATCCTGGGTTTTTCCTGGTTTGAATCAGGTAGTAATGTGGTACCACACAGAACCAGTCAATAAAACCTGGCCACGATAAATATTTTAGAGGATAACGCATGTTAGGTCTAGGTTACGTCTGGGATTTGCACTCATCAGGCTCATACAATCGCATATTTCACATACTTGTTGGCCAGATCCTGGTCTTCTTCTGGTTTGAATCACGTAGTATTGAGGTACCACGCAGAAACAGTCAATTAAACCTGGCCACGATCAATATTTTAGAGGATAACCCATGCTAGGCCTGGGTTAGGTCTGGGTCTTGCCCTCATCAGGCTCTTACTTTCGCATTCTTCACATACTTGTTGAACAGATCCTGGGTTTTATCTGGTTTGGATCACGTAGTAATGTGGTCCCACACAGAACCAGTCAATAAAACCTGGCCACGATAAATATTTTAGAGGATAACGCATGTTAGGTCTAGGTTAGGTCTGGGATTTGCCCTCATCAGACTCATACTTTCGCATTCTTCACATACTTGTTGAACAGATCCTGGGTTTTTCTGGCTTGGATCACGTAGTAATGTGGTACCGCACTGAAACAGTCGATTAAGCCTGGTATCGATCAGTATTTTAGAGGATAACGCATGTTAGGTCTGTGTTAGGTCTGGGACTTGCTCTCATCAGGCTCATACTTTCGCATATTTCGCATTCTTGTTGGCAAGATCTTGGTCTTTTTCTGGGTTGTATCACGTAGTAATGTGGTACCACACTGGAACATTCGATTAAACCCGGTTTCGATGAATATTTTAGAGGATAACGCTTGTTAGGTCTAGGTTACGTCAGGGATTTGCACTCAACAGGCTCATACAATCGCATATTTCAAATACTTCTTGGCCAGATCCTGGTCTTTTTCTGGTTTGAATCACGTAGTATTGAGGTACCACGCAGAAACAGTCAATTAAACCTGCTTACGATCAATATTTTAGAGGATAACGCATGCTAGGTCTGGGTTAGGTCTGGGATTTGCCATCATCAGGCTCATACTTTCGCATATTTCACATTCTTGTTGGCCAGATCCTGGTCTTCTTCTGGTTTGAATCACGTAGTAATGTGGTACCACACAGAAACGGCCTATTAAACCTGGCCGCGATCAATATTTTGGAGGATAACGCATGCTAGGCCTGGCTTAGGTCTGGGATTTGCCCTCCTCAGACTCATACAATCGCATATTTCACATAATTGTTAACCAGATCCTGGACTTCTTCTGGCTTAAATCACGTAGTATTGTGGTACCACACAGAAACAGTCAATAAAACCTGGCCACGATAAATATTTTAGAGGATAACGCATGTTAGGTCTAGGTTAGGTCTGGGATTTGCACTCATCAGGCTCATACAATCGCATATTTCGAATTTTGTTGGCAAGATCCTGGTCTTTTTCTGGATTGTATCACGTAGTAATGTGGTACCACACTGAAGCAGTCGATTAAGCCTGGTCTCGATCAATATTTTATAGGATAACGCATGTTAGGTCTAGGTTAGGTCTGGGAGTTGCACTCATCAGGCTCATACTTTCGCATATTTCGCATTCTTGTTAGCAAGATCCTGGTCTTTTTCTGGGTTGTATCACGTAGTATTGTGTACCACATAGAAACAGTCAATAAAACCTGGCCACGATAAATATTTTAGAGGATGACGCATGTTAGGTCTAGGTTAGGTCTGGGATTTGCCATCATCAGGCTCATACCTTCGCATATTTCACATTCTTGTTGGCCAGATCCTGGTCTTCCTCTGGTTTGAATCACGTAGTATTGTAGTACCACGCAGAAACAGTCAATTAAACCTGTCTACGATCAATATTTTAGAGGATAACGCATGCCAGGTCTAGGTTAGGTCTGGGATTTGCCCTCATCAGACACATACTTTCGCATTCTTCACATATTTTTTGAACAGATCCCGGGTTTTTTCTGGTTTGGATCACGTAGTAGTATGGTACCACACTAAAACAGTCGATTATGCCTGGTCTCGATCAGTATTTTAGAGGATAACGCCTGTTAGGTCTAGGTTAGATCTGGGACTTGCCCTCATCAGGCTCATACTTTCGGGTTCTTCACATACTTGTTGAACAGATCCTGGACTTTTTCTGGTTTGAATCACGTAGTATTGTGGTACCACACAGAAACAGTCAATAAAACCTGGCCACGATAAATATTTTAGAGGATGACGCATGTTAGGTCTAGGTTAGGTCTGGGATTTGCTCTCATCAGGCTCATACTTTCGCATATTTCACATTCTTGTTGGCCAGATCCTGGTCTTCTTCTGGTTTGAATCACGTAGTAATGTGGTACCACACAGAAACGGCCTATTAAACCTGGCCACGATCAATATTTTGGAGAATAACGCATGCTAAGCCTGGGTTAGGTCTGGGACTTGCCCTTATCAGAATCATACAAACGCATATTTCGCATTTTGTTGGCCAGATCCTGGTCTTCTTCCGGTTTGAATCACGTAGTATTGTGGTACCACACAGAAACAGTCAATTAAACCTGGCCACCACCAATATTTTAGAGGATAACGCATGCTAGGTCTGGGTTAGGTCTGGGATTTGCCCTCATCAGACACATACTTTCGCATTCTTCACATATTTTTTGAACAGATCCCGGGTTTTTTCTGGTATGGATCACGTAGTAGTATAGTACCACACTAAAACAGTCGATTATGCCTGGTCTCGATCAGTATTTTAGAGGATAACGCCTGTTAGGTCTAGGTTAGATCTGGGATTTGCCCTCATCAGACTCATACTTTCGCATTCTTCACATACTTGTTGAACAGATCCTGGGTTTTTCTGGCTTGGATCACGTAGTAATGTGGTACCGCACTGAAACAGTCGATTAAGCCTGGTATCGATCAGTATTTTAGAGGATAACGCATGTTAGGTCTGTGTTAGGTCTGGGACTTGCTCTCATCAGGCTCATACTTTCGCATATTTCGCATTCTTGTTGGCAAGATCTTGGTCTTTTTCTGGGTTGTATCACGTAGTAATGTGGTACCACACTGGAACATTCGATTAAACCCGGTTTCGATGAATATTTTAGAGGATAACGCTTGTTAGGTCTAGGTTACGTCAGGGATTTGCACTCAACAGGCTCATACAATCGCATATTTCAAATACTTCTTGGCCAGATCCTGGTCTTTTTCTGGTTTGAATCACGTAGTATTGAGGTACCACGCAGAAACAGTCAATTAAACCTGCTTACGATCAATATTTTAGAGGATAACGCATGCTAGGTCTGGGTTAGGTCTGGGATTTGCCATCATCAGGCTCATACTTTCGCATATTTCACATTCTTGTTGGCCAGATCCTGGTCTTCTTCTGGTTTGAATCACGTAGTAATGTGGTACCACACAGAAACGGCCTATTAAACCTGGCCGCGATCAATATTTTGGAGGATAACGCATGCTAGGCCTGGCTTAGGTCTGGGATTTGCCCTCCTCAGACTCATACAATCGCATATTTCACATAATTGTTAACCAGATCCTGGACTTCTTCTGGCTTAAATCACGTAGTATTGTGGTACCACACAGAAACAGTCAATAAAACCTGGCCACGATAAATATTTTAGAGGATAACGCATGTTAGGTCTAGGTTAGGTCTGGGATTTGCACTCATCAGGCTCATACAATCGCATATTTCGAATTTTGTTGGCAAGATCCTGGTCTTTTTCTGGATTGTATCACGTAGTAATGTGGTACCACACTGAAGCAGTCGATTAAGCCTGGTCTCGATCAATATTTTATAGGATAACGCATGTTAGGTCTAGGTTAGGTCTGGGAGTTGCACTCATCAGGCTCATACTTTCGCATATTTCGCATTCTTGTTGGCAAGATCCTGGTCTTTTTCTGGGTTGTATCACGTAGTATTGTGTACCACATAGAAACAGTCAATAAAACCTGGCCACGATAAATATTTTAGAGGATGACGCATGTTAGGTCTAGGTTAGGTCTGGGATTTGCCATCATCAGGCTCATACCTTCGCATATTTCACATTCTTGTTGGCCAGATCCTGGTCTTCCTCTGGTTTGAATCACGTAGTATTGTAGTACCACGCAGAAACAGTCAATTAAACCTGTCTACGATCAATATTTTAGAGGATAACGCATGCCAGGTCTAGGTTAGGTCTGGGATTTGCCCTCATCAGACACATACTTTCGCATTCTTCACATATTTTTTGAACAGATCCCGGGTTTTTTCTGGTTTGGATCACGTAGTAGTATGGTACCACACTAAAACAGTCGATTATGCCTGGTCTCGATCAGTATTTTAGAGGATAACGCCTGTTAGGTCTAGGTTAGATCTGGGATTTGCCCTCATCAGGCTCATACTTTCGCGTTCTTCACACACTTGTTGAACAGATCCTGGACTTTTTCTGGTTTGAATCACGTAGTAATGTGGTACCACACAGAAACGGCCTATTAAACCTGGCCGCGATCAATATTTTGGAGGATAACGCATGCTAGGCCTGGCTTAGGTCTGGGATTTGCCCTCCTCAGACTCATACAATCGCATATTTCACATAATTGTTAACCAGATCCTGGACTTCTTCTGGCTTAAATCACGTAGTATTGTGGTACCACACAGAAACAGTCAATAAAACCTGGCCACGATAAATATTTTAGAGGATAACGCATGTTAGGTCTAGGTTAGGTCTGGGATTTGCACTCATCAGGCTCATACAATCGCATATTTCGAATTTTGTTGGCAAGATCCTGGTCTTTTTCTGGATTGTATCACGTAGTAATGTGGTACCACACTGAAACAGTCGATTAAGCCTGGTCTGGATCAATATTTTATAGGATAACGCATGTTAGGTCTAGGTTAGGTCTGGGAGTTGCACTCATCAGGCTCATACTTTCGCATATTTCGCATTCTTGTTGGCAAGATCCTGGTCTTTTTCTGGGTTGTATCACGTAGTATTGTGTACCACATAGAAACAGTCAATAAAACCTGGCCACGATAAATATTTTAGAGGATGACGCATGTTAGGTCTAGGTTAGGTCTGGGATTTGCCATCATCAGGCTCATACCTTCGCATATTTCACATTCTTGTTGGCCAGATCCTGGTCTTCCTCTGGTTTGAATCACGTAGTATTGTGGTACCACGCAGAAACAGTCAATTAAACCTGTCTACGATCAATATTTTAGAGGATAACGCATGCCAGGTCTAGGTTAGGTCTGGGATTTGCCCTCATCAGACACATACTTTCGCATTCTTCACATATTTTTTGAACAGATCCCGGGTTTTTTCTGGTTTGGATCACGTAGTAGTATGGTACCACACTAAAACAGTCGATTATGCCTGGTCTCGATCAGTATTTTAGAGGATAACGCCTGTTAGGTCTAGGTTAGATCTGGGACTTGCCCTCATCAGGCTCATACTTTCGGGTTCTTCACATACTTGTTGAACAGATCCTGGACTTTTTCTGGTTTGAATCACGTAGTATTGTGGTACCACACAGAAACAGTCAATAAAACCTGGCCACGATAAATATTTTAGAGGATGACGCATGTTAGGTCTAGGTTAGGTCTGGGATTTGCTCTCATCAGGCTTATACTTTCGCATATTTCGCACACTTGTTGGCCAGATCCTGGGTTTTTCCTGGTTTGGACCAGGTAGTAATGTGGTACCACACTGGAACAGTCGATTAAACCCGGTTTCGATGAATATTTTAGAGGATAACGCATGTTAGGTCTGGGATTTGCCCTCACCGGGCTCATGCAACCGCATATTTCGCATTCTTGTTGGCCAGATCCTGGTCTTGTTCTGGTTTGAATCACGTAGTAATGTGGTACCACACAGAAACAGTCAATTAAACCTGGCCACGATCAATATTTTGGAGGATAACGCATGCTAGGTCTGGGGTAGGTCTGGGATTTGCCCTCATCAGACTCATACAATCGCATATTTCACATACTTGTTAGCCAGATCCTGGGTTTTCTCTGGTTTGGATCAGGTAGTAATGTGGTACCACACTGGAGCAGTCGATTAAACCCGGTTTCGATGAATATGTTAGAGGATAACGCATGTTAGGTCTAGGTTACGTCTGGGATTTGCACTTATCAGGCTCATACAATCGCATATTTCGAATTTTGTTGGCAAGATCCTGGTCTTTTTCTGGATTGTATCACGTAGTAATGTGGTACCACACAGAAACAGTCAATTAATCCTGGCCACGATCAATATTTTAGAGGATAACGTATGCTAGGTCTGGGTTAGGTCTGGGATTTGCCCTCATCATACTGATACTTTCGCATTCTTCACATACTTGTTGAACAGGTCCCGGATTTTTTCTGGTTTGAATCACGTAGTATTGTGGTACCACACAGAAACAGTCAATAAAACCTGGCCACGATAAATATTTTAGAGGATGACGCATGTTAGGTCTAGGTTAGGTCTGGGATTTTCCCTCATCAGACTCATACAATCGCATATTTCACATACTTGTTACCCAGAACCTGGTCTTCCTCTGGTTTGAATCACGTAGTATTGTAGTACCACGCAGAAACAGTCAATTAAACCTGTCTACGATCAATATTTTAGAGGATAACGCATGCTAGGTCTGGGTTAGGTCTGGGATTTGCCATCATCAGACTCATACTTTCGCATTCTTCACATACTTGTTGAACAGATCCCGGATTTTTTCTGGTTTGAATCACGTAGTATTGTGGTACCACACAGAAACAGTCAATAAAACCTGGCCACGATAAATATTTTAGAGGATAACGCATGTTAGGTCTAGGTTAGGTCTGGGATTTGCCCTCATCAGACTCATACAATCGCATATTTCGCATTTTGTTGGCCAGATCCTGGTCTTCTTCTGGTATGAATCACGTAGTAATGTGGTACCACACAGATACAGTCAATTAAACCTGTCCACGATCAATATTTTAGAGGATAACGCATGTTAGGTCTAGGTTAGGTCTGGGATTTGCCCTGATCAGACTCATACTTTCGCATTCTTCACATACTTGTTGAACAGATCCCGGATTTTTTCTGGTTTGAATCTCGTAGTATTGTGGTACCACACAGAAACAGTCAATAAAACCTGGCCACGATAAATATTTTAGAGGATGACGCATGTTAGGTCTAGGTTAGGTCTGGGATTTGCCCTCATCAGACTCATACAATCGCATATTTCACATACTTGTTAACCAGAACCTGGTCTTCCTCTGGTTTGAATCACGTAGTATTGTAGTACCACGCAGAAACAGTCAATTAAACCTGTCTACGATCAATATTTTAGAGGATAACGCATGCTAGGTCTGGGTTAGGTCTGGGATTTGCCATCATCAGGCTCATACTTTCGCATATTTCGCACTCTTGTTGGCAAGATCCTGGTCTTCTTCTGGTTTGAATCACGTAGTAATGTGGTACCACACTGAAACAGTCGATTAAGCCTGGTCTCGATCAGTAGTTTAGAGGATAACGCATGTTAGGTCTAGGTTAGGTCTGGGATTTGCCCTCATCAGACTCATACAATCGCATATTTCACATACTTGTTAACCAGATCCTGGGTTTTCTCTGGTTTGGATCAGGTAGTAATGTGGTACCACACTGGAGCAGTCGATTAAGCCTGGTCTCGATCAATAATTTAGAGGATAACGCATGTTAGGTCTAGGTTAGATCTGGGATTTGCTCTCATCAGGCTCATACTATCGCATATTTCGCACACTAGTTGGCCAGATCCTGGGTTTTTTCTGGTTTGGATCACGTAGTAGTGTGGTACCACACAGAAAGTGTCGATTAAACCTGGTTTCTATCAATAATTTAGAGGATAACGCATGCGAGGTCTGGGTTAGATCTGGGATTTGCTCTCATCAGGCTCATACTATCGCATATTTCGCACACTAGTTGCCCAGATCCTGGGTTTTTTCTGGTTTGGATCACGTAGTAGTGTGGTACCACACAGAAAGTGTCGATTAAACCTGGTTTCGATCAATAATTTAGAGGATAACGCATGTTAGGTCTAGCGTTACGTCTGGGATTTGCACTCATCAGGCTCATACAATCGCATATTTCACATACTTGTTGGCCAGATCCTGGTCTTCTTCTGGTTTGAATCACGTAGTATTGTGGTACCACACAGAAACAGTCAATAAAACCTGGCCACGATAAATATTTTAGAGGATGACGCATGTTAGGTCTAGGTTAGGTCTGGGATTTGCTCTCATCAGGCTTATACTTTCGCATATTTCGCACACTTGTTGGCCAGATCCTGGGTTTTTCCTGGTTTGGATCAGGTAGTAATGTGGTACCACACAGAACCAGTCAATAAAACCTGGCCACGATAAATATTTTAGAGGATAACGCATGTTAGGTCTAGGTTAGGTCTGGGATTTGCCCTCATCAGGCTCATACTTTCGCATATTTCGCACTCTTGTTGGCAAGATCCTGGTCTTCTTCTGGTTTGAATCACGTAGTAATGTGGTACCACACTGAAACAGTCGATTAAGCCTGGTCTCGATCAATATTTTAGAGGATAACGCATGTTAGGTCTAGGTTAGATCTGGGATTTGCTGTCATCAGGCTCATACTATCGCATATTTCGCACACTAGTTGGCCAGATCCTGGGTTTTTTCTGGTTTGGATCACGTAGTAGTGTGGTACCACACAGAAAGTGTCGATTAAACCTGGTTTCGATCAATAATTTAGAGGATAACGCATGTTAGGTCTAGGTTACGTCTGGGATTTGCACTCATCAGGCTCATACAATCGCATATTTCACATACTTGTTGGCCAGATCCTGGTCTTCTTCTGGTTTGAATCACGTAGTATTGAGGTACCACGCAGAAACAGTCAATTAAACCTGGCCACGATCAATATTTTAGAGGATAACCCATGCTAGGCCTGGGTTAGGTCTGGGTCTTGCCCTCATCAGGCTCTTACTTTCGCATTCTTCACATACTTGTTGAACAGATCCTGGGTTTTATCTGGTTTGGATCACGTAGTAATGTGGTCCCACACAGAACCAGTCAATAAAACCTGGCCACGATAAATATTTTAGAGGATAACGCATGTTAGGTCTAGGTTAGGTCTGGGATTTGCCCTCATCAGACTCATACTTTCGCATTCTTCACATACTTGTTGAACAGATCCTGGGTTTTTCTGGCTTGGATCACGTAGTAATGTGGTACCGCACTGAAACAGTCGATTAAGCCTGGTATCGATCAGTATTTTAGAGGATAACGCATGTTAGGTCTGTGTTAGGTCTGGGACTTGCTCTCATCAGGCTCATACTTTCGCATATTTCGCATTCTTGTTGGCAAGATCTTGGTCTTTTTCTGGGTTGTATCACGTAGTAATGTGGTACCACACTGGAACATTCGATTAAACCCGGTTTCGATGAATATTTTAGAGGATAACGCTTGTTAGGTCTAGGTTACGTCAGGGATTTGCACTCAACAGGCTCATACAATCGCATATTTCAAATACTTCTTGGCCAGATCCTGGTCTTTTTCTGGTTTGAATCACGTAGTATTGAGGTACCACGCAGAAACAGTCAATTAAACCTGCTTACGATCAATATTTTAGAGGATAACGCATGCTAGGTCTGGGTTAGGTCTGGGATTTGCCATCATCAGGCTCATACTTTCGCATATTTCACATTCTTGTTGGCCAGATCCTGGTCTTCTTCTGGTTTGAATCACGTAGTAATGTGGTACCACACAGAATCGGCCTATTAAACCTGGCCGCGATCAATATTTTGGAGGATAACGCATGCTAGGCCTGGCTTAGGTCTGGGATTTGCCCTCCTCAGACTCATACAATCGCATATTTCACATAATTGTTAACCAGATCCTGGACTTCTTCTGGCTTAAATCACGTAGTATTGTGGTACCACACAGAAACAGTCAATAAAACCTGGCCACGATAAATATTTTAGAGGATAACGCATGTTAGGTCTAGGTTAGGTCTGGGATTTGCACTCATCAGGCTCATACAATCGCATATTTCGAATTTTGTTGGCATGATCCTGGTCTTTTTCTGGATTGTATCACGTAGTAATGTGGTACCACACTGAAGCAGTCGATTAAGCCTGGTCTCGATCAATATTTTATAGGATAACGCATGTTAGGTCTAGGTTAGGTCTGGGAGTTGCACTCATCAGGCTCATACGTTCGCATATTTCGCATTCTTGTTGGCAAGATCCTGGTCTTTTTCTGGGTTGTATCACGTAGTATTGTGTACCACATAGAAACAGTCAATAAAACCTGGCCACGATAAATATTTTAGAGGATGACGCATGTTAGGTCTAGGTTAGGTCTGGGATTTGCCATCATCAGGCTCATACCTTCGCATATTTCACATTCTTGTTGGCCAGATCCTGGTCTTCCTCTGGTTTGAATCACGTAGTATTGTAGTACCACGCAGAAACAGTCAATTAAACCTGTCTACGATCAATATTTTAGAGGATAACGCATGCCAGGTCTAGGTTAGGTCTGGGATTTGCCCTCATCAGACACATACTTTCGCATTCTTCACATATTTTTTGAACAGATCCCGGGTTTTTTCTGGTTTGGATCACGTAGTAGTATGGTACCACACTAAAACAGTCGATTATGCCTGGTCTCGATCAGTATTTTAGAGGATAACGCCTGTTAGGTCTAGGTTAGATCTGGGATTTGCCCTCATCAGGCTCATACTTTCGCGTTCTTCACACACTTGTTGAACAGATCCTGGACTTCTTCTGGTTTGAATCACGTAGTAATGTGGTACTACACAGAAACTGTCAATAAAACCTGGCCACGATAAATATTTTAGAGGATGACGCATGTTAGGTCTAGGTTAGGTCTGGAATTTGCACTTATCAGGCTCATACAATCGCATATTTCGAATTTTGTTGGCAAGATCCTGGTCTTTTTCTGGATTGTATCACGTAGTAATGTGGTACCACACAGAAACAGTCAATTAATCCTGGCCACGATCAATAATTTAGAGGATAACGTATGCTAGGTCTGGGTTAGGTCTGGGATTTGCCCTCATCATACTGATACTTTCGCATTCTTCACATACTTGTTGAACAGGTCCCGGATTTTTTCTGGTTTGAATCACGTAGTATTGTGGTACCACACAGAAACAGTCAATAAAACCTGGCCACGATAAATATTTTAGAGGATGACGCATGTTAGGTCTAGGTTAGGTCTGGGAGTTGCTCTCATCAGGCTCATACTTTCGCATATTTCGCATTCTTGTTGGCAAGATCCTGGTCTTTTTCTGGGTTGTATCACGTAGTAATGTGGTACCACACTGAAACAGTCGATTAAGCCTGGTCTCGATCAATATTTTAGAGGATAACGCATGCTAGGCCTGGCTTAGGTCTGGGATTTGCCCTCATCAGACTCATACAATCGCATATTTCGCATTTTGTTGGCCAGATCCTGGTCTTCTTCTGGTATGAATCACGTAGTAATGTGGTACCACACAGATACAGTCAATTAAACCTGTCCACGATCAATATTTTGGAGGATAACGCATGCTAGGTCTGGGTTAGGTCTGGGATTCGCCCTCATCAGACTCATACAATCGCATTTTTACATACTTGTTGAACAGGTCCCGGGTTTTATCTGGTTTGGATCACGTAGTATAGTGGTACCACGCAGAAACAGTCAATTAAACCTGTCCACGATCAATATTTTAGAGGATATCGCATGTTAGGTCTAGGTTAGGTCTGGGATTTGCCCTCATCAGACTCATACTTTCGCATTCTTCACATACTTGTTGAACAGATCCCGGATTTTTTCTGGTTTGAATCTCGTAGTATTGTGGTACCACACAGAAACAGTCAATAAAACCTGGCCACGATAAATATTTTAGAGGATGACGCATGTTAGGTCTAGGTTAGGTCTGGGATTTGCCCTCATCAGAATCATACAATCGCATATATCACATACTTGTGAACCAGAACCTGGTCTTCCTCTGGTTTGAATCACGTAGTATTGTAGTACCACGCAGAAACAGTCAATTAAACCTGTCTACGATCAATATTTTAGAGGATAACGCATGCTAGGTCTGGGTTAGGTCTGGGTTTTGCCATCATCAGACTCATACTTTCGCATTCTTCACATACTTGTTGAACAGATCCCGGATTTTTTCTGGTTTGAATCACGTAGTATTGTGGTACCACACAGAAACAGTCAATAAAACCTGGCCACGATAAATATTTTAGAGGATAACGCATGTTAGGTCTAGGTTAGGTCTGGGATTTGCCCTCATCAGGCTCATACTTTCGCATATTTCGCACTCTTGTTGGCAAGATCCTGGTCTTCTTCTGGTTTGAATCACGGAGTAATGTGGTACCACACTGAAACAGTCGATTAAGCCTGGTCTCGATCAGTAGTTTAGAGGATAACGCATGTTAGGTCTAGGTTAGGTCTGGGATTTGCCCTCATCAGACTCATACAATCGCATATTTCACATACTTGTTAGCCAGATCCTGGGTTTTCTCTGGTTTGGATCATGTAGTAATGTGGTACCACACTGGAGCAGTCGATTAAGCCTGGTCTCGATCAATAATTTAGAGGATAACGCATGTTACGTCTAGGTTAGATCTGGGATTTGCTCTCATCAGGCTCATACTAACGCATATTTCGCACACTAGTTGGCCAGATCCTGGGTTTTTTCTGGTTTGGATCACGTAGTAGTGTGGTACCACACAGAAAGTGTCGATTAAACCTGGTTTCGATCAATAATTTAGAGGATAACGCATGCGAGGTCTGGGTTAGATCTGGGATTTGCTCTCATCAGGCTCATACTATCGCATATTTCGCACACTAGTTGCCCAGATCCTGGGTTTTTTCTGGTTTGGATCACGTAGTAGTGTGGTACCACACAGAAAGTGTCGATTAAACCTGGTTTCGATCAATAATTTAGAGGATAAGGCATGTTAGGTCTAGCGTTACGTCTGGGATTTGCACTCATCAGGCTCATACACTCGCATATTTCACATACTTGTTGGCCAGATCCTGGTCTTCTTCTGGTTTGAATCACGTAGTATTGTGGTACCACACAGAAACAGTCAATAAAACCTGGCCACGATAAATATTTTAGAGGATGACGCATGTTAGGTCTTGCGTTACGTCTGGGATTTGCACTCATCAGGCTCATACAATCGCATATTTCACATACTTGTTGGCCAGATCCTGGTCTTCTTCTGGTTTGAATCGCGTAGTAATGTGGTACCACACAGAAACAGTCAATTAAACCTGGCCACGATCAATATTTTAGAGGATAACGCATGCGAGGTCTGGGTTAGGTCTGGGATTTGCCCTCATCAGACTCATACAATCGCATATTTCACATTCTTGTTGGCCAGATCCTGGTCTTCTTCTGGTTTGAATCACGTAGTATTGAGGTACCACGCAGAAACAGTCAATTAAACCTGGCCACGATCAATATTTTAGAGGATAACCCATGCTAGGCCTGGGTTAGGTCTGGGTCTTGCCCTCATCAGGCTCTTACTTTCGCATTCTTCACATACTTGTTGAACAGATCCTGGGTTTTATCTGATTTGGATCACGTAGTAATGTGGTCCCTCACAGAACCAGTCAATAAAACCTGGCCACGATAAATATTTTAGAGGATAACGCATGTTAGGCCTAGGTTAGGTCTGGGATTTGCCCTCATCAGACTCATACTTTCGCATTCTTCACATACTTGTTGAACAGATCCTGGGTTTTTCTGGCTTGGATCACGTAGTAATGTGGTACCGCACTGAAACAGTCGATTAAGCCTGGTATCGATCAGTATTTTAGAGGATAACGCATGTTAGGTCTGTGTTAGGTCTGGGACTTGCTCTCATCAGGCTCATACTTTCGCATATTTCGCATTCTTGTTGGCAAGATCTTGGTCTTTTTCTGGGTTGTATCACGTAGTAATGTGGTACCACACTGGAACATTCGATTAAACCCGGTTTCGATGAATATTTTAGAGGATAACGCATGTTAGGTCTAGGTTACGTCAGGGATTTGCACTCAACAGGCTCATACAATCGCATATTTCACATACTTGTTGGCCAGATCCTGGTCTTCTTCTGGTTTGAATCACGTAGTATTGAGGTACCACGCAGAAACAGTCAATTAAACCTGCTTACGATCAATATTTTGGAGGATAACGCATGCTAAGCCTGGGTTAGGTCTGGGACTTGCCCTTATCAGAATCATACAAACGCATATTTCGCATTTTGTTGGCCAGATCCTGGTCTTCTTACGGTTTGAATCACGTAGTATTGTGGTACCACACAGAAACAGTCAATTAAACCTGGCCACCATCAATATTTTAGAGGATAACGCATGCTAGGTCTGGGTTAGGTCTGGGATTTGCCCTCATCAGACTCATACAATCGCATTTTTACATACTTGTTGAACAGATCCCGGGTTTTATCTGGTTTGGATCACGTAGTAATGTGGTACCACCACCGAGACAGTCTATTAAGCCTGGCCTCGATCAATATTTTAGAGGATAACCCATGTTAGGTCTCGGTTAGGTCTGGGATTTGCACTCATCAGGCTCATACAATCGCATATTTCGAATTTTGTTGGCCAGATCCTGGACTTCTTCTGGTTTGAATCACGTAGTATTGTGGTACCACACAGAAACAGTCAATTAAACCTGGCCACCATCAATATTTTAGAGGATAACGCATGCTAGGTCTGGGTTAGGTCTGGGATTTGCCCTCATCAGACTCATACAATCGCATTTTTACATACTTGTTGAACAGATCCCGGGTTTTATCTGGTTTGGATCACGTAGTAATGTGGTACCACCACCGAGATAGTCTATTAAGCCTGGCCTCGATCAATATTTTAGAGGATAACCCATGTTAGGTCTAGGTTAGGTCTGGGATTTGCTCTTATGAGACTCATACAATCGCATTTTTACATACTTGTTGAACAGATGCCGGGTTTTATCTGGTTTGGATCACGTAGTAATGTGGTACCACCACCGAGACAGTCTATTAAGCCTGGCCTCGATCAATATTTTAGAGGATAACCCATGTTAGGTCTCGGTTAGGTCTGGGATTTGCACTCATCAGGCTCATACAATCGCATATTTCGAATTTTGTTGGCCAGATCCTGGACTTCTTCTGGTTTGAATCACGTAGTATTGTGGTACCACACAGAAACAGTCAATGAAACCTGGCCACCATCAATATTTTAGAGGATAACGCATGCTTGGTCTGGGTTAGGTTTGGGATTTGCCCTCATCAGACTCATACAATCGCATTTTTACATACTTGTTGAACAGGTCCCGGGTTTTATCTGGCTTGAATCACGTAGTATTGTGGTACCACACAGAAACAGTCAATTAAACCTGGCCACCATCAATATTTTAGAGGATAACGCATGTTAGGTCTAGGTTAGGTCTGGGATTTGCACTCATCAGGCTCATACAATCGCATATTTCGAATTTTGTTGGCAAGATCCTGGTCTCTTTCTGGATTGTATCACGTAGTAATGTGGTACCACACTGAAACAGTCGATTAAGCCTGGTCTCGATCAATATTTTATACGATAACGCATGTTAGGTCTAGGTTAGGTCTGGGAGTTGCTCTCATCAGGCTCATACTTTCGCATATTTCGCATTCTTGTTGGCAAGATCCTGGTCTTTTTCTGGGTTGTATCACGTAGTATTGTGTACCACATAGAAACAGTCAATAAAACCTGGCCACGATAAATATTTTAGAGGATAACGCATGCTAGGCCTGGCTTAGGTCTGGGATTTGCCCTCATCAGACTCATACAATCGCATATTTCGCATTTTGTTGGCCAGATCCTGGTCTTCTTCTGGTATGAATCACGTAGTAATGTGGTACCACACAGATACAGTCAATTAAACCTGTCCACGATCAATATTTTGGAGGATAACGCATGTCAGGTCTAGGTTACGTCTGGGATTTGCACTCATCAGGCTCCTACAATCGCATATTTCACCTACTTGTTGGCCAGATCCTGGTCTTCTTCTGGTTTGAATCACGTAGTATAGTGGTACCACGCAGAAACAGTCAATTAAACCTGTCCACGATCAATATTTTAGAGGATAACGCATGTTAGGTCTAGGTTAGGTCTGGGATTTGCCCTCATCAGACTCATACTTTCGCATTCTTCACATACTTGTTGAACAGATCCCGGATTTTTTCTGGTTTGAATCTCGTAGTATTGTGGTACCACACAGAAACAGTCAATAAAACCTGGCCACGATAAATATTTTAGAGGATGACGCATGTTAGGTCTAGGTTAGGTCTGGGATTTGCCCTCATCAGAATCATACAATCGCATATATCACATACTTGTGAACCAGAACCTGGTCTTCCTCTGGTTTGAATCACGTAGTATTGTAGTACCACGCAGAAACAGTCAATTAAACCTGTCTACGATCAATATTTTAGAGGATAACGCATGCTAGGTCTGGGTTAGGTCTGGGTTTTGCCATCATCAGGCTCATACTTTCGCATTCTTCACATACTTGTTGAACAGATCCCGGATTTTTTCTGGTTTGAATCACGTAGTATTGTGGTACCACACAGAAACAGTCAATAAAACCTGGCCACGATAAATATTTTAGAGGATAACGCATGTTAGGTCTAGGTTAGGTCTGGGATTTGCCCTCATCAGGCTCATACTTTCGCATATTTCGCACTCTTGTTGGCAAGATCCTGGTCTTCTTCTGGTTTGAATCACGTAGTAATGTGGTACCACACTGAAACAGTCGATTAAGCCTGGTCTCGATCAGTAGTTTAGAGGATAACGCATGTTAGGTCTAGGTTAGGTCTGGGATTTGCCCTCATCAGACTCATACAATCGCATATTTCACATACTTGTTAGCCAGATCCTGGGTTTTCTCTGGTTTGGATCATGTAGTAATGTGGTACCACACTGGAGCAGTCGATTAAGCCTGGTCTCGATCAATAATTTAGAGGATAACGCATGTTACGTCTAGGTTAGATCTGGGATTTGCTCTCATCAGGCTCATACTAACGCATATTTCGCACACTAGTTGGCCAGATCCTGGGTTTTTTCTGGTTTGGATCACGTAGTAGTGTGGTACCACACAGAAAGTGTCGATTAAACCTGGTTTCGATCAATAATTTAGAGGATAACGCATGCGAGGTCTGGGTTAGATCTGGGATTTGCTCTCATCAGGCTCATACTATCGCATATTTCGCACACTAGTTGCCCAGATCCTGGGTTTTTTCTGGTTTGGATCACGCAGTAGTGTGGTACCACACAGAAAGTGTCGATTAATCCTGGTTTCGATCAATAATTTAGAGGATAAGGCATGTTAGGTCTAGCGTTACGTCTGGGATTTGCACTCATCAGGCTCATACACTCGCATATTTCACATACTTGTTGGCCAGATCCTGGTCTTCTTCTGGTTTGAATCACGTAGTATTGTGGTACCACACAGAAACAGTCAATAAAACCTGGCCACGATAAATATTTTAGAGGATGACGCATGTTAGGTCTAGGTTAGGTCTGGGATTTGCTCTCATCAGGCTTATACTTTCGCATATTTCGCACACTTGTTGGCCAGATCCTGGGTTTTTCCTGGTTTGGATCAGGTAGTAATGTGGTACCACACAGAACCAGTTAATAAAACCTGGCCACGATAAATATTTTAGAGGATGACGCATGTTAGGTCTAGCGTTACGTCTGGGATTTGCACTCATCAGGCTCATACAATCGCATATTTCACATACTTGTTGGCCAGATCCTGGTCTTCTTCTGGTTTGAATCGCGTAGTAATGTGGTACCACACAGAAACAGTCAATTAAACCTGGCCACGATCAATATTTTAGAGGATAACGCATGCGAGGTCTGGGTTAGGTCTGGGATTTGCCCTCATCAGACTCATACAATCGCATATTTCACATTCTTGTTGGCCAGATCCTGGTCTTCTTCTGGTTTGAATCACGTAGTATTGAGGTACCACGCAGAAACAGTCAATTAAACCTGGCCACGATCAATATTTTAGAGGATAACCCATGCTAGGCCTGGGTTAGGTCTGGGTCTTGCCCTCATCAGGCTCTTACTTTCGCATTCTTCACATACTTGTTGAACAGATCCTGGGTTTTATCTGGTTTGGATCACGTAGTAATGTGGTCCCTCACAGAACCAGTCAATAAAACCTGGCCACGATAAATATTTTAGAGGATAACGCATGTTAGGTCTAGGTTAGGTCTGGGATTTGCCCTCATCAGACTCATACTTTCGCATTCTTCACATACTTGTTGAACAGATCCTGGGTTTTTCTGGCTTGGATCACGTAGTAATCTGGTACCGCACTGAAACAGTCGATTAAGCCTGGTATCGATCAGTATTTTAGAGGATAACGCATGTTAGGTCTGTGTTAGGTCTGGGACTTGCTCTCATCAGGCTCATACTTTCGCATATTTCGCATTCTTGTTGGCAAGATCTTGGTCTTTTTCAGGGTTGTATCACGTAGTAATGTGGTACCACACTGGAACATTCGACTAAACCCGGTTTCGATGAATATTTTAGAGGATAACGCATGTTAGGTCTAGGTTACGTCAGGGATTTGCACTCAACAGGCTCATACAATCGCATATTTCACATACTAGTTGGCCAGATCCTGGTCTTCTTCTGGTTTGAATCACGTAGTATTGAGGTACCACGCAGAAACAGTCAATTGAACCTGCTTACGATCAATATTTTGGAGGATAACGCATGCTAAGCCTGGGTTAGGTCTGGGACTTGCCCTTATCAGAATCATACAAACGCATATTTCGCATTTTGTTGGCCAGATCCTGGTCTTCCTACGGTTTGAATCACGTAGTATTGTGGTACCACACAGAAACAGTCAATTAAACCTGGCCACCATCAATATTTTAGAGGATAACGCATGCTAGGTCTGGGTTAGGTCTGGGATTTGCCCTCATCAGACTCATACAATCGCATTTTTACATACTTGTTGAACAGATCCCGGGTTTTATCTGGTTTGGATCACGTAGTAATGTGGTACCACCACTGAGACAGTCTATTAAGCCTGGCCTCGATCAATATTTTAGAGGATAACCCATGTTAGGTCTCGGTTAGGTCTGGGATTTGCTCTCATCAGGCTCATACAATCGCATATTTCGAATTTTGTTGGCCAGATCCTGGACTTCTTCTGGTTTGAATCACGTAGTATTATATATATACCACACAGAAACAGTCAATTAAACCTGGCCACCATCAATATTTTAGAGGATAACGCATGCTAGGTCTGGGTTAGGTCTGGGATTCGCCCTCATCAGACTCATACAATCGCATTTTTACATACTTGTTGAACAGGTCCCGGGTTTTATCTGGTTTGGATCACGTAGTAATGAGGTACCACCACCGAGATAGTCTATTAAGCCTGGCCTCGATCAATATTTTAGAGGATAACCCATGTTAGGTCTAGGTTAGGTCTGGGATTTGCTCTTATCAGACTCATACAATCGCATTTTTACATACTTGTTGATCAGATGCCGGGTTTTATCTGGTTTGGATCACGTAGTAATGTGGTACCACCACCGAGACAGTCTATTAAGCCTGGCCTCGATCAATATTTTAGAGGATAACCCATGTTAGGTCTCGGTTAGGTCTGGGATTTGCACTCATCAGGCTCATACAATCGCATATTTCGAATTTTGTTGGCCAGATCCTGGACTTCTTCTGGTTTGAATCACGTAGTATTGTGGTACCACACAGAAACAGTCAATGAAACCTGGCCACCATCAATATTTTAGAGGATAACGCATGCTAGGTCTGGGTTAGGTTTGGGATTTGCCCTCATCAGACTCATACAATCGCATTTTTACATACTTGTTGAACAGGTCCTGGGTTTTATCTGGTTTGAATCACGTAGTATTGTGGTACCACACAGAAACAGTCAATTAAACCTGGCCACGATCAATATTATAGAGGATAACGCAAGCTAGGACTGGGTTAGGTCTGGGATTTGCCCTCATCAGACTCATACAATCTCATATTTTGCATTTTGTTGGCCAGATCCTGGTCTTCTTCTGGTTTGAATCACGTAGTAATGTGGTACCACACAGAAACAGACAATTAAACCTGGCCAGGATCAATATTTTAGAGGATAACGCATGCTAGGTCTGGGTTAGGTCTGGGATTTGCCCCCGTCAGACTTATACAATCGCACATTTCACATACTTGTTAACCAGATCCTGGACTTCTTCTGGTTTGAATCACGTAGTATTGAGGTACCACGCAGAAACAGTCAATTAAACCTGGCCACGATCAATATTTTGGAGGATAACGCATGCTAAGCCTGGGTTAGGTCTGGGACTTGCCCTTATCAGAATCATACAAACGCATATTTCGCATTTTGTTGGCCAGATCCTGGTCTTCTTCCGGTTTGAATCACGTAGTATTGTGGTACCACACAGAAACAGTCAATTAAACCTGGCCACCATCAATATTTTAGAGGATAACGCATGCTAGGTCTGGGTTAGGTCTGGGATTTTCCCTCATCAGACTCATACAATCGCATTTTTACATACTTGTTGAACAGATCCCGGGTTTTATCTGGTTTGGATCACGTAGTAATGTGGTACCACCACCGAGACAGTCTATTAAGCCTGGCCTCGATCAATATTTTAGAGGATAACCCATGTTAGGTCTAGGTTAGTTCTGGGATTTGCCCTTATCAGACTCATACAATCGCATTTTTACATACTTGTTGAACAGATGCCGGGTTTTATCTGGTTTGGATCACGTAGTAATGTGGTACCACCACCGAGACAGTCTATTAAGCCTGGCCTCGATCAATATTTTAGAGGATAACCCATGTTAGGTCTCGGTTAGGTCTGGGATTTGCACTCATCAGGCTCATACAATCGCATATTTCGAATTTTGTTGGCCAGATCCTGGACTTCTTCTGGTTTGAATCACGTAGTATTGTGGTACCACACAGAAACAGTCAATTAAACCTGGCCACCATCAATATTTTAGAGGATAACGCATGTTAGGTCTAGGTTAGGTCTGGGATTTGCCCTCATCAGACTCATACAATCGCATATTTCACATACTTGTTAACCAGATCCTGGTCTTCCTCTGGTTTGAGTCACGTAGTATCGTAGTACCACGCAGAAACAGTCAACTAAACCTGTCTACGATCAATATTTTAGAGGATAACGCATGCTAGGTCTGAGTTAGGTCTGGGATTTGCCATCATCAGGCTCATACCTTCGCATATTTCACATTCTTGTTGGCCAGATCCTGGTCTTCTTCTGGATTGAATCACGTAGTAATGTGGTACCACACAGAAACAGTCAATTAAACCTGTCCACGACCAATATTTTGGAGGATAGCGCATGCTAGGTCTGGGTTAGGACTGGGATTTGCCCTCATCAGACTCATACAATCGCATATTTCACATACTTGTTAACCAGTTCCTGGACTTCTTCTGGTTTGAATCACGTAGTATTGTGGTACCACACAGAAACAGTCAATAAAACCTGGCCACGATAAATATTTTAGAGGATGGCGCATGTTAGGTCTTAGTTAGGCCTGGGACTTGCCCTCATCAGGCTCATACTTTCGGGTTCTTCACATACTTGTTGAACAGATCCTGGACTTTTTCTGGTTTGAATCACGTAGTATTGTGGTACCACACAGAAACAGTCAATAAAACCTGGCCACGATAAATATTTTAGAGGATGGCGCATGTTAGGTCTAGGTTAGGTCTGGGATTTGCTCTCATCAGGCTTATACCTTCGCATATTTCGCACACTTGTTGGCCAGATCCTGGGTTTTTTCTGGTTTGGATAAGGTAGTAATGTGGTACCACACTGGAACAGTCGATTAAACCCGGTTTCGATAAATATTTTAGAGGATAACGCATGTTAGGTCTAAGTTAGGTCTGGGATTTGCCCTCATCGGGCTCATGCAATCGCATATTTCGCATTCTTGTTGGCCAGATCCTGGTCTTCTTCTGGTTTGAATCACGTAGTAATGTGGTACCACACAGAAACAGTCAATTAAACCTGGCCACGATCAATATTTTGGAGGATAACGCATGCTAGGCCTGGCTTAGGTCTGGGATTTGCCCTCCTCAGACTCATACAATCGCATATTTCACATAATTGTTAACCAGATCCTGGACTTCTTCTGGCTTAAATCACGTAGTATTGTGGTACCACACAGAAACAGTCAATAAAACCTGGCCACGATAAATATTTTAGAGGATAACGCATGTTAGGTCTAGGTTAGGTCTGGGAGTTGCCCTCATCAGGCTCATACTTTCGCATATTTCGCATTCTTGTTGGCAAGATCCTGGTCTTTTTCTGGGTTGTATCACGTAGTATTGTGTACCACATAGAAACAGTCAATAAAACCTGGCCACGATAAATATTCTAGAGGATGACGCATGTTAGGTCTAGGATAGGTCTGGGATTTGCCATCATCAGGCTCATACCTTCGCATATTTCACATTCTTGTTGGCCAGATCCTGGTCTTCCTCTGGTTTGAATCACGTAGTATTGTAGTACCACGCAGAAACAGTCAATTAAACCTGTCTACGATCAATATTTTAGAGGACAACGCATGCTAGGCCTAGGTTAGGTCTGGGATTTGCCCTCATCAGACACATACTTTCGCATTCTTCACATATTTTTTGAACAGATCCCGGGTTTTTTCTGGTTAGGATCACGTAGTAGTATGGTGCCACACTAAAACAGTCGATTATGCCTGGTCTCGATCAGTATTTTAGAGGATTACGCCTGTTAGGTCTAGGTTAGATCTGGGATTTGCCCTCATCAGCCTCATACTTTCGCGTTCTTCACATACTTGTTGAACAGATCCTGGACTTCTTCTGGATTGAATCACGTAGTATCGTGGTACCACACAGAAACAGTCAATAAAACCTGGCCACGATAAATATTTTAGAGGATGACGCATGTTAGGTCTAGGTTAGGTCTGGGATTTGCTCTCATCAGGCCTATACTTTCGCATATTTCGCACACTTGTTGGCCAGATCCTGGGTTTATCCTCGTTTGGATCAGGTAGTAATGTGGTACCACACTGGAACAGTCGATTAAACCCGGTTTCGATGAATATTTTAGAGGATAACGCATGTTAGGTCTAGGTTACGTCTGGGATTTGCACTCATCAGGCTCATACAATCGCATATTTCACATACTTGTTGGCCAGATCCTGGTCTTCTTCTGGTTTGAATCACGTAGTATTGTGGTACCACGCAGAAACAGTCAATTAAACCTGTCTACGATCAATATTTTAGAGGATAACGCATGCTAGGTCTGGGTTAGGTCTGGGATTTGCCATCATCAGGCTCATACTTTCGCATATTTCACATTCTTGTTGGCCAGATCCTGGTCTTCTTCTGGTTTGAATCACGTAGTAATGTGGTACCACACAGAAACAGTCAATTAAACCTGGCCACGATCAATATTATAGAGGATAACGCAAGCTAGGACTGGGTTAGGTCTGGGATTTGCCCTCATCAGACTCATACAATCTCATATTTCGCATTTTGTTGGCCAGATCCTGGTCTTCTTCTGGTTTGAATCACGTAGTAATGTGGTACCACACAGAAACAGACATTTAAACCTGGCCAGGATCAATATTTTAGAGGAGAACGCATGCTAGGTCTGGGTTAGGTCTGGGATTTGCCCTCATCAGACTCATACAATCGCATATTTCACATACTTGTTAACCAGATCCTGGTCTTCCTCTGGTTTGAATCACGTAGTATTGTCGTACCACGCAGAAACAGTCAATTAAACCTGTCTACGATCAACATTTTAGAGGATAACGCATGCTAGGTCTGAGTTCGGTCTGGGATTTGCCATCATCAGGGTCATACCTTCGCATATTTCACATTCTTGTTGGCCAGATCCATGTCTTCTTCTGGATTGAATCACGTAGTAATGTGGAACCACACAGAAACAGTCAATTAAACCTGGCCACGATCAATATTTTGGAGGATAACGCATGCTAAGCCTGGCTTAGGTCTGGGATTTGCCCTCATCAGACTCATACAATCGCATATTTCGCATTTTGTTGGCCAGATCCTGGTCTTCTTCTGGTATGAATCACGTAGTAATGTGGTACCACACAGAAACAGTCAATTAAACCTGTCCACGATCTATATTTTGGAGGATAACGCATGCTAGGTCTGGGGTAGGTCTGGGATTTGCCCTCATCAGACTCATACGATCGCATATTTCACATACTTGTTAGCCAGATCCTGGGTTTTTCCTGGTTTGGGTCAGGTAGTAATGTGGTACCACACAGAAACAGTCAATTAAACCTGGCCACGATCAATATTTTGGAGGATAACGCATGCTAAGCCTGGCTTAGGTCTGGGATTTGCCCTCATCAGACTCATACAATCGCATATTTCGCATTTTGTTGGCCAGATCCAACTCTTCTTCTAGTTTGAATCACGTACTATTGTGGTACCACACAGAAACAGTCAATAAAACCTGGCCACGATAAATATTTTAGAGGATAACGCATGTTAGGTCTAGGTTAGGTCTGGGATTTGCCCTCATCAGACTCATACTTTGCATTCTTCACATACTTGTTGAACAGATCCCGGGTTTTTTCTGGTTTGGATCACGTAGTAGTGTGGTACCACACTGGAACAGTCGATTAAACCCGGTTTCGATAAATACTTTAGAGGATGACGCATGCTAGGTCTGTGTTAGGACTGGGATTTGCCCCCATTTGGCTCATACTTTCGCATTCTTCGTATACTTTTTGAGCAGATCCTAGATTTTTTCTGGTTTGGATCACGTAGTAATGTGGTACCACACTGAAACAGTCGATTAGACCTGGTATCGATCAATATTTTAGAGCATAACACATGGTAGGTCTACGTTAGGTCTGGGATTTGCCCTCATCAGGCTCATGCAATCGCATATTTCGCATTCTTGTTGGCCAGATCCTGGTCTTCTTCTGGTTTGAATCACGTAGTAATGTGGTACCACACAGAAACAGTCAATTAAACCTGGCCACGATCAATATTTTGGAGGATAACGCATGCTAGGCCTGGCTTAGGTCTGGGATTTGCCCTCATCAGACTCATACAATCGCATATTTCTCATTTTGTTGGCCAGATCCTGGTCTTCTTCTGGTATGAATCACGTAGTAATGTGGTACCACACAGAAACAGTCAATTAAACCTGGCCACGATCAATATTTTGGAGGATAACGCATGCTAGGTCTGGGTTAGGTCTGGGATTTGCCCTCCTCAGACTCATACAATCGCATATTTCACATACTTGTTAACCAGATCCTGGGTTTTTCCTGGTTTGGAACTGGTAGTAATGTGGTACCACACTAAAACAGTCGATTATGCCTGGTCTCGATCAGTATTTTAGAGGATTACGCCTGTTAGGTCTAGGTTAGATCTGGGATTTGCCCTCATCAGGCTCATACTTTCGCGTTCTTCACATACTTGTTGAACAGATCCTGGACTTCTTCTGGATTGAATCACGTAGTATCGTGGTACCACACAGAAACAGTCAATAAAACCTGGCCACGATAAATATTTTAGAGGATGACGCATGTTAGGTCTAGGTTAGGTCTGGGATTTGCTCTCATCAGGCTCATACTTTCGCATATTTCGCACACTTGTTGGCCAGATCCTGGGTTTATCCTCGTTTGGATCAGGTAGTAATGTGGTACCACACTGGAACAGTCGATTAAACCCGGTTTCGATGAATATTTTAGAGGATAACGCATGTTAGGTCTAGGTTACGTCTGGGATTTGCACTCATCAGGCTCATACAATCGCATATTTCACATACTTGTTGGCCAGATCCTGGTCTTCTTCTGGTTTGAATCACGTAGTATTGTGGTACCACGCAGAAACAGTCAATTAAACCTGTCTACGATCAATATTTTAGAGGATAACGCATGCTAGGTCTGGGTTAGGTCTGGGATTTGCCATCATCAGGCTCATACTTTCGCATATTTCACATTCTTGTTGGCCAGATCCTGGTCTTCTTCTGGTTTGAATCACGTAGTAATGTGGTACCACACAGAAACAGTCAATTAAACCTGGCCACGATCAATATTATAGAGGATAACGCAAGCTAGGACTGGGTTAGGTCTGGGATTTGCCCTCATCAGACTCATACAATCTCATATTTCGCATTTTGTTGGCCAGATCCTGGTCTTCTTCTGGTTTGAATCACGTAGTAATGTGGTACCACACAGAAACAGACATTTAAACCTGGCCAGGATCAATAT
Source organism: Colletes latitarsis (assembly GCF_051014445.1). Taxonomy (NCBI): domain Eukaryota; kingdom Metazoa; phylum Arthropoda; class Insecta; order Hymenoptera; family Colletidae; genus Colletes; species Colletes latitarsis. The sequence continues at coordinate 36,993,686 of NW_027488366.1, forward strand.
TTTAGAGGAGAACGCATGCTAGGTCTGGGTTAGGTCTGGGATTTGCCCTCATCAGACTCATACAATCGCATATTTCACATACTTGTTAACCAGATCCTGGTCTTCCTCTGGTTTGAATCACGTAGTATTGTCGTACCACGCAGAAACAGTCAATTAAACCTGTCTACGATCAATATTTTAGAGGATAACGCATGCTAGGTCTGAGTTCGGTCTGGGATTTGCCATCATCAGGGTCATACCTTCGCATATTTCACATTCTTGTTGGCCAGATCCATGTCTTCTTCTGGATTGAATCACGTAGTAATGTGGTACCACACAGAAACAGTCAATTAAACCTGGCCACGATCAATATTTTGGAGGATAACGCATGCTAAGCCTGGCTTAGGTCTGGGATTTGCCCTCATCAGACTCATACAATCGCATATTTCGCATTTTGTTGGCCAGATCCTGGTCTTCTTCTGGTATGAATCACGTAGTAATGTGGTACCACACAGAAACAGTCAATTAAACCTGTCCACGATCTATATTTTGGAGGATAACGCATGCTAGGTCTGGGGTAGGTCTGGGATTTGCCCTCATCAGACTCATACAATCGCATATTTCACATACTTGTTAGCCAGATCCTGGGCTTTTCCTGGTTTGGATCAGGTAGTAATGTGGTACCACACAGAAACAGTCAATTAAACCTGGCCACGATCAATATTTTGGAGGACAACGCATGCTAAGCCTGGCTTAGGTCTGGGATTTGCCCTCATCAGACTCATACAATCGCATATTTCGCATTTTGTTGGCCAGATCCAACTCTTCTTCTAGTTTGAATCACGTACTATTGTGGTACCACACAGAAACAGTAAATAAAACCTGGCCACGATAGATATTTTAGAGGATAACGCATGTTAGGTCTAGGTTAGGTCTGGGATTTGCCCTCATCAGACTCATACTTTGCATTCTTCACATACTTGTTGAACAGATCCCGGGTTTTTTCTGGTTTGGATCACGTAGTAGTGTGGTACCACACTGGAACAGTCGATTAAACCCGGTTTCGATAAATACTTTAGAGGATGACGCATGCTAGGTCTGTGTTAGGACTGGGATTTGCCCCCATTTGGCTCATACTTTCGCATTCTTCGTATACTTTTTGAGCAGATCTTAGATTTTTTCTGGTTTGGATCACGTAGTAATGTGGTACCACACTGAAACAGTCGATTAGACCTGGTATCGATCAATATTTTAGAGCATAACACATGTTAGGTCTACGTTAGGTCTGGGATTTGCCCTCATCAGGCTCATGCAATCGCATATTTCGCATTCTTGTTGGCCAGATCCTGGTCTTCTTCTGGTTTGAATCACGTAGTAATGTGGTACCACACAGAAACAGTCAATTAAACCTGGCCACGATCAATATTTTGGAGGATAACGCATGCTAGGCCTGGCTTAGGTCTGGGATTTGCCCTCATCAGACTCATACAATCGCATATTTCTCATTTTGTTGGCCAGATCCTGGTCTTCTTCTGGTATGAATAACGTAGTAATGTGGTACCACACAGAAACAGTCAATTAAACCTGGCCACGATCAATATTTTGGAGGATAACGCATGCTAGGTCTGGGTTAGGTCTGGGATTTGCCCTCCTCAGACTCATACAATCGCATATTTCACATACTTGTTAACCAGATCCTGGGTTTTTCCTGGTTTGGAACTGGTAGTAATGTGGTACCACACTGGAACAGTCGATTAAACCCGGCTTCGATGAATATTTTAGAGGATAACGCATTTTAGGTCTAGGTTACGTCTGGGATTTGCACTCACCAGACTCATACAATCGCATATTTCACATACTTGTTGGCCAGATCCTGGTCTTCTTCTGGTTTGAATCACGTAGTATTGTGGTACCACGCAGAAACAGTTAATTAAACCTGTCTACGATAAATATTTTAGAGGAAAACGCATGCTAGGTCTAGGTTAGGTCTGGGATTTGCTCTCATCAGGCTCATACATTCGCATATTTCGCACACTAGTTGGCCAGATCCTGGGTTTTTTCTGGTTTGGGTCAGGTAGTAATGTGGTACCACACTGGAGCAGTCGATTAAACCCGGTTTCGATGAATATTTTAGAGGATAACGCATGTTAGGTCTAGGTTACGTCTGGGATTTGCACTCATCAGGCTCATACAATCGCATATTTCACATACTTGTTGGCCAGATCCTGGTCTTCTTCTGGTTTGAATCACGTAGTAATGTGGTACCACCAGCGAGACAGTCTATTAAGTCTGGCCTGGATCAATATTTTAGAGGATAACGCATGTTAGGTCTAGGTTAGGTGTGGGACTTGCTCTCATCAGGCTCATACTTTCGCATATTTCGCATTCTTGCTGGCAAGAACCTGGACTTTTTCTGGATTGCATCACGTAGTAATGTGGTACCACACTGAAACAGTCGATTAAGCCTGGCCACGATCAATATTTTAGAGGATAACGTATGCTAGGTCTGGGTTAGGTCTGGGATTTGCCCTCATCATACTGATACTTTCGAATTCTTCACATACTTGTTAAACAGATCCTGGGTTTTTTATGGTTTGGATAACGTAGTAATGTGGTACCACACTGAAACAGTCGATTAGACCTGGCCACGATCAATATTTTAGAGGATAACGCATGTTAGGTCTAGGTTGGGTCTGGGATTTGCCCTCATCGGGCTCATGCAATCGCATATTTCGCATTCTTGTTGGCCAGATCCTGGTCTTCTTCTGGTTTGAATCACGTAGTAATGTGGTACCACACAGAAACAGTCAATTAAACCTGGCCACGATCAATATTTTGGAGGATAACGCATGCTAGGCCTGGCTTAGGTCTGGGATTTGCCCTCATCAGTCTCATACAATCGCATATTTCGCATTTTGTTGGCCAGACCCTGGTCTTCTTCTGGTATGAATCACGTAGTAATGTGGTACCACACAGAAACAGTCAATTAAACCTGGCCACGATAAATATTTTAGAGGAAAACGCATGCTAGGTCTAGGTTAGGTCTGGGATTTGCCCTCATCAGACTCATACTTTCGCATTCTTCACATACTTTTTGAGCAGATCCTAGGTTTTTTCAGGTTTGGATCACGTAGTAGTGTGGTACCACACTGAAAGTGTCGATTAAACCTGGTTTCGATCAATAATTTAGAGGTTAACGCATGTTAGGTCTAGGTTAGGTCTGGGATTTGCACTCATCAGGCTCATACAATCGCATATTTCGCATTTTGTTGGCCAGATCCTGGTCTTCTTCTGGTATGAATCACGTAGTAATGTGGTACCACACAGAAACAGTCAATTAAACCTGGCCACGATCAATATTTTGGAGAATAACGCATGCTAGGTCAGGGTTAGGTCTGGGATTTGCACTCATCAGGCTCGTACAATCGCATATTTCGAATTTTGTTGGGCAGATCCTGGACTTCTTCTGGTTTGAATCACGTAGTATTGTGGTACCACAGAAACAGTCAATTAAACCTGGCCACCATCAATATTTTAGAGGAAAACGCATGCTAGGTCTGGGTTAGGTCTGGGATTTGCCCTCATCAGACTCATACAATCGCATTTTTACATACTTGTTGAACAGATCCCGGGTTTTATCTGGTTTGGATCACGTAGTAATGTGGTACCACCACCGAGACAGTCTATTAAGTCTGGCCTCGATCAATATTTTAGAGGATAACGCATGTTAGTTCTAGGTTAGGTCTGGGACTTGCTCTCATCAGGCTCATACTTTCGCATGTTTCGCATTCTTGTTGGCAAGATCCTGGACTTTTTCTGGATTGTATCACGTAGTAATGTGGTACCACACAGAAACAGTCAATTAAGCCTGGCCACGATCAATATTTTGGACGATAACGTATGCTAGGTCCGGGTTAGGTCTGGGATTTGCCCTCTTCATACTGATACTTTCGCATTCTTCAGATACTTGTTAAACAGATCCTGGGTTTTTTATGTTTTGGATAACGTAGTAATGTGGTACCACACTGAAACAGTCGATTAAGCCTGGCCACGATCAATATTTTAGAGGATAACGTATGCTGGGTCTGGGTTAGGTCTGGGATTTGCCCTCATCATACTGATACTTTCGCATTCTTCACATACTTGTTAAACAGATCCTGCGATTTTTATGGTTTGGATAACGTAGTAATGTGGTACCACACTGAAACAGTCGATTAAGCCTGGTCTCGATCAATATTTTAGAGGATAACGCATGTTAGGTCTAGGTTAGATCTGGAATTTGCTCTCATCAGGCTCATACTTTCGCATATTTCGCACACTAGTTGGCCAGATCCTGGGTTTTTCCTGGTTTGGATCAGGTAGTAATGTGGTACCACACTGGAACAGTCGATTAAACCCGGTTTCGATGAATATTTTAGAGGGTAACGCATGTCAGATCTAGGTTACGTCTGGGATTTGCACTCATCAGGCTCATACAATCGCATATTTCACATACTTGTTGGCCAGATCCTGGTCTTCTTCTGGTTTGAATCACGTAGTATTGTGGTACCACGCAGAAACAGTCAATTAAACCTGTCTACGATCAATATTTTAGAGGATAACGCATGCTAGGTCTGGGTTAGGTCTGGGATTTGCCATCATCAGGCTCATACTTTCGCATATTTCACATACTTGTTAACCAGATCCTGGACTTCTTCTGGTTTGAATCACGTAGTAATGTGGTACTACACAGAAACAGTCAATAAAACCTGGCCACGATAAATATTTTAGAGGATAACGCATGTTAGGTCTACGTTAGGTCTGGGATTTGCCCTCATCAGACTCATACTTTCGCATTCTTCACATACTTGTTGAACAGATCCCAGGTTTATTCTGGTTTGGATCACGTAGTAGTGTGGTACCACACTAAAACAGTCGATTAAGCCTGGCCACGATCAATATTTTAGAGGATAACGTATGCTAGGTCTGGGTTAGGTCTGGGATTTGCCCTCATCATACTGATACTTTCGCATTCTTCACATACTTGTTAAACAGATCCTGGGTTTTTTATGGTTTGGATAACGTAGTAATGTGGTACCACACTGAAACAGTCGATTAGACCTGGCCACGATCAATATTTTAGAGGATAACGCATGTTAGGTCTAGGTTGGGTCTGGGATTTGCCCTCATCGGGCTCATGCAATCGCATATTTCGCATTCTTGTTGGCCAGATCCTGGTCTTCTTCTGGTTTGAATCACGTAGTAATGTGGTACCACACAGAAACAGTCAATTAAACCTGGCCACGATCAATATTTTGGAGGATAACGCATGCTAGGCCTGGCTTAGGTCTGGGATTTGCCCTCATCAGTCTCATACAATCGCATATTTCGCATTTTGTTGGCCAGACCCTGGTCTTCTTCTGGTATGAATCACGTAGTAATGTGGTACCACACAGAAACAGTCAATTAAACCTGGCCACGATCAATATTTTGGAGGATAACGCATGCTAGGTCTGGGTTAGGTCTGGGATTTGCCCTCCTCAGACTCATACAATCGCATATCTCACATACTTGTTAACCAGATCCTGGACTTCTTCTGGATTGAATCACGTAGTATTGTGGTACCACTCAGAAGCAGTCAATAAAACCTGGCCACGATAAATATTTTAGAGGAAAACGCATGCTAGGTCTGGGTTAGGTCTGGGATTTGCCCTCATCAGACTCATACTTTCGCATTCTTCACATACTTTTTGAGCAGATCCTAGGTTTTTTCAGGTTTGGATCACGTAGTAGTGTGGTACCACACTGAAAGTGTCGATTAAACCTGGTTTCGATCAATAATTTAGAGGTTAACGCATGCTAGGTCAGGGTTAGGTCTGGGATTTGCACTCATCAGGCTCGTACAATCGCATATTTCGAATTTTGTTGGGCAGATCCTGGACTTCTTCTGGTTTGAATCACGTAGTATTGTGGTACCACACAGAAACAGTCAATTAAACCTGGCCACCATCAATATTTTAGAGGAAAACGCATGCTAGGTCTGGGTTAGGTCTGGGATTTGCCCCCATCAGACTCATACAATCGCATTTTTACATACTTGTTGAACAGATCCCGGGTTTTATCTGGTTTGGATCACGTAGTAATGTGGTACCACCACCGAGACAGTCTATTAAGTCTGGCCTCGATCAATATTTTAGAGGATAACGCATGTTAGTTCTAGGTTAGGTCTGGGACTTGCTCTCATCAGGCTCATACTTTCGCATGTTTCGCATTCTTGTTGGCAAGATCCTGGACTTTTTCTGGATTGTATCACGTAGTAATGTGGTACCACACAGAAACAGTCAATTAAGCCTGGCCACGATCAATATTTTGGACGATAACGTATGCTAGGTCCGGGTTAGGTCTGGGATTTGCCCTCTTCATACTGATACTTTCGCATTCTTCACATACTTGTTAAACAGATCCTGGGTTTTTTATGGTTTGGATAACGTAGTAATGTGGTACCACACTGAAACAGTCGATTAAGCCTGGCCACGATCAATATTTTAGAGGATAACGTATGCTGGGTCTGGGTTAGGTCTGGGATTTGCCCTCATCATACTGATACTTTCGCATTCTTCACATACTTGTTAAACAGATCCTGCGTTTTTTATGGTTTGGATAACGTAGTAATGTGGTACCACACTGAAACAGTCGATTAAGCCTGGTCTCGATCAATATTTTAGAGGATAACGCATGTTAGGTCTAGGTTAGATCTGGAATTTGCTCTCATCAGGCTCATACTTTCGCATATTTCGCACACTAGTTGGCCAGATCCTGGGTTTTTCCTGGTTTGGATCAGGTAGTAATGTGGTACCACACTGGAACAGTCGATTAAACCCGGTTTCGATGAATATTTTAGAGGGTAACGCATGTTAGATCTAGGTTACGTCTGGGATTTGCACTCATCAGGCTCATACAATCGCATATTTCACATACTTGTTGGCCAGATCCTGGTCTTCTTCTGGTTTGAATCACGTAGTATTGTGGTACCACGCAGAAACAGTCAATTAAACCTGTCTACGATCAATATTTTAGAGGATAACGCATGCTAGGTCTGGGTTAGGTCTGGGATTTGCCATCATCAGGCTCATACTTTCGCATATTTCACATTCTTGTTGGCCAGATCCTGGACTTCTTCTGGTTTGAATCACGTAGTAATGTGGTACCACACAGAAACAGTCAATTAAACCTGGCCACGATCAATATTTTAGAGGATAACGCATGCTAGGTCTGGGTTAGGTCTGGGATTTGCCCTCATCAGACTCATACAATCGCATATTTCACATACTTGTTAACCAGATCCTGGACTTCTTCTGGTTTGAATCACGTAGTAATGTGGTACTACACAGAAACAGTCAATAAAACCTGGCCACGATAAATATTTTAGAGGATAACGCATGTTAAGTCTACGTTAGGTCTGGGATTTGCCCTCATCAGACTCATACTTTCGCATTCTTCACATACTTGTTGAACAGATCCCAGGTTTATTCTGGTTTGGATCACGTAGTAGTGTGGTACCACACTAAAACAGTCGATTAAGCCTGGCCACGATCAATATTTTAGAGGATAACGTATGCTAGGTCTGGGTTAGGTCTGGGATTTGCCCTCATCATACTGATACTTTCGCATTCTTCACATACTTGTTAAACAGATCCTGGGTTTTTTATGGTTTGGATAACGTAGTAATGTGGTACCACACTGAAACAGTCGATTAGACCTGGCCACGATCAATATTTTAGAGGATAACGCATGTTAGGTCTAGGTTGGGTCTGGGATTTGCCCTCATCGGGCTCATGCAATCGCATATTTCGCATTCTTGTTGGCCAGATCCTGGTCTTCTTCTGGTTTGAATCACGTAGTAATGTGGTACCACACAGAAACAGTCAATTAAACCTGGCCACGATCAATATTTTGGAGGATAACGCATGCTAGGCCTGGCTTAGGTCTGGGTTTTGCCCTCATCAGTCTCATACAATCGCATATTTCGCATTTTGTTGGCCAGACTCTGGTCTTCTTCTGGTATGAATCACGTAGTAATGTGGTACCACACAGAAACAGTCAATTAAACCTGGCCACGATCAATATTTTGGAGGATAACGCATGCTAGGTCTGGGTTAGGTCTGGGATTTGCCCTCCTCAGACTCATACAATCGCATATCTCACATACTTGTTAACCAGATCCTGGACTTCTTCTGGATTGAATCACGTAGTATTGTGGTACCACTCAGAAGCAGTCAATAAAACCTGGCCACGATAAATATTTTAGAGGAAAACGCATGCTAAGTCTGGGTTAGGTCTGGGATTTGCCCTCATCAGACTCATACTTTCGCATTCTTCACATACTTTTTGAGCAGATCCTAGGTTTTTTCAGGTTTGGATCACGTAGTAGTGTGGTACCACACTGAAAGTGTCGATTAAACCTGGTTTCGATCAATAATTTAGAGGTTAACGCATGTTAGGTCTAGGTTAGGTCTGGGATTTGCACTCATCAGACTCATACAATCGCATATTTCGCATTTTGTTGGCCAGATCCTGGTCTTCTTCTGGTATGAATCACGTAGTAATGTGGTACCACACAGAAACAGTCAATTAAACCTGGCCACGATCAATATTTTGGTGAATAACGCATGCTAGGTCAGGGTTAGGTCTGGGATTTGCACTCATCAGGCTCGTACAATCGCATATTTCGAATTTTGTTGGGCAGATCCTGGACTTCTTCTGGTTTGAATCACGTAGTATTGTGGTACCACACAGAAACAGTCAATTAAACCTGGCCACCATCAATATTTTAGAGGAAAACGCATGCTAGGTCTGGGTTAGGTCTGGGATTTGCCCTCATCAGACTCATACAATCGCATTTTTACATACTTGTTGAACAGATCCCGGGTTTTATCTGGTTTGGATCACGTAGTAATGTGGTACCACCACCGAGACAGTCTATTAAGTCTGGCCTCGATCAATATTTTAGAGGATAACGCATGTTAGTTCTAGGTTAGGTCTGGGACTTGCTCTCATCAGGCTCATACTTTCGCATGTTTCGCATTCTTGTTGGCAAGATCCTGGACTTTTTCTGGATTGTATCACGTAGTAATGTGGTACCACACAGAAACAGTCAATTAAGCCTGGCCACGATCAATATTTTGGACGATAACGTATGCTAGGTCCGGGTTAGGTCTGGGATTTGCTCTCTTCATACTGATACTTTCGCATTCTTCACATACTTGTTAAACAGATCCTGGGTTTTTTATGGTTTGGATAACGTAGTAATGTGGTACCACACTGAAACAGTCGATTAAGCCTGGCCACGATCAATATTTTAGAGGATAACGTATGCTGGGTCTGGGTTAGGTCTGGGATTTGCCCTCATCATAATGATACTTTCGCATTCTTCACATACTTGTTAAACAGATCCTGCGTTTTTTATGGTTTGGATAACGTAGTAATGTGGTACCACACTGAAACAGTCGATTAAGCCTGGTCTCGATCAATATTTTAGAGGATAACGCATGTTAGGTCTAGGTTAGATCTGGAATTTGCTCTCATCAGGCTCATACTTTCGCATATTTCGCACACTAGTTGGCCAGATCCTGGGTTTTTCCTGGTTTGGATCAGGTAGTAATGTGGTACCACACTGGAACAGTCGATTAAACACGGTTTCGATGAATATTTTAGAGGGTAACGCATGTTAGATCTAGGTTACGTCTGGGATTTGCACTCATCAGGCTCATACAATCGCATATTTCACATACTTGTTGGCCAGATCCTGGTCTTCTTCTGGTTTGAATCACGTAGTATTGTGGTACCACGCAGAAACAGTCAATTAAACCTGTCTACGATCAATATTTTAGAGGATAACGCATGCTAGGTCTGGGTTAGGTCTGGGATTTGCCATCATCAGGCTCATACTTTCGCATATTTCACATTCTTGTTGGCCAGATCCTGGACTTCTTCTGGTTTGAATCACGTAGTAATGTGGTACCACACAGAAACAGTCAATTAAACCTGGCCACGATCAATATTTTAGAGGATAACGCATGCTAGGTCTGGGTTAGGTCTGGGATTTGCCCTCATCAGACTCATACAATCGCATATTTCACATACTTGTTAACCAGATCCTGGACTTCTTCTGGTTTGAATCACGTAGTAATGTGGTACTACACAGAAACAGTCAATAAAACCTGGCCACGATAAATATTTTAGAGGATAACGCATGTTAGGTCTACGTTAGGTCTGGGATTTGCCCTCATCAGACTCATACTTTCGCATTCTTCACATACTTGTTGAACAGATCCCGGGTTTATTCTGGTTTGGATCACGTAGTAGTGTGGTGCCACACTAAAACAGTCGATTAAGCCTGGCCACGATCAATATTTTAGAGGATAACGTATGCTAGGTCTGGGTTAGGTCTGGGATTTGCCCTCATCATACTGATACTTTCGCATTCTTCACATACTTGTTAAACAGATCCTGGGTTTTTTATGGTTTGGATAACGTAGTAATGTGGTACCACACTGAAACAGTCGATTAGACCTGGCCACGATCAATATTTTAGAGGATAACGCATGTTAGGTCTAGGTTGGGTCTGGGATTTGCCCTCATCGCGCTCATGCAATCGCATATTTCGCATTCTTGTTGGCCAGATCCTGGTCTTCTTCTGGTTTGAATCACGTAGTAATGTGGTACCACACAGAAACAGTCAATTAAACCTGGCCACGATCAATATTTTGGAGGATAACGCATGCTAGGCCTGGCTTAGGTCTGGGATTTGCCCTCATCAGTCTCATACAATCGCATATTTCGCATTTTGTTGGCCAGACCCTGGTCTTCTTCTGGTATGAATCACGTAGTAATGTGGTACCACACAGAAACAGTCAATTAAACCTGGCCACGATCAATATTTTGGAGGATAACGCATGCTAGGTCTGGGTTAGGTCTGGGATTTGCCCTCCTCAGACTCATACAATCGCATATCTCACATACTTGTTAACCAGATCCTGGACTTCTTCTGGATTGAATCACGTAGTATTGTGGTACCACTCAGAAGCAGTCAATAAAACCTGGCCACGATAAATATTTTAGAGGAAAACGCATGCTAGGTCTGGGTTAGGTCTGGGATTTGCCCTCATCAGACTCATACTTTCGCATTCTTCACATACTTTTTGAGCAGATCCTAGGTTTTTTCAGGTTTGGATCACGTAGTAGTGTGGTACCACACTGAAAGTGTCGATTAAACCTGGTTTCGATCAATAATTTAGAGGTTAACGCATGTTAGGTCTAGGTTAGGTCTGGGATTTGCACTCATCAGGCTCATACAATCGCATATTTCGCATTTTGTTGGCCAGATCCTGGTCTTCTTCTGGTATGAATCACGTAGTAATGTGGTACCACACAGAAACAGTCAATTAAACCTGGCCACGATCAATATTTTGGAGAATAACGCATGCTAGGTCAGGGTTAGGTCTGGGATTTGCACTCATCAGGCTCATACAATCGCATATTTCGAATTTTGTTGGGCAGATCCTGGACTTCTTCTGGTTAGAATCACGTAGTATTGTGGTACCACACAGAAACAGTCAATTAAACCTGGCCACCATCAATATTTTAGAGGAAAACGCATGCTAGGTCTGGGTTAGGTCTGGGATTTGCCCTCATCTGACTCATACAATCGCATTTTTACATACTTGTTGAACAGATCCCGGGTTTTATCTGGTTTGGATCACGTAGTAATGTGGTACCACCACCGAGACAGTCTATTAAGTCTGGCCTCGATCAATATTTTAGAGGATAACGCATGTTAGTTCTAGGTTAGATCTGGGACTTGCTCTCATCAGGCTCATACTTTCGCATGTTTCGCATTCTTGTTGGCAAGATCCTGGACTTTTTCTGGATTGTATCACGTAGTAATGTGGTACCACACAGAAACAGTCAATTAAGCCTGGCCACGATCAATATTTTGGACGATAACGTATGCTAGGTCCGGGTTAGGTCTGGGATTTGCCCTCTTCATACTGATACTTTCGCATTCTTCACATACTTGTTAAACAGATCCTGGGTTTTTTATGGTTTGGATAACGTAGTAATGTGGTACCACACTGAAACAGTCGATTAAGCCTGGCCACGATCAATATTTTAGAGGATAACGTATGCTGGGTCTGGGTTAGGTCTGGGATTTGCCCTCATCATACTGATACTTTCGCATTCTTCACATACTTGTTAAACAGATCCTGGGTTTTTTATGGTTTGGATAACGTAGTAATGTGGTACCACACTGAAACAGTCGATTAAGCCTGGTCTCGATCAATATTTTAGAGGATAACGCATGTTAGGTCTAGGTTAGATCTGGAATTTGCTCTCATCAGGCTCATACTTTCGCATATTTCGCACACTAGTTGGCCAGACCCTGGGTTTTTCCTGGTTTGGATCAGGTAGTAATGTGGTACCACACTGGAACAGTCGATTAAACCCGGTTTCGATGAATATTTTAGAGGGTAACGCATGTTAGATCTAGGTTACGTCTGGGATTTGCACTCATCAGGCTCATACAATCGCATATTTCACATACTTGTTGGCCAGATCCTGGTCTTCTTCTGGTTTGAATCACGTAGTATTGTGGTACCACGCAGAAACAGTCAATTAAACCTGTCTACGATCAATATTTTAGAGGATAACGCATGCTAGGTCTGGGTTAGGTCTGGGATTTGCCATCATCAGGCTCATACTTTCGCATATTTCACATTCTTGTTGGCCAGATCCTGGACTTCTTCTGGTTTGAATCACGTAGTAATGTGGTACCACACAGAAACAGTCAATTAAACCTGGCCACGATCAATATTTTAGAGGATAACGCATGCTAGGTCTGGGTTAGGTCTGGGATTTGCCCTCATCAGACTCATACAATCGCATATTTCACATACTTGTTAACCAGATCCTGGACTTCTTCTGGTTTGAATCACGTAGTAATGTGGTACTACACAGAAACAGTCAATAAAACCTGGCCACGATAAATATTTTAGAGGATAACGCATGTTAGGTCTACGTTAGGTCTGGGATTTGCCCTCATCAGACTCATACTTTCGCATTCTTCACATACTTGTTGAACAGATCCCGGGTTTATTCTGGTTTGGATCACGTAGTAGTGTGGTGCCACACTAAAACAGTCGATTAAGCCTGGCCACGATCAATATTTTAGAGGATAACGTATGCTAGGTCTGGGTTAGGTCTGGGATTTGCCCTCATCATACTGATACTTTCGCATTCTTCACATACTTGTTGAACAGATCCTGGGTTTTTCTGGTTTGGATCACGTAGTAATGTGGAACCACACGCAAACAGTCGATTAAGCCAGGTATCGATCAGTATTTTAGAGGATAACGCATGTTAGGTCTGTGTTAGGACTGGGATTTGCCCTCATTTGGCTCATAGTTTCGCATTCTTCACATACTTTATGAGCAGATCCTAGGTTTTTTCTGGTTTGGATCACGTAGTAATGTGGTACCACACTGAAACAGTCGATTAGACCTGGTTTCGATCAATATTTTAGAGGATAACGCATGTTAGGTCTAGGTTAGGTCTGGGATTTGCCCTCATCGGGCTCATGCAATCGCATATTTCGCATTCTTGTTGGCCAGATCCTGGTCTTCTTCTGGTTAGATTCACGTAGTAATGTGGTACCACACAGAAACAGTCAATCAAACCTGGCCACAATCAATATTTTCGAGGATAACGCATGCTAGGCCTGGCATAGGTCTGGGATTTGCCCTCATCAGACTCATACAATCGCATATTTCGCATTTTGTTGGCCAGATCCTGGTCTTCTTCTGGTATGAATCACGTAGTAATGTGGTACCACACAGAAACAGTCAATTAAACCTGGCCACGATCAATATTTTGGAGAATAACGCATGCTAGGTCAGGGTTAGGTCTGGGATTTGACCTCCTCAGACTCATACAATCGCATACTCCACATACTTATTAACCGGATCCTGGACTTCTTCTGGTTTGAATCACGTAGTATTGCGGTACCACACAGAAACAGTCAATGAAACCTGGCCACGATAAATATTTTAGAGGATAACGCATGTTAGTTCTAGGTTAGGTCTGGGACTTGCTCTCATGAGGCTCATACTTTCGCATTCTTCACATACTTGTTGAACAGATCCCGGGTTTTTTCTGGTTTGGATCACGTAGTAGTGTGGTACCACACTAAAACAGTCGATTATGCCTGGTTCCGATCAGTAGTTTAGAGGATAACGCATGTTAGGTCTGTGTCAGGTCTGGGACTTGCCCTCATCAGGCTCATACTTTCGCATTCTTCACATACTTGTTGAACAGATCCTGGGTTTTTCTGGTTTGGATCACGTAGTATTGTGGTACCACACAGAAACAGTCAATAAAACCTGGCCACGATAAATATTTTAGAGGATGGCGCATGTTAGGTCTAGGTTAGGTCTGGGATTTGCTCTCATCAGGCTTATACTTTCGCATATTTCGCACACTTGTTGGCCAGATCCTGGGTTTTTTCTGGTTTGGATAGGGTAGTAATGTGGTACCACACAGAAACAGTCAATAAAACCTGGCCACGATAAATATTTTAGAGGATAACGCATGTTAGGTCTAGGTTAGGTCTGGGATTTGCCCTCATCAGACTCACACTTTCGCATTCTTCACATACTTGTTGAACAGATCCCGGGTTTTTTCTGGTTTGGATCACGTAGTAGTGTGGTACCACACTAAAACAGTCGATTATGCCTGGTTCCGATCAGTAGTTTAGAGGATAACGCATGTTAGGTCTGTGTCAGGTCTGGGACTTGCCCTCATCAGGCTCATACTTTCGCATTCTTCACATACTTGTTGAACAGATCCTGGGTTTTTCTGGTTTGGATCACGTAGTATTGTGGTACCACACAGAAACAGTCAATAAAACCTGGCCACGATAAATATTTTAGAGGATGGCACATGTTAGGTCTAGGTTAGGTCTGGGATTTGCTCTCATCAGGCTTATACTTTCGCATACTTTGCACACTTGTTGGCCAGATCCTGGGTTTTTCCTGGTTTGGATCAGGTAGTAATGTGGTACCACACTGGAACAGTCGATTAAACCCGGTTTCGATGAATATTCTAGAGGATAACGCATGTTAGGTCTAGGTTACTTCTGGGATTTGCATTCATCAGGCTCATACAATCGCATATTTCACATACTTGTTGGCCAGATCCTGGTCTTCTTCTGCATTGAATCACGTAGTATTGTGGTACCACGCAGAAACAGGCAATTAAACCTGTCTACGATCAATATTTTAGAGGATAACGCATGCTAGGTCTGGGTTAGGTCTGGGATTTGCCATCATCAGGCTCATACTTTCGCATATTTCGCATTCTTGTTGGCCAGATCCTGGTCTTCTTCTGGTTTGAATCACGTAGTAATGTGGTACCACACAGAAACAGTCAATCAAACCTGGCCACGATCAATATTATAGAGGATAACGCAAGCTAGGACTGGGTTAGGTCTGGGATTTGCCCTCATCAGACTCATACAATCGCATATTTCGCATTTTGTTGGCCAGATCCTGGTCTTCTTCTGGTTTGGATCACGTAGTAATGTGGTACCACACTGAAACAGTCGATTAGACCTGGTTTCGATCAATATTTTTGAGGATAACGCATGTTAGGTCTAGGTTAGGTCTGGGATTTGCCCTGATCGGGCTCATGCAATCGCATATTTCGCATTCTTGTTGGCCAGATCCTGGTCTTCTTCTGGTTTGATTCACGTAGTGATGTGGTACCACACAGAAACAGTCAATTAAACCTGGCCACGATCAATATTTTCGAGGATAACGCATGTTAGGTCTAGGTTACGTCTGGGATTTGCACTCATCAGGCTCATACTTTCGCATATTTCACATTCTTGTTGGCCAGAGCCTGGACTTCTTCTGGTTTGAATCACGTAGTAATGTGGTACCACACAGAAACAGTCAATAAAACCTGGCCACGATAAATATTTTAGAGGATAACGCATGTTAGGTCTAGGTTAGGTCTGGGATTTGCCCTCATCAGGCTTATACTTTCGCATATTTCGCACACTTGTTGGCCAGATCCTGGGTTTTTTCTGGTTTGGATAGGGTAGTAATGTGGTACCACACAGAAACAGTCAATAAAACCTGGCCACGATAAATATTTTAGAGGATAACGCATGTTAGGTCTAGGTTAGGTCTGGGATTTGCCCTCATCAGACTCACACTTTCGCATTCTTCACATACTTGTTGAACAGATCCCGGGTTTTTTCTGGTTTGGATCACGTAGTAGTGTGGTACCACACTAAAACAGTCGATTATGCCTGGTTCCGATCAGTGGTTTAGAGGATAACGCATGTTAGGTCTAGGTTAGGTCTGGGACTTGCTCTCATTAGGCTCATCCTTTCGCATATTTCGCATTCTTGTTGGCAAGATCCTGGTCTTTTTCTGGGTTGGATAAGGTAGTAATGTGGTACCACACTGGAACAGTCGATTAAACCCGGTTTCGATAAATACTTTAGAGGATAAGGCATGCTAGGTCTGGGTTAGGACTGGGATTTGCCCTCATTTGGCTCATCGTTTCGCATTCTTCACATACTTTATGAGCAGATCCTAGGTTTTTTCTGGTTTGGATCACGTAGTAATGTGGTACCACACTGAAACAGTCGATTAGACCTGGTTTCGATCAATATTTTAGAGGATAACGCATGTTAGGTCTAGGTTAGATCTGGAATTTGCTCTCATCAGGCTCATACTTTCGCATATTTCGCACACTAGTTGGCCAGATCCTGGGTTTTTCCTGGTTTGGATCAGGTAGTAATGTGATACCACACTGGAACAGTCGATTAAACCCGGTTTCGATGAATATTTTAGAGGGTAACGCATGTTAGATCTAGGTTACGTCTGGGATTTGCACTCATCAGGCTCATACAATCGCATATTTCACATACTTGTTGGCCAGATCCTGGTCTTCTTCTGGTTTGAATCACGTAGTATTGTGGTACCACGCAGAAACAGTCAATTAAACCTGTCTACGATCAATATTTTAGAGGATAACGCATGCTAGGTCTGGGTTAGGTCTGGGATTTGCCATCATCAGGCTCATACTTTCGCATATTTCACATTCTTGTTGGCCAGATCCTGGACTTCTTCTGGTTTGAATCACGTAGTAATGTGGTACCACACAGAAACAGTCAATTAAACCTGGCCACGATCAATATTTTAGAGGTTAACGAATGCTAGGTCTGGGTTAGGTCTGGGATTTGCACTCATCAGACTCATACAATCGCATATTTCACATACTTGTTAACCAGATCCTGGACTTCTTCTGGTTTGAATCACGTAGTAATGTGGTACTCCACAGAAACAGTCAATAAAACCTGGCCACGATAAATATTTTAGAGGATAACGCATGTTAGGTCTACGTTAGGCCTGGGATTTGCCCTCATCAGACTCATACTTTCGCATTCTTCACATACTTGTTGAACAGATCCCGGGTTTATTCTGGTTTGGATCACGTATTAGTGTGGTACCACACTAAAACAGTCGATTATGCCTGGTATCGATCAGTAGTTTAGAGGATAACGCATGTTAGGTCTGTGTCAGGCCTGGGATTTGCCCTCATCAGACTCATACTTTCGCATTCTTCACATACTTGTTGAACAGATCCCGGGTTTATTCTGGTTTGGATCACGTAGTAATGTGGAACCACACGCAAACAGTCGATTAAGCCAGGTATCGATCAGTATTTTAGAGGATAACGCATGTTAGGTCTGTGTTAGGTCTGGGACTTGCCCTCATCATACTGATACTTTCGCTTTCTTCACATACTTGTTAAATAGATCCTGGGTTCTTTTATGGTTTGGATAACGTAGTAATGTGGTACCACACTGAAACAGTCGATTTAGCCTGGTCTCGATCAATATTTTATAGGATAACGCATGTTAGTTCTAGGTTAGGTCTGGGATTTGCCCTCCTCATACTCGTACAATCGCATATTTCACATACTTGTTAACCAGATCCTGGACTTCTTCCGGTTTGAATCACGTAGTATTGTGGTACCACACAGAAACAGTCAATAAAACCTCGCCACGATAAATATTTTAGAGGACAACGCATGTTAGGTCTAGGTTAGGTCTGGGATTTGCCCTCATTAGACTCACACCTTCGCATTCATCACATACTTGTTTAACAGATCCCGGTTTTTTTCTGGTTTGGATCACGTAGTAGTGTGGTACCACACTAAAACAGTCGATTATGCCTGGTTCCGATCAGTAGTTTAGAGGATAACGCATGTTAGGTCTAGGTTAGGTCTGGGACTTGCTCTCATCAGGCTCATACTTTCGCATATTTCGCATTCTTGTTGGCAAGATCCTGGTCTTTTTCTGGGTTGGATAAGGTAGTAATGTGGTACCACACTGGAACAGTCGATTAAACCCGGTTTCGATAAATACTTTAGAGGATAACGCATGCTAGGTCTGGGTTAGGACTGGGATTTGCCCTCATTTGGCTCATAGTTTCGCATTCTTCACATACTTTATGAGCAGATCCTAGGTTTTTTCTGGTTTGGATCACGTAGTAATGTGGTACCACACTGAAACAGTCGATTAGACCTGGTTTCGATCAATATTTTAGAGGATAACGCATGTTAGGTCTAGGTTAGGTCTGGGATTTGCCCTCATCGGGCTCATGCAATCGCATATTTCGCATTCTTGTTGGCCAGATCCTGGTCTTCTTCTGGTTAGATTCACGTAGTAATGTGGTACCACACAGAAACAGTCAATCAAACCTGGCCACAATCAATATTTTCGAGGATAACGCATGCTAGGCCTGGCATAGGTCTGGGATTTGCCCTCATCAGACTCATACAATCGCATATTTCGCATTTTGTTGGCCAGATCCTGGTCTTCTTCTGGTATGAATCACGTAGTAATGTGGTACCACACAGAAACAGTCAATTAAACCTGGCCACGATCAATATTTTGGAGAATAACGCATGCTAGGTCAGGGTTAGGTCTGGGATTTGACCTCCTCAGACTCATACAATCGCATATTTCACATACTTATTAACCGGATCCTGGACTTCTTCTGGTTTGAATCACGTAGTATTGCGGTACCACACAGAAACAGTCAATAAAACCTGGCCACGATAAATATTTTAGAGGATAACGCATGTTAGTTCTAGGTTAGGTCTGGGACTTGCTCTCATGAGGCTCATACTTTCGCATTCTTCACATATTTGTTGAACAGATCCCGGGTTTTTTCTGGTTTGGATCACGTAGTAGTGAGGTACCACACTAAAACAGTCGATTATGCCTGGTTCCGATCAGTAGTTTAGAGGATAACGCATGTTAGGTCTGTGTCAGGTCTGGGACTTGCCCTCATCAGGCTCATACTTTCGCATTCTTCACATACTTGTTGAACAGATCCTGGGTTTTTCTGGTTTGGATCACGTAGTATTGTGGTACCACACAGAAGCAGTCAATAAAACCTGGCCACGATAAATATTTTAGAGGATGGCGCATGTTAGGTCTAGGTTAGGTCTGGGATTTGCTCTCATCAGGCTTATACTTTCGCATATTTCGCACACTTGTTGGCCAGATCCTGGGTTTTTTCTGGTTTGGATAGGGTAGTAATGTGGTACCACACAGAAACAGTCAATAAAACCTGGCCACGATAAATATTTTAGAGGATAACGCATGTTAGGTCTAGGTTAGGTCTGGGATTTGCCCTCATCAGACTCACACTTTCGCATTCATCACATACTTGTTGAACAGATCCCGGGTTTTTTCTGGTTTGGATCACGTAGTAGTGTGGTACCACACTAAAACAGTCGATTATGCCTGGTTCCGATCAGTGGTTTAGAGGATAACGCATGTTAGGTCTAGGTTAGGTCTGGGACTTGCTCTCATTAGGCTCATCCTTTCGCATATTTCGCATTCTTGTTGGCAAGATCCTGGTCTTTTTCTGGGTTGGATAAGGTAGTAATGTGGTACCACACTGGAACAGTCGATTAAACCCGGTTTCGATAAATACTTTAGAGGATAACGCATGCTAGGTCTGGGTTAGGACTGGGATTTGCCCTCATTTGGCTCATCGTTTCGCATTCTTCACATACTTTATGAGCAGATCCTAGGTTTTTTCTGGTTTGGATCACGTAGTAATGTGGTACCACACTGAAACAGTCGATTAGACCTGGTTTAGATCAATATTTTAGAGGATAACGCATGTTAGGTCTAGGTTAGGTCTGGGATTTGCCATCATCGGGCTCATGCAATCGCATATTTCGCATTCTTGTAGGCCAGATCCTGGTCTTCTTCTGGTTTGATTCACGTAGTAATGTGGTACCACACAGAAACAGTCAATTAAACCTGGCGACGATCAACATTTTGGAGGATAACGCATGCTAGGTCAGGGTTAGGTCTGGGATTTGCCCTCCTCAGACTCATACAATCGCATATTTCACATACTTATTAACCAGATCCTGGACTTCTTCTGGTTTGAATCACGTAGTATTGCGGTACCACACAGAAACAGTCAATAAAACCTGGCCACGATACATATTTTAGAGGATAACGCATGTTAGGTCTAGGTTAGGTCTGGGATTTGCCCTCATCAGACTCATACTTTCGCATTCTTCACATACTTGTTGAACAGATCCCGGGTTTTTTCTGGTTTGGATCACGTAGTAGTGTGGTACCACACTAAAACAGTCGATTATGCCTGGTTCCGATCAGTAGTTTAGAGGATAACGCATGTTAGGTCTGTGTCAGGTCTGGGATTTGCCCTCATCAGACTCATACTTTCGCATTCTTCACATACTTGTTGAACAGATCCTGGGTTTTTCTGGTTTGGATCACGTAGTATTGTGGTACCACACAGAAACAGTCAATAAAACCTGGCCACGATAAATATTTTAGAGGATGACGCATGTTAGGTCTAGGTTAGGTCTGGGATTTGCTCTCATCAGGCTTATACTTTCGCATATTTCGCACACTTGTTGGCCAGATCCTGGGTTTTTTCTGGTTTGGATAAGGTAGTAATGTGGTACCATACAGAAACAGTCAATAAAACCTGGCCACGATAAATATTTTAGAGGATAACGCATGTTAGGTCTACGTTAGGTCTGGGATTTGCCCTCATCAGACTCATACTTTCGCATTCTTCACATACTTGTTGAACAGATCCCGGGTTTATTCTGGTTTGGATCACGTAGTAGTGTGGTACCACACTAAAACAGTCGATTATGCCAGGTTCCGATCAGTAGTTTAGAGGATAACGCATGTTAGGTCTGTGTCAGGTCTGGGACTTGCCCTCATCAGGCTCATACTTTCGCATTCTTCACATACTTGTTGAACAGATCCTGGGTTTTTCTGGTTTGTATCACGTAGTAATGTGGAACCACACGCAAACAGTCGATTAAGCCTGGTATCCATCAGTATTTTAGAGGATAACGCATGTTAGGTCTGTGTTAGGTCTGGGACTTGCCCTCATCATACTGATACTTTCGCTTTCTTCACATACTTGTTAAATAGATCCTGGGTTCTTTTATGGTTTGGATAACGTAGTAATGTGGTACCACACTGAAACAGTCGATTAAGCCTGGTCTCGATCAATATTTTATAGGATAACGCATGTTAGTTCTAGGTTAGGTCTGGGATTTGCCCTCCTCATACTCGTACAATCGCATATTTCACATACTTGTTAACCAGATCCTGGACTTCTTCTGGTTTGAATCACGTAGTATTGTGGTACCACACAGAAACAGTCAATAAAACCTCGCCACGATAAATATTTTAGAGGATAACGCATGTTAGGTCTAGGTTAGGTCTGGGATTTGCCCTCATCAGACTCACACCTCCGTATTCATCACATACTTGTTTAACAGATCCCGGTTTTTTTCTGGTTTGGATCACGTAGTAGTGTGGTACCTCACTAAAACAGTCGATTATGCCTGGTTCCGATCAGTAGTTTAGAGGATAACGCATGTTAGGTCTAGGTTAGGTCTGGGACTTGCTCTCATCAGGCTCATACTTTCGCATATTTCGCATTCTTGTTGGCAAGATCCTGGTCTTTTTCTGGGTTGGATAAGGTAGTAATGTGGTAACACACTGGAACAGTCGATTACACCCGGTTTCGATAAATACTTTAGAGGATAACGCATGCTAGGTCTGTGTTAGGACTGGGATTTGCCCTCATTTGGCTCATACTTTCGCATTCTTCGTATACTTTTTGAGCAGATCCTAGATTTTTTCTGGTTTGGATCACGTAGTAATGTGGTACCACACTGAAACAGTCGATTAGACCTGGTATCGATCAATATTTTAGAGCATAACACATGTTAGGTCTAGGTTAGGTCTGGGATTTGCCCTCATCAGACTCATACAATCGCATATTTCTCATTTTGTTGGCCAGATCCTGGTCTTCTTCTGGTATGAATCACGTAGTAATGTGGTACCACACTGAAACAGTCGATTAAGCCTGGTCTCGATCAGTATTTTAGAGGATGACGCATGTTAGGTCTGTGTCAGGTCTGGGACTTGCCCTCATCAGGCTCATACTTTCGCATTCTTCACATACTTGTTGAACAGATCCTGGGTTTTTCTGGTTTGGATCACGTAGTATTGTGGTACCACACAGAAACAGTCAATAAAACCTGGCCACGATAAATATTTTAGAGGTTGACGCATGTTAGGTCTAGGTTAGGTCTGGGATTTGCTCTCATCAGGCTTATACTTTCGCATACTTTGCACACTTGTTGGCCAGATCCTGGGTTTTTCCTGGTTTGGATCAGGTAGTAATGTGGTACCACACTGGAACAGTCGATTAAACCCGGTTTCGATGAATATTCTAGAGGATAACGCATGTTAGGTCTAGGTTACTTCTGGGATTTGCATTCATCAGGCTCATACAATCGCATATTTCACATACTTGTTGGCCAGATCCTGGTCTTCTTCTGCATTGAATCACGTAGTATTGTGGTACCACGCAGAAACAGGCAATTAAACCTGTCTACGATCAATATTTTAGAGGATAACGCATGCTAGGTCTGGGTTAGGTCTGGGATTTGCCATCATCAGGCTCATACTTTCGCATATTTCGCATTCTTGTTGGCCAGATCCTGGTCTTCTTCTGGTTTGAATCACGTAGTAATGTGGTACCACACAGAAACAGTCAATCAAACCTGGCCACGATCAATATTATAGAGGATAACGCAAGCTAGGACTGGGTTAGGTCTGGGATTTGCCCTCATCAGACTCATACAATCGCATATTTCGCATTTTGTTGGCCAGATCCTGGTCTTCTTCTGGTTTGGATCACGTAGTAATGTGGTACCACACTGAAACAGTCGATTAGACCTGGTTTCGATCAATATTTTAGAGGATAACGCATGTTAGGTCTAGGTTAGGTCTGGGATTTGCCCTGATCGGGCTCATGCAATCGCATATTTCGCATTCTTGTTGGCCAGATCCTGGTCTTCTTCTGGTTTGATTCACGTAGTGATGTGGTACCACACAGAAACAGTCAATTAAACCTGGCCACGATCAATATTTTCGAGGATAACGCATGTTAGGTCTAGGTTACGTCTGGGATTTGCACTCATCAGGCTCATACTTTCGCATATTTCACATTCTTGTTGGCCAGAGCCTGGACTTCTTCTGGTTTGAATCACGTAGTAATGTGGTACCACACAGAAACAGTCAATAAAACCTGGCCACGATAAATATTTTAGAGGATAACGCATGTTAGGTCTAGGTTAGGTCTGGGATTTGCCCTCAGCAGACTCATACTTTCGCATTCTTCACATACTTGTTGAACAGATCCCGGGTTTATTCTGGTTTGGATCACGTAGTAGTGTGGTACCACACTAAAACAGTCGATTATGCCTGGTATCGATCAGTAGTTTAGAGGATAACGCATGTTAGGTCTGTGTCAGGTCTGGGACTTGCCCTCATCAGGGTCATACTTTCGGATTCTTCACATACTTGTTGAACAGATCCTGGGTTTTTCTGGTTTGGATCACGTAGTAATGTGGAACCACACGCAAACAGTCGATTAAGCCTGGTATCGATCAGTATTTTAGAGGATAACGCATGTTAGGTCTGTGTTAGGTCTGGGACTTGCCCTCATCATACTGATACTTTCGCTTTCTTCACATACTTGTTAAATAGATCCTGGGTTTTTTTATGGTTTGGATAACGTAGTAATGTGGTACCACACTGAAACAGTCGATTAAGCCTGGTCTCGATCAATATTTTATAGGATAACGCATGTTAGGTCTAGGTTAGGTCTGGGACTTGCACTCATCAGGCTCATACTTTCGCATATTTCGCATTCTTGTTGGCAAGATCCTGGTCTCTTTCTGGGTTGTATCACGTAGTAATGTGGTACCACACTGAAACAGTCGATTAAGCCTGGTCTCGATCAATATTTTAGAGGATAACGCCTGTTAGGTCTAGGTTAGATCTGGGATTTGCTCTCATCAGGCTCATACATTCGCATATTTCGCACACTAGTTGGCCAGATCCTGGGTTTTTCCTGGTTTGGGTCAGGTAGTAATGTGGTACCACACTGGAGCAGTCGATTAAACCCGGTTTCGATGAATATTTTAGAGGATAACGCATGTTAGGTCTAGGTTACGTCTGGGATTTGCACTCATCAGGCTCATACAATCGCATATTTCACATACTTGTTGGCCAGATCCTGGTCTTCTTCTGGTTTGAATCACGTAGTATTGTGGTACCACGCAGAAACAGTCAATTAAACCTGCCTACGATCAATATTTTAGAGGATAACGCATGCTAGGTCTGGGTTAGGTCTGGGATTTGCCCTCCTCATACTCGTACAATCGCATATTTCACATACTTGTTAACCAGATCCTGGACTTCTTCTGGTTTGAATCACGTAGTATTGTGGTACCACACAGAAACAGTCAATAAAACCTGGCCACGATAAATATTTTAGAGGATAACGCATGTTAGGTCTAGGTTAGGTCTGGGATTTGCCCTCATCAGACACACACCTTCGCATTCATCACATACTTGTTTAACAGATCCCGGGTTTTTTCTGGTTTGGATCACGTAGTAGTGTGGTACCACACTAAAACAGTCGATTATGCCTGGTTCCGATCAGTAGTTTAGAGGATAACGCATGTTAGGTCTAGGTTAGGTCTGGGACTTGCTCTCAGCAGGCTCATACTTTCGCATATTTCGCATTCTTGTTGGCAAGATCCTGGACTTTTTCTGGGTTGGATAAGGTAGTAATGTGGTACCACACTGGAACAGTCGATTAAACCCGGTTTCGATAAATACTTTAGAGGATAACGCATGCTAGGTCTGGGTTAGGACTGGGATTTGCCCTCATTTGGCTCATAGTTTCGCATTCTTCACATACTTTATGAGCAGATCCTAGGTTTTTTCTGGTTTGGATCACGTAGTAATGTGGTACCACACTGAAACAGTCGATTAGACCTGGTTTCGATCAATATTTTAGAGGATAACGCATGTTAGGTCTAGGTTAGGTCTGGGATTTGCCCTGATCGGGCTCATGCAATCGCATATTTCGCATTCTTGTTGGCCAGATCCTGGTCTTCTTCTGGTTTGATTCACGTAGTGATGTGGTACCACACAGAAACAGTCAATTAAACCTGGCCACGATCAATATTTTCGAGGATAACGCATGTTAGGTCTAGGTTACGTCTGGGATTTGCACTCATCAGGCTCATACTTTCGCATATTTCACATTCTTGTTGGCCAGAGCCTGGACTTCTTCTGGTTTGAATCACGTAGTAATGTGGTACCACACAGAAACAGTCAATAAAACCTGGCCACGATAAATATTTTAGAGGATAACGCATGTTAGGTCTAGGTTAGGTCTGGGATTTGCCCTCATCAGACTCATACTTTTGCATTCTTCACATACTTGTTGAACAGATCCCGGGTTTATTCTGGTTTGGATCACGTAGTAGTGTGGTACCACACTAAAACAGTCGATTATGCCTGGTATCGATCAGTAGTTTAGAGGATAACGCATGTTAGGTCTGTGTCAGGTCTGGGACTTGCCCTCATCAGGGTCATACTTTCGGATTCTTCACATACTTGTTGAACAGATCCTGGGTTTTTCTGGTTTGGATCACGTAGTAATGTGGAACCACACGCAAACAGTCGATTAAGCCTGGTATCGATCAGTATTTTAGAGGATAACGCATGTTAGGTCTGTGTTAGGTCTGGGACTTGCCCTCATCATACTGATACTTTCGCTTTCTTCACATACTTGTTAAATAGATCCTGGGTTTTTTTATGGTTTGGATAACGTAGTAATGTGGTACCACGCTGAAACAGTCGATTAAGCCTGGTCTCGATCAATATTTTATAGGATAACGCATGTTAGGTCTAGGTTAGGTCTGGGACTTGCCCTCATCAGGCTCATACTTTCGCATTCTTCACATACTTGTTGAACAGATCCTGGGTTTTTCTGGTTTGGATCACGTAGTATTGTGGTACCACACAGAAACAGTCAATAAAACCTGGCCACGATAAATATTTTAGAGGTTGACGCATGTTAGGTCTAGGTTAGGTCTGGGATTTGCTCTCATCAGGCTTATACTTTCGCATACTTCGCACACTTGCTGGCCAGATCCTGGGTTTTTCCTGGTTTGGATCAGGTAGTAATGTGGTACCACACTGGAACAGTCGATTAAACCCGGTTTCGATGAATATTCTAGAGGATAACGCATGTTAGGTCTAGGTTACTTCTGGGATTTGCACTCATCAGGCTCATACAATCGCATATTTCACATACTTGTTGGCCAGATCCTGGTCTTCTTCTGCATTGAATCACGTAGTATTGTGGTACCACGCAGAAACAGGCAATTAAACCTGTCTACGATCAATATTTTAGAGGATAACGCATGCTAGGTCTGGGTTAGGTCTGGGATTTGCCATCATCAGGCTCATACTTTCGCATATTTCACATACTTGTTAACCAGATCCTGGACTTCTTCTGGTTTGAATCACGTAGTATTGTGGTACCACACAGAAACAGTCAATAAAACCTGGCCACGATAAATATTTTAGAGGATAACGCATGTTAGGTCTAGGTTAGGTCTGGGATTTGCCCTCATCAGACACACACCTTCGCATTCATCACATACTTGTTTAACAGATCCCGGGTTTTTTCTGGTTTGGATCACGTAGTAGTGTGGTACCACACTAGAACAGTCGATTATGTCTGGTTCCGATCAGTAGTTTAGAGGATAACGCATGTTAGGTCTAGGTTAGGTCTGGGACTTGCTCTCAGCAGGCTCATACTTTCGCATATTTCGCATTCTTGTTGGCAAGATCCTGGTCTTTTTCTGGGTTGGATAAGGTAGTAATGTGGTACCACACTGGAACAGTCGATTAAACCCGGTTTCGATAAATACTTTAGAGGATAACGCATGCTAGGTCTGGGTTAGGACTGGGATTTGCCCTCATTTGGCTCATAGTTTCGCATTCTTCACATACTTTATGAGCAGATCCTAGGTTTTTTCTGGTTTGGATCACGTAGTAATGTGGTACCACACTGAAACAGTCGATTAGACCTGGTTTCGATCAATATTTTAGAGGATAACGCATGTTAGGTCTAGGTTAGGTCTGGGATTTGCCCTGATCGGGCTCATGCAATCGCATATTTCGCATTCTTGTTGGCCAGATCCTGGTCTTCTTCTGGTTTGATTCACGTAGTGATGTGGTACCACACAGAAACTGTCAATTAAACCTGGCCACGATCAATATTTTCGAGGAAAACGCATGCTAGGCCTGGCTTAGGTCTGGGATTTGCCCTCATCAGACTCATACAATCGCATATTTCGCATTTTGTTGGCCAGATCCTGGTCTTCTTCTGGTATGAATCACGTAGTAATGTGGTACCACACAGAAACAGTCAATTAAACCTGGCCACGATCAATATTTTGGAGAATAACGCATGCTAGGCCAGGGTTAGGTCTGGGATTTGACCTCCTCAGACTCATACAATCGCATATTTCACATACTTATTAACCGGATCCTGGACTTCTTCTGGTTTGAATCACGTAGTATTGCGGTACCACACAGAAACAGTCAATAAAACCTGGCCACGATAAATATTTTAGAGGATAACGCATGTTAGGTCTAGGTTAGGTCTGGGATTTGCCCTCATCAGACTCATACTTTCGCATTCTTCACATACTTGTTGAACAGATCCCGGGTTTTTTCTGGTTTGGATCACGTACTAGTGTGGTACCACACTAAAACAGTCGATTATGCCTGGTTCCGATCAGTAGTTTAGAGGATAACGCATGTTAGGTCTGTGTCAGGTCTGGGACTTGCCCTCATCAGGCTCATACTTTCGCATTCTTCACATACTTCTTGAACAGATCCTGGGTTTTTCTGGTTTGGATCACGTAGTATTGTGGTACCACACAGAAACAGTCAATAAAACCTGGCCACGATAAATATTTTAGAGGATGAGGCATGTTAGGTCTAGGTTAGGTCTGGGATTTGCTCTCATCAGGCTTATACTTTCGCATATTTCGCACACTTGTTGGCCAGATCCTGGGTTTTTTCTCGTTTGGATAAGGTAGTAATGTGGTACCACACAGAAACAGTCAATAAAACCTGGCCACGATAAATATTTTAGAGGATAACGCATGTTAGGTCTAGGTTAGGTCTGGGATTTGCCCTCATCAGACTCACACTTTCGTATTCATCACATACTTGTTGAACAGATCCCGGGTTTTTTCTGGTTTGGATCACGTAGTAGTGTGGTACCACACTAAAACAGTCGATTATGCCTGGTTCCGATCGGTAGTTTAGAGGATAACGCATGTTAGGTCTAGGTTAGGTCTGGGACTTGCTCTCATTAGGCTCATACTTTCGCATATTTCGCATTCTTGTTGGCAAGATCCTGGTCTTTTTCTGGTTTGGATAAGGTAGTAATGTGGTACCACACTGGAACAGTCGATTAAACCCGGTTTCGATAAATACTTTAGAGGATAACGCATGCTAGGCCTGGGTTAGGACTGGGATTTGCCCTCATTTGGCTCATAGTTTCGCATTCTTCACATACTTTATGAGCAGATCCTAGGTTTTTTCTGGTTTGGATCACGTAGTAATGTGGTACCACACTGAAACAGTCGATTAGACCTGGTTTCGATCAATATCTTACAGGATAACGCATGTTAGGTCTACGTTAGGTCTGGGATTTGCCATCATCGGGCTCATGCAATCGCATATTTCGCATTCTTGTAGGCCAGATCCTGGTCTTCTTCTGGTATGATTCACGTAGTAATGTGGTACCACACAGAAACAGTCAATTAAACCTGGCCACGATCAACATTTTGGAGGATAACGCATGCTAGGTCTGGGTTAGGTCTGGGATTTGCCATCATCAGGCTCATACTTTCGCATATTTCGCATTCTTGTTGGCCAGATCCTGGTCTTCTTCTGGTTTGAATCACGTAGTAATGTGGTACCACACAGAAACAGTCAATCAAACCTGGCCACGATCAATATTATAGAGGATAACGCAAGCTAGGACTGGGTTAGGTCTGGGATTTGCCCTCATCAGACTCATACAATCGCATATTTCGCATTTTGTTGGCCAGATCCTGGTCTTCTTCTGGTTTGGATCACGTAGTAATGTGGTACCACACTGAAACAGTCGATTAAGCCTGGTCTCGATCAATATTTTAGAGGATAACGCCTGTTAGGTCTAGGTTAGGTCTGGGATTTGCCCTGATCGGGCTCATGCAATCGCATATTTCGCATTCTTGTTGGCCAGATCCTGGTCTTCTTCTGGTTTGATTCACGTAGTGATGTGGTACCACACAGAAACAGTCAATTAAACCTGGCCACGATCAATATTTTCGAGGATAACGCATGTTAGGTCTAGGTTACGTCTGGGATTTGCACTCATCAGGCTCATACTTTCGCATATTTCACATTCTTGTTGGCCAGAGCCTGGACTTCTTCTGGTTTGAATCACGTAGTAATGTGGTACCACACAGAAACAGTCAATAAAACCTGGCCACGATAAATATTTTAGAGGATAACGCATGTTAGGTCTAGGTTAGGTCTGGGATTTGCCCTCATCAGACTCATACTTTCGCATTCTTCACATACTTGTTGAACAGATCCCGGGTTTATTCTGGTTTGGATCACGTAGTAGTGTGGTACCACACTAAAACAGTCGATTATGCCTGGTATCGATCAGTAGTTTAGAGGATAACGCATGTTAGGTCTGTGTCAGGTCTGGGACTTGCCCTCATCAGGGTCATACTTTCGGATTCTTCACATACTTGTTGAACAGATCCTGGGTTTTTCTGGTTTGGATCACGTAGTAATGTGGAACCACACGCAAACAGTCGATTAAGCCTGGTATCGATCAGTATTTTAGAGGATAACGCATGTTAGGTCTGTGTTAGGTCTGGGACTTGCCCTCATCATACAGATACTTTCGCTTTCTTCACATACTTGTTAAATAGATCCTGGGTTTTTTTATGGTTTGGATAACGTAGTAATGTGGTACCACGCTGAAACAGTCGATTAAGCCTGGTCTCGATCAATATTTTATAGGATAACGCATGTTAGGTCTAGGTTAGGTCTGGGACTTGCACTCATCAGGCTCATACTTTCGCATATTTCGCATTCTTGTTGGCAAGATCCTGGTCTCTTTCTGGGTTGTATCACGTAGTAATGTGGTACCACACTGAAACAGTCGATTAAGCCTGGTCTCGATCAATATTTTAGAGGATAACGCCTGTTAGGTCTAGGTTAGATCTGGGATTTGCTCTCATCAGGCTCATACATTCGCATATTTCGCACACTAGTTGGCCAGATCCTGGGTTTTTTCTGGTTTGGGTCAGGTAGTAATGTGGTACCACACTGGAGCAGTCGATTAAACCCGGTTTCGATGAATATTTTAGAGGATAACGCATGTTAGGTCTAGGTTACGTCTGGGATTTGCACTCATCAGGCTCATACAATCGCATATTTCACATACTTGTTGGCAAGATCCTGGTCTTTTTCTGGGTTGGATAAGGTAGTAATGTGGTACCACACTGGAACAGTCGATTAAACCCGGTTTCGATAAATACTTTAGAGGATAACGCATGCTAGGTCTGGGTTAGGACTGGGATTTGCCCTCATTTGGCTCATAGTTTCGCATTCTTCACATACTTTATGAGCAGATCCTAGGTTTTTTCTGGTTTGGATCACGTAGTAATGTGGTACCACACTGAAACAGTCGATTAGACCTGGTTTCGATCAATATTTTAGAGGATAACGCATGTTAGGTCTAGGTTAGGTCTGGGATTTGCCCTGATCGGGCTCATGCAATCGCATATTTCGCATTCTTGTTGGCCAGATCCTGGTCTTCTTCTGGTTTGATTCACGTAGTGATGTGGTACCACACAGAAACAGTCAATAAAACCTGGCCACGATAAATATTTTAGAGGATAACGCATGTTAGGTCTAGGTTAGGTCTGGGATTTGCCCTCATCAGACTCATACTTTCGCATTCTTCACATACTTGTTGAACAGATCCCGGGTTTATTCTGGTTTGGATCACGTAGTAGTGTGGTACCACACTAAAACAGTCGATTATGCCTGGTATCGATCAGTAGTTTAGAGGATAACGCATGTTAGGTCTGTGTCAGGTCTGGGACTTGCCCTCATCAGGGTCATACTTTCGGATTCTTCACATACTTGTTGAACAGATCCTGGGTTTTTCTGGTTTGGATCACGTAGTAATGTGGAACCACACGCAAACAGTCGATTAAGCCTGGTATCGATCAGTATTTTAGAGGATAACGCATGTTAGGTCTGTGTTAGGTCTGGGACTTGCCCTCATCATACTGATACTTTCGCTTTCTTCACATACTTGTTAAATAGATCCTGGGTTTTTTTATGGTTTGGATAACGTAGTAATGTGGTACCACGCTGAAACAGTCGATTAAGCCTGGTCTCGATCAATATTTTATAGGATAACGCATGTTAGGTCTAGGTTAGGTCTGGGACTTGCACTCATCAGGCTCACACTTTCGCATATTTCGCATTCTTGTTGGCAAGATCCTGGTCTCTTTCTGGGTTGTATCACGTAGTAATGTGGTACCACACTGAAACAGTCGATTAAGCCTGGTCTCGATCAATATTTTAGAGGATAACGCCTGTTAGGTCTAGGTTAGATCTGGGATTTGCTCTCATCAGGCTCATACATTCGCATATTTCGCACACTAGTTGGCCAGATCCTGGGTTTTTTCTGGTTTGGGTCAGGTAGTAATGTGGTACCACACTGGAGCAGTCGATTAAACCCGGTTTCGATGAATATTTTAGAGGATAACGCATGTTAGGTCTAGGTTACGTCTGGGATTTGCACTCATCAGGCTCATACAATCGCATATTTCACATACTTGTTGGCCAGATCCTGGTCTTCTTCTGGTTTGAATCACGTAGTATTGTGGTACCACGCGGAAACAGTCAATTAAACCTGCCTACGATCAATATTTTAGAGGATAACGCATGCTAGGTCTGGGTTAGGTCTGGGATTTGCCCTCCTCATACTCGTACAATCGCATATTTCACATACTTGTTAACCAGATCCTGGACTTCTTCTGGTTTGAATCACGTAGTATTGTGGTACCACACAGAAACAGTCAATAAAACCTGGCCACGATAAATATTTTAGAGGATAACGCATGTTAGGTCTAGGTTAGGTCTGGGATTTGCCCTCATCAGACACACACCTTCGCATTCATCACATACTTGTTTAACAGATCCCGGGTTTTTTCGGGTTTGGATCACGTAGTAGTGTGGTACCACACTAAAACAGTCGATTATGCCTGGTTCCGATCAGTAGTTTAGAGGATAACGCATGTTAGGTCTAGGTTAGGTCTGGGACTTGCTCTCAGCAGGCTCATACTTTCGCATATTTCGCATTCTTGTTGGCAAGATCCTGGTCTTTTTCTGGGTTGGATAAGGTAGTAATGTGGTACCACACTGGAACAGTCGATTAAACCCGGTTTCGATAAATACTTTAGAGGATAACGCATGCTAGGTCTGGGTTAGGACTGGGATTTGCCCTCATTTGGCTCATAGTTTCGCATTCTTCACATACTTTATGAGCAGATCCTAGGTTTTTTCTGGTTTGGATCACGTAGTAATGTGGTACCACACTGAAACAGTCGATTAGACCTGGTTTCGATCAATATTTTAGAGGATAACGCATGTTAGGTCTAGGTTAGGTCTGGGATTTGCCCTGATCGGGCTCATGCAATCGCATATTTCGCATTCTTGTTGGCCAGATCCTGGTCTTCTTCTGGTTTGATTCACGTAGTGATGTGGTACCACACAGAAACAGTCAATTAAACCTGGCCACGATCAATATTTTCGAGGATAACGCATGCTAGGCCTGGCTTAGGTCTGGGATTTGCCCTCATCAGACTCATACAATCGCATATTTCGCATTTTGTTGGCCAGATCCTGGTCTTCTTCTGGTATGAATCACGTAGTAATGTGGTACCACACAGAAACAGTCAATTAAACCTGGCCACGATCAATATTTTGGAGAATAACGCATGCTAGGTCAGGGTTAGGTCTGGGATTTGACCTCCTCAGACTCATACAATCGCATATTTCACATACTTATTAACCGGATCCTGGACTTCTTCTGGTTTGAATCACGTAGTATTGCGGTACCACACAGAAACAGTCAATAAAACCTGGCCACGATAAATATTTTAGAGGATAACGCATGTTAGGTCTAGGTTAGGTCTGGGATTTGCCCTCATCAGACTCACACTTTCGCATTCATCACATACTTGTTGAACAGATCCCGGGTTTTTTCTGGTTTGGATCACGTAGTAGTGAGGTACCACACTAAAACAGTCGATTATGCCTGGTTCCGATCAGTAGTTTAGAGGATAACGCATGTTAGGTCTGTGTCAGGTCTGGGACTTGCCCTCATCAGGCTCATACTTTCGCATTCTTCACATACTTGTTGAACAGATCCTGGGTTTTTCTGGTTTGGATCACGTAGTATTGTGGTACCACACAGAAGCAGTCAATAAATCCTGGCCACGATAAATATTTTAGAGGATGGCGCATGTTAGGTCTAGGTTAGGTCTGGGATTTGCTCTCATCAGGCTTATACTTTCGCATATTTCGCACACTTGTTGGCCAGATCCTGGGTTTTTTCTGGTTTGGATAGGGTAGTAATGTGGTACCACACAGAAACAGTCAATAAAACCTGGCCACGATAAATATTTTAGAGGATAACGCATGTTAGGTCTAGGTTAGGTCTGGGATTTGCCCTCATCAGACTCACACTTTCGCATTCATCACATACTTGTTGAACAGATCCCGGGTTTTTTCTGGTTTGGATCACGTAGTAGTGTGGTACCACACTAAAACAGTCGATTATGCCTGGTTCCGATCAGTGGTTTAGAGGATAACGCATGTTAGGTCTAGGTTAGGTCTGGGACTTGCTCTCATTAGGCTCATCCTTTCGCATATTTCGCATTCTTGTTGGCAAGATCCTGGTCTTTTTCTGGGTTGGATAAGGTAGTAATGTGGTACCACACTGGAACAGTCGATTAAACCCGGTTTCGATAAATACTTTAGAGGATAACGCATGCTAGGTCTGGGTTAGGACTGGGATTTGCCCTCATTTGGCTCATCGTTTCGCATTCTTCACATACTTTATGAGCAGATCCTAGGTTTTTTCTGGTTTGGATCACGTAGTAATGTGGTACCACACTGAAACAGTCGATTAGACCTGGTTTAGATCAATATTTTAGAGGATAACGCATGTTAGGTCTAGGTTAGGTCTGGGATTTGCCATCATCGGGCTCATGCAATCGCATATTTCGCATTCTTGTAGGCCAGATCCTGGTCTTCTTCTGGTTTGATTCACGTAGTAATGTGGTACCACACAGAAACAGTCAATTAAACCTGGCGACGATCAACATTTTGGAGGATAACGCATGCTAGGTCAGGGTTAGGTCTGGGATTTGCCCTCCTCAGACTCATACAATCGCATATTTCACATACTTATTAACCAGATCCTGGACTTCTTCTGGTTTGAATCACGTAGTATTGCGGTACCACACAGAAACAGTCAATAAAACCTGGCCACGATACATATTTTAGAGGATAACGCATGTTAGGTCTAGGTTAGGTCTGGGATTTGCCCTCATCAGACTCATACTTTCGCATTCTTCACATACTTGTTGAACAGATCCCGGGTTTTTTCTGGTTTGGATCACGTAGTAGTGTGGTACCACACTAAAACAGTCGATTATGCCTGGTTCCGATCAGTAGTTTAGAGGATAACGCATGTTAGGTCTGTGTCAGGTCTGGGATTTGCCCTCATCAGACTCATACTTTCGCATTCTTCACATACTTGTTGAACAGATCCTGGGTTTTTCTGGTTTGGATCACGTAGTATTGTGGTACCACACAGAAACAGTCAATAAAACCTGGCCACGATAAATATTTTAGAGGATGACGCATGTTAGGTCTAGGTTAGGTCTGGGATTTGCTCTCATCAGGCTTATACTTTTTTTTTTTTTTTTTTTTTTTTTTTTGTCGTGGGGAAAATCTTCGAAAGACTCCCTCCCACCTCCTTGGGGAGAGGTGGGAGGGGTGTGTGGGATTCCCCGCGCCCGTACAACGACAGGCGCGGGACCTACCCACTAAAAACCCCACGGTGACCCTTCGGCACGCTTTGGGAGGATACCGGGAATCGCTCGAAGCATTCTTCCGGTATCCTCCCCGTGCCCGCGCTTTCGCGCCCATCCCCCGGGGGGACAATCGGTCCCCCCAGTAGACACACTGCCTCATAGCGGCGGGACGGGGCCACTCCATCCCGCCGCTATCCGTCCCGGGGCCGCGTTTAGTGGCGGCTGCGAGCCCCAACTCGCAACCGCCAGCGACCCCGTTTCCACCCCTCGGCGGCCGGGCGTTCATGGCCGCACCAGACCGCCGAGGGTGCCTCCCCTTGCGTCGGACCGGTAGGGGGAGGCACTCCTACCCCCAACCGGTCCGACCCGGCGCCGCCTGGCGGGAGGAGGGTCCCCTCAGGACCCCCCTCCCAGCCTAGGTCATCCGCCACGCCGAGGCGGCCGCCCGCGACGCCTCGCGACCGGGCGACGACCTCGGGCCACCGCACGAGCGCGAGCTTCAGCGCGCCGCTGAAGCTCGCGCTCCCTCCCCGCGGCCTCCTTCTGCAACATTACGTTCTCGCAGAAGGAGGCCACGGCCCTCCACTTCTCCTCGCTGCCGAGCATGGCGCGCACCACGCCCGGCAGCGAGACATCCCGCCCGACGACGCCGACCAGGACACGGCGCTCCCCCTCCCACGCGGGGCATACCTCCAGGGTATGATCCGCCGTGTCCTGCTCAGCGTCGCAGTGGCAGCAACGCGCCGTCGGCTCCTTCCCTATCCGGCACAGGTATCTTCCGAAGCTGCCATGCCCGGAAAATACCTGTGCCAGCCGGTAGGTGAGGCTGCCATGGCCTCTGTCCAGCCACTCCTTCAGGAGTGGCCGAACAGCCCCGACAGTCCGGTGCCCCGCGGTTGGCAGAGCCAGCCGCTCCTGCCACGCGAGCAACACGGACTGCCGGGCCTGGCGCTTCAAATCGCCCCAAGCAGGTTCCTGCCCGCCCGGGACCGCCCCCACCCCCGCGCGACGGTCGACGCGGTGCCGGTACATCGCCGCGTGCGACCGCGCGAGCAGGTCCATGGGCGGCATCCCCGCTAGAACCGTCGCCGCCTCATGTGACATGGTCCGATACCCGCGGACGACCCTGAGCGCCATGCGCCTCTGCACCCGACGCAGCATAGTCATGCTGCGCCGGGAGGCAGCCAGGTCGTCCGCCCAGACGGGGGCCCCGTATAGGGCCACTGACTGGACCATTGCCACATAGAGGCGACGAACTCGGCCCGCCGGGCCCCCCAGGTTGGGCAGGATCCGGCCCAGAGCCGCAACCATCCTTTCCAACCGGGGGACCAGGCAGCGGAAATGCTTCTCGAAACGCCAGTGGCTATCAAGGATCAGCCCCAGATACCTGATCTGGGGCTTCACCTCGATGTCAGCCCCACCCACCCGAATCAGAGGGGGTGGCGGATCCTGCCGAGGTGAATGAAACGCAAGCACCTCGGTCTTATGGACCGCCACCGTCATCCCCATCCCCCTGATCCGGTCGACGACGCGTTGCGACCCCTCCTCCGCGCGACGCATGGCCCTCCCCCAGTGCGCCCCGACGGCCAGCACCAGTGTGTCATCCGCATAACACACCGTGCTGACGCCGTCGGGGAGGCCGGCCCGCAACACCGAGTCGTACGCGATGTTCCACAGGAGTGGCCCGAGTACCGACCCCTGCGGAACACCGCAGTACACCTCCCTCCGCATATCACCATCCCGGCCCGGATACTCGATCCACCTGCCGCGGAGATAATCCCCGACGACCGCCCTGAGACAAGGGGGGACTCGATGATATTCGAGTCCCCTCCTTATCTCTTCCCAGGGGAGGGTGTTAAAGGCATTGGCAATATCCAAGGATATTGCCAATGCCACCCCTCCCCGGGAGACGGCCGCCTCCGAGAGGGCCCTCACACGACCTATCGCGTCGATAGTCGATCGGCCCCCCCGAAAACCGAACTGGCAGTCGGCCAGACCGGGATCACCCCGCGACAGGTGCTCGACGAGGCGGGCAGCAATCACACGCTCGAAGAGCTTGCCCACCTCGTCGAGGAGACAAATGGGCCGGTATGCGGAGGGAGACTCCGCGGGCCGACCCTCCTTCCGGAGGAGGACCATCCTCGCCACCTTCCAACTGGGGGGGAATCGCCCGTCCCTCAGGCAGCGGTCGAACAACCGCCTGAGGTCGGCCCCAAGGACGCCCTGGGTCAAGACCCAAACCCGGCCGGGCACACCATCCGGACCCGGGGCCGTGTTACGAACCCCGAGCCGTCTGATGGCCGCTGCCAGCTCCTCCTGCGTGACCCCCAGCTCGGCCGTCCACTCCACTGGGACAGCTGCCGCCGCCGGAGGACGCGGTCCCCTCTCCCCAATTGGGAAGAGTGTATTGACCACGTCCTCCAGCAGCCGGGGGTCAAGACCCTCGGTGACGGGGGGCGCCCACGGGCGGAGCTTATTCAGCACCACCTTATATGGGCGCCCCCATGGATCGTCATCAAGGGTCTGGAGGAGCTCCTTCCATGCCTGGGTCTTGGCCCGTTTGATGGCGACCTGCAGAGCAACCCGCGCCACGCGGTATGCTCCATACAGGTCATCAGCTGCCCTCGCTCGCGCCACGCCGTCGCCTGTACGTTGACGACGGCGCGCGCGGGTGTACTGGCGTCGGGCGCGGACAGTCGCGACTCGCAACTCCGCGATCGCGTCCGACCACCAGTACACCGCCCGGCGAGGAGAAGCCCGCCCGACCCGAGGCATCGCCGCGTCGCAAATACCCGCGACCAATGCTCCGAGCCGGGCGACCTCCTCCTCTATGCTCGGCAACTCGGCCGCTCCCTGCGGCCAAGTTGCAGCGAGGGCAGCTGCCATCAGGGCGTCCTTGTCCAGGCGCCGAAGCGCCCAGCGGCGTGGTGGGGTGCCACGCAGGCGGCCTGTTCGGGATGCACTCGCGGCGGCAGAGACCTCCATCCGGATGTACCGGTGATCGGAGAGTGTCTCTGCCCCCGCGACCACGTGCCAACCCGACACCATGCGCACGGCGTTGGGGGTCGCGAATCCAACATCCACGATGGACCCCCCATATCGCCGCACGCATGTGTGCTCCGACCCCCGGTTCAATACCCGGAGGTCGAGCCCCGCCGCCCAATCGCCCAGGATCCCGCCGCGAACGGAGGTCCTGGGGGATCCCCAAGCCACCGACTTGGCATTAAAATCCCCCAGGACCAGCACCGGCCGGGCCGCGTAGCGCTGCACGCATGCCGCGACCTCGGCCAAGTACAGCTCGAACGCAGCGTGACCGCTACGGGGCGAAATGTAGCACCCCACCACAGCGACTCCCCCCCAGTCCACGGCGACGAATCCCCGACCGCGCTCCAACAAGGAGAACGGTGGGGACCCGTCGCCTCCTCCCCATACCGTCGCCACCAAGCCGTCCGCGTCGCCCACCCAATGAGGGTGATCAGGGACGCGGTACGGCTCGGCGGCGACCGCCAGGCCAACCCCCCACTCCGCGAGGACTTGGGACATCAAGTCCTGTGCCGCGCGGCAGTAGTTGAGGTTGGCCTGGAGGAGGAGGCGGGGCGGCATTAATTAATGGCCGCGCCAGCCTCCTCCCGGCCGTCCGTCCCCGTAGCACCGTCCACCTCCATGGAGGACGATGCCACCGCCCTCGGCACCGGAGCCGGTGCAGCCCGCCTCTTCCTCTCCTTCCGGGAGGGGGGGGAGCACTTCTTGCTCCCCACCCTGTGATCGGCTGGCCTCCCCATGTCCGCACACAGCGGGCAGTGGGGGGCCGCCGAGCACTGGCTCGCACGGTGCTCTTTGGCACCGCAGCGGTAACACTGACCGCTGCGGTCCACCGGCGAGGTGCACCACTGCCTCACGTGCCCCAATTCGAGGCAGCGGTGACACTGGAGCGGGCGCGGCGCGAGGATTTCCACTCGCGCCGAAACCCACCCCACCAACACCCTCCCGGATTCCGCCACCTTACGGGCGGCGGTGAGGGGGCACCGGGCCCACACCGACCCGAGGCCGGAGGGCGACCTGCGGATCTCTCCGATCCGCAGGTCCTCCACAGGACAGTCCCCCGCCCTCGCAAGGGCACGGGACACATCCTGTGCGCTGACCGAGTCGTCCAGCCCACAAACGCGCATCTCCGTGCGCTTCGTGGGCCGGGCGACCCGGACACCTCGCTCGCCCAGCTGCTCCCGGAGCCTCTGGGCGAGACGATCCGCCTTCGCGCCGCCTTCTGCACCGGGGATCTCCAGCAAGAGACCCCCGGTCACGGCCCTCTTCGCCCTCACGGAGGCGATGCCCAGCTCTTCCAGGGAGATATTCTCCCTGGCGAGCCGCATCGCCTCCGCGAGGGTCAGGTCGCCCCCCTGCGCAACGGTCAGCGTCACCGCTGCCGTTTTTGGGGGACGACCTGGTCGTGCCTTCCCGACCTTCGCGGCCTTTACCTTGGCCGCCGGCGGCGGAGGCGGAGGCCGCGGTTGCGAGGCCTTCCTCGCCGCCCGCTTCGCCTTCCGCCCCACCACCTCACTCCACGCCACCCCCCCTTGGGAGGGTGCCGTGGAGGACGCGACCACCGCGACCACGGGTACACCACCCCCCTTGGGGGTCGCGACCCGGGGCCCTGGTGCCGCAACGCTGGGCGGAGCTTTCACTCCGCCCTTCTTTGCCTTCCCCGACTGTACCGGAACAGGTCGGGGAGGCACCGCCTTCCTGCTGACCGCTCTTCCGGCGAGGAGCTCCTCCCGGAAGGCGGCCAGCTTGCCATCAATCATGTCCCCAATCCTCCTCAGAAGATCGTCTTCTGAGGAGGACGGGGACTTCTTCACGGGCGGAGTGCGGGTGGAGGGGCCCGCGGTGCCCCGCACCACTGCCGCCGCACTCCGCTTATTTACCTCCGCCGAGGGACGCGGCGGTGGAGGAGGAGGAAGGATGGGAGGGAGGGCCGCGCTGTTCCACAGCGCCTCTGCCCTCCTCCTCCCCTGTCGCTCCTCCTCCAACAGGAGCTGCAGACGGGCGTTCCGCCCTCTGAGCTCCCGCGCCGCCTCCCTCATTTCCTCCGCCGCGGCCTTCAGGGCCTCCGCGCCGCCGCTTTTCTGCCCCTTAAAGGCGCAGGCAGCGGCGACTTTCTCCACCCGCCTCAGAGGAGATCCTCTCCGATATCTCCTCGGTCACCTCGTCCCTGAGGCAACTCAGCCTCACCGACGGGCTCATCGCCCCGCCCACCTCGACGACGGCCTGCCCCGTCCTCTTCCTCTTAGAGCCTATGTGGCTCGTGCTGGAGGAGAAGGACGAGACCGACGCCGTCTCGTCGTCCTCCTCCACCCTCCACGAAGCCGGACCTGGCGCTGAGTGGGGCGCGAGCGCCGCCACCCTAACCCCAACCCCGTCTCCGTCCTCCCCAACCGACAAAACCCGCCCCATCCCCATTTTATTTTCTGTGTCCATAATAGTCCCACGAGATGGTCGGAAATAAAGGTCCACCCGGGCAGAGCCGCCTTACCCGGGTAAGCC
Organism: Colletes latitarsis; assembly: GCF_051014445.1. Taxonomy (NCBI): domain Eukaryota; kingdom Metazoa; phylum Arthropoda; class Insecta; order Hymenoptera; family Colletidae; genus Colletes; species Colletes latitarsis. Next base: position 37,034,933 of record NW_027488366.1, read on the forward strand.
TAATACTCCGGGGGTTCGGCAGGTTCCCCGGAGGTGGTCGCTTGGGATTGGGCCTTCTCCCCCAACCATGCATCCCATCGCCGCGCACCATAGCTTAGGATTGGAGGGCGATTTTATAGAGTCGCCATACTCGTGGCCCAGGCGGTTAAGCCAAGACCCCCGTTCCTCCTGCCGTCACGTACCATTCACAAAACCAATAGGGAATTGTGAATGGGTCGTTGTGACGACCAACAGGAGGCTTACGGTGTGTGTATGACTCGGGTACCCCGGGTTCGTTAAGCCCGTACTGCAGCTGATCAGACCCATACTTTCGCATTCTTCACATACTTGTTGAACAGATCCCGGTTTTATTCTGGTTTGGATCACGTAGTAGTGTGGTACCACACTAAAACAGTCGATTATGCCTGGTCTCGATCAGTAGTTTCGAGGATAACGCATGTTAGGTCTGTGTCAGGTCTGGGACTTGCCCTCATGAGGCTCATACTTTCGCATTCTTCACATACTTGTCGAACAGATCCTGGGTTTTTCTGGTTTGGATCACGTAGTAATGAGGAACCACACTCAAACAGTCGATTAAGCCTGGTATCAATCAGTATTTTAGAGGATAACGCATGTTAGGTCTGTGTTAGGTCTGGGATTTGCTCTCATCAGGCTTATACTTTCGCATATTTCGCACACTTGTTGGCCAGATCCTGGGTTTTTTCTGGTTTGGATAAGGTAGTAATGTGGTACCACACTGGAACAGTCGATTAAACCCGGTTTCGATAAATACTTTAGAGGATAACGCATGCTAGGTCTGGGTTAGGACTGGGATTTGCCCTCATTTGGCTCATACTTTCGCATTCCTCACATACTTTTTGAGCAGATCCTAGGTTTTTTCCGGTTTGGATCACGTAGTAATGTGGTACCACACTGAAACAGTCGATTAGACCTGGTTTCGATAAATATTTTAGAGGATAACGCATGTTAGGTCTAGGTTAGGTCTGGGATTTGCCCTCATCATACTGATACATTCGCTTTCTTCACATACTTGTTAAACAGATCCTGGGTTTTTTTATGGTTTGGATAACGTAGTAATGTGGTACCACACTGAAACAGTCGATTAAGCCTGGTCTCGATCAATATTTTATAGGATAACGCATGTTAGGTCCAGGTTAGGTCTGGGACTTGCTCTCATCAGGCTCATACTTTCGCATATTTCGCATTCTTGTTGGCAAGATCCTGGTCTTTTTCTGGGGTGTATCACGTAGTAATGTGGTACCACACTGAAACAGTCGCTTAAGCCTGGTCTCGATCAATATTTTAGAGGATAACGCCTGTTAGGTCTAGGTTAGATCTGGGATTTGCTCTCATCAGGCTCATACTTTCGCATATTTCGCACACTAGTTGGCCAGATCCTGGGTTTTTTCTGGTTTGGATCAGGTAGTAATGTGGTACCACACTGGAGCAGTCGATTAAACCCGGTTTCGATGAATATTTTAGAGGATAACGCATGTTAGGTCTAGGTTACGTCTGGGATTTGCACTCATCAGGCTCATACAATCGCATATTTCACATACTTGTTGGCCAGATCTTGGTCTTCTTCTGGTTTGAATCACGTAGTATTGTGGTACCACGCAGAAACAGTCAATTAAACCTGCCTACGATCAATATTTTAGAGGATAACGCATGCTAGGTCTGGGTTAGGTCTGGGACTTGCTCTCATCAGGCTCATACTTTCGCATATTTCGCATTCTTGTTGGCAAGATCCTGGTCTTTTTCTGGGGTGTATCACGTAGTAATGTGGTACCACACTGAAACAGTCGCTTAAGCCTGGTCTCGATCAATATTTTAGAGGATAACGCCTGTTAGGTCTAGGTTAGATCTGGGATTTGCTCTCATCAGGCTCATACTTTCGCATATTTCGCACACTAGTTGGCCAGATCCTGGGTTTTTTCTGGTTTGGATCAGGTAGTAATGTGGTACCACACTGGAGCAGTCGATTAAACCCGGTTTCGATGAATATTTTAGAGGATAACGCATGTTAGGTCTAGGTTACGTCTGGGATTTGCCCTCATCAGACTCATACAATCGCATATTTCGCATTTTGTTGGCCAGATCCTGGGTTTTTCTGGTTTGGATCACGTAGTAATGTGGTACCACACTGAAACAGTCGATTAAGCCTGGTATCGATCAGTATTTTAGAGGATAACGCATGTTAGGTCTGTGTTAGGACTGGGACTTGCCCTCATCAGGCTCATACTTTCGCGTTCTTCACATACTTGTTGAACAGATCCTGGACTTCTTCTGGTTTGAATCACGTAGTATTGTGGTACCACACAGAAACAGTCAATAAAACCTGGCCACGATAAATATTTTAGAGGATTCCGCATGCTAGGTCTAGGTTAGGTCTGGGATTTGCCCTCATCAGACACACACCTTCGCATTCATCACATACTTGTTTAACAGATCCCGGGTTTTTTCTGGTTTGGATCACGTAGTAGTGTGGTACCACACTAAAACAGTCGATTATGCCTGGTTCCGATCAGTAGTTTAGAGGATAACGCATGTTAGGTCTAGGTTAGGTCTGGGACTTGCTCTCAGCAGGCTCATACTTTCGCATATTTCGCATTCTTGTTGGCAAGATCCTGGTCTTTTTCTGGGTTGGATAAGGTAGTAATGTGGTACCACACTGGAACAGTCGATTAAACCCGGTTTCGATAAATACTTTAGAGGATAACGCATGCTAGGTCTGGGTTAGGACTGGGATTTGCCCTCATTTGGCTCATAGTTTCGCATTCTTCACATACTTTATGAGCAGATCCTAGGTTTTTTCTGGTTTGGATCACGTAGTAATGTGGTACCACACTGAAACAGTCGATTAGACCTGGTTTCGATCAATATTTTAGAGGATAACGCATGTTAGGTCTAGGTTAGGTCTGGGACTAGCTCTCATCAGGCTCATACTTTCGCATATTTCGCATTCTTGTTGGCAAGATCCTGGTCTTTTTCTGGGGTGTATCACGTAGTAATGTGGTACCACACTGAAACAGTCGATTAAGCCTGGTCTCGATCAATATTTTAGAGGATAACGCCTGTTAGGTCTAGGTTAGATCTGGGATTTGCTCTCATCAGGCTCATACTTTCGCATATTTCGCACACTAGTTGGCCAGATCCTGGGTTTTTTCTGGTTTGGATCAGGTAGTAATGTGGTACCACACTGGAGCAGTCGATTAAACCCGGTTTCGATGAATATTTTAGAGGATATCGCATGTTAGGTCTAGGTTACGTCTGGGATTTGCACTCATCAGGCTCATACAATCGCATATTTCACATACTTGTTGGCCAGATCCTGGTCTTCTTCTGGTTTGAAACACGTAGTATTGTGGTACCACGCAGAAACAGTCAATTAAACCTGCCTACGATCAATATTTTAGCGAATAACGCATGCTAGGTCTGGGTTAGGTCTGGGATTTGCCCTCCTCAGACTCATACAATCGCATATTTCACATACTTGTTAACCAGATCCTGGTCTTCCTCTGGTTTGAATCACGTAGTAATGTGGTACCACACAGAAACAGTCAATTAAACCTGGCCACGATCAATATTTTAGAGGATAACGCATGCTAGGTCTGGGTTAGGTCTGGGATTTGCCCTCATCAGACTCATACAATCGCATATTTCACATACTTGTTAACCAGATCCTGGACTTCTTCTGGTTTGAATCACGTAGTAATGTGGTACTACACAGAAACAGTCAATAAAACCTGGCCACGATTAATATTTTAGAGGATAAGGCATGTTAGGTCTAGGTTAGGTCTGGGATTTGCCCTCATCAGACTCATACTTTCGCATTCTTCACATACTTGTTGAACAGATCCCGGGTTTATTCTGGTTTGGATCACGTAGTAGTGTGGTACCACACTAAAACAGTCTATTATGCCTGGTCTCGATCAGTAGTTTCGAGGATAACGCATGTTAGGTCTAGGTTAGATCTGGGATTTGCTCTCATCAGGCTCATACTTTCGCATATTTCGCACACTAGTTGGCCAGATCCTGGGTTTTTTCTGGTTTGGATCAGGTAGTAATGTGGTACCACACTGGAGCAGTCGATTAAACCCGGTTTCGATGAATATTTTAGAGGATAACGCATGCTAGGTCTGGGTTAGGTCTGGGACTAGCTCTCATCAGGCTCATACTTTCGCATATTTCGCATTCTTGTTGGCAAGATCCTGGTCTTTTTCTGGGGTGTATCAAGTAGCAATGTGGTACCACACAGAAACAGTCAATTAAACCTGGCAACGATCAATATTTTCGAGGATAACGCATGCTAGGCCTGGCTTAGGTCTGGGATTTGCCCTCATCAGACTCATAGAATCGCATATTTCGCATTTTGTCGGCCAGATCCTGGTCTTCTTCTGGTTTGAATCACGTAGTATTGTGGTACCACGCAGAAACAGTCAATTAAACCTGGCCACGATCAATATTTTGTAGGATAACGCATGCTAGGTCTGGGTTAGGTCTGGGATTTGCCCTCCTCAGACTCATACAATCGCATATTTCACATACTTGTTAACCAGATCCTGGTCTTCCTCTGGTTTGAATCACGTAGTAATGTGGTACCACACAGAAACAGTCAATTAAACCTGGCCACGATCAATATTTTAGAGGATAACGCATGCTAGGTCTGGGTTAGGTCTGGGATTTGCCCTCATCAGACTCATACAATCGCATATTTCACATACTTGTTAACCAGATCCTGGACTTCTTCTGGTTTGAATCACGTAGTAATGTGGTACTACACAGAAACAGTCAATAAAACCTGGCCACGATTAATATTTTAGAGGATAACGCATGTTAGGTCTAGGTTCGGTCTGGGATTTGCCCTCATCAGACTCATACTTTCGCATTCTTCACATACTTGTTGAACAGATCCCGGGTTTATTCTGGTTTGGATCACGTAGTAGTGTGGTACCACACTACAACAGTCGATTATGCCTGGTCTCGATCAGTAGTTTCGAGGATAACGCATGTTAGGTCTGTGTCAGGTCTGGGACTTGCCCTCATGAGGCTCATACTTTCGCATTCTTCACATACTTGTTGAACAGATCCTGGGTTTTTCTGGTTTGGATCACGTAGTAATGTGGAACCACACTCAAACAGTCGATTAAGGCTGGTATCAATCAGTATTTTAGAGGATAACGCATGTTAGGTCTGTGTTAGGTCTGGGACTTGCCCTCATCAGGCTCATACTTTCGCGTTCTTCACATACTTGTTGAACAGATCCTGGACTTCTTCTGGTTTGAATCACGTGGTATTGTGGTACCACACAGAAACAGTCAATAAAACCTGGCCACTGTAAATATTTTAGAGGATGACGCATGTTAGGTCTAGGTTAGGTCTGGGATTTGCTCTCATCAGGCTTATACTTTCGCATATTTCGCACACTTGTTGGCCAGATCCTGGGTTTTTTCTGGTTTGGATAAGGTAGTAATGTGGTACCACACTGGAACTGTCGATTAAACCCGGTTTCGATAAATACTTTAGAGGATAACGCATGCTAGGTCTGGGTTAGGACTGGGATTTGCCCTCATTTGGCTCATACTTTCGCATTCCTCACATACTTTTTGAGCAGATCCTAGGTTTTTTCCGGTTTGGATCACGTAGTAATGTGGTACCACACTGAAACAGTCGATTAGACCTGGTTTCGATAATTATTTTAGAGGATAACGCATGTTAGGTCTAGGTTAGGTCTGGGATTTGCCCTCATCATACTGATACATTCGCTTTCTTCACATACTTGTTAAACAGATCCTGGGTTTTTTTATGGTTTGGATAACGTAGTAATGTGGTACCACACTGAAACAGTCGCTTAAGCCTGGTCTCGATCAATATTTTAGCGAATAACGCATGCTAGGTCTGGGTTAGGTCTGGGATTTGCCCTCCTCAGACTCATACAATCGCATATTTCACATACTTGTTAACCAGATCCTGGTCTTCCTCTGGTTTGTATCACGTAGTAATGTGGTACCACACAGAAACAGTCAATTAAACCTGGCCACGATCAATATTTTAGAGGATAACGCATGCTAGGTCTGGGTTAGGTCTGGGATTTGCCCTCATCAGACTCATACTTTCGCATTCTTCACATACTTGTTGAACAGATCCCGGGTTTTTTCTGGTTTGGATCACGTAGTAGTGTGGTACCACACTAAAACAGTCGATTATGCCTGGTTCCGATCAGTAGTTTAGAGGATAACGCATGCTAGGTCTAGGTTAGGTCTGGGACTAGCTCTCATCAGGCTCATACTTTCGCATATTTCGCATTCTTGTTGGCAAGATCCTGGTCTTTTTCTGGGGTGTATCACGTAGTAATGTGGTACCACACTGGAACAGTCGATTAAGCCTGGTCTCGATCAATATTTTAGAGGATAACGCCTGTTAGGTCTAGGTTAGATCTGGGATTTGCTCTCATCAGGCTCATACTTTCGCATATTTCGCACACTTGTTGGCCAGATCCTGGGTTTTTTCTGGTTTGGATAAGGTAGTAATGTGGTACCACACTGGAGCAGTCGATTAAACCCGGTTTCGATGAATATTTTAGAGGATAACGCATGCTAGGTCTGGGTTAGGTCTGGGACTAGCTCTCATCAGGCTCATACTTTCGCATATTTCGCATTCTTGTTGGCAAGATCCTGGTCTTTTTCTGGGGTGTATCACGTAGCAATGTGCTACCACACAGAAACAGTCAATTAAACCTGGCAACGATCAATATTTTCGAGGATAACGCATGCTAGGCCTGGCTTAGGTCTGGGATTTGCCCTCATCAGACTCATACAATCGCATATTTCGCATTTTGTTGGCCAGATCCTGGTCTTCTTCTGGTATGAATCACGTAGTAATGTGGTACCACACAGAAACAGTCAATTAAACCTGGCCACGATCAATATTTTGGAGGATAACGCATGCTAGGTCTGGGCTAGGTCTGGGATTTGCCCTCATCAGACTCATACAATCGCATATTTCACATACTTGTTAACCAGATCCTGGACTTCTTCTGGTTTGAATCACGTAGTAATGTGGTACTACACAGAAACAGTCAATAAAACCTGGCCACGATTAATATTTTAGAAGATAACGCATGTTAGGTCTAGGTTAGGTCTGGGATTTGCCCTTATCAGACCCATACTTTCGCATTCTTCACATACTTGTTGAACAGATCCCGGTTTTATTCTGGTTTGGATCACGTAGTAGTGTGGTACCACACTAAAACAGTCGATTATGCCTGGTCTCGATCAGTAGTTTCGAGGATAACGCATGTTAGGTCTGTGTCAGGTCTGGGACTTGCCCTCATGAGGCTCATACTTTCGCATTCTTCACATACTTGTCGAACAGATCCTGGGTTTTTCTGGTTTGGATCACGTAGTAATGAGGAACCACACTCAAACAGTCGATTAAGCCTGGTATCAATCAGTATTTTAGAGGATAACGCATGTTAGGTCTGTGTTAGGTCTGGGATTTGCTCTCATCAGGCTTATACTTTCGCATATTTCGCACACTTGTTGGCCAGATCCTGGGTTTTTTCTGGTTTGGATAAGGTAGTAATGTGGTACCACACTGGAACAGTCGATTAAACCCGGTTTCGATAAATACTTTAGAGGATAACGCATGCTAGGTCTGGGTTAGGACTGGGATTTGCCCTCATTTGGCTCATACTTTCGCATTCCTCACATACTTTTTGAGCAGATCCTAGGTTTTTTCCGGTTTGGATCACGTAATAATGTGGTACCACACTAAAACAGTCGATTAGACCTGGTTTCGATAAATATTTTAGAGGATAACGCATGTTAGGTCTAGGTTAGGTCTGGGATTTGCCCTCATCATACTGATACATTCGCTTTCTTCACATACTTGTTAAACAGATCCTGGGTTTTTTTTATGGTTTGGATAACGTAGTAATGTGGTACCACACTGAAACAGTCGATTAAGCCTGGTCTCGATCAATATTTTATAGGATAACGCATGTTAGGTCCAGGTTAGGTCTGGGACTTGCTCTCATCAGGCTCATACTTTCGCATATTTCGCATTCTTGTTGGCAAGATCCTGGTCTTTTTCTGGGGTGTATCACGTAGTAATGTGGTACCACACTGAAACAGTCGCTTAAGCCTGGTCTCGATCAATATTTTAGAGGATAACGCCTGTTAGGTCTAGGTTAGATCTGGGATTTGCTCTCATCAGGCTCATACTTTCGCATATTTCGCACACTAGTTGGCCAGATCCTGGGTTTTTTCTGGTTTGGATCAGGTAGTAATGTGGTACCACACTGGAGCAGTCGATTAAACCCGGTTTCGATGAATATTTTAGAGGATAACGCATGTTAGGTCTAGGTTACGTCTGGGATTTGCACTCATCAGGCTCATACAATCGCATATTTCACATACTTGTTGGCCAGATCTTGGTCTTCTTCTGGTTTGAATCACGTAGTATTGTGGTACCACGCAGAAACAGTCAATTAAACCTGCCTACGATCAATATTTTAGAGGATAACGCATGCTAGGTCTGGGTTAGGTCTGGGACTTGCTCTCATCAGGCTCATACTTTCGCATATTTCGCATTCTTGTTGGCAAGATCCTGGTCTTTTTCTGGGGTGTATCACGTAGTAATGTGGTACCACACTGAAACAGTCGCTTAAGCCTGGTCTCGATCAATATTTTAGAGGATAACGCCTGTTAGGTCTAGGTTAGATCTGGGATTTGCTCTCATCAGGCTCATACTTTCGCATATTTCGCACACTAGTTGGCCAGATCCTGGGTTTTTTCTGGTTTGGATCAGGTAGTAATGTGGTACCACACTGGAGCAGTCGATTAAACCCGGTTTCGATGAATATTTTAGAGGATAACGCATGTTAGGTCTAGGTTACGTCTGGGATTTGCCCTCATCAGACTCATACAATCGCATATTTCGCATTTTGTTGGCCAGATCCTGGGTTTTTCTGGTTTGGATCACGTAGTAATGTGGTACCACACTGAAACAGTCGATTAAGCCTGGTATCGATCAGTATTTTAGAGGATAACGCATGTTAGGTCTGTGTTAGGACTGGGACTTGCCCTCATCAGGCTCATACTTTCGCGTTCTTCACATACTTGTTGAACAGATCCTGGACTTCTTCTGGTTTGAATCACGTAGTATTGTGGTACCACACAGAAACAGTCAATAAAACCTGGCCACGATAAATATTTTAGAGGATTCCGCATGCTAGGTCTGGGTTAGGTCTGGGATTTGCCCTCATCAGACTCATACAATCGCATATTTCACATACTTGTTAACCAGATCCTGGTCTTCTTCTGGATTGAATCACATAGTATTGTGGTACCACACAGAAACAGTCAATAAAACCTGGCCACGATAATTATTTTAGAGGATGACGCATGTTAGGTCTAGGGTAGGTATAGGATTTGCTCTCATCAGGCTTATACTTTCGTATATTTCGCACACTTGTTGGCCAGATCCTGGGTTTTTTCTGGTTTGGATAAGGTAGTAATGTGGTACCACACTGGAACAGTCGATTAAACCCGGTTTCGATAAATATTTTAGAGGATAACGCATGGTAGGTCTGGGTTAGGACTGGGATTTGCCCTCATTTGGCTCATACTTTCGCATTCTTCACATACTTTTTGAGCAGATCCTAGGTTTTTTCTGGTTTGGACCACGTAGTAGTGTGGTACCACACAGCAGGTGTCGATTAAACCTGGTTTCGATCAATATTTTAGAGGATAACGCATGTTAGGTCTAGGTTAGTTCTGGGATTTGCACTCATCAGGCTCATACAATCGGGTATTTCGCATTTTGTTGGCCAGATCCAGGACTTCATCTGGTTTGAATCACATAGTATTGTGGTACCACACAGAAACAGTCAATAAAACCTGGCCACGATAAATATTTTAGAGGATGACGCATGTTAGGTCTAGGTTAGGTATAGGATTTGCTCTTATCAGGCTTATACTTTCGTATATTTCGCACACTTGTTGGCCAGATCCTGGGTTTTTTCTGGTTTGGATAAGGTAGTAATGTGGTACCACACTGGAACAGTCGATTAAACCCGGTTTCGATAAATATTTTAGAGGATAACGCATGGTAGGTCTGGGTTAGGACTGGGATTTGCCCTCATTTGGCTCATACTTTCGCATTCTTCACATACTTTTTGAGCAGATCCTGGGTTTTATCTGGTTTGGATCACGTAGTAATGTGGTACCACACCGAGACAGTCTATTAAGCCTGGTCTCGATCAATATTTTATAGGATAACGCATGTTAGGTCTAGGTTACGTCTGGGATTTGCACTCATCAGGCTCATACAATCGCATATTTCACATACTTGTTGGCCAGATCTTGGTCTTCTTCTGGTTTGAATCACGTAGTATTGTGGTACCACGCAGAAACAGTCAATTAAACCTGCCTACGATCAATATTTTAGAGGATAACGCATGCTAGGTCTGGGTTAGGTCTGGGATTTGCCCTCCTCAGACTCATACAATCGTATATTTCACATACTTGTTAACCAGATCCTGGACTTCTTCTGGTTTGAATCACGTAGTATTGTGGTACCACACAGAAACAGTCAATAAAACCTGGCCACGATAAATATTTTAGAGTATAACGCATGTTAGGTCTAGGTTAGGTCTGGGATTTGCCCTCATCAGACTCATACTTTCGCATTCTTAACATACTTGTTGAACAGATCCCGGGTTTTTTCTGGTTTGGATCACGTAGTAGTATGGTACCACACTAAAACAGTCGATTATGCCTGGTCTCGATCAGTATTTTAGAGGATAACCCATGTTAGCTCTGTGTCAGGTCTGGAACTTGCCCTCATCAGGCTCATACTTTCGCATTCTTCACATACTTGTTGAACAGATCCTGGGTTTTTCTGGTTTGGATCACGTAGTAATGTGGTACCACACTGAAACAGCCGATTAAGCCTGGTATCGATCAGTACTTTGGAGGATAACGCATGCTAGGTCTGGTTTAGGTCTGGGATTTGCCCTCCTCAGACTCATACAATCGCATATTTCACATACTTGTTAACCAGATCCTGGACTTCTTCTGGTTTGAATCACGTATTATTGTGGTACCACACCGAAACAGTCAATAAAACCTGGCCACGATAAATATTTTAGAGGATGACGCATGTTAGGTCTAGGTTAGGTCTGGGCTTTGCTCTCATCAGGCTCATACTTTCGCATATTTCGCATTCTTGTTGGCCAGAACCTGATCCTTCTCTGGATTGTATCACGTAGTAGTGTGGTACCACACTGAATGTGTCGATTAAACCTGGTTTCGATCAATACTTTAGAGGATAACGCATGTTAGGTCTGGGTTAGGTCTGGGATTTGCCGTCAGCAGACTCATAGAATCGCATATTTCGTATTTTGTTGTCCAGATCCTGGTCGTCTTCATGTTTGAAACACGTAGTATTGTGGTACCACACAGAAACAGTCAATTAAACCTGGCCACGATCAATATTTTAGAGGATAACGCATGCTAGGCCTGGCTTAAGTCTGGGATTTGCCCTCATCAGACTCTTACAATCGCATATTTCGCATTTTGTTGGCCAGATCCTGGTCTTCTTCTGGTTTGAATCACGTAGTAATGTGGTACCACACAGAGACAGTAAATTAAGCCTGGCCACGACCAATATTTCAGAGGATAACGTATGCTAGGTCTGGGTTAGGTCTGGGATTTGCACTCATCAGACTGATACTTTCGCATTCTTCACATAGTTGTTAAACAGATCTTGGGTTTTTTCTGGTTTGGATAACGTAGTAATGTGGCACCACACCGAAACAGTCGATTAAGCCTGGTCTCGATCAATATTTTAGAGGATAACGCATGTTAGGTCTAGGTCAGGTCTGGGACTTGCTCTCATCAGGCTCATACTTTCGCATATTTCGCATTCTTGTTGGCAAGATCCTGGTCTTTTTCTGGGTTGTATCACGTAGTAATGTGGTACCACACTGAAATAGTCAATTAAACCTGGCCACGATCAATACTTTAGAGGATATCGCATGCTAGGTCTGGGTTAGGTCTGGGATTTGCCCTCATCAGACTCATACAATCGCTAATTTCACATACTTGTTTGCCAGATCCTGGTCTTCTTCTGGTTTGAATCACGTAGTATTGTGGTACCACACAGAAACAGTCAATAAAACCTGGCCACGATAAATATTTTAGAGGATGACGCATGTTAGGTCTAGGTTAGGTCTGGGATTTGCTCTCATCAGGCTCATACTTTCGCATATTTCGCATTCTTGTTGGCAAGATCCTGGTCTTTTTCTGGATTGTATCACGTAGTAATGTGGTACCACACAGAAACAGTCAATTAAGCCTGGTCTCGATCAGTATTTTACAGGATAACGCATGTCAGGTCTGGGTTAGGTCTGGTACTTGCCTTCATCAGGCTCATGCAATCGCATATTTCGCATTCTTGTTGGCCAGAACCTAGTCCTTTTCTGGATTGTATCACGTAGTAGTGTGGTACCACACTGAATGTGTCGATTAAACCTGGTTTCGATCAATATTTTAGAGGATAACGCATGCTAGGTCTGGGTTAGGTCTGGGATTTGCTCTCATCGGACTCATACAATCGCATATTTCACATACTTGTTGGCCAGATCCTGGTCTTCTTCATGTTTGAATCACGTAGTATGGTGGTACCACACAGAAACAGTCAATTAAACCTGGCCACGATCAATATTTTAGGTGATAACGCATGCTAGGCCTGGGTTAGGTCTGGGACTTGCCCTCATCAGGCTCATACTTTCGCATTCTTCACATACTTGTTGAACAGATCCTGGGTTTTATCTGGTTTGGATCACGTAGTATTGTGGTACCACACAGAAACAGTCAGTGAAACCTGGCCACGATAAGTATTTTAGAGGATGACGCATGTTAGGTCTGGGTTAGGTCTGGGATTTGCTCTCATCAGGCTTATACTTTCGCATATTTCGCACACTTGTTGGCCGGATCCTGGGTTTTTTCTGGTTTCGAAAAGGTAGTAATGTGGTACCACACTGGAACAGTCGATTAAACCCGGTTTCGATAAATACTTTAGAGGATAACGCATGCTAGGTCTGGGTTAGGACTGGGATTTGCCCTCATTTGGCTCATACTTTCGCATTCTTCACATACTTTTTGAGCAGATCCTAGGTTTTTTCTGGTTTGGATCACGTAGTAATGTGGTACCACACTGAAACAGTCGATTAGACCTGGTTTCGATCAATATTTTAGAGGATAACGCATGTTAGGTCTAGGATAGGTCTGGGATTTGCCCTCATCAGGCTCATGCAATCGCATATTTCGCATTCTTGTTGGCCAGATCCTGGTCTGCTTCTGGTTTGAATCACGTAGTAATGTGGTACCATCCAGAAACAGTCAATTGAACCTGGCCACGATCACTATTTTGGAGGATAACGCATGCTAGGCCTGGCGTAGGTCTGGGATTTGCCCTCATCAGACTCATACAATCGCATATTTCGCATTTTGTTGGCCAGATCCTGGTCTTCTTCTGGTATGAATCACGTAGTAATGTGGTACCACACAGAAACAGTGAATTAAACCTGGCCACGATCAATATTTTGGAGGATAACGCATGCTAGGTCTGGGTTAGGTCCGGGATTTGCCCTCCTCAGACTCATACAATCGCATATTTCACATACTTGTTAACCAGATCCTGGACTTCTTCTGGTTTGAATCACGTAGTATTGTGGTACCACACAGAAACAGAAAATTAAACCTGGCCACGATAAATATTTTAGAGGATAACGCATGTTAGGTCTAGGTTAGGTCTGGGATTTGCCCTCATCAGACTCATACTTTCGCATTCTTAACATACTTGTTGAACAGATCCCGGGTTTTTTCTGGTTTGGATCACGTAGTAGTATGGTACCACACTAAAACAGTCGATTATGCCTGGTCTCGATCAGTATTTTAGAGGATAACCCATGTTAGCTCTGTGTCAGGTCTGGGACTTGCCCTCATCAGGCTCATACTTTCGCATTCTTCACATACTTCTTGAACAGATCCTGGGTTTTTCTGGTTTGGATCACGTAGTAATGTGGTACCACACTGAAACAGTCGATTAAGCCTGGTATCGATCAGTATTTTAGAGGATAACGCATGTTAGGTCTGTGTTAGGACTGGGACTTGCCCTCATCAGGCTCATACTTTCGCGTTCTTCACATACTTGTTGAACAGATCCTGGACTTCTTCTGGTTTGAATCACGTAGTATTGTGGTACCACACAGAAACAGTCAATAAAACCTGGCCACGATAAATATTTTAGAGGATTCCGCATGCTAGGTCTGGGTTAGGTCTGGGATTTGCCCTCATCAGACTCATACAATCGCATATTTCACATACTTGTTAACCAGATCCTGGTCTTCTTCTGGATTGAATCACATAGTATTGTGGTACCACACAGAAACAGTCAATAAAACCTGGCCACGATAATTATTTTAGAGGATGACGCATGTTAGGTCTAGGGTAGGTATAGGATTTGCTCTCATCAGGCTTATACTTTCGTATATTTCGCACACTTGTTGGCCAGATCCTGGGTTTTTTCTGGTTTGGATAAGGTAGTAATGTGGTACCACACTGGAACAGTCGATTAAACCCGGTTTCGATAAATATTTTAGAGGATAACGCATGGTAGGTCTGGGTTAGGACTGGGATTTGCCCTCATTTGGCTCATACTTTCGCATTCTTCACATACTTTTTGAGCAGATCCTAGGTTTTTTCTGGTTTCGACCACGTAGTAGTGTGGTACCACACAGCAGGTGTCGATTAAACCTGGTTTCGATCAATATTTTAGAGGATAACGCATGTTAGGTCTAGGTTAGTTCTGGGATTTGCACTCATCAGGCTCATACAATCGGGTATTTCGCATTTTGTTGGCCAGATCCAGGACTTCATCTGGTTTGAATCACATAGTATTGTGGTACCACACAGAAACAGTCAATAAAACCTGGCCACGATAAATATTTTAGAGGATGACGCATGTTAGGTCTAGGTTAGGTATAGGATTTGCTCTCATCAGGCTTATATTTTCGTATATTTCGCACACTTGTTGGCCAGATCCTGGGTTTTTTCTGGTTTGGATAAGGTAGTCATGTGGTACCACACTGGAACAGTCGATTAAACCCGGTTTCGATAAATATTTTAGAGGATAACGCATGGTAGGTCTGGGTTAGGACTGGGATTTGCCCTCATTTGGCTCATACTTTCGCATTCTTCACATACTTTTTGAGCAGATCCTGGGTTTTATCTGGTTTGGATCACGTAGTAATGTGGTACCACACCGAGACAGTCTATTAAGCCTGGTCTCGATCAATATTTTAGAGGATAACGCATGTTAGGTCTAGGTTAGTTCTGGGATTTGCACTCATCAGGCTCATACAATCGGGTATTTCGCATTTTGTTGGCCAGATCCAGGACTTCATCTGGTTTGAATCACATAGTATTGTGGTACCACACAGAAACAGTCAATAAAACCTGGCCACGATAAATATTTTAGAGGATGACGCATGTTAGGTCTAGGTTAGGTATAGGATTTGCTCTCATCAGGCTTATATTTTCGTATATTTCGCACACTTGTTGGCCAGATCCTGGGTTTTTTCTGGTTTGGATAAGGTAGTCATGTGGTGCCACACTGGAACAGTCGATTAAACCCGGTTTCGATAAATATTTTAGAGGGTAACGCATGCTAGGACTGGGTTAGGTCTCGGATTTGCCCTCATCAGGCTCATACTTTCGCGCTCTTCACATACTTGTTGAACAGATCCTGGACTTCTTCTGGTTTGAATCACGTAGTATTGTGGTACCACACAGAAACAGTCAATAAAACCTGGCCACGATAAATATTTTAGTGGATGACGCATGTTAGGTCTAGGTTAGGTGGGGGATTTGCTCTCATTTGGCTCATACTTTCGCATTCTTCACATACTTTTTGAGCAGATCCTAGGTTTTTTCTGGTTTGAATCACGTAGTAATGTGGTACCACACTGAAACAGTCAATTAATCCTGGCCACGATCAATATTTTGGAGGATAACGCATACTAGGCCTGGCGCAGGTCTGGGATTTGCACTCATCAGACTCATACAATCGCATATTTCGCATTTTGTTGGCCAGATCCTGGTCTTCTTCTGGTATGAATCACGTAGTAGTGTGGTACCGCACCGAAACAGTCAATAAAACCTGGCCACGATAAATATTTTAGAGGATTCCGCATGCTAGGTCTGGGTTAGGTCTGGGATTTGCCCTCATCAGACTCATACTTTCGCATTCTTCACATACTTGTTGAACAGATCCCGGGTTTATTCTGGTTTGGATCACGTAGTAGTATGGTACCACACTAAAACAGTCGATTATGCCTGGTCTCGATCAGTATTTTAGAGGTTAACGCATGTTAGGTCTGTGTCAGGTCTGGGACTTGCCCTCATCAGGCTCATACTTTCGCATTCTTCACATACTTGTTGAACGGATCCTGGGTTTTTCTGGTTTGGTACCAAAGTGGTACCACACTGAAACAGTCGATTAAGCCTGGTATCGATCAGTATTTTAGAGGTTAACGCATGTTAGGTCTGTGTTAGGTCTGGGACTTGCCCTCATCAGGCTCATACTTTCGCGTTCTTCACATACTTGTTGAACAGATGCTGGACTTCTTCTGGTTTGAATCACGTAGTATTCTGGTACCACACAGAAACAGTCAATAAAACCTGGCCACGATAAATATTTTAGAGGATGACGCATGTTAGGTCTAGGTTAGATCTGGGATTTGCTCTCATCAGGCTTATACTTTCGCATATTTCGCACACTTGTTGGCCAGATCCTGGGTTTTTTCTGGTTTGGATCACGTAGTAGTATGGTACCACACGAAAACAGTCGATTATGCCTGGTCTCGATCAGTATTTTAGAGGATAACGCATGTTAGGTCTGGGTTAGGTCTGGGATTTGCCCTCATTTGGCTCATGCAATCGCATATTTCTCATTCTTGTTGGCCAGATCCTGGTCTTTTTCTGGATTGTATCACGTAGTAATGTGGTACCACACAGAAACAGTCAATTAAGCCTGGCCACGATCAATATTTTAGAGGATAACGCATGCTAGGTCTGGGTTAGGACTGGGATTTGCCCTCATTTGGCTCATACTTTCGCATTCTTCACATACTTTTTGAGCAGATCCTGGTCTTCTTCTGGTTTGAATCACGTAGTAATGTGGTACCATACAGAAAGAGTCAATTAAACCTGGCCACGATCAATATTTTGGAGGATAACGCATGCTAGGCCTGGCGTAGGTCTGGGATTTGCCCTCATCAGACTCATACAATCGCATATTTCGCATTTTGTTGGCCAGATCCTGGTCTTCTTCTGGTATGAATCACGTAGTAAAGTGGTACCACACAGAAACAGTCAATTAAACCTGGCCACGATCAATATTTTGGAGGATAACGCATGCTAGGTCTGGGTTAGGTCTGGGATTTGCCCTCCTCAGACTCATACAATCGCATATATCACATACTTGTTGAACAGATCCCGGGTTTTTTCTGGTTTGAGTCACGTAGTATTGTGGTACCACACTGGAACAGTCGATTAAACCCGGTTTCGATAAATACCTTAGAGGATAACGCATGCTAGGTCTGGGTTAGGACTGGGATTTGCCCTCATTTGGCTCATACTTTCGCATTCTTCACATACTTTTTGAGCAGATCCTAGGTTTTTTCTGGTTTGGAACACGTAGTAATGTGGTACCACACTGAAACAGTCGATTAGACCTGGTTTCGATCAATATTTTAGAGGATAACGCATGTTAGGTCTAGGTTAGGTCTGGGATATGCCCTCATCAGGCTCATGCAATCGCATATTTCGCATTCTTGTTGGCCAGATCCTGGTCTTCTTCTGGTTTCAATCACGTAGTAATGTGGTACCACACAGAAACAGTCAATTAAACCTGGCCTCGATCAATATTTTGGAGGATAACGCGTGCTAGGCCTGGCTTAGGTCTGGGATTTGCCCTCATCAGACTCATACAATCGCATATTTCGCATTTTGTTGGCCAGATCCTGGACTTCTTCTGGTATGAATCACGTAGTAATGTGGTATCACACAGAAAGAGTCAATTAAACCTGTCCACGATCAATATTTTGGAGGATAACGCATGCTAGGTCTGGTTTAGGTCTGGGATTTGCCCTCCTCAGACTCATACAATCGCATATTTCACGTACTTGTTAACCAGATCCTGGACTTCTTCTGGTTTGAATCACGTAGTATTGTGGTACCACACCGAAACAGTCAATAAAACCTGGCCACGATAAATATTTTAGAGTACACCGCATGTTAGGTCTAGGTTAGGTCTGGGATTTGCCCTCATCAGACTCATACTTTCGCATTCTTAACATACTTGTTGAACAGATCCCGGGTTTTTTCTGGTTTGGATCACGTAGTAGTATGGTACCACACTAAAACAGTCGATTATGCCTGGTCTCGATCAGTATTTTAGAGGATAACCCATGTTAGCTCTGTGTCAGGTCTGGAACTTGCCCTCATCAGGCTCATACTTTCGCATTCTTCACATACTTGTTGAACAGATCCTGGGTTTTTCTGGTTTGGATCACGTAGTAATGTGGTACCACACTGAAACAGCCGATTAAGCCTGGTATCGATCAGTACTTTGGAGGATAACGCATGCTAGGTCTGGTTTAGGTCTGGGATTTGCCCTCCTCAGACTCATACAATCGCATATTTCACATACTTGTTAACCAGATCCTGGACTTCTTCTGGTTTGAATCACGTATTATTGTGGTACCACACCGAAACAGTCAATAAAACCTGGCCACGATAAATATTTTAGAGGATGACGCATGTTAGGTCTAGGTTAGGTCTGGGCTTTGCTCTCATCAGGCTCATACTTTCGCATATTTCGCATTCTTGTTGGCCAGAACCTGGTCCTTCTCTGGATTGTATCACGTAGTAGTGTGGTACCACACTGAATGTGTCGATTAAACCTGGTTTCGATCAATACTTTAGAGGATAACGCATGTTAGGTCTGGGTTAGGTCTGGGAT
This sequence comes from Colletes latitarsis, assembly GCF_051014445.1. NCBI lineage: Eukaryota > Metazoa > Arthropoda > Insecta > Hymenoptera > Colletidae > Colletes > Colletes latitarsis. The sequence goes on from NW_027488366.1 coordinate 37,054,028, forward strand.
TTGCCGTCAGCAGACTCATAGAATCGCATATTTCGTATTTTGTTGTCCAGATCCTGGTCGTCTTCATGTTTGAAACACGTAGTATTGTGGTACCACACAGAAACAGTCAATTAAACCTGGCCACGATCAATATTTTAGAGGATAACGCATGCTAGGCCTGGGTTATGTCAGGCATTTGCCCTCAACAGACTCATACAATCGCATATTTCGCATTTTGTTGGCCAGATCCTGGTCTTCTTCTGGTTTGAATCACGTAGTAATGTGGTACCACACAGAAACAGTCAATTAAACCTGGCCACGATCAATACTTTAGAGGATAAAGCATGCTAGGTCTGGGTTAGGTCTGGGATTTGCCCTCATCAGACTCATACCTTCGCATATTTCACACTCTTGTTGGCCAGATCCTGGTCTTCTTCTGGTTTGAATCACGTAGTAATGTGTTACCACACAGAAACAGTCAATTAAACCTGGCCACGATCAATATTTTGGGGGATAACGCATGCTAGGCCTGGCTTAAGTCTGGGATTTGCCCTCATCAGACTCTTACAATCGCATATTTCGCATTTTGTTGGCCAGATCCTGGTCTTCTTCTGGTTTGAATCACGTAGTAATGTGGTACCACACAGAGACAGTAAATTAAGCCTGGCCACGACCAATATTTCAGAGGATAACGTATGCTAGGTCTGGGTTAGGTCTGGGATTTGCACTCATCAGACTGATACTTTCGCATTCTTCACATAGTTGTTAAACAGATCTTGGGTTTTTTCTGGTTTGGATAACGTAGTAATGTGGCACCACACCGAAACAGTCGATTAAGCCTGGTCTCGATCAATATTTTAGAGGATAACGCATGTTAGGTCTAGGTCAGGTCTGGGACTTGCTCTCATCAGGCTCATACTTTCGCATATTTCGCATTCTTGTTGGCAAGATCCTGGTCTTTTTCTGGGTTGTATCACGTAGTAATGTGGTACCACACTGAAATAGTCAATTAAACCTGGCCACGATCAATACTTTAGAGGATATCGCATGCTAGGTCTGGGTTAGGTCTGGGATTTGCCCTCATCAGACTCATACAATCGCTAATTTCACATACTTGTTTGCCAGATCCTGGTCTTCTTCTGGTTTGAATCACGTAGTATTGTGGTACCACACAGAAACAGTCAATAAAACCTGGCCACGATAAATATTTTAGAGGATGACGCATGTTAGGTCTAGGTTAGGTCTGGGATTTGCTCTCATCAGGCTCATACTTTCGCATATTTCGCATTCTTGTTGGCAAGATCCTGGTCTTTTTCTGGATTGTATCACGTAGTAATGTGGTACCACACAGAAACAGTCAATTAAGCCTGGTCTCGATCAGTATTTTACAGGATAACGCATGTCAGGTCTGGGTTAGGTCTGGTACTTGCCTTCATCAGGCTCATGCAATCGCATATTTCGCATTCTTGTTGGCCAGAACCTAGTCCTTTTCTGGATTGTATCACGTAGTAACGTGGTACCACACTGAATGTGTCGATTAAACCTGGTTTCGATCAATATTTTAGAGGATAACGCATGCTAGGTCTGGGTTAGGTCTGGGATTTGCTCTCATCGGACTCATACAATCGCATATTTCACATACTTGTTGGCCAGATCCTGGTCTTCTTCATGTTTGAATCACGTAGTATGGTGGTACCACACAGAAACAGTCAATTAAACCTGGCCACGATCAATATTTTAGGTGATAACGCATGCTAGGCCTGGGTTAGGTCTGGGACTTGCCCTCATCAGGCTCATACTTTCGCATTCTTCACATACTTGTTGAACAGATCCTGGGTTTTATCTGGTTTGGATCACGTAGTATTGTGGTACCACACAGAAACAGTCAGTGAAACCTGGCCACGATAAGTATTTTAGAGGATGACGCATGTTAGGTCTGGGTTAGGTCTGGGATTTGCTCTCCTCAGGCTTATACTTTCGCATATTTCGCACACTTGTTGGCCGGATCCTGGGTTTTTTCTGGTTTCGAAAAGGTAGTAATGTGGTACCACACTGGAACAGTCGATTAAACCCGGTTTCGATAAATACTTTAGAGGATAACGCATGCTAGGTCTGGGTTAGGACTGGGATTTGCCCTCATTTGGCTCATACTTTCGCATTCTTCACATACTTTTTGAGCAGATCCTAGGTTTTTTCTGGTTTGGATCACGTAGTAATGTGGTACCACACTGAAACAGTCGATTAGACCTGGTTTCGATCAATATTTTAGAGGATAACGCATGTTAGGTCTAGGATAGGTCTGGGATTTGCCCTCATCAGGCTCATGCAATCGCATATTTCGCATTCTTGTTGGCCAGATCCTGGTCTGCTTCTGGTTTGAATCACGTAGTAATGTGGTATCATCCAGAAACAGTCAATTAAACCTGGCCACGATCAATATTTTGGAGGATAACGCATGCTAGGCCTGGCGTAGGTCTGGGATTTGCCCTCATCAGACTCATACAATCGCATATTTCGCATTTTGTTGGCCAGATCCTGGTCTTCTTCTGGTATGAATCACGTAGTAATGTGGTACCACACAGAAACAGTGAATTAAACCTGGCCACGATCAATATTTTGGAGGATAACGCATGCTAGGTCTGGGTTAGGTCTGGGATTTGCCCTCCTCAGACTCATACAATCGCATATTTCACATACTTGTTAACCAGATCCTGGACTTCTTCTGGTTTGAATCACGTAGTATTGTGGTACCACACAGAAACAGAAAATTAAACCTGGCCACGATAAATATTTTAGAGGATAACGCATGTTAGGTCTAGGTTAGGTCTGGGATTTGCACTCATCAGACTCATACTTTCGCATTCTTAACATACTTGTTGAACAGATCCCGGGTTTTTTCTGGTTTGGATCACGTAGTAGTATGGTACCACACTAAAACAGTCGATTATGCCTGGTCTCGATCAGTATTTTAGAGGATAACGCATGCTAGGTCTGGTTTAGGTCTGGGATTTGCCCTCCTCAGACTCATACAATCGCATATTTCACATACTTGTTAACCAGATCCTGGACTTCTTCTGGTTTGAATCACGTATTATTGTGGTACCACACCGAAACAGTCAATAAAACCTGGCCACGATAAATATTTTAGAGGATGACGCATGTTAGGTCTAGGTTAGGTCTGGGCTTTGCTCTCATCAGGCTCATACTTTCGCATATTTCGCATTCTTGTTGGCCAGAACCTGGTCCTTCTCTGGATTGTATCACGTAGTAGTGTGGTACCACACTGAATGTGTCGATTAAACCTGGTTTCGATCAATACTTTAGAGGATAACGCATGTTAGGTCTGGGTTAGGTCTGGGATTTGCCGTCAGCAGACTCATAGAATCGCATATTTCGTATTTTGTTGTCCAGATCCTGGTCGTCTTCATGTTTGAAACACGTAGTATTGTGGTACCACACAGAAACAGTCAATTAAACCTGGCCGCGATCAATATTTTAGAGGATAACGCATGCTAGGCCTGGGTTATGTCAGGCATTTGCCCTCAACAGACTCATACAATCGCATATTTCGCATTTTGTTGGCCAGATCCTGGTCTTCTTCTGGTTTGAATCACGTAGTAATGTGGTACCACACAGAAACAGTCAATTAAACCTGGCCACGATCAATACTTTAGAGGATAAAGCATGCTAGGTCTGGGTTAGGTCTGGGATTTGCCCTCATCAGACTCATACCTTCGCATATTTCACACTCTTGTTGGCCAGATCCTGGTCTTCTTCTGGTTTGAATCACGTAGTAATGTGTTACCACACAGAAACAGTCAATTAAACCTGGCCACGATCAATATTTTGGGGGATAACGCATGCTAGGCCTGGCTTAAGTCTGGGATTTGCCCTCATCAGACTCTTACAATCGCATATTTCGCATTTTGTTGGCCAGATCCTGGTCTTCTTCTGGTTTGAATCACGTAGTAATGTGGTACCACACAGAGACAGTAAATTAAGCCTGGCCACGACCAATATTTCAGAGGATAACGTATGCTAGGTCTGGGTTAGGTCTGGGATTTGCACTCATCAGACTGATACTTTCGCATTCTTCACATAGTTGTTAAACAGATCTTGGGTTTTTTCTGGTTTGGATAACGTAGTAATGTGGCACCACACCGAAACAGTCGATTAAGCCTGGTCTCGATCAATATTTTAGAGGATAACGCATGTTAGGTCTAGGTCAGGTCTGGGACTTGCTCTCATCAGGCTCATACTTTCGCATATTTCGCATTCTTGTTGGCAAGATCCTGGTCTTTTTCTGGGTTGTATCACGTAGTAATGTGGTACCACACTGAAATAGTCAATTAAACCTGGCCACGATCAATACTTTAGAGGATATCGCATGCTAGGTCTGGGTTAGGTCTGGGATTTGCCCTCATCAGACTCATACAATCGCTAATTTCACATACTTGTTTGCCAGATCCTGGTCTTCTTCTGGTTTGAATCACGTAGTATTGTGGTACCACACAGAAACAGTCAATAAAACCTGGCCACGATAAATATTTTAGAGGATGACGCATGTTAGGTCTAGGTTAGGTCTGGGATTTGCTCTCATCAGGCTCATACTTTCGCATATTTCGCATTCTTGTTGGCAAGATCCTGGTCTTTTTCTGGATTGTATCACGTAGTAATGTGGTACCACACAGAAACAGTCAATTAAGCCTGGTCTCGATCAGTATTTTACAGGATAACGCATGTCAGGTCTGGGTTAGGTCTGGTACTTGCCTTCATCAGGCTCATGCAATTGCATATTTCGCATTCTTGTTGGCCAGAACCTAGTCCTTTTCTGGATTGTATCGCGTAGTAGTGTGGTACCACACTGAATGTGTCGATTAAACCTGGTTTCGATCAATATTTTAGAGGATAACGCATGCTAGGTCTGGGTTAGGTCTGGGATTTGCTCTCATCGGACTCATACAATCGCATATTTCACATACTTGTTGGCCAGATCCTGGTCTTCTTCATGTTTGAATCACGTAGTATGGTGGTACCACACAGAAACAGTCAATTAAACCTGGCCACGATCAATATTTTAGGTGACAACGCATGCTAGGCCTGGGTTAGGTCTGGGACTTGCCCTCATCAGGCTCATACTTTCGCATTCTTCACATACTTGCTGCACAGATCCTGGGTTTTATCTGGTTTGGATCACGTAGTATTGTGGTACCACACAGAAACAGTCAGTGAAACCTGGCCACGATAAGTATTTTAGAGGATGACGCATGTTAGGTCTGGGTTAGGTCTGGGATTTGCTCTCATCAGGCTTATACTTTCGCATATTTCGCACACTTGTTGGCCGGATCCTGGGTTTTTTCTGGTTTCGAAAAGGTAGTAATGTGGTACCACACTGGAACAGTCGATTAAACCCGGTTTCGATAAATACTTTAGAGGATAACGCATGCTAGGTCTGGGTTAGGACTGGGATTTGCCCTCATTTGGCTCATACTTTCGCATTCTTCACATACTTTTTGAGCAGATCCTAGGTTTTTTCTGGTTTGGATCACGTAGTAATGTGGTACCACACTGAAACAGTCGATTAGACCTGGTTTCGATCAATATTTTAGAGGATAACGCATGTTAGGTCTAGGATAGGTCTGGGATTTGCCCTCATCAGGCTCATGCAATCGCATATTTCGCATTCTTGTTGGCCAGATCCTGGTCTGCTTCTGGTTTGAATCACGTAGTAATGTGGTACCATCCAGAAACAGTCAATTAAACCTGGCCACGATCAATATTTTGGAGGATAACGCATGCTAGGCCTGGCGTAGGTCTGGGATTTGCCCTCATCAGACTCATACAATCGCATATTTCGCATTTTGTTGGCCAGATCCTGGTCTTCTTCTGGTATGAATCACGTAGTAATGTGGTACCACACAGAAACAGTGAATTAAACCTGGCCACGATCAATATTTTGGAGGATAACGCATGCCAGGTCTGGGTTAGGTCTGGGATTTGCCCTCCTCAGACTCATACAATCGCATATTTCACATACTTGTTAACCAGATCCTGGACTTCTTCTGGTTTGAATCACGTAGTATTGTGGTACCACACAGAAACAGAAAATTAAACCTGGCCACGATAAATATTTTAGAGGATAACGCATGTTAGGTCTAGGTTAGGTCTGGGATTTGCACTCATCAGACTCATACTTTCGCATTCTTAACATACTTGTTGAACAGATCCCGGGTTTTTTCTGGTTTGGATCACGTAGTAGTATGGTACCACACTAAAACAGTCGATTATGCCTGGTCTCGATCAGTATTTTAGAGGATAACGCATGCTAGGTCTGGTTTAGGTCTGGGATTTGCCCTCCTCAGACTCATACAATCGCATATTTCACATACTTGTTAACCAGATCCTGGACTTCTTCTGGTTTGAATCACGTATTATTGTGGTACCACACCGAAACAGTCAATAAAACCTGGCCACGATAAATATTTTAGAGGATGACGCATGTTAGGTCTAGGTTAGGTCTGGGCTTTGCTCTCATCAGGCTCATACTTTCGCATATTTCGCATTCTTGTTGGCCAGAACCTGGTCCTTCTCTGGATTGTATCACGTAGTAGTGTGGTACCACACTGAATGTGTCGATTAAACCTGGTTTCGATCAATACTTTAGAGGATAACGCATGTTAGATCTGGGTTAGGTCTGGGATTTGCCGTCAGCAGACTCATCGAATCGCATATTTCGTATTTTGTTGTCCAGATCCTGGTCGTCTTCATGTTTGAAACACGTAGTATTGTGGTACCACACAGAAACAGTCAATTAAACCTGGCCGCGATCAATATTTTAGAGGATAACGCATGCTAGGCCTGGGTTATGTCAGGCATTTGCCCTCAACAGACTCATACAATCGCATATTTCGCATTTTGTTGGCCAGATCCTGGTCTTCTTCTGGTTTGAATCACGTAGTAATGTGGTACCACACAGAAACAGTCAATTAAACCTGGCCACGATCAATACTTTAGAGGATAAAGCATGCTAGGTCTGGGTTAGGTCTGGGATTTGCCCTCATCAGACTCATACCTTCGCATATTTCACACTCTTGTTGGCCAGATCCTGGTCTTCTTCTGGTTTGAATCACGTAGTAATGTGTTACCACACAGAAACAGTCAATTAAACCTGGCCACGATCAATATTTTGGGGGATAACGCATGCTAGGCCTGGCTTAAGTCTGGGATTTGCCCTCATCAGACTCTTACAATCGCATATTTCGCATTTTGTTGGCCAGATCCTGGTCTTCTTCTGGTTTGAATCACGTAGTAATGTGGTACCACACAGAGACAGTAAATTAAGCCTGGCCACGACCAATATTTCAGAGGATAACGTATGCTAGGTCTGGGTTAGGTCTGGGATTTGCACTCATCAGACTGATACTTTCGCATTCTTCACATAGTTGTTAAACAGATCTTGGGTTTTTTCTGGTTTGGATAACGTAGTAATGTGGCACCACACTGAAACAGTCGATTAAGCCTGGTCTCGATCAATATTTTAGAGGATAACGCATGTTAGGTCTAGGTCAGGTCTGGGACTTGCTCTCATCAGGCTCATACTTTCGCATATTTCGCATTCTTGTTGGCAAGATCCTGGTCTTTTTCTGGGTTGTATCACGTAGTAATGTGGTACCACACTGAAATAGTCAATTAAACCTGGCCACGATCAATACTTTAGAGGATATCGCATGCTAGGTCTGGGTTAGGTCTGGGATTTGCCCTCATCAGACTCATACAATCGCTAATTTCACATACTTGTTTGCCAGATCCTGGTCTTCTTCTGGTTTGAATCACGTAGTATTGTGGTACCACACAGAAACAGTCAATAAAACCTGGCCACGATAAATATTTTAGAGGATGACGCATGTTAGGTCTAGGTTAGGTCTGGGATTTGCTCTCATCAGGCTCATACTTTCGCATATTTCGCATTCTTGTTGGCAAGATCCTGGTCTTTTTCTGGATTGTATCACGTAGTAATGTGGTACCACACAGAAACAGTCAATTAAGCCTGGTCTCGATCAGTATTTTACAGGATAACGCATGTCAGGTCTGGGTTAGGTCTGGTACTTGCCTTCATCAGGCTCATGCAATCGCATATTTCGCATTCTTGTTGGCCAGAACCTAGTCCTTTTCTGGATTGTATCACGTAGTAGTGTGGTACCACACTGAATGTGTCGATTAAACCTGGTTTCGATCAATATTTTAGAGGATAACGCATGCTAGGTCTGGGTTAGGTCTGGGATTTGCTCTCATCGGACTCATACAATCGCATATTTCACATACTTGTTGGCCAGATCCTGGTCTTCTTCATGTTTGAATCACGTAGTATGGTGGTACCACACAGAAACAGTCAATTAAACCTGGCCACGATCAATATTTTAGGTGATAACGCATGCTAGGCCTGGGTTAGGTCTGGGACTTGCCCTCATCAGGCTCATACTTTCGCATTCTTCACATACTTGTTGAACAGATCCTGGGTTTTATCTGGTTTGGATCACGTAGTATTGTGGTACCACACAGAAACAGTCAGTGAAACCTGGCCACGATAAGTATTTTAGAGGATGACGCATGTTAGGTCTAGGTTAGGTCTGGGATTTGCTCTCATCAGGCTTATACTTTCGCATATTTCGCACACTTGTTGGCCGGATCCTGGGTTTTTTCTGGTTTCGAAAAGGTAGTAATGTGGTACCACACTGGAACAGTCGATTAAACCCGGTTTCGATAAATACTTTAGAGGATAACGCATGCTAGGTCTGGGTTAGGACTGGGATTTGCCCTCATTTGGCTCATACTTTCGCATTCTTCACATACTTTTTGAGCAGATCCTAGGTTTTTTCTGGTTTGGATCACGTAGTAATGTGGTACCACACTGAAACAGTCGATTAGACCTGGTTTCGATCAATATTTTAGAGGATAACGCATGTTAGGTCTAGGATAGGTCTGGGATTTGCCCTCATCAGGCTCATGCAATCGCATATTTCGCACTCTTGATGGCCAGATCCTGGTCTGCTTCTGGTTTGAATCACGTAGTAATGTGGTACCATCCAGAAACAGTCAATTAAACCTGGCCACGATCAATATTTTGGAGGATAACGCATGCTAGGCCTGGCGTAGGTCTGGGATTTGCCCTCATCAGACTCATACAATCGCATATTTCGCATTTTGTTGGCCAGATCCTGGTCTTCTTCTGGTATGAATCACGTAGTAATGTGGTACCACACAGAAACAGTGAATTAAACCTGGCCACGATCAATATTTTGGAGGATAACGCATGCTAGGTCTGGGTTAGGTCTGGGATTTGCCCTCCTCAGACTCATACAATCGCATATTTCACATACTTGTTAACCAGATCCTGGACTTCTTCTGGTTTGAATCACGTAGTATTGTGGTACCACACAGAAACAGAAAATTAAACCTGGCCACGATAAATATTTTAGAGGATAACGCATGTTAGGTCTAGGTTAGGTCTGGGATTTGCCCTCATCAGACTCATACTTTCGCATTCTTAACATACATGTTGAACAGATCCCGGGTTTTTTCTGGTTTGGATCACGTAGTAGTATGGTACCACACTAAAACAGTCGATTATGCCTGGTATCGATCAGTACTTTGGAGGATAACGCATGCTAGGTCTGGTTTAGGTCTGGGATTTGCCCTCCTCAGACTCATACAATCGCATATTTCACATACTTGTTAACCAGATCCTGGACTTCTTCTGGTTTGAATCACGTAGTATTGTGGTACCACACCGAAACAGTCAATAAAACCTGGCCACGATAAATATTTTAGAGGATGACGCATGTTAGGTCTAGGTTAGGTCTGGGCTTTGCTCTCATCAGGCTCATACTTTCGCATATTTCGCATTCTTGTTGGCCAGAACCTGGTCCTTCTCTGGATTGTATCACGTAGTAGTGTGGTACCACACTGAATGTGTCGATTAAACCTGGTTTCGATCAATACTTTAGAGGATAACGCATGTTAGGTCTGGGTTAGGTCTGGGATTTGCCGTCAGCAGACTCATAGAATCGCATATTTCGTATTTTGTTGTCCAGATCCTGGTCGTCTTCATGTTTGAAACACGTAGTATTGTGGTACCACACAGAAACAGTCAATTAAACCTGGCCACGATCAATATTTTAGAGGATAACGCATGCTAGGCCTGGGTTATGTCAGGCATTTGCCCTCAACAGACTCATACAATCGCATATTTCGCATTTTGTTGGCCAGATCCTGGTCTTCTTCTGGTTTGAATCACGTAGTAATGTGGTACCACACAGAAACAGTCAATTAAACCTGGCCACGATCAATACTTTAGAGGATAAAGCATGCTAGGTCTGGGTTAGGTCTGGGATTTGCCCTCATCAGACTCATACCTTCGCATATTTCGCATTTTGTTGGCCAGATCCTGGTCTTCTTCTGGTATGAATCACGTAGTAATGTGGTACCACACAGAAACAGTGAATTAAACCTGGCCACGATCAATATTTTGGAGGATAACGCATGCTAGGTCTGGGTTAGGTCTGGGATTTGCCCTCCTCAGACTCATACAATCGCATATTTCACACTCTTGTTGGCCAGATCCTGGTCTTCTTCTGGTTTGAATCACGTAGTAATGTGTTACCACACAGGAACAGTCAATTAAACCTGGCCACGATCAATATTTTGGGGGATAACGCATGCTAGGCCTGGCTTAAGTCTGGGATTTGCCCTCATCAGACTCTTACAATCGCATATTTCGCATTTTGTTGGCCAGATCCTGGTCTTCTTCTGGTTTGAATCACGTAGTAATGTGGTACCACACAGAGACAGTAAATTAAGCCTGGCCACGACCAATATTTCAGAGGATAACGTATGCTAGGTCTGGGTTAGGTCTGGGATTTGCACTCATCAGACTGATACTTTCGCATTCTTCACATAGTTGTTAAACAGATCCTGGGTTTTTTCTGGTTTGGATAACGTAGTAATGTGGCACCACACTGAAACAGTCGATTAAGCCTGGTCTCGATCAATATTTTAGAGGATAACGCATGTTAGGTCTAGGTCAGGTCTGGGACATGCTCTCATCAGGCTCATACTTTCGCATATTTCGCATTCTTGTTGGCAAGATCCTGGTCTTTTTCTGGGTTGTATCACGTAGTAATGTGGTACCACACTGAAATAGTCAATTAAACCTGGCCACGATCAATACTTTAGAGGATATCGCATGCTAGGTCTGGGTTAGGTCTGGGATTTGCCCTCATCAGACTCATACAATCGCTAATTTCACATACTCGTTTGCCAGATCCTGGTCTTCTTCTGGTTTGAATCACGTAGTATTGTGGTACCACACAGAAACAGTCAATAAAACCTGGCCACGATAAATATTTTAGAGGATGACGCATGTTAGGTCTAGGTTAGGTCTGGGATTTGCTCTCATCAGGCTCATACTTTCGCATATTTCGCATTCTTGTTGGCAAGATCCTGGTCTTTTTCTGGATTGTATCACGTAGTAATGTGGTACCACACAGAAACAGTCAATTAAGCCTGGTCTCGATCAGTATTTTACAGGATAACGCATGTCAGGTCTGGGTTAGGTCTGGTACTTGCCTTCATCAGGCTCATGCAATCGCATATTTCGCATTCTTGTTGGCCAGAACCTAGTCCTTTTCTGGATTGTATCACGTAGTAGTGTGGTACCACACTGAATGTGTCGATTAAACCTGGTTTCGATCAATATTTTAGAGGATAACGCATGCTAGGTCTGGGTTAGGTCTGGGATTTGCTCTCATCGGACTCATACAATCGCATATTTCACATACTTGTTGGCCAGATCCTGGTCTTCTTCATGTTTGAATCACGTAGTATGGTGGTACCACACAGAAACAGTCAATTAAACCTGGCCACGATCAATATTTTAGGTGATAACGCATGCTAGGCCTGGGTAAGGTCTGGAACTTGCCCTCATCAGGCTCATACTTTCGCATTCTTCACATACTTGTTGAACAGATCCTGGGTTTTATCTGGTTTGGATCACGTAGTATTGTGGTACCACACAGAAACAGTCAGTGAAACCTGGCCACGATAAGTATTTTAGAGGATGACGCATGTTAGGTCTAGGTTAGGTCTGGGATTTGCTCTCATCAGGCTTATACTTTCGCATATTTCGCACACTTGTTGGCCGGATCCTGGGTTTTTTCTGGTTTCGAAAAGGTAGTAATGTGGTACCACACTGGAACAGTCGATTAAACCCGGTTTCGATAAATACTTTAGAGGATAACGCATGCTAGGTCTGGGTTAGGACTGGGATTTGCCCTCATTTGGCTCATACTTTCGCATTCTTCACATACTTTTTGAGCAGATCCTAGGTTTTTTCTGGTTTGGATCACGTAGTAATGTGGTACCACACTGAAACAGTCGATTAGACCTGGTTTCGATCAATATTTTAGAGGATAACGCATGTTAGGTCTAGGATAGGTCTGGGATTTGCCCTCATCAGGCTCATGCAATCGCATATTTCGCATTCTTGTTGGCCAGATCCTGGTCTTCTTCTGGTTTGAATCACGTAGTAATGTGGTACCATCCAGAAACAGTCAATTAAACCTGGCCACGATCAATATTTTGGAGGATAACGCATGCTAGGCCTGGCGTGGGTCTGGGATTTGCCCTCATCAGACTCATACAATCGCATATTTCGCATTTTGTTGGCCAGATCCTGGTCTTCTTCTGGTATGAATCACGTAGTAATGTGGTACCACACAGAAACAGTGAATTAAACCTGGCCACGATCAATATTTTGGAGGATAACGCATGCTAGGTCTGGGTTAGGTCTGGGATTTGCCCTCCTCAGACTCATACAATCGCATATATTCTACATACTTGTTAACCAGATCCTGGACTTCTTCTGGTTTGAATCACGTAGTATTGTGGTACCACACAGAAACAGAAAATTAAACCTGGCCACGATAAATATTTTAGAGGATAACGCATGTTAGGTCTAGGTTAGGTCTGGGATTTGCCCTCATCAGACTCATACTTTCGCATTCTTAACATACTTGTTGAACAGATCCTGGGTTTTTCTGGTTTGGATCACGTAGTAATGTGGTACCACACTGAAACAGCCGATTAAGCCTGGTATCGATCAGTACTTTGGAGGATAACGCATGCTAGGTCTGGTTTAGGTCTGGGATTTGCCCTCCTCAGACTCATACAATCGCATATTTCACATACTTGTTAACCAGATCCTGGACTTCTTCTGGTTTGAATCACGTAGTATTGTGGTACCACACCGAAACAGTCAATAAAACCTGGCCACGATAAATATTTTAGAGGATGACGCATGTTAGGTCTAGGTTAGGTCTGGGCTTTGCTCTCATCAGGCTCATACTTTCGCATATTTCGCATTCTTGTTGGCCAGAACCTGGTCCTTCTCTGGATTGTATCACGTAGTAGTGTGGTACCACACTGAATGTGTCGATTAAACCTGGTTTCGATCAATACTTTAGAGGATAACGCATGTTAGGTCTGGGTTAGGTCTGGGATTTGCCGTCAGCAGACTCATAGAATCGCATATTTCGTATTTTGTTGTCCAGATCCTGGTCGTCTTCATGTTTGAAACACGTAGTATTGTGGTACCACACAGAAACAGTCAATTAAACCTGGCCACGATCAATATTTTAGAGGATAACGCATGCTAGGCCTGGGTTATGTCAGGCATTTGCCCTCAGCAGACTCATACAATCGCATATTTCGCATTTTGTTGGCCAGATCCTGGTCTTCTTCTGGTTTGAATCACGTAGTAATGTGGTACCACACAGAAACAGTCAATTAAACCTGGCCACGATCAATACTTTAGAGGATAAAGCATGCTAGGTCTGGGTTAGGTCTGGGATTTGCCCTCATCAGACTCATACCTTCGCATATTTCGCATTTTGTTGGCCAGATCCTGGTCTACTTCTGGTATGAATCACGTAGTAATGTGGTACCACACAGAAACAGTGAATTAAACCTGGCCACGATCAATATTTTGGAGGATAACGCATGCTAGGTCTGGGTTAGGTCTGGGATTTGCCCTCCTCAGACTCATACAATCGCATATTTCACACTCTTGTTGGCCAGATCCTGGTCTTCTTCTGGTTTGAATCACGTAGTAATGTGTTACCACACAGGAACAGTCAATTAAACCTGGCCACGATCAATATTTTGGGGGATAACGCATGCTAGGCCTGGCTTAAGTCTGGGATTTGCCCTCATCAGACTCTTACAATCGCATATTTCGCATTTTGTTGGCCAGATCCTGGTCTTCTTCTGGTTTGAATCACGTAGTAATGTGGTACCACACAGAGACAGTAAATTAAGCCTGGCCACGACCAATATTTCAGAGGATAACGTATGCTAGGTCTGGGTTAGGTCTGGGATTTGCACTCATCAGACTGATACTTTCGCATTCTTCACATAGTTGTTAAACAGATCCTGGGTTTTTTCTGGTTTGGATAACGTAGTAATGTGGCACCACACTGAAACAGTCGATTAAGCCTGGTCTCGATCAATATTTTAGAGGATAACGCATGTTAGGTCTAGGTCAGGTCTGGGACATGCTCTCATCAGGCTCATACTTTCGCATATTTCGCATTCTTGTTGGCAAGATCCTGGTCTTTTTCTGGGTTGTATCACGTAGTAATGTGGTACCACACTGAAATAGTCAATTAAACCTGGCCACGATCAATACTTTAGAGGATATCGCATGCTAGGTCTGGGTTAGGTCTGGGATTTGCCCTCATCAGACTCATACAATCGCTAATTTCACATACTCGTTTGCCAGATCCTGGTCTTCTTCTGGTTTGAATCACGTAGTATTGTGGTACCACACAGAAACAGTCAATAAAACCTGGCCACGATAAATATTTTAGAGGATGACGCATGTTAGGTCTAGGTTAGGTCTGGGATTTGCTCTCATCAGGCTCATACTTTCGCATATTTCGCATTCTTGTTGGCAAGATCCTGGTCTTTTTCTGGATTGTATCACGTAGTAATGTGGTACCACACAGAAACAGTCAATTAAGCCTGGTCTCGATCAGTATTTTACAGGATAACGCATGTCAGGTCTGGGTTAGGTCTGGTACTTGCCTTCATCAGGCTCATGCAATCGCATATTTCGCATTCTTGTTGGCCAGAACCTAGTCCTTTTCTGGATTGTATCACGTAGTAGTGTGGTACCACACTGAATGTGTCGATTAAACCTGGTTTCGATCAATATTTTAGAGGATAACGCATGCTAGGTCTGGGTTAGGTCTGGGATTTGCTCTCATCGGACTCATACAATCGCATATTTCACATACTTGTTGGCCAGATCCTGGTCTTCTTCATGTTTGAATCACGTAGTATGGTGGTACCACACAGAAACAGTCAATTAAACCTGGCCACGATCAATATTTTAGGTGATAACGCATGCTAGGCCTGGGTTAGGTCTGGGACTTGCCCTCATCAGGCTCATACTTTCGCATTCTTCACATACTTGTTGAACAGATCCTGGGTTTTATCTGGTTTGGATCACGTAGTATTGTGGTACCACACAGAAACAGTCAGTGAAACCTGGCCACGATAAGTATTTTAGAGGATGACGCATGTTAGGTCTAGGTTAGGTCTGGGATTTGCTCTCATCAGGCTTATACTTTCGCATATTTCGCACACTTGTTGGCCGGATCCTGGGTTTTTTCTGGTTTCGAAAAGGTGGTAATGTGGTACCACACTGGAACAGTCGATTAAACCCGGTTTCGATAAATACTTTAGAGGATAACGCATGCTAGGTCTGGGTTAGGACTGGGATTTGCCCTCATTTGGCTCATACTTTCGCATTCTTCACATACTTTTTGAGCAGATCCTAGGTTTTTTCTGGTTTGGATCACGTAGTAATGTGGTACCACACTGAAACAGTCGATTAGACCTGGTTTCGATCAATATTTTAGAGGATAACGCATGTTAGGTCTAGGATAGGTCTGGGATTTGCCCTCATCAGGCTCATGCAATCGCATATTTCGCATTCTTGTTGGCCAGATCCTGGTCTGCTTCTGGTTTGAATCACGTAGTAATGTGGTACCATCCAGAAACAGTCAATTAAACCTGGCCACGATCAATATTTTGGAGGATAACGCATGCTAGGCCTGGCGTAGGTCTGGGATTTGCCCTCATCAGACTCATACAATCGCATATTTCGCATTTTGTTGGCCAGATCCTGGTCTTCTTCTGGTATGAATCACGTAGTAATGTGGTACCACACAGAAACAGTGAATTAAACCTGTTCACGATCAATATTTTGGAGGATAACGCATGCTAGGTCTGGGTTAGGTCTGGGATTTGCCCTCCTCAGACTCATACAATCGCATATTTCACATACTTGTTAACCAGATCCTGGACTTCTTCTGGTTTGAATCACGTAGTATTGTGGTACCACACAGAAACAGAAAATTAAACCTGGCCACGATAAATATTTTAGAGGATAACGCATGTTAGGTCTAGGTTAGGTCTGGGATTTGCCCTCATCAGACTCATACAATCGCATTTTTCGCATTTTGTTGGCCAGATCCTGGTCTTCTTCTGGTTTGAATCACGTAGTAATGTGGTACCACAGAGAAACAGTCAATTAGACCTGGCCATGATCAATATTTTAGAGGATAACGCATGCTAGGTCTGGGTTAGGTCTGGGATTTGCACTCATCATGCTTATACTTTCGCATATTTCGCACACTTGTTGGCCAGGTCCTGGGTTTTTTCTGGTTTGGATAACGTAGTAATGTGGCACCACAGTGAAACAGTCGCTTAAGCCTGGTCTCGATCAATATTTTAGAGGATAACGCATGTTAGGTCTAGGTCAGGTCTGGGACTTGCTCTCATCAGGCTCATACTTTCGCATATTTCGCATTCTTGTTGGCAAGATCCTGGTCTTTTTCTGGGTTGTATCACGTAGTAATGTGGTACCACACTGAAATAGTCAATTAAACCTGGCCACGATCAATATTTTGGAGGATAACGCATGCTAGGTCTGGGTTAGGTCTGGGATTTGCTCTCATCGGACTCATACAATCGCATATTTCACATACTTGTTGGCCAGATCCTGGTCTTCTTCATGTTTGAATCACGTAGTGTAGTGGTACCACACAGAAACAGTCAATTAAACCTGGCCACGATCAATATTTTAGAGGATAACGCATGCTAGGCCTGGGTTAGGTCTGGGACTTGCCCTCATCAGGCTCATACTTTCGCATTCTTCACATACTTGTTGAACAGATCCTGGGTTTTATCTGGTTTGGATCACGTAGTATTGTGGTACCACACAGAAACAGTCAGTGAAACCTGGCCACGATAAATATTTTAGAGGATGACGCATGTTAGGTCTAGGTTAGGTCTGGCATTTGCTCTCATCAGGCTTATACTTTCGCATATTTCGCACACATGTTGGCCAGATCCTGGGTTTTTTCTGGTTTCGATAAGGTAGTAATGTGGTACCACACTGGAACAGTCGATTAAACCCGGTTTCGATAAATACTTTAGAGGATAACCCATGCTAGGTCTGGGTTAGGACTGGGATTTGCCCTCATTTGGCTCATACTTTCGCATTCTTCACATACTATTTGAGCAGATCCTAGGTTTTTTCTGGTTTGGATCACGTAGTAATGTGGTACCACACTGAAACAGTCGATTAGACCTGGTTTCGATCAATATTTTAGAGGATAACGCATGTTAGGTCTAGGTTAGGTCTGGGACTTGCTCTCATCAGGCTCATACTTTCGCATATTTCGCATTCTTGTTGGCAAGATCCTGGTCTTTTTCTGGGGTGTATCACGTAGTAATGTGGTACCACACTGAAACAGTCGATTAAACCCGGTTTCGATGAATATTTTAGAGGATAACGCATGTCAGGTCTAGGTTACGTCTGGGATTTGCCCTCATCAGACTCATACAATCGCATATTTCACATACTTGTTTGCCAGATCCTGGTCTTCTTCTGGTTTGAATCACGTAGTATTGTGGTACCACGCAGAAACAGTCAATTAAACCTGTCTGCGATCAGTATTTTAGAGGATAACGCATGCTAGGTCTGTGTTAGGTCTGGGACTTGCCCTCATCAGGCTCATTCTTTCGCGTTCTTCGCATGCTTGTTGAACAGAACCCGGACTTCTTCTGGTTTGAATCACGTAGTATTGTGGTACCACACAGAACAGTCAATAAAACCTGGCCACGATAAATATTTTAGAGGATAACGCATGTTTGGTCTAGGCTAGGTATGGGATTTGCTCTCATCAGGCTTATACTTTCGTATATTTCGCACACTTGTTGGCCAGATCCCGGGTTTTTTCTGGTTTGGATAAGGTAGTAATGTGGTGCCACACTGGAACAGTCGATTAAACCCGGTTTCGATAAATATTTTAGAGGGTAACGCATGCTAGAACTGGGTTAGGTCTCGGATTTGCCCTCATCAGGCTCATACTTTCGCGCTCTTCACATACTTGTTGAACGGATCCTGGACTTCTTCCGGTTTGAATCACGTAGTATTGTGGTACCACACAGAAACAGTCAATAAAACCTGGCCACGATAAATATTTTAGTGGATGACGCATGTTAGGTCTAGGTTAGGTGGGGGATTTGCTCTCATCAGGCTTATACTTTCGCATATTTCGCACACTTGTTGGCCAGATCCTAGGTTTTTTTCTGGTTTGAATCACGTAGTAATGTGGTACCACACTGAAACAGTCAATTAATCCTGGCCACGATCAATATTTTGGAGGATAACGCATGCTAGGCCAGGCGTAGGTCTGGGATTTGCACTCATCAGACCCATACAATCGCATATTTCGCATTTTGTTGGCCAGATCCTGGTCTTCTTCTGGTATGAATCACGTAGTAATGTGGTACCGCACAGAAACAGTCAATAAAACCTGGCCACGATAAATATTTTAGAGGATGCCGCATGCTAGGTCTGGGTTAGGTCTGGGATTTGCCCTCATCAGACTCATACTTTCGCATTCTTCACATACTTGTTGAACAGATCCCGGGTTTATTCTGGTTTGGATCACGTAGTAGTATGGTACCACACTAAAACAGTCGATTATGCCTGGTCTCGATCAGTATTTTAGAGGTTAACGCATGTTAGGTCTGTGTCAGGTCTGGGACTTGCCCTCATTTGGCTCATGCAATCGCATATTTCTCATTCTTGTTGGCCAGATCCTGGTCTTTTTCTGGATTGTATCACGTAGTAATGTGGTACCACACAGAAACAGTCAATTAAGCCTGGCCACGATCAATATTTTAGAGGATAACGCATGCTAGGTCTGGGTTAGGACTGGGATTTGCCCTCATTTGGCTCATACTTTCGCATTCTTCACATACTTTTTGAGCAGATCCTGGTCTTCTTCTGGTTTGAATCACGTAGTAATGTGGTACCATACAGAAAGAGTCAATTAAACCTGGCCACGATCAATATTTTGGAGGATAACGCATGCTAGGCCTGGCGTAGGTCTGGGAATTGCCCTCATCAGACTCATACAATCGCATATTTCGCATTTTGTTGGCCAGATCCTGGTCTTCTTCTGGTATGAATCACGTAGTAAAGTGGTACCACACAGAAACAGTCAATTAAACCTGGCCACGATCAATATTTTGGAGGATAACGCATGCTAGGTCTGGGTTAGGTCTGGGATTTGCCCTCCTCAGACTCATACAATCGCATATATCACATACTTGTTGAACAGATCCCGGGTTTTTTCTGGTTTGAGTCACGTAGTATTGTGGTACCACACTGGAACAGTCGATTAAACCCGGTTTCGATAAATACCTTAGAGGATAACGCATGCTAGGTCTGGGTTAGGACTGGGATTTGCCCTCATTTGACTCATACTTTCGCATTCTTCACATACTTTTTGAGCAGATCCTAGGTTTTTTCTGGTTTGGAACACGTAGTAATGTGGTACCACACTGAAACAGTCGATTAGACCTGGTTTCGATCAATATTTTAGCGGATAACGCATGTTAGGTCTAGGTTAGGTCTGGGATATGCCCTCATCAGGCTCATGCAATCGCATATTTCGCATTCTTGTTGGCCAGATCCTGGTCTTCTTCTGGTTTCAATCACGTAGTAATGTGGTACCACACAGAAACAGTCAATTAAACCTGGCCTCGATCAATATTTTGGAGGATAACGCGTGCTAGGCCTGGCTTAAGTCTGGGATTTGCCCTCATCAGACTCATACAATCGCATATTTCGCATTTTGTTGGCCAGATCCTGGACTTCTTCTGGTATGAATCACGTAGTAATGTGGTATCACACAGAAAGAGTCAATTAAACCTGTCCACGATCAATATTTTGGAGGATAACGCATGCTAGGTCTGGTTTAGGTCTGGGATTTGCCCTCCTCAGACTCATACAATCGCATATTTCACATACTTGTTAACCAGATCCTGGACTTCTTCTGCTTTGAATCACGTAGTATTGTGGTACCACACCGAAACAGTCAATAAAAACTGGCCACGATAAATATTTTAGAGTATAACGCATGTTAGGTCTAGGTTAGGTCTGGGATTTGCCCTCATCAGACTCATACTTTCGCATTCTTAACATACTTGTTGAACAGATCCCGGGTTTTTTCTGGTTTGGATCACGTAGTAGTATGGTACCACACTAAAACAGTCGATTATGCCTGGTCTCGATCAGTATTTTAGAGGATAACCCATGTTAGCTCTGTGTCAGGTCTGGAACTTGCCCTCATCAGGCTCATACTTTCGCATTCTTCACATACTTGTTGATCAGATCCTGGGTTTTTCTGGTTTGGATCACGTAGTAATGTGGTACCACACTGAAACAGCCGATTAAGCCTGGTATCGATCAGTACTTTGGAGGATAACGCATGCTAGGTCTGGTTTAGGTCTGGGATTTGCCCTCCTCAGACTCATACAATCGCATATTTCACATACTTGTTAACCAGATCCTGGACTTCTTCTGGTTTGAATCACGTAGTATTGTGGTACCACACCGAAACAGTCAATAAAACCTGGCCACGATAAATATTTTAGAGGATGACGCATGTTAGGTCTAGGTTAGGTCTGGGCTTTGCTCTCATCAGGCTCATACTTTCGCATATTTCGCATTCTTGTTGGCCAGAACCTGGTCCTTCTCTGGATTGTATCACGTAGTAGTGTGGTACCACACTGAATGTGTCGATTAAACCTGGTTTCGATCAATACTTTAGAGGATAACGCATGTTAGGTCTGGGTTAGGTCTGGGATTTGCCGTCAGCAGACTCATATAATCGCATATTTCGTATTTTGTTGTCCAGATCCTGGTCGTCTTCATGTTTGAAACACGTAGTATTGTGGTACCACACAGAAACAGTCAATTAAACCTGGCCACGATCAATATTTTAGAGGATAACGCATGCTAGGCCTGGGTTATGTCAGGCATTTGCCCTCAACAGACTCATACAATCGCATATTTCGCATTTTGTTGGCCAGATCCTGGTCTTCTTCTGGTTTGAATCACGTAGTAATGTGGTACCACACAGAAACAGTCAATTAAACTTGGCCACGATCAATACTTTAGAGGATAAAGCATGCTAGGTCTGGGTTAGGTCTGGGATTTGCCCTCATCAGACTCATACCTTCGCATATTTCACACTCTTGTTGGCCAGATCCTGGTCTTCTTCTGGTTTGAATCACGTAGTAATGTGTTACCACACAGGAACAGTCAATTAAACCTGGCCGCGATCAATATTTTGGGGGATAACGCATGCTAGGCCTGGCTTAAGTCTGGGATTTGCCCTCATCAGACTCTTACAATCGCATATTTCGCATTTTGTTGGCCAGATCCTGGTCTTCTTCTGGTTTGAATCACGTAGTAATGTGGTACCACACAGAGACAGTAAATTAAGCCTGGCCACGACCAATATTTCAGAGGATAACGTATGCTAGGTCTGGGTTAGGTCTGGGATTTGCACTCATCAGACTGATACTTTCGCATTCTTCACATAGTTGTTAAACAGATCCTGGGTTTTTTCTGGTTTGGATAACGTAGTAATGTGGCACCACACTGAAACAGTCGATTAAGCCTGGTCTCGATCAATATTTTAGAGGATAACGCATGTTAGGTCTAGGTCAGGTCTGGGACATGCTCTCATCAGGCTCATACTTTCGCATATTTCGCATTCTTGTTGGCAAGATCCTGGTCTTTTTCTGGGTTGTATCACGTAGTAATGTGGTACCACACTGAAATAGTCAATTAAACCTGGCCACGATCAATACTTTAGAGGATATCGCATGCTAGGTCTGGGTTAGGTCTGGGATTTGCCCTCATCAGACTCATACAATCGCTAATTTCACATACTCGTTTGCCAGATCCTGGTCTTCTTCTGGTTTGAATCACGTAGTATTGTGGTACCACACAGAAACAGTCAATAAAACCTGGCCACGATAAATATTTTAGAGGATGACGCATGTTAGGTCTAGGTTAGGTCTGAGATTTGCTCTCATCAGGCTCATACCTTCGCATATTTCGCATTCTTGTTGGCAAGATCCTGGTCTTTTTCTGGATTGTATCACGTAGTAATGTGGTACCACACAGAAACAGTCAATTAAGCCTGGTCTCGATCAGTATTTTACAGGATAACGCATGTCAGGTCTGGGTTAGGTCTGGGATTTGCCTTCATCAGGCTCATGCAATCGCATATTTCGCATTCTTGTTGGCCAGAACCTAGTCCTTTTCTGGATTTTATCACGTAGTAGTGTGGTACCACACTGAATGTGTCGATTAAACCTGGTTTCGATCAATATTTTAGAGGATAACGCATGCTAGGTCTGGGTTAGGTCTGGGATTTGCCCTCATCAGACTCATACAATCGCATATTTCGCATTTTGTTGGCCAGATCCTGGTCTTCTTCTGGTATGAATCACGTAGTAATGTGGTACCACACAGAAACAGTGAATTAAACCTGGCCACGATCAATATTTTGGAGGATAACGCATGCTAGGTCTGGGTTAGGTCTGGGATTTGCCCTCCTCAGACTCATACAATCGCATATTTCACATACTTGTTAACCAGATCCTGGACTTCTTCTGGTTTGAATCACGTAGTATTGTGGTACCACACAGAAACAGAAAATTAAACCTGGCCACGATAAATATTTTAGAGGATAACGCATGTTAGGTCTAGGTTAGGTCTGGGATTTGCCCTCATCAGACTCATATAATCGCATATTTCGTATTTTGTTGTCCAGATCCTGGTCGTCTTCATGTTTGAAACACGTAGTATTGTGGTACCACACAGAAACAGTCAATTAAACCTGGCCACGATCAATATTTTAGAGGATAACGCATGCTAGGCCTGGGTTATGTCAGGCATTTGCCCTCAACAGACTCATACAATCGCATATTTCGCATTTTGTTGGCCAGATCCTGGGTTTTTTCTGGTTTGGATAACGTAGTAATGTGGCACCACAGTGAAACAGTCGATTAAGCCTGGTCTCGATCAATATTTTAGAGGATAACGCATGCTAGGCCGAGGTTAGGTCTGGGATTTGCCCTCATCAGACTCATACCTTCGCATATTTCACACTCTTGTTGGCCAGATCCTGGTCTTCTTCTGGTTTGAATCACGTAGTAATGTGTTACCACACAGGAACAGTCAATTAAACCTGGCCGCGATCAATATTTTGGGGGATAACGCATGCTAGGCCTGGCTTAAGTCTGGGATTTGCCCTCATCAGGCTCATACTTTCGCATTCTTCACATACTTGTTGAACAGATCCTGGGTTTTATCTGGTTTGGATCACGTAGTATTGTGGTACCACACAGAAACAGTCAGTGAAACCTGGCCACGATAAATATTTTAGAGGATGACGCATGTTAGGTCTAGGTTAGGTCTGGGATTTGCTCTCGTCAGGCTTATACTTTCGCATATTTCGCACACATGTTGGCCAGATCCTGGGTTTTTTCTGGTTTCGATAAGGTAGTAATGTGGTACCACACTGGAACAGTGAATTAAACCTGGCCACGATAAATATTTTAGAGGATGACGCATGTTAGGTCTAGGTTAGGTCTGGGATTTGCCCTCATTTGGCTCATACTTTCGCATTCTTCACATACTATTTGAGCAGATCCTAGGTTTTTTCTGGTTTGGATCACGTAGTAATGTGGTACCACACTGAAACAGTCGATTAGACCTGGTTTCGATCAATATTTTAGAGGATAACGCATGTTAGGTCTAGGTTAGGTCTGGGAATTGCTCTCATCAGGCTCATACTTTCGCATATTTCGCATTCTTGTTGGCAAGATCCTGGTCTTTTTCTGGGGTGTATCACGTAGTAATGTGGTACCACACTGAAACAGTCGATTAAACCCGGTTTCGATGAATATTTTAGAGGATAACGCATGTCAGGTCTAGGTTACGTCTGGGATTTGCCCTTATCAGACTCATACAATCGCATATTTCACATACTTGTTTGCCAGATCCTGGTCTTCTTCTGGTTTGAATCACGTAGTAATGTGGTACCACACAGAAACAGTGAATTAAACCTGGCCACGATAAATATTTTAGAGGATGACGCATGTTAGGTCTAGGTTAGGTCTGGGATTTGCCCTCATCACACTCATACAATCGCATATTTCACATACTTGTTAACCAGATCCTAGCCTTCTTCCGGTTTGAATCACGTAGTATTGTGGTACCACGCAGAAACAGTCAATTAAACCTGTCTGCGATCAGTATTTTAGAGGATAACGCATGCTAGGTCTGTGTTAGGTCTGGGACTTGCCCTCATCAGGCTCATTCTTTCGCGTTCTTCGCATGCTTGTTGAACAGAACCCGGACTTCTTCTGGTTTGAATCACGTAGTATTGTGGTACCACACAGAACAGTCAATAAAACCTGGCCACGATAAATATTTTAGAGGATAACGAATGTTTGGTCTAGGCTAGGTATGGGATTTGCTCTCATCAGGCTTATACTTTCGTATATTTCGCACACTTGTTGGCCAGATCCCGGGTTTTTTCTGGTTTGGATAAGGTAGTAATGTGGTGCCACACTGGAACAGTCGATTAAACCCGGTTTCGATAAATATTTTAGAGGGTAACGCATGCTAGAACTGGGTTAGGTCTCGGATTTGCCCTCATCAGGCTCATACTTTCGCGCTCTTCACATACTTGTTGAACGGATCCTGGACTTCTTCTGGTTTGAATCACGTAGTATTGTGGTACCACACAGAAACAGTCAATAAAACCTGGCCACGATAAATATTTTAGTGGATGACGCATGTTAGGTCTTGGTTAGGTGGGGGATTTGCTCTCATCAGGCTTATACTTTCGCATATTTCGCACACTTGTTGGCCAGATCCTAGGTTTTTTTCTGGTTTGAATCACGTAGTAATGTGGTACCACACTGAAACAGTCAATTAATCCTGGCCACGATCAATATTTTGGAGGATAACGCATGCTAGGCCAGGCGTAGGTCTGGGATTTGCACTCATCAGACCCATACAATCGCATATTTCGCATTTTGTTGGCCAGATCCTGGTCTTCTTCTGGTATGAATCACGTAGTAATGTGGTACCGCACAGAAACAGTCAATAAAACCTGGCCACGATAAATATTTTAGAGGATTCCGCATGCTAGGTCTGGGTTAGGTCTGGGATTTGCCCTCATCAGACTCATACTTTCGCATTCTTCACATACTTGTTGAACAGATCCCGGGTTTATTCTGGTTTGGATCACGTAGTAGTATGGTACCACACTAAAACAGTCGATTATGCCTGGTCTCGATCAGTATTTTAGAGGTTAACGCATGTTAGGTCTGTGTCAGGTCTGGGACTTGCCCTCATCAGGCTCATACTTTCGCATTCTTCACATACTTGTTGAACGGATCCTGGGTTTTTCTGGTTTGGTACCAAAGTGGTACCACACTGAAACAGTCGATTAAGCCTGGTATCGATCAGTATTTTAGAGGATAACGCATGTTAGGTCTGTGTTAGGTCTGGGACTTGCCCTCATCAGGCTCATACTTTCGCGTTCTTCACATACTTGTTGAACAGATGCTGGACTTCTTCTGGTTTGAATCACGTAGTATTGTGGTACCACACAGAAACAGTCAATAAAACCTGGCCACGATAAATATTTTAGAGGATGACGCATGTTAGGTCTAGGTTAGATCTGGGATTCGCTCTCATCAGGCTTATACTTTCGCATATTTCGCATTCTTGTTGGCCAGAACCTAGTCCTTTTCTGGATTGTATCACGTAGTAGTGTGGTACCACACTGAATGTGTCGATTAAACCTGGTTTCGATCAATATTTTAGAGGATAACGCATGCTAGGTCTGGGTTAGGTCTGGGATTTGCTCTCATCGGACTCATACAATCGCATATTTCACATACTTGTTGGCCAGATCCTGGTCTTCTTCATGTTTGAATCACGTAGTATGGTGGTACCACACAGAAACAGTCAATTAAACCTGGCCACGATCAATATTTTAGGTGATAACGCATGCTAGGCCTGGGTTAGGTCTGGGACTTGCCCTCATCAGGCTCATACTTTCGCATTCTTCACATACTTGTTGAACAGATCCTGGGTTTTATCTGGTTTGGATCACGTAGTATTGTGGTACCACACAGAAACAGTCAGTGAAACCTGGCCACGATAAGTATTTTAGAGGATGACGCATGTTAGGCCTAGGTTAGGTCTGGGATTTGCTCTCATCAGGCTTATACTTTCGCATATTTCGCACACTTGTTGGCCAGATCCTGGGTTTTTTCTGGTTTCGAAAAGGTAGTAATGTGGTACCACACTGGAACAGTCGATTAAACCCGGTTTCGATAAATACTTTAGAGGATAACGCATGCTAGGTCTGGGTTAGGACTGGGATTTGCCCTCATTTGGCTCATACTTTCGCATTCTTCACATACTTTTTGAGCAGATCCTAGGTTTTTTCTGGTTTGGATCACGTAGTAATGTGGTACCACACTGAAACAGTCGATTAGACCTGGTTTCGATCAATATTTTGGAGGATGACGCATGTTAGGTCTAGGTTAGGTCTGGGATTTGCTCTCATCAGGCTCATACTTTCGCATATTTCGCATTCTTGTTGGCAAGATCCTGGTCTTTTTCTGGATTGTATCACGTAGTAATGTGGTACCACACAGAAACAGTCAATTAAGCCTGGTCTCGATCAGTATTTTACAGGATAACGCATGTCAGGTCTGGGTTAGGTCTGGGACTTGCCTTCATCAGGCTCATGCAATCGCATATTTCGCATTCTTGTTGGCCAGAACCTAGTCCTTTTCTGGATTGTATCACGTAGTAGTGTGGTACCACACTGAATGTGTCGATTAAACCTGGTTTCGATCAATATTTTAGAGGATAACGCATGCTAGGTCTGGGTTAGGTCTGGGATTTGCTCTCATCGGACTCATACAATCGCATATTTCACATACTTGTTGGCCAGATCCTGGTCTTCTTCTGGTTTGAATCACGTAGTAATGTGGCACCACACAGAGACAGTCAATTAAGCCTGGCCACGACCAATATTTCAGAGGATAACGTATGCTAGGTCTGGGTTAGGTCTGGGATTTGCACTCATCATGCTTATACTTTCGCATATTTCGCACACTTGTTGGCCAGATCCTGGGTTTTTTCTGGTTTGGATAACGTAGTAATGTGGCACCACAGTGAAACAGTCGATTAAGCCTGGCCACGATCAATATTTTGGAGGATAACGCAGGCTGGGCCTGGCGTAGGTCTGGGTTTTGCCCTCATCAGAGTCATACAATCGCATATTTCGCATTTTGTTGGCCAGATCCTGGTCTTCTTCTGGTATGAATCACGTAGTAATGTGGTACCACACAGAAACAGTGAATTAAACCTAGCCACGATCAATATTTTGGAGGATAACGCATGCTAGGTCTGGGTTAGGTCTGGGACTTGCCATCATCAGGCTCATACCTTCGCATATTTCACACTCTTGTTGGCCAGATCCTGGTCTTCTTCTGGTTTGAATCACGTAGTAATGTGGTACCACACAGAAACAGTCAATTAAACCTGGCCACGATAAATATTTTAGAGGATGACGCATGTTAGGTCTACGTTAGGTCTGGGATTTACTCCCATCAGGCTTATACTTTCGCATATTTCGCACACTTGTTGGCCAGATCCTGGTCTTCTTCTGGTTTGAATCACGTAGTAATGTGGTTCCACACAGAAACAGTCAATTAAACCTGGCCACGATAAATATTTTAGAGGATAACGCATGCTAGGTCTGGGTTAGGTCTGGGATTTGATATCATCAGGCTCATACCTTCGCATATTTCACACTCTTGTTGGCCAGATCCTGGTCTTCTTCTGGTTTGAATCACGTAGTATTGTGGTACCACGCAGAAACAGTCAACTAAACCTGTCTACGATCAATATTTTAGAGGATAACGCATGCTAGGTCTGGGTTAGGTCAGGGATTTGCCCTCATCAGACTCATACCTTCGCATTCTTCACATACTTGTTGAACAGATCCTGGGTTTTTTCTAGTTTGGATCACGTAGTAATGTGGTACCACACTGAAACAGTCGATTAAGCCTGGTCTCGATCAGTATTTTAGAGGATAACGCATGTTAGGACGGTGTTTGGTCCGGGACTTGCCCTCATCAGGCTCATTCTTTCGCGTTCTTCACATACTTGTTGAACAGATCCTGGACTACTTCTTGTTTGAATTACGTAGTATTGTGGTACCACACAGAAACAGTCAATAAAACCTGGCTACGATAAATATTTTAGAGGATGCCGCATGCTAGGTCTGGGTTAGGTCTGGGATTTGCCCTCATCAGACTCATACAATCGCATATTTCGCATTTTGTTGGCCAGATCCTGGTCTTCCTCTGGTGTGAATCACGTAGTAATGTGGTACCACACAGAAACACTCAATTAAACCTGGCTACGATAAATATTTTAGAGGATAACGCATGCTAGGTCCGGGTTAGGTCTGGGACTTGCCCTCATCAGGCACATACTTTCGCATTTTTCACATACTTCTTGAACAGATCCTGGGTTTTTTCTGGTTTGGATCAGGTAATAATGTGGTACAACACTGGAACAGTTGATAAAACCCGGTTTCGATCAATATTTTAGAGGATACGGCATGTTAGGTCTAGGTTAGGTCTGGGACTTGCCCTCATCAGGCTCATACTTTCGCATTTTTCACATACTTGTTGAACAGATCCTGGGTTTTTTCTGGTTTGGATCAGGTAATAATGTTGTGACCACATTGGAACAGTCGATAAATCCCGGTTTCGATCAATATTTTAGAGGATTACCCATGTTAGGTCTAGGCTAGGTTTGGGATTTGCCGTCATCTGGCTCATGCAATCGCATATTTCGCATTCTTGTTGGCCAGTTCCTGGTCCTTTTCTGGATTGGATCGGGTAATAATGTGGTACCACACTGGAACAGTCGATAAAACCCGGTTTCGATCAATATTTTAGAGGATAACGAATGCAAGGTCCGGGTTTGGTCTGGGACTTGCCCTCATCAGGCTCATACTTTCGCATTCTTCACATACTTGTTGAACAGATCCTGGGTTTTTTCTGGTTTGGATCAGGTAATAATGTGGTGCCACACTGAAAGAGTCGATTAAACCTGGCCACGATCAATATTTTAGAGGATACGGCATGTTAGGTCTAGGTGAGGTCTGGGATTTGCTCTCATCAGGCTTATACTTTCGCATATTTCGCACACTTGTTGGCCAGATCCTGGGTTTTTTCTGGTTTCGAAAAGGTAGTAATGTGGTACCACACTGGAACAGTCGATTAAACCCGGTTTCGATAAATATTTTGGAGGATAACGCATGCTAGGTCTGGGTTGGGACTGGGATTTGCCCTCATTTGGCTCATACTTTCGCATTCTTCACATACTTTTTGAGCAGATCCTAGGTTTTTTCTGGTTTGGATCACGTAGTAATGTGGTACCACACTGAAACAGTCGATTAGACCTGGTTTCGATCAATATTTTGGAGGATGACGCATGTTAGGTCTAGGTTAGGTCTGGGATTTGCTCTCATCAGGCTCATACTTTCGCATATTTCGCATTCTTGTTGGCAAGATCCTGGTCTTTTTCTGGATTGTATCACGTAGTAATGTGGTACCACACAGAAACAGTCAATTAAGCCTGGTCTCGATCAGTATTTTACAGGATAACGCATGTCAGGTCTGGGTTAGGTCTGGGACTTGCCTTCATCAGGCTCATGCAATCGCATATTTCGCATTCTTGTTGGCCAGAACCTAGTCCTTTTCTGGATTGTATCACGTAGTAGTGTGGTACCACACTGAATGTGTCGATTAAACCTGGTTTCGATCAATATTTTAGAGGATAACGCATGCTAGGTCTGGGTTAGGTCTGGGATTTGCTCTCATCGGACTCATACAATCGCATATTTCACATACTTGTTGGCCAGATCCTGGTCTTCTTCTGGTTTGAATCACGTAGTAATGTGGCACCACACAGAGACAGTCAATTAAGCCTGGCCACGACCAATATTTCAGAGGATAACGTATGCTAGGTCTGGGTTAGGTCTGGGATTTGCACTCATCATGCTTATACTTTCGCATATTTCGCACACTTGTTGGCCAGATCCTGGGTTTTTTCTGGTTTGGATAACGTAGTAATGTGGCACCACAGTGAAACAGTCGATTAAGCCTGGCCACGATCAATATTTTGGAGGATAACGCAGGCTGGGCCTGGCGTAGGTCTGGGTTTTGCCCTCATCAGAGTCATACAATCGCATATTTCGCATTTTGTTGGCCAGATCCTGGTCTTCTAGTATGAATCACGTAGTAATGTGGTACCACACAGAAACAGTGAATTAAACCTAGCCACGATCAATATTTTGGAGGATAACGCATGCTAGGTCTGGGTTAGGTCTGGGACTTGCCATCATCAGGCTCATACCTTCGCATATTTCACACTCTTGTTGGCCAGATCCTGGTCTTCTTCTGGTTTGAATCACGTAGTAATGTGGTACCACACAGAAACAGTCAATTAAACCTGGCCACGATAAATATTTTAGAGGATGACGCATGTTAGGTCTACGTTAGGTCTGGGATTTACTCCCATCAGGCTTATACTTTCGCATATTTCGCACACTTGTTGGCCAGATCCTGGTCTTCTTCTGGTTTGAATCACGTAGTAATGTGGTTCCACACAGAAACAGTCAATTAAACCTGGCCACGATAAATATTTTAGAGGATAACGCATGCTAGGTCTGGGTTAGGTCTGGGATTTGATATCATCAGGCTCATACCTTCGCATATTTCACACTCTTGTTGGCCAGATCCTGGTCTTCTTCTGGTTTGAATCACGTAGTATTGTGGTACCACGCAGAAACAGTCAATTAAACCTGTCTACGATCAATATTTTAGAGGATAACGCATGCTAGGTCTGGGTTAGGTCAGGGATTTGCCCTCATCAGACTCATACCTTCGCATTCTTCACATACTTGTTGAACAGATCCTGGGTTTTTTCTAGTTTGGATCACGTAGTAATGTGGTACCACACTGAAACAGTCGATTAAGCCTGGTCTCGATCAGTATTTTAGAGGATAACGCATGTTAGGACGGTGTTTGGTCCGGGACTTGCCCTCATCAGGCTCATTCTTTCGCGTTCTTCACATACTTGTTGAACAGATCCTGGACTACTTCTTGTTTGAATTACGTAGTATTGTGGTACCACACAGAAACAGTCAATAAAACCTGGCTACGATAAATATTTTAGAGGATGCCGCATGCTAGGTCTGGGTTAGGTCTGGGATTTGCCCTCATCAGACTCATACAATCGCATATTTCGCATTTTGTTGGCCAGATCCTGGTCTTCCTCTGGTGTGAATCACGTAGTAATGTGGTACCACACAGAAACACTCAATTAAACCTGGCTACGATAAATATTTTAGAGGATAACGCATGCTAGGTCCGGGTTAGGTCTGGGACTTGCCCTCATCAGGCACATACTTTCGCATTTTTCACATACTTCTTGAACAGATCCTGGGTTTTTTCTGGTTTGGATCAGGTAATAATGTTGTACCACATTGGAACAGTCGATAAATGCCGGTTTCGATCAATATTTTAGAGGATTACGCATGTTAGGTCTAGGCTAGGTTTGGGATTTGCCGTCATCTGGCTCATGCAATCGCATATTTCGCATTCTTGTTGGCCAGTTCCTGGTCCTTTTCTGGATTGGATCGGGTAATAATGTGGTACCACACTGGAACAGTCGATAAAACCCGGTTTCGATCAATATTTTAGAGGATAACGAATGCAAGGTCCGGGTTTGGTCTGGGACTTGCCCTCATCAGGCTCATACTTTCGCATTCTTCACATACTTGTTGAACAGATCCTGGGTTTTTTCTGGTTTGGATCAGGTAATAATGTGGTGCCACACTGAAAGAGTCGATTAAACCTGGCCACGATCAATATTTTAGAGGATACGGCATGTTAGGTCTAGGTGAGGTCTGGGATTTGCCGTCATCAGGCTCATGCAATCGCATATTTCGCATTCTTGTTGGCCAGTTCCTGGTCCTTTTCTGGATTGTATCACGTAGTAATGTGGTACAACACTGAAACAGTCAATTAAACCTGGCCACGATCAATATTGTAGAGGATAATGCATGCTTGGTCCGGGTTAGGTCTGGGATTTGCCCTCATCAGACTCATACTTTAGCATTCTTCACATACTTGTTGAACAGATCCTGGTGTTCTTCAAGTTTGAATCACGTAGTATTGTGGTACCACACAGAAACAGTCAATTACACCTGGCCACGATCAATATTTTAGAGGATAACCCATGTTAGGTCTATGTTAGGTCTGGGATTTGCCGTCATCAGTCTCATGCAACCGCATATTTCGCATTCTTGTTGGCCAGTTCCTGGTCCTTTTCTGGATTGTATCACGTAGTAATGTGGTACCACACTGAAAGAGTCGAGCAAACATGGTTTCGATCAATATCTTAGAGGATAACGCATGTTAGGTCTAGGTTAGGTCTGGGATTTGCCCTCATCAGAATCATACTTTCGCATTCTTCACATACTTGTTAAACAGATCCTGGTCTTCTTCTGGTTTGAATCACGTAGTAATGTGGTACCACACTGAAACAGTCAATAAAACCTGGCCACGATCAATATTTTAGAGGATAACGCATGTTAGGTCTAGGTTAGGTCTGGGATTTGCCCTCCTCAGGCTCATACAATCGCATATTTCACATTCTTGTTGGCCAGATCCTGGTCTTCCTCTGGTTTGAATCACGTAGTATTGTGGTACCACACAGAAACTGTCAATTAAACCTGGCCACGATCAATATCTTAGAGGATAACGCATGTTAGGTCTAGGTTAGGTCTGGGATTTGCCCTCATCGGAATCATACTTTCGCATTCTTCACATACTTGTTAAACAGATCCTGGTCATCTTCTAGTTTGAATCACGTAGTAATGTGGTACCACACTGAAACAGTCAATAAAACCTGGCCACGATCAATATTTTAGAGGATAACGCATGCTAGGTCTAGGTTAGATCTGGGATTTGCCCTCCTCAGGCTCATACAATCGCATATTTCACATTCTTGTTGGCCAGATCCTGGTCTTCCTCTGGTTTGAATCACGTAGTATTGTGGTACCACACAGAAACTGTCAATTAAACCTGGCCACGATCAATATTGTAGAGGATAACGCATGCTAGGTCCGGGTTAGGTCTGGGATTTGCCCTCATCAGAATCATACTTTAGCATTCTTCACATACTTGTTGAACAGATCCTGGTGTTCTTCTGGTTTGAATCACGTAATATTGTGGTACCACACAGAAACAGTCAATTAAGCCTGGCCACGATCAATATTTTAGAGGATAACGCATGCTAGGTCTGGGTTAGGTCTGGGATTTGCCCTCATCAGAATCATACTTTAGCATTCTTCACATACTTGTTGAACAGATCCTGGTGTTCTTCTGGTTTGAATCACGTAGTATTGTGGTACCACACAGAAACAGTCAATTAAGCCTGGCCACGATCAATATTTTAGAGGATAACGCATGCTAGGTCTGGGTTAGGTCTGGGACTTGCACTCATCTGGCTCATACAATCGCATATTTCGCATTCTTGTTGGACAGATCCTGGACTTCTTCTGGTTTGAACCACGTAGTATACTGGTACCACACAGAAACAGTCAATTAAACCTGGCCACGATCAATATTTTAGAGGATAACGCATGCTAGGTCTGGGTTAGGTCTGGGACTTGCACTCATCTGGCTCATACAATCGCATATTTCACATACTTGTTAAACAGATCCTGGGTTTATTCTGGTTTGGATAAGGTAGTAATGTGGTACCACACTGGAACAGTCGACAAAACCCGGTTTCGATCAATATTTTATAGGATAACGCATGTTAGGTCTAGGTTAGCTCTGGCATTTCCCCTCATCAGGCTCATACAATCGCATATTTCACATTCTTGTTAGCCAGATCCTGGTCTTCTTCTTGTTTGAATTACGTAGTATTGTGGTACCACACAGAAACAGTCAATAAAACCTGGCTACGATAAATATTTTAGAGGATGCCGCATGCTAGGTCTGGGTTAGGTCTGGGATTTGCCCTCATCAGACTCATACAATCGCATATTTCGCATTTTGTTGGCCAGATCCTGGTCTTCCTCTGGTGTGAATCACGTAGTAATGTGGTACCACACAGAAACACTCAATTAAACCTGGCTACGATAAATATTTTAGAGGATAACGCATGCTAGGTCCGGGTTAGGTCTGGGACTTGCCCTCATCAGGCACATACTTTCGCATTTTTCACATACTTCTTGAACAGATCCTGGGTTTTTTCTGGTTTGGATCAGGTAATAATGTTGTACCACATTGGAACAGTCGATAAATGCCGGTTTCGATCAATATTTTAGAGGATTACGCATGTTAGGTCTAGGCTAGGTTTGGGATTTGCCGTCATCTGGCTCATGCAATCGCATATTTCGCATTCTTGTTGGCCAGTTCCTGGTCCTTTTCTGGATTGGATCGGGTAATAATGTGGTACCACACTGGAACAGTCGATAAAACCCGGTTTCGATCAATATTTTAGAGGATAACGAATGCAAGGTCCGGGTTTGGTCTGGGACTTGCCCTCATCAGGCTCATACTTTCGCATTCTTCACATACTTGTTGAACAGATCCTGGGTTTTTTCTGGTTTGGATCAGGTAATAATGTGGTGCCACACTGAAAGAGTCGATTAAACCTGGCCACGATCAATATTTTAGAGGATACGGCATGTTAGGTCTAGGTGAGGTCTGGGATTTGCCGTCATCAGGCTCATGCAATCGCATATTTCGCATTCTTGTTGGCCAGTTCCTGGTCCTTTTCTGGATTGTATCACGTAGTAATGTGGTACAACACTGAAACAGTCAATTAAACCTGGCCACGATCAATATTGTAGAGGATAATGCATGCTTGGTCCGGGTTAGGTCTGGGATTTGCCCTCATCAGACTCATACTTTAGCATTCTTCACATACTTGTTGAACAGATCCTGGTGTTCTTCAAGTTTGAATCACGTAGTATTGTGGTACCACACAGAAACAGTCAATTACACCTGGCCACGATCAATATTTTAGAGGATAACCCATGTTAGGTCTATGTTAGGTCTGGGATTTGCCGTCATCAGTCTCATGCAACCGCATATTTCGCATTCTTGTTGGCCAGTTCCTGGTCCTTTTCTGGATTGTATCACGTAGTAATGTGGTACCACACTGAAAGAGTCGAGCAAACATGGTTTCGATCAATATCTTAGAGGATAACGCATGTTAGGTCTAGGTTAGGTCTGGGATTTGCCCTCATCAGAATCATACTTTCGCATTCTTCACATACTTGTTAAACAGATCCTGGTCTTCTTCTGGTTTGAATCACGTAGTAATGTGGTACCACACTGAAACAGTCAATAAAACCTGGCCACGATCAATATTTTAGAGGATAACGCATGTTAGGTCTAGGTTAGGTCTGGGATTTGCCCTCCTCAGGCTCATACAATCGCATATTTCACATTCTTGTTGGCCAGATCCTGGTCTTCCTCTGGTTTGAATCACGTAGTATTGTGGTACCACACAGAAACTGTCAATTAAACCTGGCCACGATCAATATCTTAGAGGATAACGCATGTTAGGTCTAGGTTAGGTCTGGGATTTGCCCTCATCGGAATCATACTTTCGCATTCTTCACATACTTGTTAAACAGATCCTGGTCATCTTCTAGTTTGAATCACGTAGTAATGTGGTACCACACTGAAACAGTCAATAAAACCTGGCCACGATCAATATTTTAGAGGATAACGCATGCTAGGTCTAGGTTAGATCTGGGATTTGCCCTCCTCAGGCTCATACAATCGCATATTTCACATTCTTGTTGGCCAGATCCTGGTCTTCCTCTGGTTTGAATCACGTAGTATTGTGGTACCACACAGAAACTGTCAATTAAACCTGGCCACGATCAATATTGTAGAGGATAACGCATGCTAGGTCCGGGTTAGGTCTGGGATTTGCCCTCATCAGAATCATACTTTAGCATTCTTCACATACTTGTTGAACAGATCCTGGTGTTCTTCTGGTTTGAATCACGTAATATTGTGGTACCACACAGAAACAGTCAATTAAGCCTGGCCACGATCAATATTTTAGAGGATAACGCATGCTAGGTCTGGGTTAGGTCTGGGATTTGCCCTCATCAGAATCATACTTTAGCATTCTTCACATACTTGTTGAACAGATCCTGGTGTTCTTCTGGTTTGAATCACGTAGTATTGTGGTACCACACAGAAACAGTCAATTAAGCCTGGCCACGATCAATATTTTAGAGGATAACGCATGCTAGGTCTGGGTTAGGTCTGGGACTTGCACTCATCTGGCTCATACAATCGCATATTTCGCATTCTTGTTGGACAGATCCTGGACTTCTTCTGGTTTGAACCACGTAGTATACTGGTACCACACAGAAACAGTCAATTAAACCTGGCCACGATCAATATTTTAGAGGATAACGCATGCTAGGTCTGGGTTAGGTCTGGGACTTGCACTCATCTGGCTCATACAATCGCATATTTCACATACTTGTTAAACAGATCCTGGGTTTATTCTGGTTTGGATAAGGTAGTAATGTGGTACCACACTGGAACAGTCGACAAAACCCGGTTTCGATCAATATTTTATAGGATAACGCATGTTAGGTCTAGGTTAGCTCTGGCATTTCCCCTCATCAGGCTCATACAATCGCATATTTCACATTCTTGTTAGCCAGATCCTGGTCTTCTTCTGGTTTGAATCACGTAGTATTGTGGTACCACACAGAAACAGTCAATTAAGCCAGGCCACGATCAATATTTTAGAGGATAACGCATGCTAGGTCTTGGACTTGCACTCATCTGGCTCATACAATCGCATATTTCGCATTCTTGTCGGACAGATCCTGGGTTTTTTCTGGTTTGGATCAGGTAATAATGTGGTACCACACTGGAACAGTCGATAAAACCCGGTTTCGATCAATATTTTTTAGAGGATACGGCATGTTAGGTCTAGGTTAGGTCTGGGATTTGCCCTCATCAGGCTCATGCAGTCGCATGTTTCGCATACTTGTTGGCCAGATCCTGGTCCTTTTCTGGACTGTATCACGTAGTATTGTGGAACCACACAGAAACTGTCAATTAAACCTGGCCACCATCAATATTTTGGAGGATAACGCAAGCTAGGTCGGGGTTAGGTCTGGGATTTGCCCACATCAGACTCATACTTTAGCATTCTTCACATACTTGTTGAACAGATCCTGGTGTTCTTCTGGTTCGAATCACGTAGTATTGTGGTACCACACAGAAACAGTCAATTAAACCTGGCCACGATCAATATTTTAGAGGATAACCCATGTTAGGTCTAGGTTAGGTCTGGGATTTGCCCGCATCAGGCTCATACCTTCGCGTTCTTCACATACTTGTTGGCCAGATCCTGGGCTTTGTATGGTTTGGATCACGAAGTAATGTGGTACCACACTGAAACAGTCGATAAAGCCTGGCCACGATCAATACCTTAGAGGATACCGCATGTTAGGTCTAGGTTAGGTCTGGGATTTGCCGTCATCTGGCTCATACTTTCGCATTCTTCACATACCTGTTGAACAGATCCTGGGTTTTTTCTGGTTTGGATCAGGTAATAATGTGGCACCACACTGGAACAGTCGATAAAACCCGGTTTCGATCAATATTTTAGAGGATAACGCATGCTAGGTCCGGGTTAGGTCTGGGACTTGCCCTCATCAGGCACATACTTTCGCATTCTTCACATACTTCTTGAACAGATCCTGGGTTTTTTCTGGTTTGGATCAGGTAATAATGTGGCACCACACTGGAACAGTCGATAAAACCCGGTTTCGATCAATATTTTAGAGGATAACGCATGCTAGGTCCGGGTTAGGTCTGGGACTTGCCCTCATCAGGCACATACTTTCGCATTCTTCACATACTTCTTGAACAGATCCTGGGTTTTTTCTGGTTTGGATGAGGTAATAATGTGGTACCACACTGGAACAGTCGATAAATCCCGGTTTCGATCAATATTTTAGAGGATTACGCATGTTAGGTCTAGGCTAGGTTTGGGATTTGCCGTCATCTGGCTCATGCAATCGCATATTTCGCATTCTTGTTGGCCAGTTCCTGGTCCTTTTCTGGATTGGGTCGGGTAATAATGTGGTACCACACTGGAACAGTCGATAAAACCCGGTTTCGATCAATATTTTAGAGGATAACGAATGCAAGGTGCGGGTTTGGTCTGGGACTTGCCCTCATCAGGCTCATACTTTCGCATTCTTCACATACTTGTTGAACAGATCCTGGGTTTTTTCTGGTTTGGATCAGGTAATAATGTGGTGCCACACTGAAAGAGTCGATTAAACCTGGCCACGAACAATATTTTAGAGGATACGGCATGTTAGGTCTAGGTGAGGTCTGGGATTTGCCGTCATCAGGCTCATGCAATCGCATATTTCGCATTCTTGTTGGCCAGTTCCTGGTCCTTTTCTGGATTGTATCACGTAGTAATGTGGTACCACACTGAAACAGTCAATTAAACCTGGCCACGATCAATATTTTAGAGGACAATGCATGCTTGGTCCGGGTTAGGTCTGGTATTTGCCCCCATCAGACTCATACTTTAGCATTCTTCACATA
This sequence comes from Colletes latitarsis, assembly GCF_051014445.1. Taxonomy (NCBI): domain Eukaryota; kingdom Metazoa; phylum Arthropoda; class Insecta; order Hymenoptera; family Colletidae; genus Colletes; species Colletes latitarsis. Next base: position 37,093,259 of record NW_027488366.1, read on the forward strand.
CTTGTTGAACAGATCCTGGTGTTCTTCAAGTTTGAATCACGTAGTATTGTAGTACCACACAGAAACAGTCAATTAAACCTGGCCACGATCAATATTTTAGAGGATAACCCATGTTAGGTGTATGTTAGGTCTGGGATTTGCCGTCATCAGTCTCATGCAACCGCATATTTCGCATTCTTGTTGGCCAGTTCCTGGTCCTTTTCTGGATTGTATCACGTAGTAATGTGGTACCACACTGAAACAGTCAATAAAACCTGGCCACGATCAATATTTTAGAGGATAACGCATGTTAGGTCTAGGTTAGGTCTGGGATTTGCCCTCCTCAGGCTCATACAATCGCATATTTCACATTCTTGTTGGCCAGATCCTGGTCTTCCTCTGGTTTGAATCACGTAGTATTGTGGTACCACACAGAAACTGTCAATTAAACCTGGCCACGATCAATATTTTAGAGGATAACGCATGCTAGGTCCGGGTTAGGTCTGGGATTTGCCCTCATCAGAATCATACTTTAGCATTCTTCACATACTTGTTGAACAGATCCTGGTGTTCTTCTGGTTTGAATCACGTAATATTGTGGTACCACACAGAAACAGTCAATTAAGCCTGGCCACGATCAATATTGTAGAGGATAACGCATGCTAGGTCTGGGTTAGGTCTGGGACTTGCAATGATCTGGCTCATACAATCGCATATTTCGCATTCTTGTTGGACAGATCCTGGTCTTCTTCTGGTTTGAACCACGTGGTATTCTGGTACCACACAGAAACAGTCAATTAAGCCTGGCCACGATCAATATTTTAGAGGATAACGCATGCTAGGTCTGGGTTAGGTCTGGGATTTGCCCTCATCAGAATCATACTTTAGCATTCTTCACATACTTGTTGAACAGATCCTGGTGTTCTTCTGGTTTGAATCACGTAGTATTGTGGTACCACACAGAAACAGTCAATTAAACCTGGCCACGATCAATATTTTAGAGGATAACCCATGTTAGGTCTATGTTAGGTCTGGGATTTGCCGTCATCAGTCTCATGCAATCGCATATTTCGCATTCTGGTTGGCCAGTTCCTGGTCCTTTCCTGGATTGTATCACGTAGTAATGTGGTACCACAATGAAACAGTCGATTAAGCCTGGCCACGAGCAATATTTTAGAGGATAACGCATGCTAGGTCTGGGTTAGGACTGGGATTTGCCCGCATCAGGCTCATACCTTCGCGTTCTTCACATACTTGTTGGCCAGATCCTGGGCTTTGTATGGTTTGGATCACGAAGTAATGTGGTACCACACTGAAACAGTCGATAAAGCCTGGCCACGATCAATATTTTAGAGGATACCGCATGTTAGGTCTAGGTTAGGTCTGGGATTTGCCGTCATCTGGCTCATACTTTCGCATTCTTCACATACCTGTTGAACAGATCCTGGGTTTTTTCTGGTTTGGATCAGGTAATAATGTGGTACCACACTGGAACAGTCGATAAAACCCGGTTTCGATCAATATTTTAGGGGATAACGCATGCTAGGTCCGGGTTAGGTCTGGGACTTGCCCTCATCAGGCACATACTTTCGCATTCTTCACATACTTCTTGAACAGATCCTAGGTTTTTTCTGGTTTGGATCAGGTAATAATGTGGTACCACACTGGAACAGTTGATAAAACCCGGTTTCGATCAATATTTTAGAGGATACGGCATGTTAGGTCTAGGTTAGGTCTGGGACTTGCCCTCATCAGGCTCATACTTTCGCATTCTTCACATACTTGTTGAACAGATCCTGGGTTTCTTCTGGTTTGGATCAGGTAATAATGTTGTACCACACTGGAATAGTCGATAAATCCCGGTTTCGATCAATATTTTAGAGGATTACGCAAGTTAGGTCTAGGTTAGGTCTGGTATTTGCCCTCCTCAGGCTCATACAATCGCAAATATTTCACATTCTTGGTGGCCAGATCCTGGTCCTCCTCTGGTTTGAATCACGTAGTATTGTGGTACCACACAGAAACAGACAATTAAACCTGGCCACTATCAATATTTTAGAGGATACCGCATGTTAGGTCTAGGCTAGGTCTGGGATTTGCCGTCATCTGGCTCATGCAATCGCATATTTCGCATTCTTGTTGGCCAGTTCCTGGTCCTTTTCTGGATTGGATCGGGTAATAATGTGGTACCACACTGGAACAGTCGATAAAACCCGGTTTCGATCAATATTTTAGAGGATAACAAATGCTAGGTCCGGGTTTGGTCTGGGACTTGCCCTCATCAGGCTCATACTTTCTTATTCTTCACATACTTGTTGAACAGATCCTGGGTTTTTTCTGGATTGGATCAGGTAATAATGTGGTGCCACACTGAAAGAGTCGATTAAACCTGGCCACGATCAATATTTTAGAGGATACGGCATGTTAGGTCTAGGTGAGGTCTGGGATTTGCCGTCATCAGGCTCATGCAATCGCATATTTCGCATTCTTGTTGGCCAGTTCCTGGTCCTTTTCTGGATTGTATCACGTAGTAATGTGGTACCACACTGAAACAGTCAATAAAACCTGGCCACGATCAATATTTTAGAGGATAACGCATGTTAGGTCTAGGTTAGGTCTGGGATTTGCCCTCCTCAGGCTCATACAATCGCATATTTCACATTCTTGTTGGCCAAATCCTGGTCTTCCTCTGGTTTGAATCACGTAGTATTGTGGTACCACACAGAAACTGTCAATTAAACCTGGCCACGATCAATATTTTAGAGGATAACCCATGCTAGGTCCGGGTTAGGTCTGGGATTTGCCCTCATCAGAATCATACTTTAGCAATCTTCACATACTTGTTGAACAGATCCTGGTGTTCTTCTGGTTTGAATCACGTCATATTGTGGTACCACACAGAAACAGTCAATTAAGCCTGGCCACGATCAATATTTTAGAGGATAACGCATGCTAGGTCTGGGTTAGGTCTGGGACCTGCACTCATCTGGCTCATACAATCGCATATTTCGCATTCTTGTTGAACAGATCCTGGTGTTCTTCTGGTTTGAATCACGTAGTATTGTGGTACCACACAGAAACAGTCAATTAAACCTGGCCACGATCAATATTTTAGAGGATAACCCATGTTAGGTCTATGTTAGGTCTGGGATTTGCCGTCATCAGTCTCATGCAATCGCATATTTCGCATTCTTGTTGGCCAGTTCCTGGTCCTTTTCTGGATTGTATCACGTAGTAATGTGGTACCACACTGAAAGAGTCGATCAAACATGGTTTCGATCAATATCTTAGAGGATAACGCATGTTAGGTCTAGGTTAGGTCTGGGATTTGCCCTCATCAGAATCATACTTTCGCATTCTTCACATACTTGTTAAACAGATCCTGGTCCTCTTCTAGTTTGAATCACGTAGTAATGTGGTACAACACTGAAACAGTCAATAAAACCTGGCCACGATCAATATTTTAGAGGATAACGCATGTTAGGTCTAGGTTAGGTCTGGGATTTGCCCTCCTCAGGCTCATACAATCGCATATTTCACATTCTTGTTGGCCAAATCCTGGTCTTCCTCTGGTTTGAATCACGTAGTATTGTGGTACCACACAGAAACTGTCAGTTAAACCTGGCCACGATCAATATTTTAGAGGATAACGCATGCTAGGTCCGGGTTAGGTCTGGGACTTGCCCTCATCAGGCACATACTTTCGCATTCTTCACATACTTCTTGAACAGATCCTAGGTTTTTTCTGGTTTGGATCAGGTAATAATGTGGTACCACACTGGAACAGTCGATAAAACCCGGTTTCGATCAATATTTTAGAGGATAACGAATGCTAGGTCCGGGTTTGGTCTGGGACTTGCCCTCATCAGGCTCATACTTTCGCATTCTTCACATACTTCTTGAACAGATCCTGGGTTTTTTCTGGTTTGGATCAGGTAATAATGTGGTACCACACTGGAACAGTCGATAAAACCCGGTTTCGATCAATATTTTAGAGGATAACGCATGCTAGGTCCGGGTTAGGTCTGGGACTTGCCCTCATCAGGCACATACTTTCGCATTCTTCACATACTTCTTGAACAGATCCTGGGTTTTTTCTGGTTTGGATCAGGTAATAATGTGGTACCACACTGGAACAGTCGATAAAACCCGGTTTCGATCAATATTTTAGAGGATAACGCATGCTAGGTCCGGGTTAGGTCTGGGACTTGCCCTCATCAGGCACATACTTTCGCATTCTTCACATACTTCTTGAACAGATCCTGGGTTTTTTCTGGTTTGGATGAGGTAATAATGTGGTACCACACTGGAACAGTCGATAAATCCCGGTTTCGATCAATATTTTAGAGGATTACGCATGTTAGGTCTAGGCTAGGTTTGGGATTTGCCGTCATCTGGCTCATGCAATCGCATATTTCGCATTCTTGTTGGCCAGTTCCTGGTCCTTTTCTGGATTGGGTCGGGTAATAATGTGGTACCACACTGGAACAGTCGATAAAACCCGGTTTCGATCAATATTTTAGAGGATAACGAATGCAAGGTGCGGGTTTGGTCTGGGACTTGCCCTCATCAGGCTCATACTTTCGCATTCTTCACATACTTGTTGAACAGATCCTGGGTTTTTTCTGGTTTGGATCAGGTAATAATGTGGTGCCACACTGAAAGAGTCGATTAAACCTGGCCACGAACAATATTTTAGAGGATACGGCATGTTAGGTCTAGGTGAGGTCTGGGATTTGCCGTCATCAGGCTCATGCAGTCGCATATTTCGCATTCTTGTTGGCCAGTTCCTGGTCCTTTTCTGGATTGTATCACGTAGTAATGTGGTACCACACTGAAACAGTCAATTAAACCTGGCCACGATCAATATTTTAGAGGACAATGCATGCTTGGTCCGGGTTAGGTCTGGTATTTGCCCCCATCAGACTCATACTTTAGCATTCTTCACATACTTGTTGAACAGATCCTGGTGTTCTTCAAGTTTGAATCACGTAGTATTGTAGTACCACACAGAAACAGTCAATTAAACCTGGCCACGGTCAATATTTTAGAGGATAACCCATGTTAGGTCTATGTTAGGTCTGGGATTTGCCGTCATCAGTCTCATGCAACCGCATATTTCGCATTCTTGTTGGCCAGTTCCTGGTCCTTTTCTGGATTGTATCACGTAGTAATGTGGTACCACACTGAAACAGTCAATAAAACCTGGCCACGATCAATATTTTAGAGGATAACGCATGTTAGGTCTAGGTTAGGTCTGGGATTTGCCCTCCTCAGGCTCATACAATCGCATATTTCACATTCTTGTTGGCCAGATCCTGGTCTTCCTCTGGTTTGAATCACGTAGTATTGTGGTACCACACAGAAACTGTCAATTAAACCTGGCCACGATCAATATTTTAGAGGATAACGCATGCTAGGTCCGGGTTAGGTCTGGGATTTGCCCTCATCAGAATCATACTTTAGCATTCTTCACATACTTGTTGAACAGATCCTGGTGTTCTTCTGGTTTGAATCACGTAATATTGTGGTACCACACAGAAACAGTCAATTAAGCCTGGCCACGATCAATATTGTAGAGGATAACGCATGCTAGGTCTGGGTTAGGTCTGGGACTTGCAATGATCTGGCTCATACAATCGCATATTTCGCATTCTTGTTGGACAGATCCTGGTCTTCTTCTGGTTTGAACCACGTGGTATTCTGGTACCACACAGAAACAGTCAATTAAGCCTGGCCACGATCAATATTTTAGAGGATAACGCATGCTAGGTCTGGGTTAGGTCTGGGATTTGCCCTCATCAGAATCATACTTTAGCATTCTTCACATACTTGTTGAACAGATCCTGGTGTTCTTCTGGTTTGAATCACGTAGTATTGTGGTACCACACAGAAACAGTCAATTAAACCTGGCCACGATCAATATTTTAGAGGATAACCCATGTTAGGTCTATGTTAGGTCTGGGATTTGCCGTCATCAGTCTCATGCAATCGCATATTTCGCATTCTGGTTGGCCAGTTCCTGGTCCTTTCCTGGATTGTATCACGTAGTAATGTGGTACCACAATGAAACAGTCGATTAAGCCTGGCCACGAGCAATATTTTAGAGGATAACGCATGCTAGGTCTGGGTTAGGTCTGGGATTTGCCCGCATCAGGCTCATACCTTCGCGTTCTTCACATACTTGTTGGCCAGATCCTGGGCTTTGTATGGTTTGGATCACGAAGTAATGTGGTACCACACTGAAACAGTCGATAAAGCCTGGCCACGATCAATATTTTAGAGGATACCGCATGTTAGGTCTAGGTTAGGTCTGGGATTTGCCGTCATCTGGCTCATACTTTCGCATTCTTCACATACCTGTTGAACAGATCCTGGGTTTTTTCTGGTTTGGATCAGGTAATAATGTGGTACCACACTGGAACAGTCGATAAAACCCGGTTTCGATCAATATTTTAGAGGATAACGCATGCTAGGTCCGGGTTAGGTCTGGGACTTGCCCTCATCAGGCACATACTTTCGCATTCTTCACATACTTCTTGAACAGATCCTAGGTTTTTTCTGGTTTGGATCAGGTAATAATGTGGTACCACACTGGAACAGTTGATAAAACCCGGTTTCGATCAATATTTTAGAGGATACGGCATGTTAGGTCTAGGTTAGGTCTGGGACTTGCCCTCATCAGGCTCATACTTTCGCATTCTTCACATACTTGTTGAACAGATCCTGGGTTTCTTCTGGTTTGGATCAGGTAATAATGTTGTACCACACTGGAATAGTCGATAAATCCCGGTTTCGATCAATATTTTAGAGGATTACGCAAGTTAGGTCTAGGTTAGGTCTGGTATTTGCCCTCCTCAGGCTCATACAATCGCAAATATTTCACATTCTTGGTGGCCAGATCCTGGTCCTCCTCTGGTTTGAATCACGTAGTATTGTGGTACCACACAGAAACAGACAATTAAACCTGGCCACTATCAATATTTTAGAGGATACCGCATGTTAGGTCTAGGCTAGGTCTGGGATTTGCCGTCATCTGGCTCATGCAATCGCATATTTCGCATTCTTGTTGGCCAGTTCCTGGTCCTTTTCTGGATTGGATCGGGTAATAATGTGGTACCACACTGGAACAGTCGATAAAACCCGGTTTCGATCAATATTTTAGAGGATAACAAATGCTAGGTCCGGGTTTGGTCTGGGACTTGCCCTCATCAGGCTCATACTTTCTTATTCTTCACATACTTGTTGAACAGATCCTGGGTTTTTTCTGGATTGGATCAGGTAATAATGTGGTGCCACACTGAAAGAGTCGATTAAACCTGGCCACGATCAATATTTTAGAGGATACGGCATGTTAGGTCTAGGTGAGGTCTGGGATTTGCCGTCATCAGGCTCATGCAATCGCATATTTCGCATTCTTGTTGGCCAGTTCCTGGTCCTTTTCTGGATTGTATCACGTAGTAATGTGGTACCACACTGAAACAGTCAATAAAACCTGGCCACGATCAATATTTTAGAGGATAACGCATGTTAGGTCTAGGTTAGGTCTGGGATTTGCCCTCCTCAGGCTCATACAATCGCATATTTCACATTCTTGTTGGCCAGATCCTGGTCTTCCTCTGGTTTGAATCACGTAGTATTGTGGTACCACACAGAAACTGTCAATTAAACCTGGCCACGATCAATATTTTAGAGGATAACGCATGCTAGGTCCGGGTTAGGTCTGGGACTTGCCCATATCAGGCTCATACTTTCGCATTCCTCACATACTTGTTGAACAGATCCTGGTGTTCTTCTGGTTTGAATCACGTAGTATTGTGGTACCACACAGAAACAGTCAATTAAACCTGGCCACGATCAATATTTTAGAGGATAACCCATGTTAGGTCTATGTTAGGTCTGAGATTTGCCGTCATCAGTCTCATGCAATCGCATATTTCGCATTCTTGTTGGCCAGTTCCTGGTCCTTTTCTGGATTGTATCACGTAGTAATGTGGTACCACACTGAAAGAGTCGATCAAACATGGTTTCGATCAATATCTTAGAGGATAACGCATGTTAGGTCTAGGTTAGGTCTGGGATTTGCCCTCATCAGAATCATACTTTCGCATTCTTCACATACTTGTTAAACAGATCCTGGTCCTCTTCTAGTTTGAATCACGTAGTAATGTGGTACAACACTGAAACAGTCAATAAAACCTGGCCACGATCAATATTTTAGAGGATAACGCATGTTATGTCTAGGTTAGGTCTGGGATTTGCCCTCCTCAGGCTCATACAATCGCATATTTCACATTCTTGTTGGCCAAATCCTGGTCTTCCTCTGGTTTGAATCACGTAGTATTGTGGTACCACACAGAAACTGTCAATTAAACCTGGCCACGATCAATATTTTAGAGGATAACCCATGCTAGGTCCGGGTTAGGTCTGGGATTTGCCCTCATCAGAATCATACTTTAGCAATCTTCACATACTTGTTGAACAGATCCTGGTGTTCTTCTGGTTTGAATCACGTCATATTGTGGTACCACACAGAAACAGTCAATTAAGCCTGGCCACGATCAATATTTTAGAGGATAACGCATGCTAGGTCTGGGTTAGGTCTGGGACCTGCACTCATCTGGCTCATACAATCGCATATTTCGCATTCTTGTTGAACAGATCCTGGTGTTCTTCTGGTTTGAATCACGTAGTATTGTGGTACCACACAGAAACAGTCAATTAAACCTGGCCACGATCAATATTTTAGAGGATAACCCATGTTAGGTCTATGTTAGGTCTGGGATTTGCCGTCATCAGTCTCATGCAATCGCATATTTCGCATTCTTGTTGGCCAGTTCCTGGTCCTTTTCTGGATTGTATCACGTAGTAATGTGGTACCACACTGAAAGAGTCGATCAAACATGGTTTCGATCAATATCTTAGAGGATAACGCATGTTAGGTCTAGGTTAGGTCTGGGATTTGCCCTCATCAGAATCATACTTTCGCATTCTTCACATACTTGTTAAACAGATCCTGGTCCTCTTCTAGTTTGAATCACGTAGTAATGTGGTACAACACTGAAACAGTCAATAAAACCTGGCCACGATCAATATTTTAGAGGATAACGCATGTTAGGTCTAGGTTAGGTCTGGGATTTGCCCTCCTCAGGCTCATACAATCGCATATTTCACATTCTTGTTGGCCAAATCCTGGTCTTCCTCTGGTTTGAATCACGTAGTATTGTGGTACCACACAGAAACTGTCAGTTAAACCTGGCCACGATCAATATTTTAGAGGATAACGCATGCTAGGTCCGGGTTAGGTCTGGGACTTGCCCTCATCAGGCACATACTTTCGCATTCTTCACATACTTCTTGAACAGATCCTAGGTTTTTTCTGGTTTGGATCAGGTAATAATGTGGTACCACACTGGAACAGTCGATAAAACCCGGTTTCGATCAATATTTTAGAGGATAACGAATGCTAGGTCCGGGTTTGGTCTGGGACTTGCCCTCATCAGGCCCATACTTTCGCATTCTTCACATACTTGTTGAACAGATCCTGGGTTTTTTCTGGTTTGGATCAGGTAATAATGTGGTACCACACTGGAACAGTCGATAAAACCCGGTTTCGATCAATATTTTAGAGGATAACGCATGCTAGGTCCGGGTTAGGTCTGGGACTTGCCCTCATCAGGCACATACTTTCGCATTCTTCACATACTTCTTGAACAGATCCTGGGTTTTTTCTGGTTTGGATCAGGTAATAATGTGGTACCACACTGGAACAGTCGATAAAACCCGGTTTCGATCAATATTTTAGAGGATAACGCATGCTAGGTCCGGGTTAGGTCTGGGACTTGCCCTCATCAGGCACATACTTTCGCATTCTTCACATACTTCTTGAACAGATCCTGGGTTTTTTCTGGTTTGGATGAGGTAATAATGTGGTACCACACTGGAACAGTCGATAAATCCCGGTTTCGATCAATATTTTAGAGGATTACGCATGTTAGGTCTAGGCTAGGTTTGGGATTTGCCGTCATCTGGCTCATGCAATCGCATATTTCGCATTCTTGTTGGCCAGTTCCTGGTCCTTTTCTGGATTGGATCGGGTAATAATGTGGTACCACACTGGAACAGTCGATAAAACCCGGTTTCGATCAATATTTTAGAGGATAACGAATGCAAGGTGCGGGTTTGGTCTGGGACTTGCCCTCATCAGGCTCATACTTTCGCATTCTTCACATACTTGTTGAACAGATCCTGGGTTTTTTCTGGTTTGGATCAGGTAATAATGTGGTGCCACACTGAAAGAGTCGATTAAACCTGGCCACGAACAATATTTTAGAGGATACGGCATGTTAGGTCTAGGTGAGGTCTGGGATTTGCCGTCATCAGGCTCATGCAATCGCATATTTCGCATTCTTGTTGGCCAGTTCCTGGTCCTTTTCTGGATTGTATCACGTAGTAATGTGGTACCACACTGAAACAGTCAATTAAACCTGGACACGATCAATATTTTAGAGGACAATGCATGCTTGGTCCGGGTTAGGTCTGGTATTTGCCCCCATCAGACTCATACTTTAGCATTCTTCACATACTTGTTGAACAGATCCTGGTGTTCTTCAAGTTTGAATCACGTAGTATTGTAGTACCACACAGAAACAGTCAATTAAACCTGGCCACGATCAATATTTTAGAGGATAACCCATGTTAGGTCTATGTTAGGTCTGGGATTTGCCGTCATCAGTCTCATGCAACCGCATATTTCGCATTCTTGTTGGCCAGTTCCTGGTCCTTTTCTGGATTGTATCACGTAGTAATGTGGTACCACACTGAAACAGTCAATAAAACCTGGCCACGATCAATATTTTAGAGGATAACGCATGTTAGGTCTAGGTTAGGTCTGGGATTTGCCCTCCTCAGGCTCATACAATCGCATATTTCACATTCTTGTTGGCCAGATCCTGGTCTTCCTCTGGTTTGAATCACGTAGTATTGTGGTACCACACAGAAACTGTCAATTAAACCTGGCCACGATCAATATTTTAGAGGATAACGCATGCTAGGTCCGGGTTAGGTCTGGGATTTGCCCTCATCAGAATCATACTTTAGCATTCTTCACATACTTGTTGAACAGATCCTGGTGTTCTTCTGGTTTGAATCACGTAATATTGTGGTACCACACAGAAACAGTCAATTAAGCCTGGCCACGATCAATATTGTAGAGGATAACGCATGCTAGGTCTGGGTTAGGTCTGGGACTTGCAATGATCTGGCTCATACAATCGCATATTTCGCATTCTTGTTGGACAGATCCTGGTCTTCTTCTGGTTTGAACCACGTGGTATTCTGGTACCACACAGAAACAGTCAATTAAGCCTGGCCACGATCAATATTTTAGAGGATAACGCATGCTAGGTCTGGGTTAGGTCTGGGATTTGCCCTCATCAGAATCATACTTTAGCATTCTTCACATACTTGTTGAACAGATCCTGGTGTTCTTCAAGTTTGAATCACGTAGTATTGTGGTACCACACAGAAACAGTCAATTAAACCTGGCCACGATCAATATTTTAGAGGATAACCCATGTTAGGTCTATGTTAGGTCTGGGATTTGCCGTCATCAGTCTCATGCAATCGCATATTTCGCATTCTGGTTGGCCAGTTCCTGGTCCTTTCCTGGATTGTATCACGTAGTAATGTGGTACCACAATGAAACAGTCGATTAAGCCTGGCCACGAGCAATATTTTAGAGGATAACGCATGCTAGGTCTGGGTTAGGTCTGGGATTTGCCCGCATCAGGCTCATACCTTCGCGTTCTTCACATACTTGTTGGCCAGATCCTGGGCTTTGTATGGTTTGGATCACGAAGTAATGTGGTACCACACTGAAACAGTCGATAAAGCCTGGCCACGATCAATATTTTAGAGGATACCGCATGTTAGGTCTAGGTTAGGTCTGGGATTTGCCGTCATCTGGCTCATACTTTCGCATTCTTCACATACCTGTTGAACAGATCCTGGGTTTTTTCTGGTTTGGATCAGGTAATAATGTGGTACCACACTGGAACAGTCGATAAAACCCGGTTTCGATCAATATTTTAGAGGATAACGCATGCTAGGTCCGGGTTAGGTCTGGGACTTGCCCTCATCAGGCACATACTTTCGCATTCTTCACATACTTCTTGAACAGATCCTAGGTTTTTTCTGGTTTGGATCAGGTAATAATGTGGTACCACACTGGAACAGTTGATAAAACCCGGTTTCGATCAATATTTTAGAGGATACGGCATGTTAGGTCTAGGTTAGGTCTGGGACTTGCCCTCATCAGGCTCATACTTTCGCATTCTTCACATACTTGTTGAACAGATCCTGGGTTTCTTCTGGTTTGGATCAGGTAATAATGTTGTACCACACTGGAATAGTCGATAAATCCCGGTTTCGATCAATATTTTAGAGGATTACGCAAGTTAGGTCTAGGTTAGGTCTGGTATTTGCCCTCCTCAGGCTCATACAATCGCAAATATTTCACATTCTTGGTGGCCAGATCCTGGTCCTCCTCTGGTTTGAATCACGTAGTATTGTGGTACCACACAGAAACAGACAATTAAACCTGGCCACTATCAATATTTTAGAGGATACCGCATGTTAGGTCCGGGTTAGGTCTGGGACTTGCCCATATCAGGCTCATACTTTCGCATTCCTCACATACTTGTTGAACAGATCCTGGTGTTCTTCTGGTTTGAATCACGTAGTATTGTGGTACCACACAGAAACAGTCAATTAAACCTGGCCACGATCAATATTTTAGAGGATAACCCATGTTAGGTCTATGTTAGGTCTGAGATTTGCCGTCATCAGTCTCATGCAATCGCATATTTCGCATTCTTGTTGGCCAGTTCCTGGTCCTTTTCTGGATTGTATCACGTAGTAATGTGGTACCACACTGAAAGAGTCGATCAAACATGGTTTCGATCAATATCTTAGAGGATAACGCATGTTAGGTCTAGGTTAGGTCTGGGATTTGCCCTCATCAGAATCATACTTTCGCATTCTTCACATACTTGTTAAACAGATCCTGGTCCTCTTCTAGTTTGAATCACGTAGTAATGTGGTACAACACTGAAACAGTCAATAAAACCTGGCCACGATCAATATTTTAGAGGATAACGCATGTTAGGTCTAGGTTAGGTCTGGGATTTGCCCTCCTCAGGCTCATACAATCGCATATTTCACATTCTTGTTGGCCAAATCCTGGTCTTCCTCTGGTTTGAATCACGTAGTATTGTGGTACCACACAGAAACTGTCAATTAAACCTGGCCACGATCAATATTTTAGAGGATATCCCATGCTAGGTCCGGGTTAGGTCTGGGATTTGCCCTCATCAGAATCATACTTTAGCAATCTTCACATACTTGTTGAACAGATCCTGGTGTTCTTCTGGTTTGAATCACGTCATATTGTGGTACCACACAGAAACAGTCAATTAAGCCTGGCCACGATCAATATTTTAGAGGATAACGCATGCTAGGTCTGGGTTAGGTCTGGGACCTGCACTCATCTGGCTCATACAATCGCATATTTCGCATTCTTGTTGAACAGATCCTGGTGTTCTTCTGGTTTGAATCACGTAGTATTGTGGTACCACACAGAAACAGTCAATTAAACCTGGCCACGATCAATATTTTAGAGGATAACCCATGTTAGGTCTATGTTAGGTCTGGGATTTGCCGTCATCAGTCTCATGCAATCGCATATTTCGCATTCTTGTTGGCCAGTTCCTGGTCCTTTTCTGGATTGTATCACGTAGTAATGTGGTACCACACTGAAAGAGTCGATCAAACATGGTTTCGATCAATATCTTAGAGGATAACGCATGTTAGGTCTAGGTTAGGTCTGGGATTTGCCCTCATCAGAATCATACTTTCGCATTCTTCACATACTTGTTAAACAGATCCTGGTCCTCTTCTAATTTGAATCACGTAGTAATGTGGTACAACACTGAAACAGTCAATAAAACCTGGCCACGATCAATATTTTAGAGGATAACGCATGTTAGGTCTAGGTTAGGTCTGGGATTTGCCCTCCTCAGGCTCATACAATCGCATATTTCACATTCTTGTTGGCCAAATCCTGGTCTTCCTCTGGTTTGAATCACGTAGTATTGTGGTACCACACAGAAACTGTCAGTTAAACCTGGCCACGATCAATATTTTAGAGGATAACGCATGCTAGGTCCGGGTTAGGTCTGGGACTTGCCCTCATCAGGCACATACTTTCGCATTCTTCACATACTTCTTGAACAGATCCTAGGTTTTTTCTGGTTTGGATCAGGTAATAATGTGGTACCACACTGGAACAGTCGATAAAACCCGGTTTCGATCAATATTTTAGAGGATAACGAATGCTAGGTCCGGGTTTGGTCTGGGACTTGCCCTCATCAGGCTCATACTTTCGCATTCTTCACATACTTGTTGAACAGATCCTGGGTTTTTTCTGGATTGGATCAGGTAATAATGTGGTGCCACACTGAAAGAGTCGATTAAACCTGGCCACGATCAATATTTTAGAGGATACGGCATGTTAGGTCTAGGTTTGGTCTGGGATTTGCCGTCATCAGGCTCATGCAATCGCATATTTCGCATTCTTGTTGGCCAGTTCCTGGTCCTTTCCTGGATTGTATCACGTAGTAATGTGGTACCACACTGAAAGAGTCGATTAAACATGGTTTTGATCAATATTTTAGAGGATACCGCATGTTAGGTCTAGGTTAGGTCTGGGATTTGCCCTCATCAGACCCATACTTTAGCATTCTTCACATACTTGTTGAACAGATCCTGGTGTTCTTCTGGTTTGAATCACGTAGTATTGTGGTACCACACAGAAACAGTCAATTAAACTTGGCCACGATCAATGTTTTAGAGGATAGCGCATGTTAGATCCAGGTTAGGTCTGGGATTTGCCGTCATCAGGCTCATGCAATCGCATATTTCGCATTCTTGTTGGCCAGTTCCTGGTCCTTTTCTGGATTGTATCACGTAGTAATGTGGTACCACACTGCCAGAGTCGATTGAACCTGGTTTCGATCAATATTTTATGTGATAACGCATGTTAGGTCTAGGTTAGCTCTGGCGTTTGCCCTCCTCAGGCTCATACAATCACATATTTCACATTCTTGTTAGCCAAATCCTGGTCTTCCTCTGGTTTGAATCACGTAGTATTGTGGTACCACACAGAAACTGTCAATTAAACCTGGCCACGATCAATATTTTAGAGGATAACGCATGCTAGGTCCGGGTTAGGTCTGGGATTTGCCCTCATCAGAATCATACTTTAGCATTCTTCACATACTTGTTGAACAGATCCTGGTGTTCTTCTGGTTTGAATCACGTAATATTGTGGTACCACACAGAAACAGTCAATTAAGCCTGGCCACGATCAATATTCTAGAGGATAACGCATGCTAGGTCTGGGTTAGTTCTGGGACTTGCACTCATCTGGCTCATACAATCGCATATTTCGCATTCTTGTTGGACAGGTCCTGGGTTTTTTCTGCTTTGGATCAGGTAGTAATGTGGTACCAAACTGCAACTGTCGATAAAACCCGGTTTCGATCAATATTTTAGGGGATACGGCATGTTAGGTCTAGGTTAGGTCTGGGATTTGCCCTCATCAGGCTCATGCAATCGCATATTTCACATTCTTGTTGGCCAGATCCTGGTCTTCGTCTGGGTTGAATCACGTAGTATTGTGGTACCACACAGAACCAGTCAATTAAACCTGGCCACGATCAATATTTTAGAGGATAACCCATGTTAGGTCTATGTTAGGTCTGGGATTTGCCGTCATCAGTCTCATGCAATCGCATATTTCGCATTCTTGTTGGCCAGTTCCTGGTCCTTTTCTGGATTGTATCACGTAGTAATGTGGTACCACACTGGAACAGTCGATTAAGCCTGGCCACGATCAATATTTTGGAGGATAACGCATGCTAGGTCCGGGTTATGTCTGGGATTTGCCCTCATCAGACTCATACTTTAGCACCCTTCACATACTTGTTGAACAGATCCTGGTGTTCTTCTGCTTTGAATCACGTAGTATTGTGGTACCACACAGAACCAGTCAATTAAACCTGGCCACGATCAATATTTTAGAGGATAACCCATGTTAGGTCTGGGTTAGGTCTGGGATTTGCCCTCATCAGACTCATACTTTAGCATTCTTCACATACTTGTTGAACAGATCCTGGTGTTCTTCTGGTTTGAATCACGTAGTATTGTGGTACCACACAGAAACAGTCAATTAAACCTGGCCACGATCAATATTTTAGAGGATAACGCATGCTTGGTCCGGGTTAGGTCTCGGATTTGCCCTCATCAGACTCATACTTTAGCATTCTTCACATACTTGTTGAACAGATCCTGGTGTTCTTCTGGTTTGAATCACGTAGTATTGTGGTACCACACAGAAACAGTCAATTAAACCTGGCCACGATCAATATTTTAGAGGATAACCCATGTTAGGTCTATGTTAGGTCTGGGATTTGACGTCATCAGTCTCATGCAATCGCATATTTCGCATTCTTGTTGGCCAGTTCCTGGTCCTTTTCTGGATTGTATCACGTAGTAATGTGGTACCACACTGGAACAGTCGATTAAGCCTGGCCACGATCAATATTTTAGAGGATAACGCATGCATGGTCCGGGTTAGGTCTGGGATTTGCCCTCATCAGACTCATACTTTAGCATTCTTCACATACTTGTTGAACAGATCCTGGACTTCTACTGGTTTGGATCAGGTAGTAATGTGGTACCACACTGGAACAGTCGATAAAACCCGGTTTCGATCAATATTTTAGAGGATACGGCATGTTAGGTCTGGGTTAGGTCTGGGATTTGCCCTCATCAGGCTCATGCAATCGCATATTTCGCATACTTGTTGGCCAGATCCTGGTCCTTTTCTGGATTGTATCACGTAGTAATGTGGTACCACACTGAAAGAGTCGATTGAACCTGGTTTCGATCAATATTTTAGAGGATAACGCATGTTAGGTCTATCTTAGCTCTGGCCTTTGCCCTCATCAGGCTCATACAATCGCATGTTTCACATACTTGTTGGCCAGATCCCGGTCTTCTTCTGGTTTGAATCACGTAGTATTGTGGTACCACACAGAAACAGTCAATTAAACCTGGCCACGATCAATATTTTAGAGGTAACGCATGCTAGGTCTGGGTTAGGTCTGAGACTTGCACTCATCTGGCTCATACAATCGCATATTTCGCATTCTTGTTGGGCAGATGCTGGTCTTCTTCTGGTTTGAACCACGTAGTATTGTGGTACCACACAGAAACAGTCAATAAAACCTAGCCACGATCAATATTTTATAGGATAACGCATGTTAGGTCTAGGTTAGGTCTGGAATTTGCTCTCACCAGGCTCATACTTTCGTATATTTCGCATACTTGTTGGCCAGATCCTGGGTTTTTTCTGGTTTGGATCAGGTAATAATGTGGTGCCACACTGAAAGAGTCGATTAAACCTGGCCACGATCAATATTTTAGAGGATACGGCATGTTAGGTCTAGGTTTGGTCTGGGATTTGCCGTCATCAGGCTCATGCAATCGCATATTTCGCATTCTTGTTGGCCAGTTCCTGGTCCTTTCCTGGATTGTATCACGTAGTAATGAGGTACCACACTGAAAGAGTCGATTAAACATGGTTTCGATCAATATTTTAGAGGATGCCGCATGTTAGGTCTAGGTTAGGTCTGGGATTTGCCCTCATCAGACCCATACTTTAGCATTCTTCACATACTTGTTGAACAGATCCTGGTGTTCTTCTGGTTTGAATCACGTAGTATTGTGGTACCACACAGAAACAGTCAATTAAACTTGGCTACGATCAATGCTTTAGAGGATAGCGCATGTTAGATCCAGGTTAGGTCTGGGATTTGCCGTCATCAGGCTCATGCAATCGCATATTTCGCATTCTTGTTGGCCAGTTCCTGGTCCTTTTCTGGATTGTATCACGTAGTAATGTGGTACCACACTGAAAGAGTCGATTAAACATGGTTTCGATCAATATTTTAGAGGATACCGCATGTTAGGTCTAGGTTAGGTCTGGGATTTGCCCTCATCAGACCCATTCTTTAGCATTCTTCACATACTTGTTGAACAGATCCTGGTGTTCTTCTGGTTTGAATCACGTAGTATTGTGGTACCACACAGAAACAGTCAATTAAACCTGGCCACGATCAATATTTTAGAGGATAACCCATGTTAGGTCTATGTTAGGTCTGGGATTTGCCGTCATCAGTCGCATGCAATCGCATATTTCGCATTCTTGTTGGCCAGTTCCTGGTCCTTTGCTGGATTGTATCACGTAGTAATGTGGTACCACACTGAAAGAGTCAATTAAACCTGGTTTCGATCAATATTTTAGAGGATACGGCATGTTAGGTCTAGGTTAGGTCTGGCATTTGCACTCATCAGGCTCATGCAATGGCATATTTCGCATACTTGTTGGCCAGATCCTGGACCTTTTCTGGATTGTATCACGTAGTAATGTGGTACCTCCCTGAAAGAGTCGATTAAACCTGGTTTCGATCAATATTAAAGAGGATAACGCGTGATAGGTCTAGGTTAGCTCTGGGATTTGCCCTCATCAGTCTCATACAATCGCATATTTCACATTCTTGTTGGCCAGATCCTGGTCTTCTTCTGGTTTGAATCACGTAGTATTGTGGTACCACACAGAAACAGTCAATTAAGCCTGGCCACGATCAATATTTTAGAGGATAACGCATGCTAGGTCTGGGTTAGGTCTGAGACTTGCACTCATGTGGCTCATACAATCGCATATTTCGCATTCTTGTTGGCCAGTTCCTGGTCCTTTGCTGGATTGTATCACGTAGTAATGTGGTACCACACTGAAAGAGTCGATTAAACATGGTTTCGATCAATATTTTAGAGGATACCGCATGTTAGGTCTAGGCTAGGTCTGGGATTTGCCCTCATCAGACCCATACTTTAGCATTCTTCACATACTTGTTGAACAGATCCTGGGTTTTTTCTGGTTTGGATCATGTAATAATGTGGTGCCACACTGAAAGAGTCGATTAAACCTGGCCACGATCAATATTTTAGAGGATAACCCATGTTAGGTCTAGGTTAGGTTTGGGATTTGCCGTCATCAGGCTCATGCAATCGCATATTTCGCATTCTTGTTGGCCAGTTCCTGGTCCTTTTCTGGATTGTATCACGTAGTAATGTGGTACCACACTGAAACAGTCGATTAAGCCTGGCCACGATCAATATTTTAGAGGATAACGCATGCTAGGTCTGGGTTAGGTCTGGGGCTTGCCCTCATCAGGCTCATACTGTCGCATTCTTCACATACCTGTTGAACAGATCCTGGGTTTTTTCTGGTTTGGATCAGGTAATAATGTGGTACCACACTGGAACAGTCGAGAAAACCCGGTTTCGATCAATACTTTAGAGGATACGGCATGTTAGGTCTAGGTTAGGTCTGGGATTTGCCCTCATCAGGCTCATGCAATCGCATATTTCGCATACTTGTTGGCCAGATCCTGGTCCTTTTCTGGATTGTATCACGTAGTAATGTGGTACCACACTGAAAGAGTCGATAAAACCCGGTTTCGATCAATATTTTAGAGGATTACGCATGTTAGGTCTAGGTCAGGTCTGGGATTTGCCGTCATCAGGCTCATGCAATCGCATATTTCGCATTCTTGTTGGCCAGTTCCTGGTCCTTTTCAGGATTGTATCACGTAGTAATGTGGTACCACACTGAAAGAGTCGATTAAACATGGTTTCGATCAATATCTTAGAGGATAACGCATGTTAGGTCTAGGTTAGGTCTGGGATTTGCCCTCATCAGAATCATACTTTCGCATTCTTCACATACTTGTTAAACAGATCCTGGTCTTCTTCTGGTTTGAATCACGTAGTAATGTGGCACCACACTGAAACAGTCGACTAAGCCTGGCCACGATCAATATTTTACAGGATACCGCATGTTAGGTCTAGGTTAGGTCTGGGATTTTCCGTCATCTGGCTCATGCAATCGCATATTTCGCATTCTTGTTGGCCAGTTCCTGGTCCTTTTCTGGATTGTATCACGTAGTAATGTGGTACCACACTGAAAGAGTCGATTAAACATGGTTTCGATCAATATCTTAGAGGATAACGCATGTTAGGTCTAGGTTAGGTCTGGGATTTGCCCTCCTCAGGCTCATAGAATCGCATATTTCACATTCTTGTTGGCCAGATCCTGGTCTTCCTCTGGTTTGAATCACGTAGCATTGTGGTACCACACAGAAACTGTCAATTAAACCTGGCCACGATCAATATTTTAGAGGATAACGCATGCTAGGTCCGGGTTAGGTCTGGGATTTGCCCATATCAGACTCATACTTTAGCATTCCTCACATACTTGTTGAACAGATCCTGGTGTTCTTCTGGTTTGAATCACGTAGTGTTGTGGTACCACACAGAAACAGTCGACTAAGCCTGGCCACGATCAATATTTTACAGGATACCGCATGTTAGGTCTAGGTCAGGTCTGGGATTTGCCGTCATCAGTCTCATGCAATCGCATATTTCGCATTCTTGTTGGCCAGTTCCTGGTCCTTTTCTGGATTGTATCACGTAGTAATGTGGTACCACACTGAAAGAGTCGATTAAACCTGGTTTCGATCAATATTTTAGGGGATAACGCATGTTAGGTCTAGGTTAGCTCTGGCATTTGCCCTCATCAGGCTCATACAATCGCATATTTCACATTCTTGTTGGCCAGATCCTGGTCTTCTTCTGGTTTGAATCACGTAGTATTGTGGTACCACACAGAAAGAGTCAATAGAACCTGACCACGATCAATATTTTATAGGATAACGCATGTTAGGTCTAGGTTAGGTCTGGTATTTGCTCTCACCAGGCTCATGCAATCGCATATTTCGCAAACTTGTTGGCCAGATCCTGGTCCTTTTCTGGATTGTATCACGTAGTAATGTGGTACCACACTGAAAGAGTCGATTAAACCTGGTTTCGATCAATATTTTAGAGGATACGGCATGTTAGGTCTAGGTTAGGTCTGGCATTTGCACTCATCAGGCTCATGCAATGGCATATTTCGCATACTTGTTGGCCAGATCCTGGACCTTTTCTGGATTGTATCACGTAGTAATGTGGTACCTCCCTGAAAGAGTCGATTAAACCTGGTTTCGATCAATATTAAAGAGGATAACGCGTGATAGGTCTAGGTTAGCTCTGGGATTTGCCCTCATCAGTCTCATACAATCGCATATTTCACATTCTTGTTGGCCAGATCCTGGTCTTCTTCTGGTTTGAATCACGTAGTATTGTGGTACCACACAGAAACAGTCAATTAAGCCTGGCCACGATCAATATTTTAGAGGATAACGCATGCTAGGTCTGGGTTAGGTCTGAGACTTGCACTCATGTGGCTCATACAATCGCATATTTCGCATTCTTGTTGGACAGATCCTGGTCTTCTTCTGGTTTGAACCACGTAGTATTCTGGTACCACACAGAAACAGTCAATTAAACCTGGCCACGATCAATATTTTAGAGGATAACGCATGTTAGGTCTAGGTTAGGTCTGGGATTTGCCGTCATCAGGCTCATGCAATCGCATATTTCGCATTCTTGTTGGCCAGTTCCTGGTCCTTTTCTGGATTGTATCACGTAGTAATGTGGTACCACACTGAAAGAGTCAATTAAACATGGTTTCGATCAATATTTTAGAGGATACCGCATGTTAGGTCTAGGTTAGGTCTGGCATTTGCACTCATCAGGCTCATGCAATGGCATATTTCGCATACTTGTTGGCCAGATCCTGGTCCTTTTCTGGATTGTATCACGTAGTAATGTGGTACCACACTGAAAGAGTCGATTAAACATGGTTTCGATCAATATCTTAGAGGATAACCCATGTTAGGTCTAGGTTAGGTCTGGGATTTGCCCTCCTCAGGCTCATAGAATCGCATATTTCACATTCTTGTTGGCCAGATCCTGGTCTTCCTCTGGTTTGAATCACGTAGCATTGTAGTACCACACAGAATCAGTCAATTAAATATGGACACGATCTATATTTTAGAGGATAACGCATGTTAGGTCTAGGTTAGGTCTGGGATTTGCCGTCATCAGACTCATGCAATCGCATATTTCGCATTCTTGTTGGCCAGATCCTGGTCCTTTTCTGGATTGTATCACGTAGTAATGTGGTACCACACTGAAAGAGTCGATTAAACCTGGTTTCGATCAATATTTTACAGGATAACGCATGTTAGGTCTAGGTTAGCTCTGGGATTTGCCTCATCAGGCTCATACAATCGCAAATTTCGCATTCTTGTTGGCCAGATCCTGGTCTTCTTCTGGTTTGAATCACGTAGTAATGTGGTACCACACAGAAACAGTCAATTAAGCCTGGCCACGATCAATATTTTAGAGGATAACGCATGCTAGGTCTGGGTTAGGTCTGGGACTTGCACTCATCTGGCTCATACATTCGCATATTTCGCATTCTTGTTGAACAGATCCTGGTCTTCTTGGGGTGTGAATCACGTAGCAACGTGGTACCACACAGAAACAGTCGATTAAGCCTGGCCACGATCAATATTTTAGAGGATACCGCATGTTAGGTCTAGGTTAGGTCTGGGATTTGCCATCATCTGGCTCATGCAATCGCATATTTCGCATTCTTGTTGGCCAGATCCTAGTCCTTTTCTGGATTGTATCACGTAGTAATGTGGTACCACACTGAAAGAGTCGATTAAACCTGGTTTCGATCAATATTTTACAGGATAACGCATGTTAGGTCTAGGTTAGCTCTGGGATTTGCCTCATCAGGCTCAAACAATCGCAAATTTCGCATTCTTGTTGGCCAGATCCTGGTCTTCTTCTGGTTTGAATCACGTCGTAATGTGATACCACACAGAAACAGTCAATTAAGCCTGGCCACGACCAATATTTTAGAGGATAACGCATGCTAGGTCTGGTTTAGGTCTGGGATTTGCCATCATCAGGCTCATACAATCGCATATTTCGCATTCATGTTGGCCAGATCCTGGTCTTCTTCTGGTTTGAATCACGTAGTATTGTGGTGCCACACAGAAATAGTCAAATAAACCTGGCCACGATCAATTTTTTAGAGGATGACGCATGCTAGGTCTGGGATAGGTCTGCGATTTGCCCTCATCAGACACATAATTTCGCATTCTTCACATACTTGTTGGCCAGATCCTGGGTTTTTTCTGGTTTGGATCACGTGGTAATATGGTACCACACTAAAACAGTCGAACAAACCTGGTTTCGATCAATATTTTAGAGGATAACGCATGTTAGGTCTGGGTTAAGTCTGGTATTTGCCATCATCAGGCTCATACTTTCGCATTTCTCACATACTTGTTGAACAGATCCAGGTCTTCTTCTGGTGTGAATCACGTAGCAACGTGGTACCACACAGAATCAGTCAATTAAGCCTGGCCACGATCAATATTTTAGAGGATGACGCATGCTAGGTCTGGGATAGGTCTGGGATTTGCCGTCATCAGACACATAATTTCGCATTCTTCACATACTTGTTGGCCAGATCCTTGTCCTTTTCTGGATTGTATCACGTAGTAATATGGTACCACACTGGAAGAATCGATTAAACCTGGTTTCGATAAATATTTTAGAGGATAACGCATGTTAGGTCTGGGTTAAGTCTGGTATTTGCCATCATCAGTCTCATACTTTCGCATTTCTCGCATACTTGTTGAACAGATCCTGGTCTTCTTGTGGTGTGAATCACGTAGAAACGTGGTACCACACAAAAACAGTCAATTAAGCCTGGCCACGATCAATATTTTAGAGGATACCGCATGTTAGGTCTAGGTTAGGTTTGGGATTTACCATCATCAGTCTCATACTTTCGCATTTCTCGCATACTTGTTGAACAGATCCTGGTCTTCTTGTGGTGTAAATCACGTAGCAACGTGGTACCACACAGAAACAGTCGATTAAGCCTGGCCACGGTCAATATTTTAGAGGATACCGCATGTTAGGTCTAGGTTAGGTCTGGGATTTGCCGTCATCTGGCTCATGCAATCGCATATTTCGCATTCTTGTTGGCCAGATCCTGGTCCTTTTCTGGATTGTATCACGTAATAGTGTGGTACCACACTGAAAGAGTCGATTAAACCTGGTTTCGATCAATATTTTACAGGATAACGCATGTTAGGTCTAGGTTAGCTCTGGGATTTGCCTCATCAGGCTCATACAATCGCATATTTCGCATTCTTGTTGGCCAGATCCTGGTCTTCTTCTGGTTTGAATCACGTAGTAATGTGGTACCACACAGAAACAGTCAATTAAGCCTGGCCACGATCAATATTTTAGAGGATAACGCATGCTAGGTCTGGGTTAGGTCTGGGACTTGCACACATCTGGCTCATACAATCGCATATTTCGCATTCTTGTTGGACAGATCCTGGTCTTCTTCTGGTTTGAATCACGTAGTATTGTGGTACCACACAGAATCAGTCTATTAAATATGGACACGATCTATATTTTAGAGGATAACGCATGTTAGGTCTAGGTTAGGTCTGGGATTTGCCGTCATCAGACTCATGCAATCGCATATTTCGCATTCTTGTGGGCCAGATCCTGTTCCTCTTCTGGATTGTATCACGCAGTATTGTGGTACCACACAGAAACAGTCAATTAAACCTGGCCACGATCAATATTTTAGAGGATCACGCATGCTAGGTCTGGGTTAGGTCTGGGACTTGCCCTCACCAGGCTGATACTTTCGCATTCTTCACATACTTGTTGAACAGATCCTGGGTTTTTTCTGGTTTGGATCAGGTAGTAATGTGGTACCACACTGAAAGAGTCGATTAAACCTGGTTTCGATCAATATTTTAGAGGATAACGCATGTTAGGTCTAGGTTAGTTCTGGGATTTGCCCTCATCAGGCACATACAATCGCATATTTCGCATTCTTGTTGGCCAGTTCCTGGTCCTTTTCTGGATGGAATCACGTAGTAACGTGGTACCACACTGAAAGAGTCGGTTAAACCTGGTTTCGATCAATATTTTAGAGGATAACGCATGCTAGGTCTGGGTTAGGTCTGGGATTTGCCCTCATCAGACTCATACTTTCGCATTCTTCACATAGTTGATGAACAGATCCTGGACTTCTTCTGGTTTGAATCACGTAGTGTTGTGGTACCACACAGAAACATGCAATTAAGCCTGGCCACGACCAATATTTTAGAGAATATCGCATGCTAGGTCTGGGTTAGGTCTGGGATTTGCCTCATCAGGCTCATACAATCGCATATTTCGCATTCTTGTTGGCCAGATCCTGGTCTTCTTCTGGTTTGAATCACGTAGTATTGTGGTACCACTCAGAAATTGTCAACTAAACCTGGCCACGGTCAATATTTTAGAGGATAACGCATGCTAGGTCTGGGTTAGGTCTGGGATTTGCCCTCATCAGACTCATACTTTCGCATTCTTCACATACTTGTTGAACAGATCCTGGTCTGCTTCTGGTTTGAATCACGTCGTAACGTGATACCACACAGAAACAGTCAATTAAGCCTGGCCACGACCAATATTTTTGAGGATAACGCATGCTAGGTCTGGGTTAGGTCTGGGATTTGCCATCATCAGGCTCATACAATCGCATATTTCGCATTCCTGTTGGCCAGATCCTGGTCTTCTTCTGGTTTGAATCACGTAGTATTGTGGTGCCACACAGAAATAGTCAAATAAACCTGGCCACGATCAATATTTTAGAGGATGACGCATGCTAGGTCTGGGATAGGTCTGCGATTTGCCCTCATCAGACACATAATTTCGCATTCTTCACATAATTGTTCGCCAGATCCTGGGTTTTTTCTGGTTTGGATCACGTGGTAATACGGTACCACACTAAAACAGTCGAACAAACCTGGTTTCGATCAATATTTTAGAGGATAACGCATGTTAGGTCTGGGTTAAGTCTGGTATTTGCCATCATCAGGCTCATACTTTCGCATTTCTCGCATACTTGTTGAACAGATCCTGGTCTTCTTCTGGTGTGAATCACGTAGCAACGTGGTACCACACAGAATCAGTCAATTAAGCCTGGCCACGATCAATATTTTAGAGGATGACGCATGCTAGGTCTGGGATAGGTCTGCGATTTGCCCTCATCAGACACATAATTTCGCATTCTTCACATACTTGTTGGCCAGATCCTGGTCCTTTTCTGGATTGTATCACGTAGTAATGTGGTACCACACTGAAAGAGTCAAATAAACCTGGTCTCGATTAATGCTTTAGAAGATATCCCATGTTAGGTCTAGGTTAGGTCTGGGATTTGCCTCATCAGGCTCATACAATCGCATATTTCGCATTCTTGTCGGCCAGATCCTGGTCTTCTTCTGGTATGAATCACGTAGTATTGTGGTACCACTCAGAAATAGTCAATTAAACCTGGCCACGGTCAATATTTTAGAGGAGAGCGCATGCTAGGTCTGGGTTTGGTCTGGCATTTGCCCTCATCAGACTCATACAATCGCATATGTCGCATTCATGTTGGGCAGATCCTGGCCTTCTTCTGGTTTGAATCACGTAGTATTGTGGTGCCACACAGAAATAGTCAATTAAACCTGGCCACTATCAATATTTTAAAGGATAACGCATGCTAGGTCGGGGTAGGTCTCGGACTTGCCCTCATCAGGCTCATACTTTCGCATTTCTCGCATACTGGTTGGCCCGACCCTGGGCTTTGTATGGTTTGTATCACGTAGTACTGTGGTACCACACTGAAACAGTCGATTAAGCCTGGTCTCGATCAATATTTTAGAGGATAACGCATGCTAGGTCTGGGTTAAGTCGGGGATTTGCCCTCATCAGACTCATACTCTCGCATTTCTCGCATATAAATGGCCACGATCAATATTTTAGAGGATGACGCATGCTAGGTCGGGGTAGGTCTCGGACTTGCCCTCATCAGGCTCATACTTTCCCATTTCTCGCATACTGGTTGGCCCGATCCTGGGCTTTGTATGGTTTGTATCACGTAGTACTGTGGTACCACACTGAAACAGTCGATTAAGCCTGGTTTCGATGAATATTTTAGGGGATAACGCATGTTTGGTCTGGGTTAAGTCTGGTATTTGCCATCATCAGGCTCATACTTTCGCATTTCTCGCATACTTGTTGGCCAGATCCTGGGCTTTGTATGGTTTGGATCGCGTAGTAATGTGGTACCACACTGAAACAGTCGATTAAGCCTGGTCTCGATCAATATTTTAGAGGATAACGCATGCTAGGTCTGGGTTAGGTCTGGTATTTGCAATCATCAGACTCATACTTTCGCATTCTTCACATACTTGTTGAACAGATCCTGGGTTTTTTCTGGTTTGGATCAGGTAGTAATGTGGTACCACACTGGAACAGTTGATTAAACCCGGTTTCGATCAATATTTTATAGGATAACGCAAGCTAGGTCTGGGTTAGGTCTGGGATTTGCCCTCATCAGGCTCATACAATCGCATATTTCGCATTCATGTTGGCCAGATCCTGGTCTTCTTCTGGTTTGAATCACGTAGTATTGTGGTACCACACAGAAAGAGTCAATTAAGCCAGGCCACGATCAATATTCTAGAGGATAACGCATGCTAGGTCTGGGTTAGGTCTGGGACTTGCCCTCATCAGGCTCATAATGTCGCATTCTTCACATACTTCTTGGTCAGATCCTGAGTTTCTTCTGGTTTGGATCAGGTAGTATTGTGGTACCACACTGGAACAGTCGATTAAACCTGGTTACGATCAATATTTTAGAGGATAACGCATGTAAGGACTAGGTTAGGTCTGGGATTTGCGCACATCAGGCTCATATTTTAGCATATTTCGCATACTTGTTGCCCAGATCCTGGGCAATTTCTGGTTTGGATGACGTAGCAGTATGGTACCACACTAACACAGTCGACTAAACCTGGTAACGATCAATATTTTAGAGGATAACGCTAGTTAGGTCTGGGTTAAGTCTGGTATTTGCCATCATCAGGCTCATACTTTCGCATTTCTCGCATACTTGTTGGCCAGATCCTGGGCTTTGTATGGTTTGGGTCACGTAGTAATGTGGTACCACACTGAAACAGTCGATTAAGCCTGGTCTCGATCAATATTTTACGGGATAACGCATGTTAGGTCTGGGTTGGGTCTGGGACTTGCCCACATCGGACTCATACTTTCGCATTCTTCACATACTTGTTGAACAGATCCTGGGCTTTTTCTGGTTGGGATCACGTAGTAATTTGGTACCACACTAAAACAGTCGACTAAACCTGGTTTCGATCAATATTTTAGAGGATAACGCATGTTAGCTCCGGGTTAAGTTTGGTTTTGGCATCATCAGGCTCATACTTTCGCTTTTCTCGCATACTTGTTGGCCAGATCCTGGGCTTTGTATGGTTTGGAACACTTAGTAATGTGGTACCACACTGAAACAGTCGATTAAGCCTGGTCTCGATTAATGTTTTAGAAGATATCGCATGTTAGGTCTAGTTTAGGTCTGGGATTTGCCTCATCAGGCTCATACAATCGCATATTTCGCATTCTTGTTGGCCAGATCCTGGCCTTCTTCTGGTATGAATCACGTAGTATTGTGGTACCACTCAGAAATAGTCAATTAAACCTGGCCACGGTCAATATTTTAGAGGATAACGCATGCTAGGTCTGGGTTAGGTCTGGGATTTGCCCTCATCAGACTCATACAATCGCATTCTTCACATACTTGTTGAGCAGATCCTGGTCTTCTTCTGGTTTGAATCACGTAGCAACGTGGTACCACACAGAAACAGTCAATTAAGCCTGGCCACGATCAATATTTTAGAGGATAACGCATGCTAGGTCGGGGTAGGTCTCGGACTTGCCCTCATCAGGCTCATACTTTCGCATTTCTCGCATACTGGTTGGCCCGATCCTGGGCTTTGTAAGGTTTGTATCACGTAGAACTGTGGTACCACACTGAAACAGTCGATTAAGCCTGGTCTCGATCAATATTTTAGAGGATAACGCATGCTAGGTCTGGGTTAAGTCTGGGACTTGCCCTCATCAGGCTCAAACTTTCGCATTTCTCGCATACTTGTTGGCCAGATCCTGGGCTTTGTATGGTTTGTATCACGTAGTAATGTTGTAGCACACTAAAGCAGTCAACTAAACCTGGTTTCGATGAATATTTTAGGGGATAACGCATGTTTGGTCTGGGTTAAGTCTGGTATTTGTCATCATCAGACTCATACTTTCGCATTCTTCACATACTTGTTGGCCAGATCCTGGGCTTTGTATGGTTTGTATCACGTAGTAATGTTGTACCACACTAAAGCAGTCGACTAA